>NC_091470.1:49058969-50258969 GCF_036971445.1 Narcine bancroftii | reverse complement strand
ATATGTTAGTGGAGACAGGAAATCAGCAAAAAGAATGCAATCTGTTGCCACTCATTCAAATGGTTGTTTTGAGCAGTTTGAAGGAATTAAAGGTTCAAATACAACTTACACGATAGCTCTGAGTCTTCGGTACCTAGAATCATGAAAACAAAAATGAGCAATTTGAAGGACTTTGAAAGATCAATGTTCCTGTTTTCTATCACAGGACTCCAAGGTGAGATGATCAAGGTTGATGGAGCTTTGAAATGCATATAGCAGATCACAAGAGACCAGAAATTCTGAGCTTTACCTCAACAGTTGTAGTTAGGATGGATCCATTGCACTTATTAGAAGAAATATTTGCATCAAAATATTCAGTTATAAAAAATAAAATTTTACAATGAAGTTGATAAAATTATTTTATCTATTATGGTGATATTATCCCTATACAATATTTTGACTGATAACATTCAAAAGAAACTCCACTGGACCAGCCAAATAAATACTGTGGCTTCAAGAGCAGGTTAACAGCTGGCATGTGGCAACAAAAGAGTTTCTGACTTCTCCAAGTTTTTTTTCGACAATCTGCAAAATGCAAGTCTGAAATGTAACAGAATTTTCTCCATTTCGGTGAGTGCAGCTCCAACATCTCAAGAATTTCAACACCTTCCGGACTAGCAGCTGCTTTTATTGGTATCCCATGAAGATTCATTCCATCCACCACCTGTGGACAGATGATGCAGTGAGTACCATCTATGTAATGTAGTGTAGAGAGCAGACATTTAGACCTGGATAATGGAAATAATGGCAGCTCCAATTTTATATAATAATTGGATATTGTTGTTTAGAGGCAATAAAAACATAAGTGGGAAAGAGAGTTGAATTACATAAGCTATAAGTGTTATTTTTTAGTAAATTATATAGAACACGAAGCAGAGCAGTACAGCACAGTTACAGGCCTTCAGTCCACTATGTTGCACCAACCTACATAAACCTATTCAACGATCCATTTTACTTTTTCCAACCTCATGATCCATAACCCTCTAATTTTCTTACATTCATGTGTTTATCTAAGAAACTTATAAATACAAATGGGTCTGTATAGGACCAGCCTCTACCATGTTCTCTTGCAATAGATTCTAGACACCTACCACTCACTGTGCAAAATAAATACTTACCTCTGATGTCTCCACTGTCCTTAAACAGATATCTTCTGATATTGGCCTGGGTAAAGGGTGATGGCTGTGCACTTTATCTATGCTTCTTATCTACTTCTATTAAGTTTCCCCTCATCCTCCATTCCCCTTGATAGAAAAGTCCTGGCTCAGTCCACCTTTTTTCGTAAGACATGTTCTCCAATCCAATCAACATCCTGATAAAGTATATAAAGGTGCTAGAGAAATTCAGCAGGTCATACAGCATCCACAGAAAGTAAAAGGTAGTCAGTGTTTCAGGCCTGAAACAGTTGAGTTTATCCCAACACTTTTGAAGAACACAACATCTGCAGATTTTCTTATTTATCAACATTTTGGGAAATATCCTCTGCACCTTCTCCAAGGCTTCTACATCCTTTGGGTAATGAGGTGACCAGAACTGAACACAATGCTCTAAGCATGGTCCAAGCAGCTCTTGAACTCAATCCCCTGACTAAATCAGGCCAACATCTCGTATGCCTTCTTAATCACCCTATCAATTTGCGTCGCAATTTTGAGAGATCTATAGACTTGGATCCCAAGGTCCCTCTACATTGCTAACAGTCTTGCCATTAACCATGTATTCTGCCTTCAAGTTTGACTTTCCGAAGTACATAACTTCACACTTATCAAGATTGAATTCCATCTGGCACATCTCTACCCAACTCTGCATCCTACCTATAATCCATTATAATTTGTTGCTATCCACAACCCATCCAACCCTTGCACCTGAAAACCTACTGACTCACTTCTCCACTGCTTCATCCACTTTATTTATGAAAATTGTAAAGAGCAGAGTCTCAGAACAGATCTCTGTAGAACAGTACAGATACTAATCACCAGCTTCCAGACATAATACACTCCATCTACTACCAATCCTCTCCTTTCTGTAGGCAAGCCAATTCTGTATTCATTCACCAGGTTTCAATGGATCCTGTGTTTCATGACTTTTTGGATGAGTCCAACATACTAATCTTGACAAATGCCTTACTAAAATCCATCTACATCTCAGCCATTTCCCTCAATTTCTTTTGTAACCTCCTTTAAAAACTCAATTAACCTTGTGAGGCATGACCTGCCTAATTCAAAGCCATGCTGACTCTCCCAAATAATACTCTACTTTTCTAAAGGCTTATAAATCCAGTCCCTAAGAATTCTCTCCAATAGTTTGCCCACTCACTGGTCTATAATTTCTATGGTCTATAATTTCCATGATATGCCTCTTAACCTTTTAAATAAGGAACCTATATTTGCCATGCTCCAATCATCTAATACCACTCCTGTGGCAAGGGAGGACATAAAGGTTATCACCAACACCCCAAACATTCTCTTCCCTAGATTCCCAAATTTCAAAAATGAATTGCTTTAATTACAGAGCAATGTGCTTTGCAGATATTCTCATGGTTAGGATTGAGAAAATAATTTGTTATGGAAATATTGAAAGAATGTATGCATATGTAAGATCCTTGACATATATATTGAGTTACTGCACCAAAAAGTTTCTTTTTTATTTATCTCACCACAAGAATTTTTTAATTATTGTCATTGAGCTGACTTTAAAACAGTGAGAGAATCGGCCAAATGCTTAAAGTCGCGTTTAATTTTTTTAAAAATTAGACATATAGCACAGTAACATGGGCTTCCAGGCCATGAGCCAATGCCACACAAATACGCCAATTAACCTACAAATCCTGGATGTTTTTGGAGGGTGGGAGGATGGTGATGCACCTGGAGTATTACATGCTCCTACTTTCAGTTCATTTTCATTTGAGTGGGATTGTTACTTTAAGAGAACAAATCAACCTGCAAGATATGGGAGATTGACTGTGAGCTGGCAGGATGAGGACAGTGTATATGCAAATTGGATACTTCTGAAGAGCCTGGAGGCACACATGTGGATACCATGTGACTAAATACATTGAAGACACAGTTCAATGTTTACTCGGGGGCCATTTTAAGGAGAAAGCACTTGGAGAAGGATTTGAAGGGATACTCTGTGGAAGGGCCTCATGTGGTAATAGACAATTTGTCTGATTTCTCCGTGTTATAGGGGAATGAGAATACCACTCTGTGACAAAAAGGGAAACTCACTTTGACCCACGAAAGAGTTCTGTAAGCAGAACAAATACTGCATTCCGGCTGAACCACGAAAAGGGTTCTGGAAGCAGAAGAAATACTGCATTCTGGCTGATCCACAAAAAGGGTTCTGGAAGCAGAAGAAACACTGAATTCCTACTGACCCATGAAAAGGGTTCTGGAAGCAGAAGAAATACTGCATTCCGGCTGATCCACGAAAAGGGTTCTGGAAGCAGAAGAAACACTGAATTCCTACTGACCCATGAAAAGGGTTCTGGAAGCAGAAGAAATACTGCATTCCGGCTGATCCACGAAAAGGGTTCTGGAAGCAGAAGAAACACTGAATTCCTACTGACCCATGAAAAGGGTTCTGGAAGCAGAAAAAATACTGCATTCCGGCTGATCCACGAAAAGGGTTTTGGAAGCTTTGTGAGCATTTATTTGCTTTGTGTCCCCTACGCTAAAGAAGAGGGGAGTTTGGGTTGTCATTTGTATTAAAAGGACATTTCTCTGGAAACATCTCGACAAGGATTACATGAGTTTATAAACAGTCTGTCACCCTGGTCTCTCCCATCTACTTCGTGAACTTCTTTGCATCAATTTCAAGCCTACATGTCAACATTGAATTTCTGAGACTGAATTTTAAACTGCCTTTCAAGAATGTGCCTGAGCTGTAGTGGCTTGGGGTATTCCCACACACACACACACACACACACACACACACACACACACACACACACACACACACACACACACACACACACACACACACATTTGTGCATAGATGGGAGTTAAGTAGGTAAGATTAGATAGATAATATTAAAATATTATTTTTAAATTATATAACACTGTCTGAGCTAATTTCTATTTTTGCAGTCAGGTACGTAACAAGAGGAATCCCACACAGATATAGGGAGAATGTACAAACTCCTTACAGATAGCACAGTTTGGGACCTGGGTCATTGGTGTTATAATAATGTTGTGCTAACCGCTATGCAAACTGTGGAAGGAAGGTGATTGGATAAATGTGCATCACAGTTGGATTTTTTTCCTGAGTTCTTCAATTAGGTTGAAAAGCAAGAAGCATTAATCAAAAAGGATCATCATCAAGATTTAACTATTAATATGAAACATTTTATTTGTAGATATTTTTAGGCATAACAGGGAATGTGATGTGTGTAGCCTCAGCATGTGGAATTTGCTGGAGATTTGGGAATTACAGCAATCTCATCCACTGAAAATATTGACATCTTGAGGGACTTTGCTTAGAATTGATGAGCTGTAGTCTCAACCACAAATAATGTAATACACAAAAGGAAGATTATTACCAAGACAGTTTAACGTAGTAATTGCCTCTTAAAATAAGAAGAGCTGTAAATTTAGTCTAATCAAGCATGAGAAGTGTGCCAATAAATCTGCTGATTTCCCAGGATGTCATGGCGGAGTCATGTCTTGCACTTGTCCAAAAACATTCAGACAAGTTGTGTAGACTTATCTAATGGTTTTTGTCTTCTCTAATTTTATTCCTTGCCCTCTCCTGTATATTTTCTCTTGTCGTGTATCTCAGAAATTTTACTAAAACGGATCTTGGTTTTTGTTGTGTCTGTGGTTTTGGGGCTAATGTTCTGTGTGCCCTTTCTATTTCTATTCCTTCCTGTATTTCTGGCATTCCCAGGATCTTTGGGATCCATTCTTTTATAAATTCTTTCATATTTGTGCCTTCTTCATCTTCCTTTAGGCCCACTATCCTTATGTTGTTTCGCCTATTATAGTTTTCCATTATATCAATCTTCTGAGCTAACAACTCTTGAGACTCTAACTTTTTTGTCACTTTCTTCCAATTTTCTTAAGTCATTCACTTCCATTTCTACAGCCGTTTCTCATTCTTCCACATTTTCTAGTCTTTTCCCTATTTCTGTCATGACCAACTCTATTCTACTCACTTTTTCTTCTGTACTTTTCATTTTTCTTTTAATTTCACTAAATTCTAATGTCAACCATTCTTTTAATGTTCTCATTTGTTCTTGAAATTTTTTTAATCTATATTCTGTCCATCTATTTTACCTTCTATTTCTTTGTGCAGAGCTTGGTCTTCTTCTTCCTCTTCTTCTGTGCCTGCACCTGTGTTTGTGTCTTCTTCTTCTCTTCCTTGTATCTGTGTCTCTTCTGACTTTCTTGTTGAGTTGCATGCCTCACTTTGCTGGGCTTCCTCTTGCTTGGTTTCTTGCTGTTGGTCCTCTTCTTCTGGGCTAGTCATCTATTGAGCCTCCTGTTGCTGTTCTTCTTTCCTATCACTCCCTTTCCTGTCACTTTCCTCTTCTTCCAGCTGAGAGCCCTGGTGTCAGGCATCCTTCAGCTGGTAGCGCTGTGTTTGCTCGCTCCTCGGCTGGGTCCCCCTCCCGTCGGTGTTCTCTTTTTCCTTAGTGTGCACACTGCGCGCTTTTGTTTGGCTCAGGGAGCCATTTTTGCAGTCCAGTGGTCAGGAGGTCACGACTCTGTGGGGTCGTCACCAACCTTGGGGAATGGGCTCTTTTCTCCACGATGGCTCCTTTCTTCATGCAAGTAAGGCCTTCTCCTTTCTCTTCCGGCATCTTTTCTTCTTTTTTTCCCGTTGTTTTTACTTTTTCCTTCTTGGGTGCCATTTTCTTTCTTTTCTCCACAACTTTATCTTTTATTTGTTATGCTTTATGTTTCTTGAACTTTGTATTTTCTTCACTTTATTTTTTCTTTTCTGGAGAAGGCTGGTATTCTCCTACCGGCTACTACTCCATCATGTGACTCCTCTGTTGTGTAAACTTATCTCATCACCATGATAGAGAGCAAGTAGGACAAGTAAAATAAAAACTGGCAGCGACATGGAGATGAATACTGCTTTCTGCAGTCATAAACATTAGTCCAAAAATCTGTGTTAATTGTCCAAAGCCACAGCTGAGAACCTCCTCTGTGGCCCTGAGTGGAACTTAGGAATGCTGGAGAAAATGCAATTGTCATGGTCTATGAAGTAGCACACATCATAAACAGAATAATGAAAGGCTCTCTGCTGAGCAACTTCGATGCTTCAGCTCTAAATTCATAAACGGAAACACAAAATGAGTAATATTTATCAGAGCCAAATTCAGATTGACAAAGGGTAATATTAAAGACATTGCGCCAACACTGGCATCATTCGTTGGGCCTTAAATGGGAAAAGGAGAGTTGTTCATCAGATTGAGCTTCAGTTCAATCACAAGAAAAACACGAAAATCTGCAGGGGGAGGAGGGAAGGCTCTATGCATGGAGAGCTAGACGAAAGAAAACAGAGAAAAGGAAGGGAGGGAGAGCAGAGAGTAGGCTAGTAGAGACCAAAGAAGTCAATGTTAATGCCATCCTGTTGGAGAGTGCCCAGATAGAAAATCAAGTGTTGTTCCTCCAATTTGCGGGTGGTCTTGGTAGGATGGCACATGAGGCCATGGACAGACATGGGAGTGTGGCACGGATTTGAATTGGTTGGCCACTGGGAGATCTCAGTCACTGATGTGAACAGAGTGAAGGTGCTTAGCAAAGCGATCTCCCAGTCTGCATCCAGTCTCCAATGTAGAGAAAGCCATAAAGGCAGCACTGGATGCAGAAGATAACTCACGTGGATGCACAGTGAAATATTGCTTCACTTGAAGGGTCTGTTTGGGGCCCAGAATGGTGGTTAGGGAGGAGATGTGGGTGCAAGCGTGGGATTTCCTGTGGCCACAGGGGAAGGCGCTGGGGAGGAATTAGTAGAGAGGGACAAGTGGACAAGGGAGTCATGGAGGGACCAGTCCCTATGGAAGACAGAGAGTGGAGGGAAAGAGGAAGGTGTGTCTAGTAGTGAAATCATGTTGTAGGTGGCATAAATTATGGAGGATAATGTGTTTTATGGGAAGACTAGTGAGGTAGTAGGTAAGGACAAGGGGAATCCTGTGATTATTATATCTGTGGGTAGAGGGGACCAAGGCAGATGAGCAGGAAAAGGAGGAGATGCAAGTAAGAGCTGAGTTGATGGTGGTGGAGGGGAAGTCATGCTTGCAGAAGAAGGAAGACATTTCAGAAGATCTAGACTGGAAGTCCTCTTCTTGGGGACAGATGCAGCGGAGATGGAGAAATTGTGAGAAGTGAATAGAATCCTTGCAGGGGACAGAGTGTGAGGAAGTGTATTCAAGGTAGTTGTGGGAGTTAGTGGATTTGTAAAATATGTCTGTGGAAAGCTTGTCTCCTCAGATGGAGACCAAGAGATCAAGAAAGGGGAGAGTATTGCTGGAGATAGAACAGGTGGTTTTGAGATCAGGGTGGAAATTGGCAGCCAAGTGAATGAAGTTGATGAGCTCATCAGAGGTGCATGAGGCAGCCCTGATGTAATCGTCAGTATAGTTGGGGAAGAGCTGAGGGGCCTCACCTGTGTAGGCTTGCAGCATGGAAGATTATTGATCAAATATAGTAACACTGTTTTCACTCCACAAATTCTACCTGATCCAGTTGGTGTTTCAGTAATTTCAGTTCAGATCATAAATCCCTATAACCATAGGTATTTATTGGTCAAGATATCAGTCAGGAAACAATGGTAGTTTGTAACTAAGAAAATTTGCTATCAAGAGTCTATATGAATCTTAATGTTCATATAGACTGGGTAAATCATATCAATGAAGATAATCTTGTGAACCAATTCATGGAATACATTTGACATGTTTTTCTAGGATAATGCATTGTGTTTGCAGTCAGCGTACAAATCATTCTGATCTGGCCACGTGTGGAAAAAATTAGTAATGCCAGACCAGTTCTCCAGGGAAGGGAGATCATATTGTATTAGAATTTCACATATGAGGAATAAACTTGGTTCAAAACTTGGGTTCTGAATGTACATAAATTACATGGGAATGATGGAAAAGATGGCAAATAAATTGGAAAATTACATTAAAAGGTATGAAGGTAATTATGAAGTTGAAGACATTGAAATAAATATTTCAAATTTTCAATGGAGAATCACTAGGAAAACAAGGGACTGCAGTCTAGTTCAACTAATACATATTGTTCTGAAAAAAAACTGGAGTACATTATTAAGGAAGTGACAACCGAGCACATAGAAAAATATAGCATGATTAAAGCTGATCAATTTTTTTGTCTAACGTTGGATGGTTAGTGACCTTATAAATGGAGGAATGATTAACAAATGGAAAGAGGAGTCATTTTCAGGTTGAGAAGTAATAACTAGTGGAGTGCCCCAAAGTTTCTTGTTGGGGCCAGCTAGTTTCAATCTATAACTTGATGAAGAATATTTATTGATGTTATAAAGACAGGCGAGAAAATAAACAGGATTAAATGAGTCATATGGCCAGGTTAACTTGGTGGGCAAAAACATAAAGGCAGATTGAGTATAAAGTGTGAAAATGTAAATGTTTCCCCTTTTTCTAGGATGAATAGAACAATGCAATTTCATTGGAATGGTTTGACATTATTAAAGCCTTTTTTATGGGATAACTGGACATTATTATTCAGGGTATACAGAAAGTTAGCATGCAAATAGAGCAAGCAAAATGGGCTAGGGTATCAGTGTAGGGCCTTTGTGTAATCACACCTGGAGTCATAAATTCAGTCATATATACTTGTTTAAGAATGGATAGTCTTTTCCTAAAGGTGCAGGGAGAGTTTGCTTGATTTATTCTTTGAAATTGATGGTTGTCTTTTTAAGAAACAATTGAAGAAAATGAGCTTTTAATACACCCTTGAATTTAAAAGAATGAAATGAGGAAAACAAAAGATTTTAAGAAGGTTTGTCAGAATAGGTGCTGAGAAGATAATTCCTGTTGTGGGAAAACGTAGAGGCATTGCCTCCTGATATGGAGTTAACCACTTAGGACAGAAGGTAAGGAGGAACAGAATCTTTGGAATGTTTTATCCTGGAAAACAGTGCATGTGGAGCTGATGTTTATTCAATGCTGGGAAAGGTGCATGGATTAGTTTTATGGGAACCAACAGGGAGGTGTTGAGGCCAACAACCAGATCAGTCTTCACCCTAATGTAGGGCAGAATAATCTAAAGGCCTCTTGGTTCCTGTTTCCAACATTGTTAGAAAAAGCTGAAATTCCAGGAAATTGTAAAGCTAACTATTGAATTTACTTGTTAGTGGAGCCTTTTAGTAATCCAGTGTCACAATGCTGTTGCACACATTTGACGCTGACAAAGGAGGTAAATATTGGCTCAATTTTATATCTGTTTGGCTCCCACAGGTTTTTCCTTGAGGGAAATGCTTATTTCCTGTGGTAGAGATAGAATCTGTTTATCTATCTACCAATAAGAAGAAAAGCATTGAGGCAAATTCTGCTGTAAACAGGTGTGTAACAGGTGCAAGAGAATCAAGGACTGTGCTCATTTCTTCCTTGGCTTCAATTTTGTGGTCAGCTGCCAGTTTGGGTTAGGCCACAGGTAGATGCAAGCATTGCACAATTCTCTGAGAGGTGCCTCATTTTACTGTAACTTTCCCTTTGAGCGCCCATTTGGAATGAGGGAAGTGCCAAGGAGGAAAAGCTTGATTACCAGGTGCTCTTTTTTTTAAATTGCAGAGTTCACAACATCCTTTTAAAGCAGCTTTTTAATGAGTCAGCCGTTTCATATTTTCAATACTTTTCAGTATTGTTGCTGAGACGTTTTCTGGGCCAGTTTTTAATGAGCAACGGTTGCAATATTTCGCAGATGAAATAGCACAAAGTGGAAAAAAAGATGCACAGTATTAAATAAATTGGAGCCACAATACAGCCCAGGGTTAGTCCAGGCCACCAAATTAATTTGGTGGTTTGGTTTGAAAGCCTTGCCCAATGACAACATGGGTATGAGTTTTTGGAGTCAAGAAATGGTGTCATGTGCCCTTTGCAGGCCTTCTTGACTGTTCTTAGTTTTTTAACTATTCCCAATATCCATCTAGTCATTGGGTTCCAGCATTTCATATTATCATAAATTAAATGTTTATATGTATTGTTTTCTTTTGCTTGATGATGGGTTCCATTGATCTGTGGTGTCCAATTAAATAAACTTCAAACCAGATTTCTGAAAAGTGTATGTAATTGGGACATTAAAGTGGAAAAAGGACACGACAGACTATTTAAACCCCAAAAATCTTCCGAGACTGAGTTCCCGTATGCTTTTTCTTTCTCTAGCATTTGGAGAAATGTGCATTTCAATTGTCTGTGCTCTGGGACAACCTTCAAATCTTGTTTACTTCAGCAGGAAATCACTTACAGAGATTTTCCATTTGAAGGAAGGACATCTGCAACCAATTTCCTGCATCAGTGCATGACTGTTAGGGATCAGCAAGATGCTTTGATTGACATGTCTGGGATTACTCAGAGTTGGTATTGCAATATCAATTTATGTAGTTACACATGTAGAAGCAGTTGTGAAAGGAAATGGATCAAATTGAACTGTTTATTTCCCATAAATGTTGCCTTTCCAACATGTTATGGGTTACATTATATTTTATATTATATATAAATATATCTTTAAAAGAGATAGATTGTGGGGGGGGGGGGTTAATGTAGGTCACCACAAACAAAGACAGTAACACTTCACAAAAGAATCTCATTTAAAATGCAAGAGCTGTGCATATGGAGACTTCATGTCCACAGTGACTTTACAGTCTTTGAAGAATGCCTATGGAGACTTCACAAGTAGGTGTTAATTGGACTGATGCTCTGGAGTAAATGGATTATTGTTTTTGAAAGCAACAGATGGCCAGAAAGAAACTGATTTCAGTGCCGGCAATCTGTCTGCTTGCAGTTTGCTGTTCTAAGAGGGATCATGTGATTTGAAAGCAGAGAGAGAAAAAAACACAAAACAGGATTCTTCTCTGAAAGAGAGAGAGAGAACTGATGTTTGCAATGGCTTTTGGAAGCTTGCATGAAACCCCATTTGAAGACAGGTTGTGAGTTCTGAGTCCAGCCTGTTGAAAACCCTTGTGGTCCTTACAAGGAAATGGCTGGCTGGTGTTTCTCCTGAAATAAGGGAAAGAAGAGGAACTCTGTGGTGACCTGGAAGAAGAGGTTATCATTTGGAAAACCCATGATGGGGCAAGTTTCTTTGGCAAGACGATGAAGTGACTGACTGTGGGAAATCAGTTTGTGTGTGTCCAATGAGCGACAAATCTCTCTCTGAAACCAACAAGAGCCTTCCTGAGTGGTAACCATTTACCTTTTCACTAGAACCTGGTGAAAATTTATAAATGTTAAATTCTGTGCACAGTCTAAGAATTGCCTGATGCCAGTGAAGTTGGAAGAATGAGAAGTGAGATTGGACTTTCATTTACACTTAAGTTTACAAGGGGGTTATGTTAGGTTAAGTTAAGATAATAGTAATAAGTTAAAGTTTGATTCTGTTTTTATGTTTAAAGAAAATTAAAAGTAACTTTTGTTTAAGTAACCATTTGTCTTGGTGTATTTCTATTGCTGCTGGGTTTTGGGGTCCTCTGGGCCTGTAACAATTATTTCCTCTTTTATTTTATGAAGTTAGTGTTGGTCAGCGCATTCACTTCTCACACCTTAACCACGATCATTTGTTATTCTTCCAATGCTCTCATGGGATTATAAAAGATACTGCACTTACCCTTATGCACATCTCAACAGGCTTTCATTACCACCCCCCACCCCTTCTCTTTCCCTGTCTCTCCATTCCATCTCCTTTCACACAAACATGATAAATTCTTACCTCATCCCTTATCATACCCAATTAACACCTTTTGTTGATCTGGGTTCCTCCCCTAACCAGCATTATCTGAATTCTGAGACTTTCTGAAATTTCCTGCTTCTGGCTTATTCCTTGAAGCTGGGCACAAGTCTGAAATGTCAGCAATGTATCTTTATCTCCCATAGATACTGGAAAGACTGGCTGAGTTCTTCCAACATTTTGATGTGTTTTTAGACAACCAACGCAACTGATCTTCTGATAATGATAATGTGTATGGGTGTTAAAGGTTAAAGATTCTGCTTCAATGTGTGGTCTCCTGTACCATCATATCATCTATCATCATACTGTACATCGGTATAAGAATGATTTGAAACTGTAGACATTTCATCTGAATGAGGTATGCAGACCTGGATTATTAAATGTTTCTCTTTCTCTTCCCACAGATGCCGCCTGACCTTTTGAGTATTTCTCACATTTTGTATTTTTATTTAAAATTTATAGCTTCTCCAGTTCTTTTAAATGTCCATTTGGTGTTAAGTAGATTTTTAAGTAGCCCAAATATACGATTATCTGCTTTCCACCTTAAAAGGAAAGAACGGCATAATTTTTTAAGTAGTAAAAAAAACAAGAAGTGGACAAATACTAATAAATCAATTATCCATAATTATATAATCATTGAAATATTATACTCAGATACTGAAAAGAAGCAAATAGAATGATAACCACCTTATCAATAGATCTGCCACCGTAGCTTAATTAAATCTTGGTTAATCCGCACCAGGGGATTTTGTGCAGGTCTGGGCAACACACTTCAGGAAGTGCACAAGTCTTAGAGTGAATAAACAGGAAGATATTGAGGTTCCAGGGTGAGATTACACAAACTGGGATTGTATTTCCTGAATCTAGAAGCACAGGGAGTCATTTGTTCAGTTTTCAAGATATTGAAATGAAATTTGCTGCCAACAATCAGCTCCCCTTACTTGCCACTGACCTGTTGACTGAACCTTTCCATATATGTGATGAGATTCTGAACAATACCATTCCATTGCACATGGTGGGTTGGTGGGGGGTGGGGAAAAGGGAGTGAGTGAGTGAGACAAGAGACAGAGAAGCCACAGCTGCGAAACAACAGAAACCATCTTTGACAACCTGTAAAACTACACCCCAGGATGGGCCAACTATTAGAACAAAGAATATATTTCTATATCTCTCATGTTGAAAAACATCCAATTAAAAAATCTTAAGATATCAAATATTTATCATAATTAAAATTCTAAAAAAAAGACACTCATTTATTTAAAGAACCTAAATTAGTCTGCACTTACCTGGATCCCTTCTTGTTCTCACTCTCCATTGATTCAAAATGATCAACTGTTCCTGCACTTGATTTAACACTGAGTAAAACACGAAAGTCTGCAGATGCTGCGATTGTAGTAAATACACAGAAATACTGGAGGAACTCACCAGGTATCGCAGCAACTATGGGAGGTAAAGATATATAACCAACATTTCAGGCCTGAACCCTTCTTCATACCTTGAAGAAGGGCTCAGGCCAAAAATGTCAGTTATATATCTTTGCCACCTGTGGAAGCTGCAAGACCTGCTGAGTTCCTCCTGCATTTCTGGATTTTTACCATGTTTAACAGGTTTAAAAGATGTTGGACAAAACCAAGCTCTTGCTCTGTCACCTGATTCCATGAGGAATCCATTATTGAAACACAAACTCAGTAATAGGCTAGTTCTGCTATTTCACCTCAGTTTATTTGTTTTCCAGCAATCACCTGTCAATTTCCTTAATATCTAAAAATCAACTGATCTTATTCTTAAATATACTCTGTGACTGAGTTTCAACAGCTTGCTTGGGGAGAAAATTTTAAAGATTTGCTGTTCCTGGGTAAATTAAATTTCTTCTCATCTCTGTCCTGAATAGTCCATACTTGTTTTTGATTCTGTGGTTCCTGGTTTTATTTACCCCAGCCAGGGGAAGTATCAACTCTGCATCTACCCTGCCAAGCACCATAAGAATTTTATGTTTTATTACATTCCCAGCAGAGAGTGGCTAGAGGTTGGCCTTTCAGCTCCCATGTTGGAATACGAACATTTTGGCAGTCACAGCCCACTAAGATAGATGAATAGAGACCATAAAAATTAGGACTAAAAATGAAGAAATATTTCAATATACAACAAATGCTTTATTTGGAATTCTTCAAATAACCATTGATTGTTAATTTAACATTTGAAATAACACTTGTTATTTAAGGAGCTAAGGGAAATAAACAATAACAAGTACAGTATATGGAATTGGGTCACAGGTCAGCTGTGATCTCATTGATCAGTGGAACAGGCTTGAGGAGCTAAATGGCTGGCTGTTGTATTTGGTGCTCCTCAGATCCAATCTATTGTAAGCAGAATTTCTCAACCATTACTGATAAACCACAAAAGCATGTTTGTCAGTTGATTGAAATTTGGTTCACTGCTCATTTTGCTGCAATCTGATCCTTTTTAATTGATGTTATCCCCAGTCTACAGATTTCTCCCATGAGAGTAGAGCAACGCCAAAAACATGGCTGGTGGTGATATTGCATATTAGCATCAAGCACCTCAGTTTATCATGGAACTCATTTAATGCTCCCAGCACTCCCTGTGGGGACTACGTTCAAAGAAAGAATAGGTCAGAGAATCAGGTTATATGGTTGCAACCCTTACTCAGACCCATTATTCCCCTTGTGCATGTTTTCCTACAAGGAACACAAAAACATGAAATTTATCCTCTGCTGCTTCAGTCAGACTCTGGCACCAGTGGTTACATATCTTCTTAACAGTTTGTATGCTGGAGGATGCCTACCTTTTAATTATTATAAATAAGGACTGTTGAATGACTTTAGAAAAAAGAATCTTTACAATATTTAATTTTCTTCCTCTTATATGCTTCATTACTTCCTCCTTTCTCAGACTAGGTCATCTGAGTTACCAAATGCTGGAGCTCAGTAGATTGCAACATGCTCTAATTGAATATATTAGTTTTAAATAGTGCTGATACTTGCAGGAGTCATATTTCTTTCACAGAGAGAGGAGAGTCTCTCAATCTCTCTGCACAAGAACAGCAGAAAATTCTGCAGATCTGTATGAATTTTGAGTGTGCCATTTCTTGTGAGTTTACCTGGACCTTCCAGGAAACTTACTGAGGATCGTTATGGGAATTCAAGCCAACCGTTACATCCATGACTCTGTAGCCAAGTTTGGCTCCAATTTAATCTACAGATTTGCAGATGACACCTCCGTAGTTGGCCAAATAACTGCAAATGATGAGTCAGAATACATGATGGAGATTGAGAATCTGGTTGGTCAGTGCCAAGAGTAAGGAGCTGATTGTTAATGTTAGGAAGGAGAGGTCGAGGACCACATGTCTGTGTATAATGATGAGAAGGAAGGGGAGAGTAAACTTACAAGTTCCTAGGAGTCCATCGTCCATACTTCAGAAGACCTTTCCTGCCGCAATAACATTGAGGCAATCGTCAAGAAGGTACATCAATGCTTTTACTTTCCAAAGAGTCTGAGGAGATTTGGCATGCCATTGGATACTCGATCAAACTTCTGCAGGGGCACAGTGGAAGGTATACTGACTGGTTGCATTACAGCTTGATTTGATAATTCAAGTGACCAGGAATGCAAAAGGCTGCAGAAGGTAGTAAACATCTATGTGATGCGCTGTCTCAAGAAGGAAGCCAACATTATAAAGGATCCCACTACCATGATTACAACCTCTTCTGACTGCAGTCTTTGGGCAGATGGTACAGAGGCCTGAAAACCAATACCTCCAGGTTCAAGAACAGTTTCTTTCCAACAACTGTCAGAATCCTGAACCTTCCCTTAATATACTAATCATAGACTTCTCCAACAGCACAAAAGGACTGTCTGCACTCTTGCAATTCACTACTTTTTACACCAGGATTACTATGAATGTTTATAATCTATCATGTGTTTTTATTTTAATTAATTTACTATTCTGAGGCGCCTTCAAGCTCACACCAAGACACAAGAGCAACTTGTCCGTGAACTACTCTTTGCAGATGATGCCGCTTTAGTTGGCCATTCAGAGCCAGCTCTTCAGCGCTTGACGTCCTGTTTTGCGGAAACTGCCATAACGTTTGGCCTGGAAGTCAGCCTGAAGAAAACTGAGGTCCTCCATCAGCCAGCTCCCCACCATGGCTACCAGCCCCCCCCACATCTCCATCGGGCACACAAAACTCAAAACGGTCAACCAGTTTACCTATCTCGGCTGCACCATTTCATCGGATGCAAGGATCGACAACGAGATAGACAACAGACTCTCCAAGGCAAATAGCGCCTTTGGAAGACTACACAAAAGAGTCTGGAAAAACAACCAACTGAAAAACCTCACAAAGATTAGAGTATACAGAGCCGTTGTCATACCCACACTCCTGTTCGGCTCCGAATCATGGGTTCTCTACCGGCATCACCTACGGCTCCTAGAACGCTTCCACCAGCGTTGTCTCCGCTCCATCCTCAACATTCATTGGAGCGACTTCATCCCTAACATCGAAGTACTCGAGATGGCAGAGGCCGACAGCCTCGAATTCATGCTGCTGAAGATCCAACTGCGCTAGGTAGGTCACGTCTCCAGAATGGAGGACCATCGCCTTCCCAAGATCGTGTTATATGGCGAGCTCTTCACTGGTCACCGTGACGGAGGTGGACCAAAGAAGAGGTACAAGGACTGCCTAAAGAAAACTCTTGGTGCCTGCCACATTGACCACCGCCAGTGGGCTGATATCGCCTCAAACCGTGCATCTTGGCGCCTCACAGTTCGGTGGGCAGCAACCTCCTTTGAAGAAGACCGCAGAGCCCACCTCACTGACAAAAGACAAAGGAGGAAAAACCCAACACCCAATCCCAACCAACCAATTTTCCCCTGCAACCGCTGCAACCGTGTCTGCCTGTCCTGCGTCGGACTTGTCAGCCACAAATGAGCCTGCAGCTGACGTGGACATTTACCCCTCCATAAATCTTCGTCTGTGAAGCCAAGCCAAAGAGAAAGGGAATTTACTATTAGAATTTCTCCTTTCAAGTACCTGTTTGGCTGCAGCAAGCAGGAATGTCAGTGCATATGTACATTATACAATGTGTATGACTATTAATTTATCATTTTTAGTATCTACATTTAACCATGCTATCTTCAAATTCTTTGAAAGATTACACCAGATGTTAGCATGTGTTATAAAATACAATCAGTTCTTGAGAGTAAACAAAATTACCTGTCTGGATTGGATGTAGAATAAAAATTTGAGGTGATCTATTAGGTTGTAAACCTAATCATTAACCCTTTTGAAATTGTGAAAGCCCTGATGCAAGGAACTGTCTGAGAACTCTAAAACCATACAAGGCTTAAAGGGTTATTTCTCCAGCATCCAGAGTTGACACAGTGCATGACTGGGGGATGGTAATATATCTGTGGAGTTATTTAAAATTTAAATTGCTCCGTTACCAATGCAACCACTTGCAAAGCAATTAATTATAATAGCCAGGTTGAAATATTTGAAATGGTTTTCGTCTCTTGCAATGCTACATCAGTGACCTCCCGAGCCATAACAGTGGAGCTGTCCAGAATTCTTCTAATTATACCAATCCTCCTAATTCAACTTGGCTCAGGAGTTCAAGCAGGTGGAAGCTCAATTCCCCTTCCCTAAATTGCTATATTCTTCATGGTGAATTTGAGTACAGGAACATCTTCTCAATGTATACCATGTGCAGGTTTAAATTCCATAAGCAATCGCTAGCTACGTTCTCATTCCTTATTTTCTCATGACATGGAAGAAGGCTATTTGGCCCTTTACCCATCACCCTCCACTTACATTTCTGTGACCTTCCCCCTCCCCCTCCCTCTCTGTCCCTCTGTCTCTGTCTCTGTCTCTCTCTCTCTCCTGTGCCAATCAATTAACTCCCTCCCCCTGTTTTTCCCACCACCCAACAAAATGCTGTGCAATTTGAAATACCCAGTGGATTCACGAACCAACATGTCTTTGGTACATGAAAGGGAACTGGATCACCCAGCAGAAATGCACACAGAGGAGGAATGTGCAAACACCACATGGAGAGCACCAGAGTTCAGGAAAGAACTTGACTGGTTGAAGCTGCATTACCATGCTGGGCATAAAATGTTGTATTCAGCCAATTACCACTTGTCTAAACCTTTGTTTTTTGCTTGATATCAGCTGGCATTAATTTTCTTTGTTAGACTGTTGCACTGGTAAGTACACCTCTCACAAAGGCTCTGTCAATCCTGTCAAGGAATACGTTA
The DNA here is from genome assembly GCF_036971445.1 of Narcine bancroftii. Lineage (NCBI taxonomy): Eukaryota > Metazoa > Chordata > Chondrichthyes > Torpediniformes > Narcinidae > Narcine > Narcine bancroftii. The sequence continues at coordinate 50,240,723 of NC_091470.1, read as the reverse complement.
TTTGAGCAGCGCTAAAGCATAGCAGTGAATGCCATGCTATTACAACTCCAGTGATCAAGGGTCAAATCCATTACTGTAAGGGGTTTATATGTTCACCATGTGACCACATGGGTTTCATCCAGAAGGTCTGGTTTCCTCCCACATCCCAAAAACATGTGGTTGGTATGGTAAATGGTCACGTGAGTAATTGGATGGTGTGGGCCTGTGGCTGTATTGCAACTAAAATTAATTAAAGCTAGCTGACCTTATTAGTCAGAGGATTGGTGCAGCTACTAGAGCTGTTCTTTCACAGTAGCAGAGCCCCAGATTCAATCTTGATTTCTGGTATTGTCCACATGAAACTTGCACATTCTCTCTTTGTCCACTTGCGATTCATGTGACCAGGTGCTCCACTTTCTTCTCTCATCCTGAAGACACGCACGTTGGTGAGCTAACTGGCCAGCAGAAACCTACTGTGCAGAGGAGTGGTGAAATCAGAACTGATAAGAATAAAAGAAGAATTAAAAAAAGGGATTCATGTAAGACCAATGTAAATAGGACTGAAAGGCCTGTTTCTGACTCCTTGTGCCATCACTGGCCATCACTGTTACTCTGTATGATTTAATCTCCAGCTCATCTTGAATTAATTATTAGGCCCTTTCACACCGTCATGTAAAATGGGGATTGCCAGGAAATTTTCCCGGGACTCTTGTGTGAACTGGAGATGTGAAAATGTCGGTCCGGGAAAATTTCCCAGGTCTGCGGCCTTACCTCCTTAAGTAGGGCCACAGACCTGGGCGATTTTCCCAGACAACCTTCTCCTTGTGGTGTGAAAAGCAAACGACCAAGCAGGGGAAGAGTTGTGACTTCAGCACTTGGGTGCTGAATCACAGAGGTGATTAAAATAAAGAATCATACCACATAAATCCTGAGGACCTCACAATGGCGGCTCAGTGAGGGATCATGGACCATCCTCACTACCCATAATTGCCCACGCAACTGGAACCACTCTGCATTTCTCTGAGCAGTTCCAGCTGTGTGAGGGATTATGGGTAATGAAATTGGCCATTGATTGTGTATTGAGCCGCTGTCGCAAAGCAGCCCTGAAACTGGGGGGAGTGGGGAGTGCGATGGATATACGGCCGGTGGAGGGGTGACTTACGACTGTGAGTGCGTAACATGCCATTGCTGTGGGCAGAACCCTCCCTAAATTGCTGGGAAGGGCAAATTAGAAGGAATTTGGACTGCAGTGTAAAAGGCCCGGGAGGTCCTTCCAGGGAATTTCACCCAGATCCAAGTAGGGTCACTGCTCACTGGTGGTGTGAAAAGGCTAATTGTAAGTCATTGCACTTAGTTCATGTTATCTTCATTCATTGGAGAAAAACAACCATGCATGGTTTTAATGCTTAAACAACTTTATTTTCAAGCTTTTTGAACCAAGAACACACTCCATTTCTGTCGCAGTCTACTTTTTGTTTCTGTGGATCCCGCGTGCATTGCCTTCTGGGAAATTTAATTCTTCATTATACATGCATAATAAAACATCCTTCCCTGTATTTAAAAAAAGAAAAAAAAACACAAACACAAATGCTATGTTTACATAACAAGGGTATTTACCTTCTGTGGCCAGTCTCTTTCCACTCAGCAGATTTCAATCAGTGTCTGAATTGGTTTAACAGTCCTTTTTGGTCTGATATGTGTTTCCACCAGTATATTGCTTGCATTTTCTGCATTGGTATTTGTGCCTTTCTGTGAGCTCTGAACAACATGTTCCTTTTCTACATGTACTGGCCCCTTTTGTGTACTGACAAGTGATGGGTCATGACCGTGGGCTGTGGGATGGACTTTGTGGTTTTATATCCACGTGATTCCTTCTCAGAAGTGTCCCTCCCTCTGTCTGGATCTTGTAGGAATGTGGATCTATTTCCTTTTGCACATATCCTTGCATAGACCATGTGCCAGAATTGTGATCTCTGATTCACACTTGAACTCCAGGCTTCAGGACTGGTCGGCTTTACACAGTCTTATCATGATACTGTTTCTGTTTTACTTTCTCTTCCACTTTAGCCGGTTTGACCTTGTGTGGCCCTTTAGGTTTCAACAAATTTTCGTGCATTGGAAGGTTGGTATATATGTGTCGTCTCATCAGCATTTGGGGTGGAGATAGGTCATTCTGCTGTGGTAGACTTCTGTATATCATTAGACTTCTGTGGAAATCTTCTCATCCATCATGCACTTTTTTCATGAGGCTCTTCACCATCTTGACAGAACCCTCTGCTTGGCCATTAGATTTTGGGTAATGTGGCGTGAAGTTATAGGTCGAAATACTTTCTGACATAATGTTCTGTTTGTTCCTTGAAGAAGAACAAACTTGTGTGGTTTCTCAAGCTGATTGAACCAACAACGCACTCCACTTCTGTCGTAGTCTACTTTTCCCTCCCGCGCAACTTGCATGCATTGCCTGCTGGGAAATGTAGTTCTTTATTATACACGCATAGTATCACAGTTCATTTCCAATATTCTTTCATCCCCTTCTCTTTGAGAATTACTGCTTCCAACTTGAATTCCATAAGTATGCCATTTTCTTATTTTTTTTTAAGGTTGTGATTCTTTTCCAAATAACCTTCTCCTCCTGCAATGCAGCAAATGGGCCTCAACAATCTAGAATGAGACCACTCACAAATTGGAGGAACAACACCACATATTCCATCTGGACACCCTCCAAATGAATGGCACTAATTGATTTATTAGGTTTCCATTAAACCCCAAGCCCAACCCCGCCCCCCACTCTTTCCCTCTATCTCTTTTCCTTTAGCTTTGTTTCTCTTCCCTTTTTCCTCTGTCTCCTTTACCCCAGCTCTGCACTCACAGAGCCAAACCCACCCTGTTATATACAGTGGAAATTTGGGACTATTTTATGCTGGAGCAGGAGCATTGCAAGAGCTTCATCACACTTGAATGGTGAGCATGCTCAGTGAGACACATTGTAAGAGCCACATCACACTGAGTGGTGAGCATGCTCAGTGCAATAGTGTATTCATACATGACTGGCAGCTTGAGTGTGAGTAAAAGTTTGTGCTGTAAACTTGTAAGCTCCTCTGAGAGTTTATTAAGTCCTCTGATGGTACAACTGAGGACATAATCCACCCCTCCCCCAATCAACTCTCACACTTCCTTTCTCCTAGCCTCATCTCCATATCCAATTAACACATTTTGTCTGTTGGTCTGCACTCCTTCGCCTGCCATTCCTTTTATTCAGGCACTGCCTGATTTTTTTCATACCTTGAAGAAGGGCTCAGGCCTGAAACATCAGTAATATATCTTTACCTCCCATGGGTGCTGCGGGACCTACTGAATTCCTCCAGAAGCTCTGTGGTTTTTTTTTCTCAACAGTCCACTACCATTGATTCTATAGAACAAAGTATAATTGTTCATTCTGGAAATTTGCTTGATGTTGCGAATATGGTATTGCTTGTAAACTCCACCCCAGCACTTTTAATGAAGATAGGGGAGTGAGCTCCACCCCTCTTCCGGAATAATTTTTTTTTCCTGGCGCTAACCACTAGTCCCTTTATCACACTTCCGTACTCCAACTCCTCATAGTTAGGGATCCTGCCCACAATGATGGTATCATCTGTGAATTTATAGATAAGAGTTGGGAATGTGTTTGGTGTATGCAATTATGGGTGTACATTGAGTATAGTATGGAGCTGGGTGTACAGCTTTGCAGGGTCCCGATGTTGGAGATGATCGTGGAGAAGGTGCTGTCACCAATCCTCACTCATTTCAGCCTGTAAGGGAGGAAGTTATGGATTCAATTGCAGAAACCTGTGTTGAGAACAAGGTTAATGAGTTTGGAACTAGAATCAATGTAGTTATCCCTGCTGTTCAGGTTATCCAAGGCTAATGGTGTCCGTCATAAACCTGTTGCAGTAGTAGGCGTATTGGAGTGGGTCAATGGTGGCTGGTCTTTCTTTGGCTTGGCTTCGCGGACGAAGATTTGCCAAACTGTGAGGCGCCAAGATGCACGGTTTGAGGCGTTATCAGCCCACTGGCGGTGGTCAATGTGGCAGGCACCAAGAGATTTCTTTAGGCAGTCCTTGTACCTTTTCTTTGGTGCACCTCTGTCACGGTGGCCAGAGGAGAGCTCGCCATATAACACGATCTTGGGAAGGCGATGGTCCTCCATTCTGGCTGGTAGGCTGGAGTTAATTGTGTGAACCATAATCAACCTCTCAAAGCACTTTATGAATTATGATGGTGGATGTCAGAGCAACTGGAAATCACTTTATCTGACACCACATTCTTCAATACCAGAATGACAAGAGCTGACTTGATGCAGGTGGGCCCTTCAGCCTGTAGGAGAGAGAGGTTAAATAAGTCTGTGAATGATGGAGGACACATCCAGTCATTCCATCTGTGTAATTTTGTTTCTGCAGGTTAACTCTGCAGATGACTGATGTCTGTACTGTGACCATGGGTATAGGTGTGCCTGAGGTTGAAGAGATGTGTACCTCTGGATCACTGGTCTCCTCCCTGAAGCGCACGTATAATGCATTGAGCTGATCCAGGAGGGATGCCCTGTTGATTGCTATCTGGTCTGGTTGCACTTTATAGTGTCTGGTGTCCATAAGATTTGGCTGAGACTTCAGCCTGGTTTGATACTGCCTCTTGGCATCCCTGATGGATTTGCACAGGTCATAACTTGACTTCTTAGATAGGGCCTGCCCACTTGACTTGTTAGCCTTGTTTGCGGCCTTCAGTAATAAGTGGACCTTGCCGTTTAGCAACATTTCCTGGTGGGGAACTCAAGTCTTCTACACATTTTCTGATGAAGTCAGTGACGGTGATGGTATATTCAGTGAGGCTGGTTGCTGAGACCTTGAATAGGGACACAAAGCAGTCATGTGGGATGTTATCTGGTTTCTCGGTCCGGCGATGAATGATTTTTACAACTAAGTCCTTGAGTCTGTTTCTGTTTGTAGGTAAGTGGAGTCGCACTATTAGTGGTCTGGTTTAACAAACATCAGTATCGTTGAATAAGTGAATTTTCAGTCATTTAAAATAGAACAATGGATTCAGGCAGTGGATTCATGCAGTGACTAAAAAGCCAATTTCTCTGTGATAAACTGACATCCAAATGGTGTAAATTGAACTCCTAAATATATCAGAAATATTTTCAAAGCATTTTTCCAAAAATAGTTTTGAATTTATGTCTCTTTCTGATAGTTCATGTCAAACTTTGGATTTGTGGATTTTCTTTGAATTGTAGTGAAAAATTCATGGGAAAAATTGTTTTTTTATTGATAATTTCCAAAGCCAAATCTGAACCCTAGTAGCTTGAAGCTCAAAACGTGAATCCAAATGGTGCCCAAGAAAAGTAGTTGTTATTTATCTGTTAAATTAATTTATCAGAACAGCTGTGAATAAACCTGTAGAATGGGAGTGCCATCTTCAGGACATGGATGTTGGAAGAAATTAGATGCTTTTGTTAATGCCCAGTATTTTCAAAAAAGTACGTTTAAATTGGAAACAGATTGCGCACCATGCTTTCTACATAGTTAAATAACTTTCCCATTTTATTCTTTGGTTATATTGCGCAGGACTTGGCTCTTTTTATTAACAGATATTGATCGGAATTGTTCCTACATAGCCTGCATTTGTAAATGCTGGAACTCTACAGAGGCAGAAGAGATCATTTTATTATTACCCATGGTGGACAAAGTTGATGGCAGATTTGTTCTCAGCTGAATATGGAAAAATGAAAAGTTGGCAACCCAGTGTTTGTTTCCTGTCCTGTGAAGTGGTGTCTCAAATCATCATGAAGTAGCAGTAGCCATAGGGAACTCTAACCCCAGATTCTTCTTCAAAAGATCCCAAGAGGAAGCCTGGCACCAGGGCCAACATTAGGAATCACACTGAAAAAAATAAGGTAGAGATAAGATTTGCATTTGCATTGTGCCATTCATGTTTCTTTGGGTCTACCCCAGACTTTCCACAACCTACCAATTACATCTGCGGAGCATTTCTGGGGGAAAGCAGAACGATTTGAACAAAGCAAACTCCCATAAACTGGAATGTGCTAATGAATAAGTGTCTTGTTTTGCATTTTGATTGAAGAATAAGTTCAATTTCAAGTTCATTGATCATCTGATTGTTCCAGTGCAACCTGACGAAACAGCTTTCTCCAGTCCACAGTGCAAAATAGTGCAAATACACGTAAAGACATAACACAGACAAGTACAGTACATATATACATATATTTCAAATAAATATTATTAATAAATAATGGACTCTCAGAGAGTTATAGCAGCCCTTGGGAAGAAGTTGTTCGTCTGCCTGGTAGTTCTGGGTCTAATACTTCTGTATCTCTTTCTCAATGGGAGTAGCTAGAAGATGCTGCATGTGTGATGCTCTCACTAGCACCCTTGTGGAAAGTTCATAGAAAGTAGTCTTTCCTGCCTCAGCCTTCTATGGAAGTGCAGTCACCGTTGCACCTTCTTGACAAGCGAGGAAATGTTATATATCCCAGATAGGTCGTTTCTTAAGTGGACTTTGAGGAACTTAGTGCTCTCTACTCTCTCCACTACCAAGCTATTAATGTGTAGTGGAGGGTGGTCGTTCCCTGGTCCTCCTGAAGTCCACAATCACCTCCACGTTGAAACTCAGGTTATTATTCTTGCACCTTTTTATGAGATGTTCCACATCTTCTGGGCAGTGTGACTCATCTTTATTGCTGATGAAGCCAACTACTGCCATGTTATCTGCAAATCTGAGGACTTTGTTGGAGCTGCATTCAGGATTGCAGTTGTGAGTCAGTAGCATGAATAGGAGCTGGCTGAGCATGGAGCCCTAAGGTGTGACAGTGCTCAGCATAAAAGTGCTCGATGCTCTGTTACCCACCTAGTCTTTTCATTAGGAAGTCCAGAATTCAGTTATAGAGATGGGTACCAGTGAAGACGGCTTCTCCACCAGCCTCTGGGAAATGATTGTACTAAACGTCGAGCTGGCAGCCTTGAGTATGAGGCCTCATTTTCCAGGTGGGTCGGGACAGAGAGGAAGGATAAGGTTACAGTTCTTTCTGTAGGTGGATTGAAATGGGTCCAGTGTCTCTGAGAAATGTGCTTTGATACGTCACATCACCAGACACTCGAAGCATTTCATAATGGTGGCGGTCAGTGCCGTGTAGTCATTGAGGTCTGTAACTATTGCCCTCTTTGGTACAGGGCTGATGGAAGCTGTCTTGAAACCCACAAAGGCAATGGACTGCTGCATTAATGTGCTGAAGATATCTGTAAGAACCTCCGTCAGTTCGTATACGCAACCCTTCGGTACCCAACCGGGAATAAGTATTGGTCAGGACATAATAAATCTCATTTTCAAATAGCGCCAATGGATCCATGTGAAATAAGACACAGTCTTCACTTAATCTTTCATTCAAAAGGTAGAATATTCAATAATACAGTAGACCATCAATACTCCATTGGAGCATTTGCCTAGCTGGATGTGTTTACATATTTGGTATATTATTCACTGGGTGGGTCACGTCTCCAGAATGGAGGACCATTGCCTTCCCAAGATCGTGTTATATGGCGAGCTCTCCATTGGCTACCGAGATAGAGGTGCACCAAAGAAGAGGTACAAGGACTGCTTAAAGAAATCTCTTGGTGTCTGCCACATTGACCACCACCAGTGGGCTGATATCGCTTCCAACCGTGCATCTTGGCGCCTCACAGTTCGACGGGCAGCAACCTCCTTTGAAGACTGCAGAGCCCACCTCACTGACAAAAGACAAAGAAGGAAAAACCCAACACCCAACCCCAACCAACCAATTTTCCCTTGCAACCGTGCCTGCCTGTCCCGCATCAGACTTGTCAGTCACCAACGAGCCTGCAGCAGACGTGGACATACCCGTTCATAAATCTTCATCCGCAAAGCCAAGCCAAAGAAATCTGACTGAGAGTAGGACCTGCAGAAACATTCACTCAAAATGAACTAAATGTTCAAGTAGCAAGAAAAACAGAAGATCATTGGAAGTCTGCACTAAACCTCAGAATTGACATATAATTGTATCCTATAATGATGTCTAGTCTGATGTACATTGCCTCTGGCAAATAGGGAAAAATAATTAAGAACAAAAAAATGGAATAAATTACACAATAATGGATGACACAATGATCTTCAGAGATGAACTAAAGACAAATTGAAAAGTCTCAATGAATTGCTAGGCTTTTCTGATCTTTCATTTTGGGCTGCACTGATCCCGGTTAACACTAACTGATATTTAATGGAAAATGCTTGTTTACTTAACAAGTACATATGATTACATTAAATGAATCAAATAAACTTGAATATTCAAAGCTGAAGTGAAGTGCTGCTATGTGAAAAACATAATTGTGAGATGGCTTCTAAATCATTTGAATTTATTGGAAATCTTTATACAAAGAAAAGTACACAAAAATATTATTTTGAATAAATCATTACATTAAGCATTAAATAATGGAAAAGTTCAAAATATTAAAACCAACTGTGTACTGTACTATTTATAGTTATTTTATATTTACAATAATTTTCCACATATTATGTTATGTGTAAATTCAAAAAGCTTACTCAGTGAAACTGATAATTAACAGGAGCATGCCAAGTGCCTTGCCATATAAACAATATGCCTGCACCTTCCTCACATGTATATTATCCTTTGCTGACACTTATCCTAATCTAGAATATATCCTGTGGTGTTTCATTTCTTCTTTAAGTGTTATCAATGCATTTGAATCAAATTCCTTTGTGTGCCATGCTAATGCAGATGTATAATCTGAACTAAAGCAGCAAATCAAGGCTTTCTTCACAGCGTGACAATTATACTAGGCAACAAATTTTTTTAAAAGGTTTGCTATCTGAAAAAACTATCAGGGATTATGATAGACAACTTCAAATTGAACACAAAGATAATTTCATATTTGCTGTATCACATAGGAAGTTGGGGTGACATTAAATTAACCTTTATTGAATTTAGCATGTTTAATTGCATAAGGAAGCTGACACATTGCTTGAGTTTATCTGACCTAAAACCGTTTTGCCGCTGATTTTCATAATCAGCATCGGATGCCTCTTGTGCCTGTGTCCAACAATAGTTGGCCAGCATTGATGGTTTCCAGTTGCCCTGATATCATTTTTCCATGGTCGCAATGTCCTGGTGAAAGCAAGATCAGCAGGGAAGAAATCGAAATGTGAATGCAGAAAATGAATTTTCAATGACATTTTCACTTCATGGTTTTGTATGCTTGAAGTAGCCTTAAACTATGACAGGAAATCACAAAAATGGGTTATAACTTTTTTTTAAAAATGGTATGTGATAGAAACATTCTAAGGTGATTTTTTGTGACCAGCAGCCAAAATACATAAAATACACCCAAAAAAATGTTCAGGAGGCAAAATCTTTGATGTCCAGTGTTATCACGATTCCAGAGTAAGGTATGGGAAACTTTTGACCTGGCTGTCCTTGACCAAACAAAGAATACTTACTGAGATATAGTGTATTTTCACTCTAATCTGGATGTGTATAATTTCTCAACAGGCCTCTTAAGTTAATTTTGATCAAAAGATAAACAATGGCTCTGGAATCCCGATGTTATTGATAAGGATGCACAGTAGCAAGTGAATGACCCTGTCATTCATGCAAATTTCATTATCCCCTGAGGCCAAATTATGGAGCACTCTTGGAAGGTCACTGCACATTTTCATTGTTGTAGGGAGCATCTTGGCGCCTCACAGTTTGGCGGGCAGCAACCTCCTTTGAAGAAGACCGCAGAGCCCACCTCACTGACAAAAGGCAAAGGAGGAAAAACCCAACACCCAACCCCAACCAACCAATTTTCCCCTGCAACCGCTGCAACCGTGTCTGCCTGTCCCGCATCGGACTTGTCAGCCACAAACGAGCCTGCAGCTGACGTGGACTTTTTACCCCCTCCATAAATCTTCGTCCGCGAAGCCAAGCCAAAGAAAAGAAGGGAGCAAGTGTGGTCAGCAGGTGGTTTAGTAGCTATAGGTCAAGGATCAGGATTTGGGTTTAGTTGCTGAGCAAGTGCGGTCAGCAGGTGGTTTAGTAGCTATAGGTCAAGGATCAGGATTTGGGTTAAGTTGGTGAGCAAGTGTGGTCAGCAGGTGGTTTAGAATCAGGATTTAGGTTAAGTTGGTGAGCAAGTGCAGTCAGCAGGTGGTTTAGTAGCTATAGGTCAAGGATCAGGATTTGGGTTAGCTTGGTGAGCAGGATTCCTTCATATTAGGGGAGTCGGTGCAGGAGGTGGATGATTTAGGAAGATATTGTAAACATTAAATTAGAGACTAATGGCCCAATCGAGTAGAGTGTAGAAATCGGGGTATCGATCATGGACCTGGATTTTGTAGATTCAGGGATCAATTGGGCAGGGGACAGGAGCTGAGCCTTAAGGGCTCATGGCTGATAATTGTTTTCAAGGAGAGGTCATTGTTGTGCATGAAAATACCAAAAAAGATAAAAAGTATCTCAAGCCAAGTTGCCTAGATAGTGTCCAGTGAAAGATGTTTCTGGTCAACCGAGCTTAGTGTCTCCTTCAACAATCCAAAACAAAAGGATTTGAAAATTGTCACTTCATGCATGTTTGACATGGAATTCATGCAGGTAGGCAAAGGAGAATCTTTAGAGGAAGTGCCCATTCAGGTCTCTGGAGAAATACAAAGTGTCCTGGAAATGCTCTTTGCCAAATTTTGCACTGAGTTAATTTTCAACCATGTAATGCTGTAAAAGAAAGTAATGTGCCATTGGATTTCCTGCACTTTGAATTGGAGCTGGTGATAATGAGCACTGAATATGCATGTGCAACATAAACCTTCTGGCTACAAATACAGAAAATACTTGAAAAATTTGGCTGGTCCAGCAGCATCTATGGAAAGACATTGCTGAAGAAAGGTTCAGGCTCGAAGCATTGACTATCTATTGCTTTTCATGGATGCTGCAAGACCTGCTGAGTCTCTCCAGCATTTTTGAACACTGAAGCAGATACTGTCTGGCCTGCTGAGTTTTTTTTTCCAGCATCTTCAGTATTTTTTCTTAATTTTCACAAATCTTGCAGCAACCATCAAGGATTCACACGCTCTTTCCTCGCTGCTGCCTTCATGAAAGAGGTATAGGTGCCACAAGACTTGCACCACCAGGTTCAGGAACAGCTGCTACCCCTCCACCATCAGACTCCATCAACAACAAACTCAATGAAGAACTCATTTAAGGACTCTCACTTGTGCATTTTATTGATTTTTAAAAAATTGTCTCTATCGCACAGTCAGTTTGTTTACATTTGTTATCTGTTTACAATTCTTTATTTGTTTACATGTACAGTTTCTTTGCACTACCAATAAGTGGTAATTCTGACTTGCACACAGAAAAAAGAATGTCAGGATTGTATGTGATGTCATGTATGTACTCTGACAATAAATCTAAACCTGACTGTATGAAAAGGGCATCCAACTCAAAGATGGAGCTGTGTCTGAAAAGTATCACCACGCTAGAAGTGGGGCAACAAGGTGGCTGATATTCCAGAGATATTTCTGTCTATTGCTGCAGAAAACACATTTGGCATCAGCATTTCATAAGATTTAAAGCTCTGTGATTTCTGTGGAATTACCTAAAGATGTGTGTTCCATGTTGACAATCACATTACCCTGGAGCAACTTAAAGCCAGCATCAAATGTGAGGTCAGAAGAGCCCGCCTCAGATATTATTTCAACTGTTGTGGACTGCTTCAGTGTTCCTGCTGCTGTTTTAATCTGGTAACAAACTAATACTCTATATTTTGTTGCAATGGAAATATAATAGCTGTGTTTTAGATTGTGCAGAGCTGGGATGATTGGTGGGTCAATATTGTTCATGTTATGCTCCATTAGTATTTATATCCAATGCAGTTTGTGAATAAGATTTTGGGCAATTGTGATGACACTCTGTTCAATGTCACTGAAGTATATTAGATATATTTTGATTAATATGTAATTACTAAAAAATTACTAAGTTATAGATTGTAGCTGATTACGGGGGTGAGGGTGGGACAACTGTGTGTTAGAATTTATTAACATTCCAGTTGTTCTAATATTTAATTTTAAAGCCCATTGTTGATACCTTCAGTGTTGTTCATTTAGTATAAAGTTAAATCATTGAGTTGTATTTTAGAAGTCATAGTGGTTACAATGCTATTACAGCGCCCTCGACCAGGGTTCAAATCTTAACGCTGTCTGTAGGGAGTTTGTACGTTCTTCCCATATCTGCATGGGTTTCCTCCGGATGCTCTGATTAACTCTCACCCTTTGAAATGTACAAGGGTGATAGGTTAATTGGGTGGCACGAGCTCATGGGCCAGAAGGGCCTGCAACCATATGCAAATTAAAAATAAAAATGAAACATATTTAGGATCTGTACTCATTCTGAAAAAAATTACGATTTAATACATAGAACCACTCTTACTTTCATGTGCCAAAATTTCTTATCATTGCTCCAGAACCCAATTAACCAAAGGGATGCAGTTTTCCCAGAATAGTCTCCAAGTACCACTGTACTAAAAGAGTCAAACACTGATTAGACTTTGTAGGATTGCTGTTCAAAATATCTCAGTAGTATAATTTATTGTAAGGAAGCTTTAAACATTAAAAATAAAGAAAATAATCTTCTGCTATATAGAAATTCTCAAATTTTATATTAGGTATGTAATGAACAAAGGAAAGTAATAATAATCTATTTAATCTATCATGTTCTTTGGAAATACTTCTTTTTAACTTACAAATACAGTTTTTTTTATCATCTCAAAGGAAATTCAACTGGTTGAAAACCATATCTATTGCAATACCGAGGAAATTCTAGGTCTGATTGAGGGTGACTGGAGTTTTCTGTTGCTCATGAATTAAAAAAGGCTTCCACACCACTGAAATGGTGAAATTGCCCGACTTTTTAATTTAAATGTTGCACGATTTTGTTTGAAGTAAAGTAATATGCCTGTAATGTTTTTCTTTGGTGGTGTAAAGCCTTTTCTGAATATAATCATATTAACTGCGTGGTTGTAGTCAAATCATTGGAGAAATACCATGGATCGTATAAATTTGACTTGTGTAGCTCGAGGGTTGCAGTAAACTCAGATTATGAGAAAAAGGGGAAAGTGGACGGAAGACTGAATGAACCAGGGACTGTGTAACTAATATCTGTGTCAATTTAAAGCCACTATGTTGTTTTGCTTCAATGTAAACTTGTGTGTGGAAGATTGAACAGGGAGTTTGACTCCAGTGAATAATCCTTAAAGAAACTGACATTATAATTAATTGTGTGGTAATGTGCAGATCCCCACAAAGCAGGGCAGTGTTTAAATGATCCTAACATCCATAAAAATACCACAGTCTTTGGATATCTTAAGACTGGATACTAGGAATGATCATTGGTCAGTGTCCATGGAGAGAGAAACAGAGCTGATAGCTCCAGTATCAGTGTGGGGAAGGTAAAAATTTCAATCTTTTGCAAGTTTTCTGTTAGAATTGTTTGGGTCTGGAGTTCTGCTGACACTCCTTGCAATAGATTGTGCACATAGATCGCTAGCTCCTAAACCAGCTCCAGTCAGAGACCTCAATTGGTTATAGTCTGCTTTCATTAATTTCAAACTAAGGAGCTTTTATTACATGAAGCACGTCGCAGAGGAAGAATTGATTACAAAGGTCAGAAGATTGGTATTGTCGAGGATTATTCACTCAAAGTTATGAGTGAATGGGTTAAATACAAGAAGATCATGTCAGAATTCTACAATCAAGGTGTTATTTTCCAGCACGCCTTCAGATTACAATTCTAAGTAGTTCTGCACTGTGGAAGAAGCCCAGAAATTCTAGAAGAATAACTGCCATCTATTATCTCTCCATCTGAGTAACTATTTCTCTAATTCCATGTAGCTGATCCATTTTTTGAATTTTTTAGTGCTTAGTTAATAGAACGAGGTCTCAATGAGTTAATGCCTTAGTGATTTTAACATTCTGATGAGAAGCTTTTTTGATATTTAAATCATTTAACTTATAAAATGTTAAGCTCTTTGATTCTGAATTAACTATTAAAATTAATATTTTAATATTTGTGTATTCTTTAAAGCTTTTTCTCTTTTTAATAATCTGATGCGCAAAACCATAATAGTTCTCTTAGTTTCTGTCCTTGGCGTTAACTGCACTAGCTCTTTTTTGTCGCGTTTTGATCTCATTCAATGTTTCATTATAATATTGGACTTTTACCAGTGGGAAATTTTTGGGGATGGGTAATTTAGCTCTGTCTCTGTGTTCTGTCTGTCTATTGGTCAGCTTTCTGGCTTAGGGAGGAGGGGAGGGTTAATATTTCTTTGAAAGTTGTTTTGGCTCTGTATAATTACAGAGGGTTGACTTTATTCAATGGATTAAATTACTATATCTATTTCCTTCTACCTGTGTTTTTTTTCTATTTTCAGTGCTTTTTCAGTATGATTGGTATGTTCCCTATTTGTTAGCTTCCTATTTTTTTAAATAGTTAAAATGGATCAAATTTACTGAGTTACTTAGTCTTAACATCAAAGAGTTAAGTCACCCTGCAAAACGAAATAATTTTTGCTTGTGTATAAAAACTTAAAGACTCCATTATATTTTTGCAGAAATGCATATACATAAAAGTAACAACCACAACTTTTTAAAGGATGGAATAGGTTGCATTTTCATTCATTATTTCAAGCCAAATCCAGAAGGGTATCAGTTTTTATAGATGATACAATACCCTTTGTCCAATACAATGTGGTATCAGATGCAAATGGTCGCTTTGCTATTGTAACAGGAAAATTGTATAATAAATTTGTGGTGTTTGCTAATGTTTATGCTCCAAATGTGGATGACGCTGGATTTGTTAAACATTTTTTTTTCATTCTTGCCTGATCTGAGCCTTTATTCTTTAGTGATGGGGGAGACTTTACTTGGTGGTTAGATCTGGTTTTAGACCATTTGTTTTCTAAACCTGCCACTTTGAATAAATCAGCTTTATTTATTCACTCAATTTTATTAAAATATAGTATTATTGATGTCTGGTATTTTTTCCATCCAGAAGACAGGGAATATTCATTTTTTTCTAATGTCCACCATACAAATTCATGGATTGAATTTTTTTTAACCAAGAGTCAAATGATCCCATTAATTCGATCGGGTGAATTTAAAAATATAGTCATTTCTGACCATGCTCCTGTGTTATTATCTTTAAACTTTCCTGGTCTTCCACAAATAAACAGACATTGGCATTTTAATTCTATCCCGCCATCTGATAAAAAATTTTAAAAGTTCTTGGAGGAACAAATTACTATCTTTTATGAAAAAAAAACTATGGAATAAACTTCCAGTCTTACTGTTTGGGACACTTTTAAGGCTTTTATTAGGGGACAAATTATCTCTTATACTGCAAGCATTAGGAAAAAGGCTAATAAAGAGAAAACTGATTTAGCTAACCAACTGAATCAATTATATCAAAAGTTTGCTCTGGCTCCAGACCCTGCTTTATATAAATGGTGTGTTGGAATTAAAACTAAATATTAGCTTCTTCTTGTGTATCCAATTGAAAGCCAACTTTTAAAAGCTAAAAGTCAATTCTATATTCATGGGGATAAAACAGGTAAACTATTGGCTAACCAATTAAAAGCATTAGTAGGCAAAAAGCAAATCAATGAAATTTGTAAAGCTAATGGTGTAACGACAACTGATCATTAAGAAATAAATGATGCCTTAAATGAATTTTATTCTGAATGATATAGTTCTCCCAAGGATAATATTGTAATTAATAATTTTTTTTAGATCAATTGAATATTCTATACTATCTGTTATTAATTAAAAGCAATTGGATCAACTTATTTCACATGAAGAAATTGCCAAGGCAGTACACTCATTACATTCTGGGAAGTCACCAGATCCTGATATAGAATTTTATAAGGCTTTTTTGCTCAGTACTTAAACCTCACCTAATATTCTGTTTTTCTGATTCTTTTAAACTTGGCAAGTTGCCACAGACTTTTTACAAGGCTTCCATCTCACTAATTCTTAAAAAGAATAAAAATCTTATCGACTCCTCTTCATACAGGTCAATTTCTCTATTCAACATTAACATTAAAATTGTATTCAAAGTTTTGGCTTGTAGACTTGAAAATATTTTGCCATTTATTATATATTATGATCAACTGCATTTATTAAAAATTGGTATTCCCATTTCAATATACACCATTTATTAAGTATATACAAACTTTCTAAAGAGGTTTTGGAATGTGTGATATATTTGGTTGTGGAGCAGGCATTCGATCAGGTAGAATGGAATTATTTATTTAAGATTTTAGAAAAAATATAATTTTGGGGCTGACTTCATTCAATGGATTAAATTATCATATCTATTTCCTTCTACCTGTGTTCTTACTAATTTTCAGAATTCTAAACCATTTAAATTTCAGCATGGAACCAGTCACGGATACCCTTCAAATCCATTGTTTTTTGACCTGGCTCTAGAACCCTTAGCAATCACTTCTCATGATTCTAATGATATTGCTGACACTTTATGCTGATGATTTATTGATTTTTATTTCTAATCTTGAGACTTAATAACCTTCTATACTTTCTTTAATTTCTCATTTTAGTCAATTTTCAGGTTATAAGTTAAATTTACATAAAAGTGAAGTTTTTCCTTTGAATAATTTGGCACTGATAAATACTAACTTTCCTTTTAAGATTGTAAGAAATCAATTTACTTATTTGGGTGCATCAATTACTAAATATTATAAACATCTACTCAAATAAAATTTTCTCATTTTAATAAAATACATGAGGGGCATTATCAAATTGGTTGCTCCTTTCTTTAGTGTTGATTGGCTGAATCAAATCTATTAAAATTAATATATACCTAAATTTATATACCTTTTTCAGGCTTTGCCTGTTTATATTCCTAAATCATTTTTATTCCCTTGATTCAATCTTATTTTCTTATATTTGGAAGAACAAACACCCTCGTTTAAATAAAGTCCATCTACAAAAACATTAAAAAGAATGGAGGTTTAGCCTTACCAAACTTTAGCTTCTGTTATCGGGCAGTCACTGTATGAAATCTTACATTTTGGTCATATTATATTAACCATGAAGACTGTCCAATATGGGTCTCTTTGGAGTCTAATTCTGTAACAAAAATTTCTATTATTTCTCTTCTTGGATCCTCACTTCCCATGTCTTTAAATAAAGTAACTGACAACCTGGTGGTTAAACATACTTTGAGGATCTGCATACAATTTAGAAAACATTTTGGTTTACTGAGATTTTCTCTTTCTAGTCCTATTTTTTTTCTAATTATTTCTTTAAAACTTCCGATTGATATAACTTTTAAAGAATGGTATAGATTAGGCATTAAATTTTTTAAAGATTTATTTATCAAGGGAAGTCTTGATTCTTTTGAACAACTGTCAGTTAAATATAGCTCTCCAAATACTTGTTTTGTTATTTAGAGATTAGAGGTGTTTTTTGCAATCTCAATTACATACATTTCCTCAGAACATTGATAAGAATTTAAATGATGTAATTTTTAATTTACAACCTTTTTATAAGGGTTCAATATCTAACATTTATGACATGTTGTTGAAAATAAGAGAGGCTCCCTTAGATAAAATTTAAAAAGCCTGGGAACAGCTTTTAAACTCTGAAGAAACTTGGAATGTAATTTTTAAAATTGGTTAATACCTCATCTTTATGTGCTTGCCACTCACTCCTACAATTTAATGTAGTCCATAGGGATCAAATGTTTAAAGTCAAACTATCTTGCTTTTATGAATTTGTATCTCCTTGCTATGATAGATGCAACAATGGAGATGCTTAACTAATTTGTATGTTTTAGACATGCCAGAGACTTGCGAAATACTGGAATGAAGTATTTCAAACTTTTCAAGTTAATTTTAAGCCTAATCCTTTAATTGCCTTGTTTGGTTATGTTGGAGAGAGTGACAAAACTCTAACAGCATCTGGTTTGCATGTATTTAGTCTTTATTTCTTTTATGGTTAGGCAGCAGTGCTACTCAAATGGAAAGAGGTTGCTCCGCCTACTCATGCTCAATGGCTATGTGATGTTATGTCATGTTTAAATTTAAAGAATATCAGATGCTTAATTTTATTTGAATTTAAATTTTCAAACACTATGGAGACCTTTTTGAATTACTTTCAAAATCTTTGATTTTGTGTTTGTGCAGAGGTGTTGACTAATAAGGTAATTTATTACTCTCATAAGGATTTTCCCCTCCCTTTGCCAAACAGCTTTGTTTTTTGGTAGTGATCTTAGATTTTATTTTTATGATAAAATAATAAAATATTTCTATAATTTTTTTGATTGAGAATGTGGGGTACCTTGGATGAAGTGGTATGACCTAAGTATAAAGTATTATTTTTATACTTTTAACTTTTTATACTTTTATACTTTTATGTACTCTGTATTTTTCGATATGGAATTTTAATTTCAATAAAAATAGTGAAAAAAAAGAAAAATCTTCCTTTGATCACCAGCAAAGCCCTACTAATTTGAGACAAGAACGTTTGAGGCATGAAGGTAGCAGGGTGGGTTTCTCTTTGACCAAACATGCTAAGGGGAAAATCTTTCTCTGAGAGGAGCCAGAATTGATGCTCCCTGCACAATTGAACTGGGTAACAGCCTGACTATGATTGAGGCTGATTAGAATATGACTGAGATTTGGCTTAGCAGCCAGTGGACGCACTAACAGAGCTAAATAATTTTGCATTTCATAAGGCTACTGTATGCTTTTAAATGATAAGGCTGTTTAATGTGCTATGCCAGAATGAATCAAAAAAATCAACACGGGAGGTGACGGTATTGGTTTTCATGGACAGTTCAAGTCTATTTTGCAGATTGGTTCCAGCTGTGCCTGTAGCAGATGCTCTGTGATTGGCCCCCTGATGACCAACAGCAGGAACAGCTGGACTTGGTCATTGCTCTATAGAAAATAACCTGCTTTGGTGACTATGTGTCTTGTCAAAGCAGCCGCTTTACTTTAGCCTTGACATTTTGACACAGTCAAGCCACCTGCAAAAGGGTAATTATTCATTTGATGGCTGTAGAACAGAGTGCTGCTAGAGATTGTTGGCACTCTGTGATGTTGAGGAGATGTACATCTGAGCTTTCAAAAAAAATGTAAAATGAATGATCTTTTAGTGTTGGGTGGGCTAATGCTCATTGAATCACTTTATTTCTATTATCTTCTTCTTTGGCTTGGCTTCGCGGACGAAGATTTATGGAGGGGTAAATGTCCACGTCAGCTGCAGGCTCGTTTGTGGCTGACAAGTCCGATGCGGGACAGGCAGACACGGTTGCAGTGGTTGCAGGGGAAAATTGGTTGGTTGGGGTTGGGTGTTGGGTTTTTCCTCCTTTGTCTTTTGTCTGCGGTCTTCTTCAAAGGAGGTTGCTGCCCACCGAGCTGTGAGGCGCCAAGATGCACGGTTTGAGGCGATATCAGCCCACTGGCAGTCCTTGTACCTCTTCTTTGGTGCACCTCTGTCACGGTGGCCAGTGGAGAGCTCGCCATATAACACGATCTTGGGAAGGCGATGGTCCTCCATTCTGGAGACGTGACCTACCCAGCGCAGTTGGATCTTCAGCAGCGTGGATTCGATGCTGTTGGCCTCTGCCATCTTGAGTACTTCGATGTTAGGGATGAAGTCGCTCCAATGAATGTTGAGGATGGAGCGGAGACAACGCTGGTGGAACCGTTCTAGGAGCCGTAGGTGATGCCGGTAGAGGACCCATGATTCAGAGCCGAACTGGAGTGTGGGTATGACAACTGAAAAGTGGCAAAGCAGCAGGTATGGATGGAATCCCCCCAGAGGTCTGGAAGGCTGGCGGCAAAACTCTGCATGCCAAACTGCATGAGTCTTTCAAGCTCTGCTGGGACCAAGGAAAGCTGCCTCAGGACCTTCGTGATGCCATCATCATCACCCTGTACAAAAACAAAGGCGAGAAATCAGACTGCTCAAACTACAGGGGAATCACGCAGTGCAGGCAAAATCTTCGCTAGGATTCTCCTAAATAGAATAATACCTAGTGTCGCCAAGAATGTTCTCCCAGAATCACAGTGCGGCTTTCGCGCAAACAGAGGAACTACTGACATGGTCTTTGCCCTCAGACAGCTCCAAGAAAAGTGCAGAGAACAAAACAAAGGACTCTACATCACCTTTGTTGACCTCACCAAAGCCTTCAACACCGTGAGCAGGAAAGGGCTTTGGCAAATACTAGAGCGCCTCGGATGCCCCCCAAAGTTCCTCAACATGGTTATCCAACTGCACGAAAACCAACAAGGTCGGGTCAGATGCAGCAATGAGCTCTCTGAACCCTTCTCCATTAACAATGGCGTGAAGCAAGGCTGCGTTCTTGCACCAACCCTCTTTTCAATCTTCTTCAGCATGATGCTGAACCAAGTCATGAAAGACTTCAACAATGAAGACACTGTTTACATCCGGTACCGCACGGATGGCAGTCTCTTCAACCTGAGGCGCCTGCAAGCTCACACCAAGACACAAGAGCAACTTGTCCATGAACTACTCTTTGCAGACGATGCCGCTTTAGTTGCCCATTCAGAGCCAGCTCTTCAGTCCTGTTTTGTGGAAACTGCCAAAGTGTTTGGCCTGGAAGTCAGCCTGAAGAAAACTGAGGTCCTCCATCAGCCAGCTCCCCACCATGACTACGAGCCCCCCCACATCTCCATCGGGCACACAAAACTCAAAACGGTCAACCAGTTTACCTATCTCGGCTGCACCATTTCATCGGATGCAAGGATCGACAATGAGATAGACAACAGACTCGCCAAGGCAAATAGCGCCTTTGGAAGAATACACAAAAGAGTCTGGAAAAACAACAAACTGAAAAACCTCACAAAGATTAGTGTATATTTCTATTATAGGGAAGAGAAAAATGCAGATATGCAAAAATGCAAAGACCACCATTTTGACTTACCTGTGTATTATGTGTGAGCTCAATTTTTTCCCTCTTGTGGATCAGGACTCCCTCTGATGGGCAGGCGGCCAAGGCAAGGGTGTGCGGTCAGGGTGTCGGGGCTTGGATGGGTGGGTGACTAAGGTGAGGGTTCACAGTTGGGGCAACAGCAGCTTGGATGAGTGGATGGTCGGGTCAAAAATGGGGGGGGGGGTGTCAACTTTACATGGGTCATGTGGAAAACGCAATTATTGGGCTAAAAATGAGGGGGGCTGTGTTCAAGATTGACTAATACACGTGTATATATACTAATATGAAACCTCTATTTGGCCTGCTCCAAACCTATTTTCAAGAGAAAAAAAACAGCCTGTTCAATCTTTCCACATGAAACCTCCAGGCTCTGAATTCATCCTATAAATTTAATTTCATTTGTACCTCCTTCAGCTATTCTCCATCTATAATCTTCTTTGAAAGCAAAGCAATGAATACTATCCGAAGGGGAGCTTGAGCTCCTAACCAAAAGTGATCCCACAATCTTGAAAACATATGCAAGCTATCAGTTATTTATTTCAGTTGCTTTGGGATCTTGCTCGGTACAATTTCTGTCAATGTTTTTCATGTTCAAGTTTATTGTTATATACATTGAGGCATGGTGAAAAAGTTCATTTTACATATTATCCAGTAATTCAGCCCCATACATAGTACCTGAACAGCAAATAAAACAGAGTCACAGAGGGAGATCAGTTAGAACTGAGCGAGGGCAGCATTATTTTACTGATGCAAGATTCATTCAGGAATCTGATAATGGTGGGAAAGAAACTGTACTTGCATATGGCGGTGTGTGATTTCCCACTTTTGAATCGTCTTCCCGGCAGGAGTGTGAGGTGTCGGCAGAGTGGGATGAGTCCTTATATGTTGACTCCTTTCCTGAGGCAATGGAAAATGGAACTGATGGAGGGGGCAGGGAGTGTTATGTGGTGGTCTGAGCAAGGTTTATCATTCTCTGCAGCTTCTTGGGCTGAGCACTTGCTTGTCATTGCACTAGAAGTCAAGATCCCAGGATCAATTAAATAAAACTTTTGTAACACTGTTTGCTCGCCCTAATTCAGGATAGACGATGTAAATCTGATGCCTTATTTAAGTGTAGCCTTCTCTTCATTTGGACTTCCTTGCTCAACAAGTATATCATCGGTCCACATTTTCTACTTTCAGTCAGGTTGTGGGAAATGCTGGGAAGAGAGCACTGTTTCTATTTCCTATCTCTCGTTGCTCTGACAGTCTTGTAATGATGACACTTCTCCGACGTGGTAAGTCGTGAATTGACCAGGCTATGATGAAGAAAATGCAATAGGTTTTCAAATTGGGACAGCTATGGATTGAACAGAATTTCAATGTGATTGAAACGTGATATATTCTTGATCACCTATGCACAGATCTTTGCTTATTTTGGCTGCCTCATTTCATGGTTCTCATTCATTCAAAAGCATTCCAAAGCATCACAGCCTGTCTTTTATCAAGCTGCAGGTCAAGGTTCAAGTGTGATTACATATACTAATACCGTGATAAGATGTTATGTTTAAACCAATGGGAAGCCCTTGTTGTATTTGCTTAAAAGCACCATAGGCAATCTCTCCTGAGATGAAATAAATCCCATCAACCTCCTATAGTGTCCTAGCTGACAGTGTCAAACCTAGCTTAACCTTTTTCTTGCTGTACAGAATAAAATGATATTTGAAATATATTCAGTGCAATGCTAATCCTAATGATCAAGAGTACTAGGTAATACATAGCGAGTGATCTGGGAAAGATGCTGCTGAGTTTTACCTCCTGTACATTCAGCTTTGCTTGTAGTAACGATCTGAACAGGAAATCCATGCAATAACTACACTTAGAGTCACATTTGACTCGTTAATCTACCTTTTCCAAACCAAAAATACTAGTACCTGGAATAAAGAGCAATCAACCTACAAGAATATAAACACTTAACAAGATGCACCTTTGCAAGATTTTATTTTCCACAGTTAGATCGTGAGTGAGCCCAGATGTATTTGTTCATTCCTTCTTCATTTCATGTCTATAATATATAATCTATCTGATTTATTATCAGTAGTTTATGTAATACACTCTATCTGAAGATTACTCAATTCATATGATAGATTCCACCAGCAGAGCCAAATCTCTTCACAGTAATGCACCAGCTGATAATTCTGAGATAATGACATTACAGTACAGCTCTTAATATTATTAATTCGCCATCTTCAAAACCAATGCTGAAAATAGAATTTAGAACAAGACTATATATGTTGATGAGTTTAAAAATAATATGCCAACATAATGCAAGGTGCTCTCAAACTTTGATGTACAGCCCTTTTGTCAAACACCTAAATAAATGTTATCAAAATTTCTATTATTGATGATTTTCAGTTTTATATGTTCCAAATGAATGAATTTAATTTGAAAAATCAGTGAGCTCCACTTTATTTGCGTAGAATTCTTTTTACTTTTCCAATTGTGGTGTTATTCACTGTTTTTCTTGTTTATACTGCTGTGCTATCTTTGAATGTAAAATTCTACATACTGCCAGATATTCTCCAATGGGGTTTTTTTGGATGGGATTCCTCTGAATGCAGAACAGGTATAAACACAAACTGTTATGGGCATTGCTTTTGTAGTTGGCCGTGAACTTCAGCCTTTTCTAGTCTTACCATTCTTGTTGTATTCTCTCACCGCAAGCTCATCACTGAGAGCTGCAGATTCCTTCAAAGCCTTCCACAGCAGAGCTTCTCTGCTGCTCAGCCAGCAGGAGGGACACAGCAGTTGACAGGACGAGTGATGTGTCACTTTTCTCTACAATAGGCTGTCACACCCAGTCGGCTGGGAGAGGAATGCTAACATTCATTACCCTCACTGATTGTTGGGTTATACCTTCTACTTCTGACAGTTTAAAATGCTATTCCTTCCAGCAGCCCCACACATTCCCCCCTCCCCCTCCCACAAGTTCACACCAAATACAGGCAGAAGTTTAGTCTTTAAATTCACAAATGAAATGTGACAAATTAACTAAGAATGCATTTTTATTTCTCTAAATTGTTTCTGGAGAAATATTGCTTGTTACAGTTATTTATTGGTTTTACAATTTATATTTGAAAAATATCAAGTTTAAAAAGTGAAAATCAAATGATAAATGCTCATGAAGCATGTTAGGATAAATCAGATCATAAAGCATATGCATTTTAAAAATATTCACCATAATTTGCCTTTGTTTCATCTATTTTTTTTAGTGGGTTCCAAGTGTATTTTATCTGCAACCTGAATGTATTTCATACTTTCACAAATTTGACCCAGGTGATCTGTGCACATGCCACTCATGCCAACAAAGGCCACTGGTTATACACACTGAGTCAATGGTTTTAGGATGTGTGCTAAATTCTTTTGCATCTGTAGCTTGCAAATAAGAGGTGGGAATGGTAGTGTGCAGAGGTAGTTGAGGAGATGGAATTTCAGGGAATTCGAGATCATTCAGTAATGTATGAGGTGAAGATCTAGAGAAGAGGAGGATGTAACAGGCCATACTCGAGTGGAGTCTCAGTATGGATCAAGGATCTGTGCAAACAGATACCAATCCACAAAAGAACACTGCAGGAAGGTGATGTTATCCTGTGCTCAATACCAGTAGCAGAATGATTTTTGACCAGAAGTGCCACACTAAATTTCTGATGAGATGTAATTTGATCCAGAAAGGTTGACACTGGAAATGTGATTTTTAGCTGCAGAGCACAAAAAAAACAGTGAGACTGAATTTCTAGGCCACTATTTCCATTGTGCTTTTGTATTTGAGAGAAGAAAAAGTGATGGGGGTAGTTATTTGAAATGAATAACTTCTGTGACAGCTATTTTATTTCATGACTTGTTATATATTGCTTCAATGCACATGGCAAATTCAATGGGGGAAGGGAGAACAGAAGAATCTTAAAATATGTGCTTTTGTCCTCTGTACCTGATAGCAGGAATATCATAGGATAATGCTAATTCTAGTTCATTAGAGAGAAAACCAATGTAAACATTGAAATAAATTTGTGAATAGTCCATTTCGTAGTTGTGCAATGCGAGTCCCCATCAATTTTTTCACTGTTACGTAATCAGACAGCAGCAATAGAAATTAGCCAAAACAGTGTTATATTTAAAATAGTATTTTTATTATTAATTACCAATAATATAACACCTCATCTAAATGTATCTAATTTTACCCCCAATTATGCTCAAATATACGAGTGTGCGTGCGTGCGTGCGTGCGTGCGTAAATACCCAAGCCATTATAGCTTATCCACAATTCTGGAATGTCATTTCAAAATTCAGTCTCAGAAGTCCAGTGCTGATACACAGAGTCTTAAATAGATGTAAAAAAGTGTTTACAAATGAGGTGGGAAAGACCGGGGTGACAGACTTGTAAACTCACAAAATCCTTGTTGAGTTGCTTCCCAAGAAATGCCCTTTCAGATGAGTGGTAGTCAAAACTCCCCTTTTCCTTTTTTAGGGAAACAAAGTGAGTAGCTTTCACAAAGCTTCCAGATCCTTTAGTGGGTCAGCCAAAATAGTCATGATGAGGTTTAAACAATTTCCCTTCAAAAGTGACCTTTCCTTTGGCCACATGAAGACACTTCAACACAGTATTCCTCAGAGAGCTGCTCCTCCTGTGGTGCTTCCTTAAAATGGCCACTGATCAAACAGTGTACTCTTTCTTTATGTTGGTCGCTGTGTTCCAGTGGCACTTCCTCTCTCTTCAGAAATAGTGAATTTGAGTACACACTGTCTCCAACCTGTCAGACCATAGTCAACCTTGCAGGGATTAGAACTTGATTTGTTCTCTTAGAGCAACAGTTCCACTCAATTGAAAGTGAACTGGGAGCATGTAATATCACCTTGACTTTACGTTCATTTCCAGAACATCAGAACGAGTTGCCAAGTCTGGTCTACACCTTCTTTGTGTATATCCAAGGTAAACCCCACACTTTTGACCAGCTTTCTTTAGATTCCTGGACATATTTCATTTTCTGATCCTATCAGGCAGGATGTTGCTCACAAAATAGGTATTTGTAATTTGGAAAATCTAAAATGTATTATTTAGATTGTTCCATTTTGTTTCTTAAATTAAATTTACTTGGAAAACTATATTGGTTGTATTTGTTTACAACTGTTAAAACCAAGCAGAAATTCCAAAATGATATTTAAAAAGCTTGTTTTTTTTTTCCCCCAGGCAGACTCCTTCTCACCTCACCATCATTGATTTGTCTGCACCATTGCACACAGCTCTTGGTGGTTAAAAAAAAAATCTGAGCAGCAGTGAGACAGCTCATTGGCTATCTCACAAAGATATTATGGCATTTGAGTCTAGCTGTTTTGCCAAAGTTACACAATGTGATTCTATAAATGGGACTGATGAGCTTGCCACACCAGTACCAAATGGTGCCCAAACAATCCTTGGATTTGCAGTGTCACATTAATGGCAGTAGAGCTGCTTCTTTCCTGTGCAGTGATTACAGTCTTGGCTAATAAATTCTGTCCTTTCAGTTTCATTTTGATACTGTGTCATCTGAAAAGCATGAAGCTGAGAGGAATTATTGTTTTATGGGTCAAAGAATCTAACTCTAATTCCCAAATTGACATCAAACAGATTGGACAGTAATAGATATTGCCTCAGAATACAGAGATATTTATGAACACAGCACTAACAGGGAATTTTGGATTTAAAGATGATTGAGTTTTTTGAAAAATGTTTTATACATACAAATTTGTGTTCCAAAAGATACCATTGGACATCTTGATAACTTAAGTTTGCTTGGTTAATAGGTCAAACCTATCTCAATACAACAGTATCATTAACACTATCCTAGTTCCTTTGGTTTGGCTTCGCGGACGAAGATTTATGGAGGGGTAATGTCCACGTCAGCTGCAGGCTCGTTTGTAGCTGACAAGTCCGATGCGGGACAGGCAGACACGGTTGCAAGGGAAAATTGGTGGGTTGGGGTTGGGTGTTGGGTTTTTCCTCCTTTGTCTTTTGTCAGTGAGGTGGGCTCTGCGGTCTTCTTCAAAGGAGGTTGCTGCCCGCCGAACTGAGGGGGGGGGGGCCAAGATGCACGGTTTGAGGCAAGATCAGCCCACTGGCAGTGGTCAATGTGGCAGGCACCAAGAAATTTCTTTAAGCAGTCCTTGTACCTCTTCTTTGGTGCACCTCTGTCTCGGTGGCCAGTGGAGAGCTCGCCATATAACACGATCTTGGGAAGGCGATGGTCCTCCATTCTGGAGACGTGACCTACCCAACGTAGTTGGATCTTCAGCAGCGTGGATTCGATGCTGTCGGCCTCTGCCATCTCAAGTACTTCGATGTTGGTGATGAAGTCGCTCCAATGAATGTTGAGGATGGAGCAGAGACAATGCTGGTGGAAGTGTTCTAGGACCCGTAGGTGAAGCCGGTAGAGGACCCATGATTCGGAGCCGAACAGGAATGTGGGTATGACAACGGCTCTGTATACGCTAATCTTTGTGAGGTTTTTCAGTTGGTTGTTTTTCCAGACTCTTTTGTGTAGTCTTCCTTATCTAATCCACACCTCGTCCTTTTTTCCTTTTGCAGATGGTGTTAATGACACAAATTCCTCAGCGTATAGCCTTGAAATTCCCCTTCAAATATTCAAAATAATCTGTCAAAGTACAAAAATATTTTTGAAGTCCAATGATAGAAAGGTTTCTGTTTTGTGCTGTGGGGTTAAGCAAGGTAGACGTCCGTCATAACTCTTTGGCTCTGTTTTTATTTCAAATGTAGCACTCATATTCACAGCAACTGGATCCAAAATGAATTCCATGATCTTTGCTAATAGCTGGTTTAGACACCTTAATACATCGCTTTTTAATTTTCCTTTCTTTCAGATTGATTTCATGGTCTCAGATGACCTCCAAGTCTCTTTGCCCTTGGCAATTGTATTATCTTTCTACTCAAAAGTAAATAAATCATGATTTGCATTTACAATCTTGTTATTCAATGAAATGTAAAAGATAAGTTGTTTTATATCAGAGCAATCTTTTCCAAATGTGAACATTTTTAAAGAAATTTGGAAGATGCTTCGCCTTCCTACTGACAATTTGTATAAGGAATAAATAAACATAAGTATACCTGTTAACAAGCTGTATATTAGAGTTGAATATTGATTTTCTCCAAAGAAGCAAAATAAAGTAACAATGTTGTTAAATTTGAAAAATATATTAGCTATATTAAAAGCATTAAGAACATCTAAAAATTATGTGGTAATTGGTTCTTACTTTTATCACTTGATAATTTTACTAAAACATATGATTTAGCACACTTACATATTGAGTTTAAGCTTTGCTTCTATCTACAAGATTGTTAAACAGAACAAACCGAATGACATTTATGTATTTAGCTTTCTACCTTGTCATCTAAATACATTCACACTATTAGAATATAAATAATTTAAAGCAGTGAATTACTTCTTATGGTATTAATGTCTGCCATTCTAATTTAAACATTGACCTGTTACCTCACCATTGAAGTTGTAGATAAAGAAATATCATACAAATTAATTAAGCATTTGCACATTAATATCACATGCAATAACTTGGAGACTTCAGTGACCAGTAAACTGGCTGCTTATCACACCATTTAGAATACCCTCCCTAAAGACATTTTTAATTGAGACAAGTGATGCACTGAAAATGTTGTATTTGCAATAATGGATCAGACAAAGGATTAGGAGTTGCATCCATTTTCATCAGAGCAGATTCTACCTTGAGTTGGGTGCAATTATTATTTTTGCATTGGGAATATTCCATTTAGTTGAGGCGTGCATACCAGGTGTACAAGTATTAAACCTTCTTGTGCCAGAGAATTTTGATGGGAAGACTTTATCAAGCTGGCATCACTCTATGACTGATTCATTTTCCAATTCAATTTCCTTCATACAAGCAACAGAAAAGGAAATAAAAACAAACCACAGAGCTTGCTAATAGGAGAAATCTGAAAAACAATAGTTGCAAAAATCAAGGAAGTGCTTGCTCACATCACTAAGCACTCGAATTTCAGGCAACAATGTTGCAGCAGGAACCTTGGCTGGTAACACCTGTTCTCCATTCGATTACTGCTAATGAAGAGAAACATGATGTGCATCAGACATCTTGACATGTGATTGACTGAGGCATTGGCGTTCTAAAAATACTTTTAGGATGCTCAGATTGGTTGAAATTTGTGCTGCACAGTCCTCAGCAGATTTGCTGGAATTTTTTGTGGCATGCTCTGCTATCTTCTGCTTTACTCCTCAATACTGAGGATCGATGACAGGCACAAGAGTGAAGGTAGATTTGCTGCCTTTGGCAGGTCCAGTGGTGAAAAGCCCAGGGCTATAAGGGTCGATCCAATTGAGCAGCACTTTACTTAAAAGTAAGCTATAACATTTTTTTTTATGAAGTAGTCATGTAATGTATGTTCTTTACCAAGTTCATTAATTCTTAAAAATATAAATCAATGACTAAATATTTAATAGCTTTCCTGAGTATTAACATGTTCCCATTGAAGAATTTTTCTCAGCAAGAAAGCTTCAATGCAGGTTGCACCAACCACCAATTAAAATGTTATTTTATGAACATTCGATTTCAGAGCGTGGTATTTTCCATTTTCCATTTTCTTAATCATGTGTATTTATCTATCCTATAAATTTAAATCAAAATAAAGGTGATTAAATAGTTTCCTACTACATATGCTTAAATGGTACTATAATTACAGACAAGTGCACAGTTCAACTCAAATACCTCTAAGTTGCTATTGGAGCAACATTGCTTAGCACTGTCTTCACAAAAATACTATTTCACATCCATCTTGCCTTTGAAATTCATTTGGTGCTATTATGGATAGCCTACCATTCTCAATAGTAAGAAATGCATTGTACAAAAAACTCCAGACAATTTGTGAAATTCTGCAAAAATGAAACTTTCCAAGTAACAGATTCCTCTTGTAACTCAAGGAATTGGCACTGAAATTAAACACCCAAAGTGTGATGTTTCACTCCTGGAAACATTAACTAATAGATATTTGAAGAGTCAAATCTAAAATATCCATTACATTTTTTTTCTCTTTTAATCTAATCTTTCTCTTTCCTTACCTGAATGACACTGATTTCAACATTGTAGCTCCTTCTCAATTCTAGTGCTACTAATTTCACAATCCATCAATCTAACTGGTCAAGAAGATGCCGGCTCCATTGCTTTATATCCCCACTTAACTTTCTGCAACATTATCAACTAGCACTTGCAGTAATTTGCTGTACAAAATAAATGTAGCTGAAACAGGCAAAAGCAAGTCATACTATTGTGGCCAGCAACAACAAATTCTAGCCCAGTGGTTCTCAACCTTTTTCTTTCCACTCACATACCACTTTAAGTATTCCCTATGCCATAGGTGCTCTGTGATTAATAAGGGATTGTTTAAGGTGGTATGTGGTGGAAAAAAGTTTGAAAACCATTGTTATAATCGTACCTAATTGACTCGTTATGTGTACAAGTTTCATAACTCCAAAAGAAATGGGCCAATGACAATTTTTCTCAAGCAAAATATTTCAATAACAATTAGATTCTCAACCTTCCCTTTCCACTCACTTACCACCTTAAACAATCCCTTACAAATCACAGAGCACTGATGTCATAGGAATTATTTAAAGTGCTATGTCAATGGAAAGAAAAAGGTTGAGAACCACTGGTCTAGCCCATGATTTTATTTTCAGCTTTCAAACACTTATGCAGATTTATCCCTTCAACCAAGGTTGAATTACTGTTGCATTTATCATGAGATGCATAAATGTACATTTTTCTGACTGGTTGACTAATTGAGTTAGTACTATTCTATTTCCTGCCATTATTTTTAGCTCCTACTGAATACCATATTACAATGCAACTACCAAATAGCACCACCTTTTCTATGGCAATAACACTATACCACCAAAAGAACAGATTAGGAATCTAGATTACTGACACCATCATCAAGACATTGAATTTCTAGTGCCAGCAGAGATGAAGCATTCAATAGAGTGCCAAGTCTGTGAGGAAATTGGGTGGGAAACAAAAAAGATGACTGCATTTTATTCAATTAGTTGTTCAGGTATCCTTATCCATTTTATTTTTCTGATGGCACAGTTTATCTGCAATCTAAACTGTCCTATTGACGTCCATAATGATGATAGCCGAGCTCATTATCCACTAATTATTTTTTTCTGACAGGAAAAACTATTACTTAGATACTATGGGATATATTAGTTTATTTCAATGTATGATACTATTGGCAGAGAAAAATATTCACTCTCCATCTATTGATATATTTAGTGTACAAAATAGACACAATCCTTTTTTTTCTGGTTAATTCATTCTTTATTTTTCACAAGTATCAATCTAATCATTTTTGTAGAAAGTCATTTTGCCATTGGACCAAGTCAAATCACATTGTTCTTGACCAAAGAGTTTAAAGTAAAGCAACCTGGAGGTCACAGCACTGAACTCAGAGATGATAATCTGATCAGAGCAGATTCAGAAATCAAATTATTAATTCTGGTAATTGTGGTTTAGCAGCAGAAAACTTGTATATTTACATTCATTTATTTTGAATTTACCAGTGTGAAGAACTTGGAACGTGTTTCATTGCTAAAAGCATGATAAATATTTAAGAATTGAGAAGATTATGGAAATTCTGCAATGCCTTTCTCACCACTGGTTTGAAATTACCATTAAGACAGGTGTGTTAGTGTGAGTGCCAACTGCCAACAATGTGCTAAAACAGAAGAAAAAAAACAATGGATGTTTCAGTCCTTTGATGCTGGATATTTTCAAAGCACTATTGTGCAACAAGATCATAATGATATCTAACAAAATTTGAAATCAAGATGAAGGATGCAATACAACTGGTGGTTAGAGATTGGAGAACAACATTTTTGGCTGCTCGTTCCAGTGCAGCAGTGAAGAAATACTGGAATTGGTGAATTGTAAATGAAACATTAAGTAAATGCCATGCCTACTGGCGAAAATGCAAGATCCAATGGCTCCATTGACAGGGCAGCAATGAACAACCAATAGCTGCCAAAATCAGGGCGTAAACATCTGAGCTTTAGCCAATGAGGAAGTAACCATTTTTATCACTTTATTGCAACACAGCAATAATTTCTTACAAGAGAAAGATCAATTGGCCCAAGCTTTAGCCACAGATATTTATTTGTGTTTGATCACAGTCACAGAAAGAAACGGCATTGAACCAGGGCCTTCAGTGCACTGAGTCTGCATCAACCATCACCTTCCCATTTACTCCAAGCCTACATTCGTCTCATTTTTTTTTATTGTCTCCACATTTTCAAGAACTCTCCCAAGATTCTACATGCTAAGGGCAATTTGCAGTGTTTAAACCACCTATCACATCTTGGGATGTGGAAGGAAAATGAACTGTCTGGAAGAAACCTTCAAAGTCACAGGGAGAATGTGCAAACTGCACAGACATTTTGGAGGTCTGGAAAATATTTGTGACTTTGCTGCTATGAGGAAATACTGTTTTAGATGCACCCATATACTATCCAATCACCTACATCAAAATAGCAGTAAAGTATTAAAAGAGCATTAATAATATGCTATATCCCCATCCTCAACCTGCCTGCTCTTCGGTTCCATTCTCGTAATCCAAATCTAATGTTGGGATGGGAATGTCATCAATGTCCAGTAATAAAGCATCTGTTCAGCACTAGATACCAAATGAAAATTTCAACTCTCTCATGATGTTGGTAAAGGAGACTATTGACCAGAACTTTGCTTCAATATATTATTGTTCAGATAACAAAGCAGATTGAATACTGGGTTTGAAATTTTTTTGCAAAGCACCGTCCATCATTTCTTTCATATCTGTAAAAAATAGCCAATGCTATGGATGTTTTAATGTTCATTTTTGGTTGTCTATGTGTTAAATATTTGATGTTCAGGGAATGGGGCGGGGGAGGGAGAGAGGGGAAGGGATATTAGGTTTGGACTCTATCAAAAATTTACGTAGATTGGATAAGGGTAAGTTGCAAATGATACAGATTTGTAACTACTGTTGATGGCAAAATTGTAAACTGCTGAGTCCGAACCTGGAATACTATAAATAAAATATTCCCCAAAAAAATGGCAAATGTCTGGTGTGAAACTTTAATCTACATATGTCTGACTCGGGGACAAGAGTGTGACTGACACAGTCAGAGAGTGCTTACTGTATCCGGAAGTGAAATAGTGTACAGGTCAAGTGAAATTCACAAAACCTGCAGCTGATGGAAATTTGAAATAAAAAAAACATGCAGGAAACAGCACTTCATTCAGTATCAGTGGAAAGGGAAATGGGGAATGTTTCAGGTTGATAATTATTTGTCTGAACTGGGAACTTTTTTTGATTTTTATTTCTATGACTGATAAAAATGTGAATTTCTGATACAGGGGAACCTGCAAAATTAACTGATTTATATAAAGCAACAGATGAATTCCTGAGAGACATGGGATCCATTGTTGTTTTCAAATTCTATGGAGAAACTCAGCAGAGTTCAAACTTGAGAGTATTCTCAATTTAATGCCACTTAAATGCCTTTTGACCCTTGCGGTGTACAACTCTAAATATTATTACGTGGTGAGGTCGCTGATACATCTTGGGTTACCCTGAGAAGTAGGAAATCTCAAACCAAACGTTCTGGAAGCAATCAGACAATGGGGTGCCCTAGCCAATGCTATTTTTAATCTTTAAATTAAAGAGTTACCACTTCATTAAAAATTTCACACTTTACTAACTGACATTAACAAGTCACCAAAAGTGATATAATTACGATTTTTTTTGTTACAAGGAGAAAGAAGTAGTCAAATGTGCAGTATTGACACTTCACACATTACAGCATAATTTTTTCACACATAGCACTTTAAATGCAAATCAGATTGTGAGCCAACTATGCTTTCTTCATTTTTAATTCCAGGACTTTCATCATTAATTTATTTTTCCTTTGGGTTTATTTTTTTTAAAAGTCTTCGTTAGTAATCACCTAAATGTGTATATTACCACAAATTAAATGTTGCTCTGGAATTTCCAGTCAGTTGTAAAGAAATTATCTGCATCTCAATGATTGCCCTACAGTGTCCCACAGACTTTTGAGTGGAAATGAGGCACCTGATGATAGGGATTCAGGCATTTTTGTGAATAAGGCAATCAGCCGCATTATTCCTAGACCAATCAGATGTAAGAATTCCCTTCCATGAAAAGGCTTTACTAGCTGACCTGTCTGACAGGACTCCATTGTGCACCAGGTTTTGTTGTGTTGGGTGTATACTCTCATCAAATCTTTTGGAGAGGGTCAGTCTGAGCAGTGCCAGGCCAGCTCAATAATTGCTGAGTATATTTTAGCAATTGGAAGATTTTTCTTACTTTCTTGTGACTGCCTGACAAAATAACTTCCATCTCAGTAAGAAATATTCAATTTGAGCAAACACATGTTTCAAATCATTGGATGATAATGTTCAGGTGAGGTGTACAAGCTATTGTATCCTTGGCCTTCGGAAAGATCCAGATTGACCATGAATGAGTCAGGTTTAAAATTTATAACTAGTACAGATCACTAATTGTGATGCGCTGTTAGACAGAATCAGACGCACACAAGGTAAAGACTGAACAACAGGCTTTAATCCACAAAAGCCTCCACAGAGCCAAGCTGGCTCTGGCTGCAGCAATTCAGTGTGAGGCCTCGGGAGGCTGGCACAGGCTTATATCCCAGAGAGTGATTGACACCCGACGGGGTGGGACTTGATCCATTCAGGCCAACTGATTGGCAGCCGGCCAGGTGTTGACCTGTTCCCTTACACTCCTGCAGGTACAGAGGTTGTCCCCTGCAGTAGGCTGGTGGTGTACCACCACATTCACCCCCTTTAAAATTGTCCCAGGGGGGTAGTAACAAGGAATCAGACCAACTATGTACACACAATATTTACAGGTTGAGATGATTCGGCGGCCTTTGGGGTCTCTGTGACCATCGTAGGACTGGCTCCTGGTCACTAGTCAGAGGGGAAGTGGGGGGTGAAGATCTGCCCCAGGACCCTGATGATGGTGGCCATGGAGTTGTCCGGACAAGGGATGGTGAAAGGGAAGCGTGAGTACTCGTCCACTTCCATGAGGAAGTAGACGTTTTGGTTCGTGGAAGGCAGGGGCCCTTTGAAGTCCATGCCGAGATGCACGTAAGGCTGAGTACCCTTTACAACGTGGACCTGGGGGGGAGGTGGAAAAAGCAGGGTTTACACTCCGCACAGACCTGACAAGCCTCGATCATGTTCCCTGATGGTGTACGGCAGATTTCAGGACTTAATGAAATGGTACAACCAGGTGACGCCCAGATGGCAGAGGGACTCATGCAATGCCTGCAACCTGTCGTCATGAATAGACGCGTAGATGCGAGAGAGGGCATCAGGGGAGTCATTAAACTTCCTGGGGCAGTACTGGATGTCATAGCTGTAGGTTGCCAGCTCAACTCTCCAGCGCAGGATCTTGTCATTCTTTATCTTGCTCTTGTGGGAAGTGTTAAACATGAACGCCACAGCCCGCTGGTCTGTGAGGAGCGTGAATCTCCTGCCGGCCAGGTAGTGGCGCCAGTGGCGGACCGCTTCCACAATCACCTGGGCCTCCTTTTCAATGGCGGAGTGCCCTAGCTCAGAGCCATGAAAGGCCCCGGAAAAGGTAACAGGGCGCCCCCCCACCCCCACCCTTGGTTGAGGGTAGCAATGAGGGCCACCTCGGAGGCATTGCTCTCCACCTGGAAGGGGAAGTCCTCATCCACAGCCTGCATCGTAGCACCCGTGATGGCTTGCCTGATACGGGTGAAGGCTGCCTGTGCCTCAGGTGGGAGGGGAAAAGTTGTGCCTTCGGCCAGTGGGTGGACCTTGTCCGAGAAGTGAAGGACCCACTGCAAGTAATAAGAGAACAGGCCCAGGCACCTGCGGAGGGCCTTTAGCATGGGGGGAGAAGTAACTCCATTAATGGGCGCATCCTTTGTGGATCTGTGCCGACGACTCCATGGGGCACGGTGAACCCCAGGATGGCGAGGCAGGTGGTGCTGAACACCCACTTCTCCTTGTTGTAAGTGAGGTTCGGCTCCGTGGCTGGAGGAATTTTTCCAGGTTAGCATCGTGGTCCTGCTGGTCATGGCCGCAAATAGTGTCATTATCCACATATGGGACTGTCGCCTTTAGCTTATGCTACCATGTGATCTCCCGCTGGAAGACAGAGACCCCGTTCGTGACCCCAGAAGGAACCCACCAGAACTGGTACAGGCGCCTGTCTGCCTCAAAGGCAGTGTAAGGCTTGTCCTTCAGGTGGATAGGGATTTGGTGATACGCCGACTTCAGGCCAATTGTGGAGAAAACCCGGTAGCGGACAATCTCATTGACCATGTCGGCAATCCTCGGCAGGGGGTAGGCATCCAGCTGGGTGTACTCCACGACCATCCTCGGCTTACTTCCCCCTTTGACCACCAGGACTTGGGCTCTCCAAGGGCTGTTACTGCGGCATTGATGTCATTACGTCAGCCAGAAGTGACATCACGCCGTGAAGTGACGTCGCTGTAGTTCTCAGCGAGCGGCGAGGGCGAGGGCTGGTGCAGATGCTCAGGGGACACACTGCGACGATTGCTGGCGGGGCCGGATGTTGCACGATCGAAGTCGAGGAAGACAGAAGTCATCGCGGGGACAATGGCGCCGTCTGGCACGCGCACGTGGGGGGGTCCGTGGGGGAGGTAGGGAGGTCATAGAGGGCTGCTGAGCTGCCAGCAGGTTTAGAGAGGCACACTTTTGCAAAGTGGCCTTTCTTGTCACATCGGGAACAATGCAGGTTCCTTGCTCGGCAGTTTTGGCGTGATCGTCGATCTGACCTGCACCCAGTCCCACATTACTTACAGGGTTGCCGGGAGCCTGCCGCAGTGACTTTCTCCTCCACAGCTCGGCCTGGGGCTGCAGCTGCATTGTGAGAGGGCCATGAGGGAGCCTGGGGAAAACCGGAATTGAAGGCTTCGAAGTGCAGGGCTGCTGCTTCCAGGGTTTGGACCACTTCCACAGTCCTGGTTAGGGCATAGATGTTGTCTTCCAGCAGCTTCTCCCGGATAGCCCTTGAGCATAGCTCTAGGATGAAGGCGTCCCGGATCAGCTTCTCGACCTCCTCTACACCTATCCCGGGTTCAGCCAGACACGGTCGGGCCAACTCTTGCAAGTGTCCCAGGTAAGACTTAGCTGTCTCCCCGGGTTGCTGGCTCAGGTGTTGAGGAGGTACCTTACACAGACCACATTCATGGGGGGCTTGTACAAGTTCTCAAGACTTTCCATTGTGCTCTTGTACGTGGTGCAGCCTTTGATTACCTGGAAGGCTTGGGGACCCAGCTAAGACCGGAGTAGGACCAACCTCTTCCGATCGGAGTCCAGGATGTCGCCCTCATGTGCCTTGATGATTGTCTCGACCGCATGCTGCCAGATCTCGAAGCGTGGCTGGGCTTCCAGCTCGCGAGGCTCCTTGCTCACAGGAGTTTTTCCATGGCAGCCGTGGGAAAATTTTGTGGATTAAATTGTGGTGCGCTGTTGGACAGAATCAGACACACACAAGGTAAAGACTGAACAACAGGCTTTAATCCACAAAAACCTCCACAGAGCCAGGCTGGCTGTAGCTGCAGCAATTCAGTGTGAGACCTCGGGAAGCCGGCACAGGCTTATAGTCCGGAGAGTGATTGACACCTGACTGGGTGGGGCTTGATCCATTCAGGCCAACTGATTGGTAGCCAGCCAGGTGTTGTCCTGTCCCCTTTACGCTCCTGCAGGTACAGAGGTTGCCCCCTGCAGTAGGCTTGTGGTGTACCACCACACTAATGCAGTGCATTGTTAAGTTTGTGGAAGAAATTGGTTCTTTTGTGAGTCTAAAAAGCTCACAGAATTTTTTTACTCATATATTCTGTATTAAAAGGCAGTGCATAACTAGTATCTTTGGATTCTACTGATTCAATGTGTAGCTTTACTAGCGCTCTGCCTGTCTAGTCCTCCATCCTGAGAATAGGAGATTTATTTGATTCTCTTTTAGTTGTGTACAATTATTACTTTTTCCAATTAAAAAATGTTGCAAATTCAGAGATGTTGCAGATACCCCAAAATTCAACCTGGAAGGAGAGGCATAGAGTATTAAAAATGTGATATCTTTCTTTTCTTTGGCTTGGCTTCGTGGATGAAGATTTATGGAGGGGTATGTCCACGTCTACTGTAGGCTAGTTGGTGACTGACAAGTTCTATGCGGGACAGACAGGCACAGTTGCAGCGGTTGCAAGGGAAAATTGGTTGGTTGGGGTTGGGTGTTGGGTTTTTCCTCCTTTGTCTTTTGTCAGTGAGGTGGGCTCTGCGGTCTTCTTCAAAGGAGGTTGCTGCCCGCTGAACTGTGAGGCGCCAAGATGCACGGTTGGAGGCGAGATCAGTCCACTGGCGGGGGTCAATGTGGCAGGCACCAAGAGATTTCTTTAAGCAGTCCTTGTACCTCTTCTTTGGTGAACCTCTGTTTCAGTGGCCAGTGGAGAGCTCACCATATAACACGATCTTGGGAAGGCGATAGTCCTCCATTCTGGAGACGTGACCCACCCAGCGCAGTTGTGTCTTCAGCAGAGTGGATTCGATGCTTGCGGACTCTGCCAGCTCGAGTACTTCGATGTTGGTGATGAAGTCACTCCAATGAATGTTGAGGATGGAGTGGAGACAGCGCTGATGGAAACGTTCTAGGAGCCGTAGGTGATGCCGATAGAGGACCCATGATTTGGAGCCGAACAGGAGCGTGGGTATGACAACGGTTCTGTACACGCTGATCTTTGTGTGCTTCTTCAGGTGGTTGTTTTTCCAGACTCTTTTGTGTAGTCTTCCAAAGGCGCTATTTGCCTTGGCGAGTCTGTTGTCTACCTCGTTGTCGATCCTTGCATCAGATGAAATGGTGCAGCCGAGGTAGGTAAACTGGTTGACCGTTTTGAGTTTTGTGTGCCCGATGGAGATGTGTGCCACTGAAAAAATGCTACTGCAGTAGCAGTTCTAGTTTGCAGCTCCTGATGGCCCATTGGTAAAAGTGAAATCTCTTCAAACTCCCGAATCTGTTTCATTTTTGAAATTGTTTCTGGAAACCCCACTGCATATGGAACCTCCAAATGAAAAGTCCTTTCCTGCTCCTTCTCTCTCCCCAACAGGCATCTTTGTTTACCTAAACCCTTTTTTTTAATCTCTCCCATCATGCTGAAGACGCCATGTCAGCCTTTAGCTTATTGGACTATGTCCTGCCACGGCACTCTCCCAATACCTTTCAAATTCCCACATTTCCAGCAAAGAGCCCTTATTGCATTCAATTCCAAGCAAAGCTTCAAGCCTCTTGTAAAATAGTGCTGGTAGAGGAGTGAGAGAAGTTGAGAGTATGGTTTCTTGTTGCTCATCACTGGGTTCCCAATGCATGGTTACTTCACGGTAGTAATAAAATGATGCCATCGAGATTGGCATTGCTGGCGTCAAATCATATCACGAAGCTACGTGGATGAGCGTTGTGAACATTCTGGTGTCAGCAGCAAAACACACACGCTGCTGTCCTGAACATATTAGTGGGCAATATGACCTGTATCAAAAATATCAGCACATTTTCTGAGAATTTGCAGCCAAACAAGTATCACAGCACTAAAACAAAGCTTACTACTGATCCCAATTTTCTGGCCATAATCTCACAAATGAGCTGTGTTCAAGTCCACACATTTTATGTATTCGCTGGAGTGATGCTATTAACTTGCGTGCAGTTTTCACTGGTTAAAATGTTGACTTCAAAGTGTATTTGTCAACCTTTAAACTTAATGTGAGAAACTGCCAATTATATAGAAGTGAAATGAAGTGAGAGTCCAATCTTCATCTACTTGTTTTGTGCTTGGCAGAATGCAGAAAACAATAATTTACGAGCTGGGCATAATTATGTGGCACGTTAGGTGTGGGGGAGGCTTTAAAATAACATACCAATTTTATTTTTCCTGAAGAAACGTATTTACACTATCTCTGAAGTCAGAGCTCAAAAAAAATAAGTATTATCACTACTGTTCAACATTATAAGAATTGGACTTTGTATCTGTTCCACGAAAGCTTGTCAGCATTAATTTTTAAAGTGAATTTCTCCATTAATAATTGTATGTTGTTTTTGTCATTTTTACGAAAAATGATGGATCTGTTTAATTTAATGCGCTTAATTTGATCAACATTAATCTTGTAGGACCTGGAAAGCCTTCTTCAGCAAAATGTGAGGGATTATGATTACATCGTTTTTCAATCTGCAATCTTTGTAAGTGAACCCATCTTAATCTCACAGCGAGAAGCCTTACCATTTTCATTAACAGATTATAATTGGGTCTAGCTCATTAGCAATGATAAAATCAGTATCAGGAAAATACTATACAGTACACCCAATTAAGTTTACATTTATTACATTTAAATAAATTTAAGTGTATGGATTTTATATATAATATTTCCTCTATGTATTTCCGCACTGATAATGGAAGTGCAAGAATTTACAGTCCACCCACGAAACACATTCCAGGAGCAGATTAATAGCTGCATTTTTATTTTTCAAAACATTAATCTGTTTATTGATTACCTAAACATGTCATCTTAACAGTTCACCATTTACTAAATGACAGTCTTTGGTAAGTGGGTTATGCCAGAGGAAGAGTGGAAGAAGATGCACAGCAGAGCTGACAACAAATCTGGTGTGGTAAACCATTGTGTTGACATTTAATTGTCTGGACACACCCCCTTTGACTGACTGTACCTGTGGCTCCTCCCACAGACTCCTGAATAAAGGTGAATGTCCCAGACCTGCCTCCATTCTATTGGTAATAAAAACCTATCAGTTTTACATAACTTCTAGTCTTTTGGAGTTATTGGTGGTGCATCAATTTTATTAGCAATAAATTTTGATAATGGAGCAGATCTTAAAACCAGAGAAGTTGGAAAGTGTTCCTGCAGGCATCATCTACTATCGTTCGATAAGAGAACGAGAAGCTGCAGGTATTACATTCCTGGGTAAAGCCCCTGGTATATTCAATGATTAGGGATTCAGGTGATGGACATCCTGAAAGGCCAGTACCTGATGAAGGTAAACAAGGACTACTTGAGTCACCACCTGGGTACTCGAAAACAGCGACCCAGGGAATCGACGCTGAGGACCTCTGGGTCCTGCAAACTCTCAGATGGGCCTGCGACTGCAAGGCTGTGATGGCTGCAGTAAACACAGAGGACCTGTGGGCATCAGGTCCAACTACATCTAGCAGAGACTGTTGGAACAAGGTAAGCTCAACTTGCAGATGGCAGTCGAACTGGCAGGCATGTTAGAGGTGGCCCTCCAGAATGTGGAAGCCTAGGTGCCTGACAATGCAGCCACCTCATGGTTGCCCCGGGTGCCACCATCTTGGGAAGTAGGAGGGCAGCAACCCTGCGAAACACCGCCACTGCCACGTCCTGCCAGTGATTGCTGTACTCTGCAAGCACCTAACACCACTACCGCCATGTCCCACTAGTGACCTGACCATGGTCGCTGTACTCTGCGAACACCCGAAGTGATACTTTTGTGGCCTGAACAAGCATTGAGGAAATGCTTCCGCTCTAACTGTGGGAAGAAAGGACATTACACAAAAGTGTGCAAGTCCAAATCACCTCAAACCAGCAACTCTGCGTGCGAGCCGTGGGGTCTGCCATCTTGGATGCCATCATCTTTGAAATCCAGCAGCAGCATGTGTCAGCCATGCAGGCTGCCATCTTGGACATCATCTTGGATGCCGCCATCTTGGGACCAAACACTCCACCGTTTCTACAGACTACAATCCAATACTGGGTTCCATTAAGAAGGATTAAGGTACTCCAGACCAATTCACCAGATCGATGATGGACATCAAAATAAATGGCCATGAGATGAGCTGCCATTTTGATAGAGGGAGCACAGAGGGCTTCATCCACCCTGACATGGTATGGTGTTACTCCCTCGTGGTAAGGCAAATAAACCACAAATTCTCTCTCGCCTCAAAGTCCTATATGACTGATGTTCGTGGCTACTCTGTAGTGATGCT
Organism: Narcine bancroftii; assembly: GCF_036971445.1. NCBI lineage: Eukaryota > Metazoa > Chordata > Chondrichthyes > Torpediniformes > Narcinidae > Narcine > Narcine bancroftii. Next base: position 50,198,555 of record NC_091470.1, on the reverse strand, counting down.
GACCATGCAGGGCACAAACTACAAAGACTTTAAACTCCTGATGATCTCACAGCTTTGTGATGCCATGCTACTAGGGATGGACTTTCAACGCCACCTTAAAAGGGTGATGATGGAATATGATGGGCTCCATCCTCCCCCCCACTGTCTGTAACCATCAGTTTTTAAACCGCCCACTGTGCTCCACCAGCAAAAATCTTCCTGCCTCCTACCGTTTCCGGCCAGCAACCTGAATATTGCCCATTGCGCATGACCTGCGGACTCTCAACTCTCAAGACCACCCCTCCACTGTTCTTCGCTAACCTCACCCCTGACTTGTAAACCCATTGCCACCAAAAGTAGGCAATACAGTGTCAGAGGTGCAGCGGCTCCTAAATGAGAGGATCATTAAAGACAGCACCAGACCCTGGAGAGCCAAATGATGGCAATGAAGAATGGAGAGGAAAACAGAATGGTCATTGTCTACAGTCAGGCCACTAACAGATATGCCCAACTGGACACGTACCCTCTTCCCTAAACATCCAAGAGGGTAAACCAAATCACTCAATATCGGGTATTCTCCACCATTGATCTAAAGTCATTGTACCATCAGCTCCCCATCTGCCAGGAGGTCTGCTTTGAGGCAGATGACCACCTCTACCATTTCCTGAGGGATCCCTTTGGTGTCACTAATGGGGTCTCAGTTGTCCAATGGGAGGTAGACCGAATGATAGACCAGTATGAACTGCAGGCCACATTCCCGTATCTAGACATCATCATCATTTGTGGCCATGACCTGCAGGGTCATGATGGCAACCTCCAAAAATTCCTCCACTGCCAAACTCCTTAGCCTACAAACAATGAGGATAAGTGTGTGTTTTGCACAACCTCAAAGCCCTGAAAAGGTGCCTGGGCATCCTCTCCTACCATGCCCAGTGGGTCCCCAATTATCTGGACAAGGCCTGCCCCCCTTGTTAAATCCACCTCCTTTCCCCTGATGTCAGAGGTCCATTGGCCTTCAGCTGCATCAAGGCTTGCATTGCTAAGGCCACAATGCACGCTATGGATGAATCCACCCCATGCGTCTGACTTTCCTCTGGCTGCCACCCTTAACCAGGTGGGCAGACCCATAGCTTTCTTTCCTTGCATCCTCCAGGGCCCCAAAATTTGACACTCCTCTGTCGAGAAGGAGACCCAAGCCATTGTTTAGGCGGTACAGCACTGGAGACACTACCCCGCCAGCAAATGATTTAACTTGTTGATTGACCAACGTGCAGTTGTTTAACAATCAAAATCGACAAGATGTTGAGGTGGAGAATTGAACTGTACACCTACAATTATGATATCTTGTACCAGCCCAGGGGAAACTCAATGAGCCCCCAGATACTCTATCCCGCCGAACATGTGCCAGCGCAAAGATAGACCAATTCCAAGCCCTCCACCATGACCTCTGCCACCCCGGATTCACCAGGTTCTTCCACTTTATCAAAGCCCACAATCTACCTTACTCCATTGAGGAGATCAGGACTAAGACCAGAAACTGCTGAGTCTGTGGAGAGCGCAAACCGCACTTCTATTGATCAGACAGAGCGCACCTGATAAAGGCAACCCACCCCTTTGAACGCCTGAGAATTAATTTCAAAGGACCCTTCCCTCCTCTGACTGAAACATGTACTTCATCAACATCATCAATGAGTACTCACGTTTCCTGTTTGCCATCCCCTGCTCAGACGTGACAACTGCCACAGTCATCAAGGCCCTACTCAATCTCTTCACCCTGTTTTGGACGCCTGGTATATCCATAGTAACCAGGGGTCCTCTTTTATGAGTGATGAGCTGCGTCAGTACCTGCTAGCCAGAGGCATCATCACAAGCAGGACACCAGTTACAACCCCCGAGGGAACAGGCAGGAAGAAAGGGAGAATGCTACCTTCTGGAAGGCCACGTTCCTAGCCCTGTGGTTAGAAGCCTTCCAGTCTCCCGCTGTCAAAATATCATCCCAGAGGAACTCCATTCAAACAGATCGCTCCCAAGTACAGCCTCCAATGCCACTCCACATGAAAAAATGTTTTCCTTCCCTAGGAAGTCCGTTTCAGGGACCATGCTGCTGACATGGCTGATGTCCTCAGGGCCGGTCATACTCAGCAAGCATGTGAGTATCCATAAGTGTGACCCACTGGTCAAAAGGGTCCATCTCCTCCATGTGGTGTACCCTGATGGGCACAAGGACATGGTCTCCGTTAGGGACCTGGCACCCTCAGGGATTCCTGAGACCTTTACCCATCACTCCGCACCCCCCTTCACCTATCATTTCCCATGATGCACCAGATCCATGACGTGTTACCCCAGCCCCAGCAGATGGCATCCACCAAGCCGATACCGATGACTACATATAGGTGTTCCCAACTGTCCAGGACTCAACAGCTGCATCGCAACTGCAGCCGGTACGACAACGGTCGCAGTGACAGACCTGACCACCCGAAAGACTCAATTTGTAATAACACCTAATTCACTTCACCCCGCCAGACTCTTTCTAAAATACAGTGGTAAACCACTGTATGTATGCCCCTTTGGCTGACTGTCCCACAGCCTTCTCCCAAGTTCAGGACAGTCGACCAGCATGGACATGGACATGCTTCCATTCTATTGCTAATGAAAGCCTATCAGTTTTGCATAACTTCTAGTCTTTTGAAGTTATTGATGGAGCATCTTCTGGCAAGATTGAGCTCCCTGAGTCTCACAAGTTGGAAAGGGAATCTGATGATAGCAAACCCCAGCAAAGATTTGTAGAAACCATTCCAGCCAGATCTTCAGTGGGTACTGGTGAATTCCTGGGCCTTGGCATTTTAATCTTACCTCTCAGATACTGAGTGTTTATAGCCTTTTCTATTTTTCAATTATAAATAAAATTCAATACATTTTCAAACATTGTACTTTTAAGCATTTACTTTGTGTGCATTCCTTCTGGAATAAAATGATTGGTTCATCTCGTCACTCCTGTCAACTTTCCTACCCAAAGTATCTGAAATCATGTGTGCAGAAGTCACAGGTGCTTTTGGTCATTGGGATTGTTTTCCCTCAACAACGAAACAAAGCCACTGCTTTCTTCCAGATCTGCCCATTTCCCTGCTGTCATTTGATGCATTTAATCTCTCTGCATAATTGTTCCATTCTATGTCCAAATCTTTACAGGTCCAGGAAGCTCATTTAGCTGTCCATTGCAAAATATTAATTCAAGATATCTGCCAACTCTAGATCAACAAATAGTTCCCAGTAGAAATCAAGAAAGATTCATTAAAGCAACCTAAATAAATAATGTACATTTTGACACATTGAAAGACAGATGAAGAGTTGCCGAAAGCAATGAGTAAACTCAGCACAGCCTGTTGGCTGTCACCAATTTATTTATCACAACAACAAAAGATATTTTAATTCAAACAACATAATGCCAATTCAACATCCCCAACCAGGACAAGTAATTGACTCCCCAAATAAATCATCCAGATCTGGCCAATAAAGAATGAAAAGGCTCTACTTACGTACACCTTTCACAACCTCAGGGCATTCGAAAAATGGCACTTTCTCTGCATCCAAGACTTGTAGCTAATCTTTTTTTCAGTTTTGATGTAATAGCATTGATCTGGAACGTGCACTTTTTTTGTTACCCTCTACTCACAATTTCTGGCTTTCTGAGTTCCTCCAGCATTTTCTGTATTTATTTTAGACTTCCAGAATCTACAATTTTTTTTGGCTTTTTATGACTAAGTTCAGTCAGTTTATAGCTGCATCAAAGAGATGACAGATTTCTTCTTTCCACTTAAATAGGGATGGAGATGGTTCAGCATTGTGTCTGGGTCCTGATGTAGTCGGGGCTGATATCTTCCAGAGAGCCACACATCCACAATGAGGGCTGGCATGTTCAGCAGTTCCATCCATCAGGAGGCAAAGTTGAGTTCAAATAAATATTTAAAAGTCGATATCATTGTGGAGAAAAGAAGGAATCACATCTTCCATGTGCTGAGTAGTGATGGAAGCCGAGGGAGATGGTCCCACCATTCATGTGGCCCACCACACACTGGAAGCATCTAGCCCAGCTGCAGATCATCAGAATGGTGCTCTCTGCTGACTGAGAGCAGCTGAATATTCTCCCCTGGTTTCCTGGAAGAGGTTTGGGCTCCCAGATGGAGGATGGTGAAAGTCAAGACTCAAACATGCTGGGAGAACTTAGCAGATCACACAGATGTTTCGGGCCTGAGCCCTTCATCAGGTCAATAGTTGGTGAGTGGGGTTGATGGGGTGGGGTGGGGTGGGGGAGTGAATTATGGGGCTGTTGTGAACAAATGGTTAACAGCTGAAGTTTGTGCATGGCAAGGGTTGTGGTTGAGAGGAAAAGGAGGTGATACAAGGAAAAAGTGTATGAAAGGGGAATAGAGATGAGAACAGTTAAGAGATGGCTACAGAAGTAACCATTTTGAGTAGAATAGAGCAGGAAGGGATTCAGGTGGTGGCAGTTGAGGAAGAGAGAGCAGGCAAGATTGGGTGTCTTTATATACATGTCAAGATATTTAATGTATATTTCAGCAAATAAGTTGAGTCATGAAACACTAAAACATTTCTCAAAAAGGGGGATCAAGTTATATGCAGGATATTCTTTTGATCCTTAAATTTATCAAAAAAACCCAGATTGACGTCAATTCAGCGTATAAATCAATGCTGGAAGCACCTCCCCACCACTGGGTGCCACCATAACTGCTTCTACCTGGTACCTTGAGGTCACCGTCGCCACTCCTTCCTGGTGGGCTGAGGTTTCTGCTCCCACCTGGAGCACAATGTTACTGCTCCTTCCCAGTAGGCCGAGGTTTTTTGGTTACTTACTTAATTTACAGCTTTGTTACTTGACTGGGGTGTTTTAAAAATTTTGGGTTTTTCCTGGGAAGCCCAAACCGTCCAGAAAATGCTGGATATAACTTAAAACCCTTAAAATTAGGCTGAAAAATTGAGTTTTACATATACACCATACGACTTATATGTCAAAATATATGGTATATTTTTATCAAAGCATGAATGGAACTCAAATAAAAAATTCATCATTGCCAATATTCCATTTCTGTGAAATATTTTCTCACATGGCAATTTGCTCTCCCTCACCCTGCGCTGCCCACCACCCCCCCCCCCCACCCACCAAATTCTTCTCTTATTTCCTGCTCTCGTAACAATTTACTGAGGCCAATTAATCTCTCATGTGAATGCTGAGTCGGTGCAGCAGAGGTTGGTCTACAGTTGTCTGAAACCTTGTCATTGAAATGCATCTCTCCCTATCAAGAGTTGGCCATGGGAAAGCCCAATTCTCATTGCAGTTCTTACCTTTTGTTTTGGCCCATGTGCTTGTAAAACAGCATGAAATCTTGGCATGAAATCAAGCTCACATCAAAATTGGCAGTCATGTGGTGCACCATGTGGAGTTATGAACTTTCCTAAATCATATCCAATAACATGCCAGAAATATCTGTCTGAATGTTGTCCTTAGGCTTGCCTTTTCTAGATATGCTGTTGCCTGACGGTGTATCTTTCTGAAGTCCTCCACACTTGCAGAGCCATGGTTGAAGAAATTCCAGTAAAAGTATTGGCCACAAAACATCATCAAACATGTTGATAGTCAGTAAAACAAAATCATATTGATGGTGAACCTTAAATGTTACTCAAAGTCACCAAATTCATAAACTTTCAAAATTAATTCTAAACCAAGAAAACAATTCAGCACTTAAAATCTCTTGAACAATTAAAAATATGAAGAATAATAATAAAAATCAAAATAATATTAACACTTAAGCACTTTTAAACTATTAAGGTATTGAAGAGAACTCAATTATTTTATAAGATGTCGATCATTCCTCTCCATTCATATTAATGGACTCTTGCACTGTTAAACCAAAGGTAATGGGCAGATTCAAGAGTGAACTGCTGTCAAAGGTTAGCCTACAGTTTCTGGACTTGCAGATGTGCCCAGGAATTTCACATTTCTGGCATTTTCTGGCCCATTATTTTCTCTCACTGCTATTTAGGCATTGTTTCTTAGCCACTCCTTTTGTCCTAAGCCAGTAGAATACCTGAGCAAAGGAAAGAAGACAGTCTAAGGCTGAAGATAATGTTGCCATCTCTTGCAGGATTTTTGTGAGCTCTATATAACTTAAAGAATAATATTCTGGGCATCATTACAAGCAGCTCAGGAGCATTAAAATAAATGTGTTCATTTCCTTTGAATCACTTTGTGTAAAGATACTGAAAAGGCAATAAATGTTGATTGACAATGTCCATGGTCAAGAGACAAAAATTTACAGGGCTAAATCCAACCAGAATGTACACCTCTAACTTACAGTAGGAAATGGTGCTTATCACTCCTTTTCTTTTTGTAAAGTGTGCAAGGCGCACATTTTGATGATCACGTAGATCTGAAAGAGTAAATAAATTAACTGTAGCCTCTGGGAGAAACTCACTCAAAACCTGACTGCTGACACTTCAGTGGAGGCCTCAGTGCCCTTCAGGAAAATACCTCTAGTGAGATGCTTGCTAGAAAAATTATTGCTAAGCACACTTTTGCATTACTGAAGAGAAGGTTCCAGTGTTTCGTCGACCCTGGAGGTGCCTCGCAGTACAAGATGAAGTGAGTTGGTAAATAACAGCAGGAGGTTGTATAATATTAGCAGGAAAAGAAAAATTCCAGAGAATTTTATCATTTTCAAGATATCCTAGAGCATTTCACAGTTGTTTTGCAGGTAAATGTAGCTTCCAATTTGTACCCAGCAAAGGACCATAACAGCAATAACAACATCTTTCATTTATACAATGTATTCAACACAGTAGAATGTCTTGGGGCATTTCACAAGAATGTAATCAGATAACAATTCTTCTTAAGCCACATGAGGGATCATTGGGGTGGATGACTAAAGCCTTGGTCAATGAAGTAGATCTTAACCAACATCTTAAAGAAGGAAAGGGATTGAGAGGTTTATGAAAGGAATTTCAGAGCTAAGGGAACAGCTGTAAATGTACAAGCAATTAAATTTGACCTCAAGCAGGATAACAGAATTAGAATGTTACAGGTATCCCTTGCTTTACACCACTTTGCTTTTATGAAAGACCTACATTTGTACCTTTTTTCGCTAACTGAAAGAAAACCAAAGAGGATTTTCACTTTTATGGAAAAAAAGGTGAAAAGAAGAAATAGCGTTCAGTTGGCTGATCAGTGTGAGGACTGATAGTGGGCTGTCGGGAGAGCGCAGGGCAATGGGATCAGTATGGGGACTGATTGTGGCCTGTTGGGAATGTGCAAGGTAATGGAATCAGTGTGGGGACTGATAGTGGGCTGTCAGGAGAGCGCAGGACAGTGGGATCGGTGTTGGAACTGATAGTGAGCTGTCGGGAGAGAATGGGGCAGTGCGATCAGTGTGGGAACTAATTGTGGGCTGTCGGGAATGTGCAGGGCAACGGGATCGGTGTAGGAACTGATTGTGGGCTGTTGGGAATTGTCAGGGCAATGGGATCAATGTGGGGTTGATTGTGGGCTGTTGGGAGAGTACAGGGAAGTGGGATCAGTGTGAGAACTGATAGTGAGCTCTTGGGAGAGCATGGGGCAATGGGATCAGTGTGGGGACTGATTGTGGGCTGTCAGGAGAGCGCATGGGGCAGTGGGCCTGGGAACGCTCAAAGATTTTCCCATAAAAATTATTGCTAATTGCTTCTTTGATTTACGTTATTTCGACTTATGAAATGTTTCATAGGAATGTTCTACTTTCAGATGGCGAGGGATATTTTTGACTATTTCATTTAAAAATGTTTCCATACATGTAATTAATAAATCATCCTGCAATACAATGGATGTTTAAATTTTTAAAAAATTCATAAATTCTCCCTCTCCCAACCCCTCACCCCTCCCCCTCATAAAGAATAATGTGTTCAGAAGTTTATTTGTATTATTGTATTACTCTTTGTAGGTGAACTCATACATGTATTTCTCCATACATGTATGGAGAAATTTAAAATAAATATTAAAAAAAGAATTATATATAGTAATAAAAAGAAATAAACAAGTATAGTACCTTGGATTCCCAGGGTAATTCTCCCCCACTCATTGGAATTTAATAGATTTTATATGGTCATTTTCATTTTAAGGAACACAGGTCTCAAGAGGCTGGAAGAACATTTTTACATATTGACCTAAAATTTGCATGTGCAGGCTCCAAATTCACAAAAATATATAACATTTATTTCTCAAGTTGTATGTAATTTTCTCTAGTGGATTTTCTGCAATTTATCTTCCTATGTCTAGATGTAAGCCCGATTTCCAAGTCACTGCAATACACTTCCTTGACATATTGATCATTTCAACTTAGATCTTGATCTATCTATATTTCCCAATAGGAATAAATCTGGTTTTAGCAGAAATACTAAACCTGTAACTCATTCTAAGTTTCCTAGATTCACCCAAAAAGGTTTTTACCTTGGAGTATGACCAAATTGAATGGAAGAAAGTACCTGTCCCTTCATCACACCTAAAACATTGATGATATGTCTGATTTCATTTTATTCAATTTTTGTGGTGTTAAACTGATGCAAAAAATTATACTGAGCTAATCTATGTCTTACATTAATAGTATTTCTCATGCTGTCTTGACAAAGATCTAACTAGCTTTGTTCATATATTGTAATATTCGTCCAGCTCTCATTTCTGTCTAGATTTATCCACTCCTTGTTTAATTGGCCCCCTTTGCAATAAAAGATATATTATTATTTCCTCTCCTAATAAGAGTTTTGCCTCACTATAATGGGTAACTGTACCTTTAAACCCAATTTTTCTCTTAAATATGCTCTCAGCTGGAAATAACAGCTGATATTGTTAGGTATTCCATATATATTCCTCAATTGTTCAAAGAACATCAATTGACCTTGTTCATAACAATCTTAAATACTTTTAGCACTTTTACTAAACCAAATGACAACAAAAAAATCGATTATCTTTTGAAAAAGGTACAAGCTGGTTTTGAATTATAGGCATCTTAGGTGATATACTTCCTTTTATTCATTATTTTGTCATTTATCTTTTTCCAAACAGTAAACAATTGTTTCCCGGTTAATAATTTTGATTCCCATTTATATATAAATTCCTCTGCAAATCTCTCTCCTATTTTAACTCCATTTTAAACCATGTCAGTGTTTCTACTCCTTCAAAGAGAGAGGTAAGTAATCTCATTTGAGTTGATTTGTAATAATTCATATTTCCACATTAATCTATCTTACATGTTTATTTAATTCTTGGAAAAAAACTTTTATGACAATAACATAGGTAAGATTTGAAAGAGATATTACATTCTTGGGAACATATTCATCTTTATACCATTAACCCTTCCTATTAATGTTATAAGTAAAGTCATCCATTTTAAAAAATCTTCAACTTTTTGAGCAATGGCAAATAATTCAATTTGTATATTTCTTTTTAAATTATTGTCTTCACAGACCCCTAAATATTTAATCCTATCTTTTGGCCATTCAAATTGAGTATTTATTTGACAATAACTATAATCTCCTTCTGTAATTTCATTTTCATCCCAATTTATTTTGTAACCAGAGATTTTACCATGTTCTTCTAAGTTAAAAAGCAGTTTCCTTAAGGAATTCTCAGGTTCTGTCAGATATATTAAAACATCATCTGCAAATAAGCTAATTTTATACTCTTCTTGATGAACTTTAAATTCCAAGTCACTTCTAATTAATTCTGCTAATAGCTCTATAGCTAGTATAAACAAAGATGGAGATAAAGGAGATCCTTGTCTACTTGATCTTATCAGTTGGAATGGGGTAGATATCTGTTCAATAATTACCACTTTAGCTTTAGGGTCATTATATAATGCCATAATCCAATTTATAAATGTTTGACCAAATCCAAATTTATCCAGAACTTTAAATTAAAAAGTCCCATTCCAATCTCTCAAAGGCTTTTCTACATCTAAAGCCACAATAATGCTTAGATCTTTTCCTTTTTTTCTGCTAATGTATGATACTAAGTAGTCTCGCCACATTATCCACTGATTTTCTTTTTTTAACAAGGTCTGTCTAGTCCATAATTATTAGTTTAGGCAATAATTTAGTCATCCTATTTGTCAATACATGTATGGAGAAATAAACTGGTTTCTCTATGACAAATCCTATTTGTCAAGTGTCTTGAAATTTGCATTCAATAATGAAATAGGTCTATATGATGAAGGTTTCAAAGGATCTCTATTTTTTTTTTGGTTTCACAGTAATTATTGCAGTTGAAAATTATTCTTGATCAAGTATTTCCATAAAAATTGTATCAATAGATCTTTAAATTCTTTATAAAATTCAGGTGTGAAACCATCTTCTCCTGGTGCATTGCATCCTTCACTTCTAATTGTGTAAAATTAGCATTTAATTCTGTCTGTTCTATCGTCTTCAATCTAGGTAATTGTATCTGAGATAAATTTATATCTATTTTATTCTCATCTTTGAAAGACTCTTGAGCTATATAATTTAGATTAAAATTTCTTAACCAATTCATTTATTTCTTGAGGTTTGTAGCTAACAGCATTCAATTAATTTTTAATTACATTATTTGTTCTTGATACCTGCTCTGCTTTCAATTGCCATGCAAGTACTTTATGTGATCTTTCACCTAACTCTGTTTAGCTCTTGTAATCATCTTTTCTGTTCTATAGGTTTGTAATGTATTATATTAAAGTTTTTTTGTTAATTAATTGTCTACATTTACCCTCAGAGGTTCTCTTTTTGAAGATTTTTTTATTTTTTGTTCTAATCGATCTACCTCTTTCATATACTCCTTCTTGATTTTAGAAGTAAAACATAATTTGACCTCTAAGATATGCTTTCAAAGCATCTAATATTACAAATTTCTCATTCACAGAGTTCAAATTTATATCATAAAATAGCTGTATTTGTTCTCATGAAAAACTGGAAATCGGGTCAAGTAAGGAATTCAATTTCCATCTATAAACTGGTTTCTCTTATCAGGCATTGCAATTGTCATTAATAAAGGTGAATTATCAGACACAATTCTTGCTTTAAATTCAGTATCTAATATCCTGACCTGTAATAGTGCTGAAATTAGAAATAAATTAATTCAGGAATGTGAGTCATGTCTATTTGAATAAAAAGAATAATCTCTTTCTCTTGGATGAATTCATCTCCACGGATCTTTTATACCTCTCATTAATACCAATGTGGGTTTTTCTATTTTAGCTCTTGATATTCCTCTAGCAGTTTTGTCTAAGATTGGATCCAAACTGAAGTTAAAAATCTCCTCCTATTAAAATATTCTCATGTGCCTCTGCTAAGTTCAAAAAAGTTTCCTGTATACATTTTTCATCATCTACATTAAGATTTAGAAGAGTCCATAGTTCTAAATATGTATCATCACATATCTTCCCACAGGGTCAATTACTACTTTTTAATTTCAATTGGAAGATTTTTACTCACCAAAATTGCCACTCCACTTGCCTTAGAATTAAACAAGGAAGCTACCACAAACTGAACTCAATCCCTTTATAATTTCAAATGTTCTTTCTCAATTGTGTGTTTCTTATAGAAAAACCAGGTCTGCTCCCATTTTCTTAATATGTGCTAATGATCTTTCTTTTCACTTACCCATTTAATCCATTAACATTAACATTTATATTTTTCACTATATTACTCATCTTACTAATCCACTCCCTTCTCCCTCACCTTTTTTATTCAAAATCCAGTGTACTGTTGGGCACCTCCTCCAGCAATCCAGATAAAGAAAAGAAAACGGATTTACTTCTGGAGCATAAATATTGCTACATTTATAATTATATGTTAACAATAACCACCCCCCTAACCATTAAATGTTGGTTAAACAATACACAACACTAACTCCCTCTATTTTACGGTAAGAGTCAGAAACCCATTTCCTCCTCCAACCTCCCTGGTTTATTAATCTTTAGTCATTTAATAGATAAGTAAAAGAGAAAAAAAATCAGGAAGAAAATATCATTAATTTTCAAAAATCAACAAAATAAAAAATATTTTAAGCTATCCACTCATCATAAACTGCTAAATGGTATCAGTCCATCAAAACATATTGGATAGTTAGTCTTCTTCTGATTCTTCATTCCCCCTGGACTCTAGGGAGATCTTGCATGAATTCTTTCTGCTTGCCCAAAGTTCGAAAAAAAAATATTTTCACCTCCAGGCAAGAAAATCTTTAAAGTTGCCAGATGGCGCAGTACAAATTGATATCCCGTTTCCCAAAGGATCTTCGTAACTGGATTAAATTCTCTTCTTTTTAATACATCAGCACTTATGTCAGGATAAAATAGAACTTTACCCCCTGTGTACTCAAGTGGACCTTTCTTTGCTCTTGCCCCTTCTGCTGCTAATGTCAGAATCTTCTTTCTGTCTTGATATCTGAGAAACTTAATACAGTACATGGTTCTGATTTGGAAGAGGTTTTGGTCTAAGAGCTCTGTGTGCTCTTTTAATCTCTATAAGGTGCTCAAAATTCACTTGACCCATTACTTCAGGAATCCATTTTGCAAAGAAAACAGTTGGATCTTGCTCCTCCACTCCTTAAGACCCACTATTTTGATGTTATTCCTTTTACTAAAAATTTTCCAATATATTCACCTTTTGCTGAAGCTTCTGCCTTTCCATAATTAAGGCAATGGTGGAATCTTGCACTCTAGTAACTCTGCCATCCATATTGCTGCATGTCTCCCTGCACTTTCTTCATTTTCTCATCTAATTTATCAATTTTTCTTTTCATCTTAGTAACAACATTCACAATTCTATTTATTTCCCCTTTCACTTCTCATTTCTTTTATTAATAAATCAATGCTGGTTATGTCCTTTACTTTAACTTTTAAATGTTTTAGTGTCTTTTAAAACCTCCTCTTCTAGTAGCTGAACTTCCTCTTCATCTTCCTCCTCTTCACTGCTGGTCCATTGGGAGCCTGACTCTTCTTCTTCCTCCGACGGTGTTTCTGAAGGCCTGGGTTTTTCATGTATGGGCGATGCGCTTCTGGATTCTTCTCCAACGCCATCTCTCCAACGCTGTGGGAGAGCGAAATCAGCAGGTTCCTTCACCAGGATCACTTACCCAGGGAGTAGTTTTGGTGCTAACTCCCTGCTTCTGATTCACGGCAGTCCTCCGATCTCTCTTCATCTGCTCATCGAGTCGGGCTCCAGGTAAGGCAACAGCTACTTTATCTTTCTTTGGAGGCATCATAAAAATATTGCAGAAGTGCTTAGATGTATTTTTTAAATTAATTTTTAATGTTTTAAAACATTTCTTAATCAGCACTTTTTTACTAATTCACATGGGGGGGGGTCAGCGGGGTCATATATATCCTAACCCTTCCCACATAGCGAGGGATACCTGTATATAGTTGCAGAGATTAGAGAAATAGGAGGGATTTGAAAGCAAAGATGAAAATTTTAAAATGAAGGTGTTTGATAAAGAAGGTTGTTGGTGAATGGCAAATGCAAAATAAGAGAAATACTGTTTAGCTGAAACGTCAATTGCTTTAAACAATTATTTTAGTTTAGTTATTTCATCCATTTGATAGTTTTAGTGCTTGAACACTCAAGCTAATAAGATGTTACATGCTTTATCTTCAAACTTCGACACTTACTTTTGTGCATTCATTGAATTGATTTAATCATTATCCAAAAGATGATACTTCCAGCAATATAGCAGTACATTAGCACTGTACTGAAATCATATATTCACATTCTGAAGTGCAGCTTGAATCCACAACTTCTATAAAACCTATGTGATAGTTGTACTAAACTTGACAATCTAACATGGGCCATTCATATATAAATCACTAAACAGAAAAGTGGATAAATGCATAGGGAAAAAGCGAAATAAGTAGAAAAACCACAGGAAATTATTTCTTTGTGAATCCAGGTATTTGTAGTTATTATAAACAACATTATATTCAGTTTTGAGTTGGAAATTTTTATGCAGAGAACAAAACTAAAATACTCAAAATCCAGAAACTAACTAGGCTTGTGTAAATTCAGGTTTTGTAACTATGATTATATTTTTGATTTGACATTGTTCAGACATTTAAAACCTGCTGCAAGCTGTGTCAATGTCCACACAAACAGCAAACTATTGAAGTTTTAGTTAGCTACTCCTGATTAACCAGATTAAAAACCCAGGACAAAATTTTTAAAAAAGCAATCCTGAGACATTCTTCTCTGACTACCTCCCTATCCCCTCAGAGAATTAAAACCAGAACAGGCTTTAATATTTTCCGCCTTTTCTATATGAAGTGCCATTAACGTTTTGGAAGTTTCTCGACATGATCTGCACCTTTCAGCTCTGGTCTGTCAAGTTAGGAGTGTGCAACTTTGACCCTCAGCTAAGGACCGAGATGACAAGGACCAGCATCCACAGTGGTATCTGGAATAATCTGAATGGCTCTGGCAGAAACAGAATTGGCTACAGTGTGTTGCTGTCAGATCTGCAGTGCCACAGAAGGAAATGGAGCACCAGCAAACTTTGCAGCAAGCACTGCCTGCAACACAAGGTCTGCAGCAGATGCTGAACTTGCTTCATGTGTTAAAACATGATTAGTTCTGGAAACTCAGGCTGCAGGGATTTCAAGGCGACTAGAATAGACTAAGTGATCTTTCCCTACCGGTGCCTCTCAGCATCATCAGTGGTCTTAAATTCCTTGGTTGATCCATTGAGAGAGCTAAACCCAGAAACATTTTCAAGATCTTGCAATAAGCTGTCTGCCTCATAAGTAAAGGACACCCAGTTCAACGGTCATCCAAAAAGCAAAAGACTACAGATGCTAGTGTAATGGAAGATTCTAACCGTGTTTATTACTTTTGCAGCCTTTGCTTCTGCAAGACTGAGAACCTGTTTGTGTTTTAGAATCAGCAGACATAAGCTAAATTCCACCGAGAGGCCAGAGATGCTGTTATCTGACGAAAGGACATCTGTGTACCAAGAACATTTAATCTTCCTGCTTGTTTTGGTCACAGACTGTCAGAGGCCTAGCCTTGATGCAAAATAAACCATTGTATTCAAAGTGATAAGCTGAAAATTATGTTATTCGATAGAAGCCTAAGCATGCTAGCTTGCTTGCTTATCTTTCTTGCTGTGCTGGGAATAGATGCTTGGGTAAGCAGTTTTTGGGTAATATAAGCCATGGTCCCGCTGCTGAAGTTTGAGACTCTCTGAGAGGTGGCAACATCTCTCAGCAAGAAGAAGAACTTCTAGAGTCCAGCCAACGTCCCGGTTGGGGGAGGTGGAGAAGCTGCTACCGGCGCCCTGACAACCTACTACAAATGTGCAGTCATTGCCTCGCTTCGGCAGTTGGGACCAGTCCAGGCGTTGTTAAGTATAGTTGGGAAGGGCTTGCATATTGTAGTTTGAAATCAGCTTTTGAATTTGTAATAAATATTTGTATGAACTGAACTGCTCTCGGTGTGTGTGTCTATTTTCTTTCGGTAGCTCAAACACTGTGACCAATCTAAAACGAACAAAATGAGAGGTATACATTTACCCAAGACAGCTGGTAATCAGAAATAAAAACAAAAAAGTTTGGAAAGGCACAGAAAATAAGACAGCATCTGTGCAGAGGAAAAAAAAAGTTAACTACGTTTGTTTTCACAGATGCTACCTGCCTGGCTGAGGATTTCCACTAGATGACTATTGTGAGGAATCCTAAAATGAAGACAAGGAGGGACACAATGTCTTTAAGATGCAACATTGACCAGTCTATTAGCACACTAGTGGTTTGTTTCCAGAACCTTTGTAGGTTTTGAGAGTGCCTTCAGTATGTAGCTAGAATGGCTACATTAGGTTGTTCACCATCAGGTAGCAGTGAGCTGTGATCCAGAGTCTGCTTTCTCAGAGATCTGTGGAAATTTGTCATGTCATGTCACCAGCATCCTTTCCAACCTGTCAGGGTGCATCATACACACCCCCATTACATCTATCAACTCCATTTATAACCCCCACTCCTTTGGAAAACCAGCCAACATATTAAAAGATTCATCCCACACTGTCTTCATCCCCCCACCCCCGGATCCCATTAAGAAGATTCGCAAGTCTGAGATGATGTATAACCAGATTCAAGGACAGTTTCTTTCCCACCATTTAGAGACACTAGAATGAACATCAAATTGGAATGTATGTTGCCTTTACACCATACTGACTCAATCTTTTCTTCTGCACTTTGTACATTTGTACTGTGTCTTAATTATTGCATTATGAATGAGATATCTGCTTGCAAAACAACCTACATCAGTACATTTTCAGTACCTGTATCTTTAGAACATTGCAGCACAGAAACAGGCCTTTTGGCCCTTCTAGTTTGTGCCGGACTATTATTCTGCCGTCCCACTAACCTGAACCCAGTCCATAGCCCTCTATAACACTCCCAATGATGTACCTGTCCAAATTCTTCTTAAATGTTAAAATTGAGCCCTCATTCACCACTTCAGCTGACAGCTTGTTCCACACTCACTGTGTGAAGAAGATCCACCCCCCAATGTTCCCCCTAATCTTTTCCCCTTTCATTCTTAATCCATGTCCTCTGGTTTATATCTCACCTACCCCCAATGGAAAAATCCTACCTACATTTACTCTGTGTATATCCTCATAATTTTAAAAAACCTCTATCAAATCTCCCTCATTCTTCTATGCTCCAGGGAATGAAGTCATAACCTGCTTACCTTTTCTCTGTAACTCAATTCCTGACGTCCAGGCAACATCCTAGTAAATCTTCTCTGCACACCTTCAATCTTATTGGTATTATTCCTGTAGTTAGATGACCAAAACTGCACACAATGCTCCAAATTTGGCCTCACCCAAGTCTTACCATAACATCTCAATTCCTATACTCATTACTTTGATTTATGAAGGCCAATGTGCCAAAAGCTCTCTTGACAACTGTATCTACCTGCGATGCCACTTTAGGAAATTATGTATCTTTATTCCCAGATTCCTGTGTTCTACCACACTCCTCAGTGTATGTCCTTTCTTGGTTTGTCCTTTCTAAATGCAACACCTCACACTAATCTGCATTAAATTTTCACTGCCATTTTTTTTAAGTAAGTCCAGATCTCTCTGCAAGCTTTGAAAGCCTTCTTCACTGTCTCCAACACCTCCAATCTTAATGTTATCTGAAAACTTGCTGATCTAATTTACCACATTATCATTCAGATAATTGATATAGATGACAAACAACAATGGTCCCAGCACCAGTCTCTGAGGTACACAATTAGTCACAGGCCTCAAATCTGACAAACAATCATCCACTACCACCATCTTCCATGTAGCCAATGTTGAACCCTGTTTACTACCTCATCATGAATACCAAGCATCTGAACCTTCCCGACCGACCTCAAATGTGGGACCTTGTCAAAGCTCTTTAATAAAGTCCATGTATACAACTTCCACAGCCTTTCCTTCATCAATTTTCCCGGTAACTTCCTCGATAAACTCTATAAGATGGGTAAACATGACCTACCATGCACAAAGCCATGTTACTACCCTTAATCAGTCCCTGGCTATGCAAATACTTGTCTCTTAGAAATCCAATCTCTTAGAACATCTTCCAGTAATTTATCTATTACTGATGTCAGGCTCACTGGCCTATATTTTGCAGGGTTACTTTTGGAACCTTAAACAACCAATTAACATGAGCTACCTCCCAATCCTCCAGCACCTCACTCATGGTGAAGGACATTTTAAATATTTCTACCAGATTCCCTGCAATTTCTAGACTAGCCTCCCTCAAGGTCCGAGGGAATATCTTGACATGCCTTGGGGGATTTATCCACTCTTATTTGCTTTAAGACAGCAATAACTTCCTCCCCCTTTAATCTGTTTAGTTTCCATGACCTCACTGCTTGTTTTTCTTACTTTCCAAGACCCTGTGCCAGTTTCTTTATTAAATAATGAAGCAAAATATCCATTTAAGATCTCCCCATCTCTTCTGGCACAATGCATAACCAACAACTCTGATCTTCAAGTGGACCAATTTTGTCCCTTACTATCTTTTTACTCTTAATATATCTGTATCAACCCTTGGGATTTTCCTTCACATAGTCTGCCAAAGCACCTTCATGTCTTCTTTTAGCCTTCCTGATTTCTTTCTTGATGATTTTCTTGCATATTTTATAGTCTTCAAGTCACTCATTTGCTCCGTGTTGCCTGTTCCTGCTATACTCCTCTCTTCTTATGACCTAGATCCTCAATATCCCTCAAAAATCAAGATTTCCTATCCCTGTTAACTTTGCCTTTAATCCTGTCATGAAAATACAAACTCCGTACTTTCAAAATTTTGCCTTTAAAGCAGTAGTTCTCAACCTTTTTCTTTCCACTCACATACCACTTTAAGTATTCCCTATGCCATAGGTGCTCTGTGATTAGTAAAGGATTACTTAAGGTGGTATGTGGGCAGAAAGAAAAAGTTTGAAAACTACGGTTTTAATTGTACTTAATTGACTCATTACGTGCACGGTTTCATAGCTCCAAAGAAAATGGGCCAATGACAATTTTTCTCAAGCAAAATATTTCAGTAACAATTGGTCTCAACCTTCCCTTCCCACTCACATACCACCTGAAGCAATCCCTTACTAATCACAGAGCACCGATGGCCTAGGGATTATTTAAAGTGGTATGTGAGTGGAATGTAAAAGGTTGAGAACCTCTACTTTAAATGTCTTCCACTTACCTAGTATATCCTTGCCAAAAAATATCTTATCCCAAATTCACAAATGCTAGATCCTTTCTTATTTCATCAAAATTGGCCTTTCTCCAATTTAGAAACTCAACTTGAGTCCCATACCTATATTTCTCCATAATTAACTTGAAGCTAATGGCATTGCGACCACTGGAGTCAAAATGTTCCCCAATACATACTTAGTCACCTGTCCTGTCTTATTCCCTAATAGAAGATTCAGTATTGCACTCTCTCTAGTTAGGTACACCTATATATTGATTTAGAAAACTTTCCTGAACACATTTAACAAACTCCAAGCCATCCAGCCCTTTAATGGTCTGGGAGTCCCAGTCAATATGTTAAAAGTTAAAATCTCCTCTTCTCTGTTTCCTGCAGCTGTCTGCTATCTCTCTACAGATTTACTCCTCCAATAAACTTCAACTTGTATCGATGCCAACTGTGAAATAGCTACTGTGCCTGATCCTACCTTCCAACATTTGTTCCACAGTCCTGTAGATCACAAGTCTTCAAGTATACATCCAAGTATGAGGAGAATTTCTATCTCTGCCACTCTATCAGACAATGAGTTCCAGAACCTTCCAACACACTGGTTGAAAAAATGTTCCCTTATTCCTTTTACCAATTACTTTGGATGTATGACACATGGTTTTTTGACCCCTCAATACTTCATACTTTTTTGCCTTAATCATGGCATCACTTCCCTCTTGTGAAGGCTGAGTCAAAATATTCATTAGTCATCTTGGCCACATCCTTCACCTCCATAAAAATGTACCTGATTAAAAAAAGCTACATAAAGAGAAGGTAGATAAATTGCAGAATGACTGGAGAACTGGTGCAGAGAGGCTGAGACAGATCAATGCTGATCATATTGAGGGCCAGGGCAGACTTGAAGAGTCAGTATTTTTGCAGCAATTTTTTTCTGAGTGATAAATTTGGGGTGGTGTGCACATCAGTGTGTAAGTGCAACCTTGATTTGTTTATTAAACCAATTTCAATATAAAAGTCATAATCTTAGCACCTTTTTACTGCTGCCAAATATGGCAGCTTCCTCCAGTTAAGTGGACATGTTGCCCTTGTTGGTTTCTTCCTCCCATTACACTGGAGGACAATTTTTTTCAAAAGGTTTAGTTTCTGAAAAGAAATTGGGGATTATGATAGACAACTTCAAAATGAACACAAAGATAATTTCAGATTTGCTGCCGCACGAAGGAAGTTGAAGAAACATTAAATTAACTTTTAGTGAATTTAGCATGTTTGATCACATAATGATGCTGACACTTTGCATTAGTTCAACTGACCTAAAAAATGTTTAGCCCCTGATTTTCATTTGTACTCAACATCTGATGCCTCCTATGTCAGTGTCCAACAATAGTCGGCAAGCATTAATGGATTCCAGTTGCCCTGATACCACTTTTCCACGGTTGCAATGTCCAGGTGAAACCTTTCACCATGTTTGTCACTGACTTCAGATTCAGATTTATTTATTGTCAGACTACATACATGATGACACATACAACCCCAAGATTTCTTTATCCTGTGGGTCCAGCAGAATTATCACTAATTGGTAGTGCAAATAATAAACTGCACAAAATGTAAACAAATAAAAGAATTGTAAACAGATAATGAATGTAAACAAACTGACTGTGTAATACAGAGAGCACAAAAGAAAATCAATAAGTGTACAAGTAAGAGTCCTTAAATGAGTCTCTGATTGAGTTTGTTGTTGAGGATTCTGATGGTGGTGGGGTAGCAGGTGTTGCTGAACCTGGTGGTGTGTGTGTGGCACCTTTACATTTTTCCAGATGGCAGCAGTAAGAATGGAGCATGTGCTGGGTGGTGAGGGTCTTTGATGATTGTTGCTGCCCTCTGACAGCAGCATTTCCTGTAGATGTACCCAATAGTGGGGAGAATTTTGCTTGTGATGCCCTGGGCTGTGTCCATTACCTTTTGGAAGGCTTTATGCTCAGATGTATTGGTATGCCCATACCAGACCATGATGCAGCTGGTCAGCACACATTCCACCAGACATCTGTAGGGCTAGGGTTTCTGGTATCATACCAAATATCTGGAAACTCCTGAGGAAGTAGAGGTGTTTACATGTTTTTTTCATGATGCCATTGGTGTGTTGGGTTCAGGAAAGATCTTCCAAGATAGTGACTCCTAAGAACTTAAATTTGCTCACCCTCTCCACCTCTAAACCCCCAATGGTCACTGGATACCTTTGGCTTTCCTTTCCTGAAATCAACAATCAGCTCCTTAGCTTTGGTGACATCGAGTGCAAGGTTGTTGTTGGTGCACCATTCAACCAAGTTTTCAATCTCCATTCTGTATGCTAACTCATCACCATTCTTTAAACAACCCACTACCATGGTATCTGTGTGATTTTTGGTAACCAGCAGCTCCAGTCCAGCAAGCTGCCTCTAAAATAATGCAGAGCTTTCACGCAGAATTAAAGTTTTGCAGAAGTCTGAAACAAGAGCAGGAATACTTCATAGATCAAGCAGTGTCTATAGAGAATGAAACAAAGTTAATATTTTAGATCCATGTCCATTATCAGAATGCTAACTGTTTCCATCTCTACAGATGTTATCTGACCTGCTGAGTATTTGCCATGTATTTTTTTTCTTAATTGGACTCCATTCTCTATTTTCCATCTGTGAACCACTCCAAAATTCATCACTGTATATATGGAGTGAACTCTTGAATACTAGATGAAAATCGAAACCAAACTGCAACTCCAAGAAATTAAAAATAAGGAATGGTAGAAACATTCAGTAGGTCAGGCATTATCAATGGAATGAGAACCAGAATCAAACAAAGGTCTTATTAAAATCTCTGATCTCAAGCGCTAACTCTGTTAGAGTTAATTCATGTAAATCATTTTCACTCCAGCTAATTGAACGGAATTTTCAAATGTTGTAATTGGGTCATAAAACCACAAGAAAATCAGTTTGGTTTCTGATCATAAAATCTGCCTGTACTATCCTCATGGGTTGTTTTCCTCTTGGATTTCCATTTGCTTCATATTGAAATATCCATATATAGTATATAGCTATACATGATAATTGAACAGCAATCATGCATTAAGTCATTGATTACCAGGATTATGCATTACAGTGGAGCGAACTTGTCTCATATAAAATACAGCCAAATATCTACTATTTGGCATGTTCCTTTGCAATGGGTGTGTTCCATGGTTAATAGCTCAAATGGTATGTAGGGCAAATGTTGGCATACCTCTATACAAATTCTGGGAGGAATTCTGGTGCTAATCAGAGACATAGGGCACTTTCAGGTGGCCATTTATTCGCATGAAAAGCTGCATGTTTAGATAATATGCGGCTGTTTTGAGGCCACCTGAATGTGCAGGAGGCGCTCTTGTGGCAAGCTACGTAACCCTCCTCCGAGAGGGATAATCGGCTCAGCTCAGTGGCTCCCCCAGCCACCTGAATGCAGCTGGCTGAAAGCGGATGCTAATGGGTCAGGCTGCTGATCACAGCTGACACTGGGCAGGAGCCAGAGGGTGCTCAGAGCCGTATCCTGTGCAGCTGTGTCCTTCAGGTGGCCAGCGTTGCGCTTTAAACGCTGCCACCCGAACGGCAATTTAAAGGGCCGCTTCTGCTTCTTCAGGCGCATTCCTAGCGTAGAATGCACCAGAAAAAGCCTTCAGGGTCATAGATCATGTCCAGGAACTAATTTTCTTTCTATCAAAAGAGGGATCAAAAGAGGGATCATTTATTATCCAGGTCCATTCTGATTGCAACTGAAACAGACCACACCTGTCCTCAGCAAGATATCAACAACATTCAGATATGGACTGACAAGTGGCAAGTAATATTCTCACCACAAAATTGCTGATTACAGTTATATGTGGATAAACTGGTGTTGTTTCGAGTTCTTCTTCAAACTGCTAAGACAAAGAGGATTGTCAGATGCATTTACAGTCGTGAAGGGTAATGACACAGTGGATAGAGAGAAATTGCTCCCAGTCACAATAGGATGAGTATGATTAGGGATCAGACTGACAAGATTTTTTTAAGATAGTGAGTGATTAGAATCTGAATGCATAGCAAGGATTTGGTTGGAGCATTGGGGTTGTAGATTTAATCATGGTCATCAAAAAAAGTCAAGCTCTTGAAATTTAAATAAAAGCATTGGTATTGAGAAAGGGTGGAATATGTGATGAACATGGACTTGATGGACTTTCTTGTATTCATTTCTTGTGCTTGCAATGCAATGTGCTAACACTGAAAGATTTTCATGCCCGATGGATTCATTGCTTAATTTATTGCATATCCTTCAGGCCTATAGAAACGATATATTTTCTCTCTCATACCATCTCAGAAGGCATAGCTGGTACATCCAACACTTCTGCCCCATTCTCTATCCATTCATTGTCTTATTTTGCATAGAATTACACAGATATTGTACTGCTCTCTCCACAGCTGTACTTATTCACGTCACTATTTGTAACTCATAGGTGCCAATTGTTGCTGGTTAAAGAATGATTAAGCAACCTACTATTGGGAGTGATCAGATTGTGCGCTTTGTTTTTGTTAAGTTATGTGGAACTGAAAATGTGTTAAAATAGCCTGGGAGTTACAATTAGCTCTAATTTAACACACTCTAGGTGGATTAAGAGAAAATTAAACCACTATATGAGTTTAAATAATTGGCTTTGGCTATTAGACTAATGAGATGAACCCCACTGCTTGGACCAAATTATTTGCTGCTCATTTTTTATATAAATAGTAACTTTAAGTATTTATATTTTTAACAAATTCCTTTACTTTCAAATCTGATTGCTTGTAACAATACAATTAGTCTTCACACTTTGATTTCGCCAATACGAATGTAAGGAAGATTAGTTGATATAAATTTTTTGTTCGAAGTGTTGATCATAAGTACTATTTGTCTATTCAGTGAGTTATATTAAAATTAAACTATTGTTTGTTTCTCCACAAGTTCAAAACTCTTCGAACCATAATTTTTTTCCAATAATACTGACTCACAATAAATTATTTACAAAAAGAGGAAACCATTCCTCGTCTCTTTGTACCCTGAATGTAATGCTAACACATTCCCATCCTCATACATTGTTACATATGCTTTCCATTTACATTATTGCCACTACTGTGACACCTTGTTGTTACTCCCCCTCTGTTGTTTGAGGAGGTTTTCCTCAGTCCTAGCCCCTCAATGCCCTGTGACAGAAGGATTGTAGACTGCGGTCCTTCCACATAGCACCCTCATGTCGACTGTGCCAAGCCTCAGTGGACCCTCAGCATGTACTCCTGCCAGTCGGTGGCAATCCCTCATCGACATCTCTGTGAGCTGAAAAACCAACAAGTTTCAGGAACAGAAAGGGTGGCTTTCACTGAGTTGATGGTCTTCCAGCAGATCTGGATGGCTGTGTCTGTGTGCAATCCTGCAAACAGGCGGTAAATCAGAGAGCTCTCTCTCATGCTGCTGCTGGGGATGAACTGTGACAAGGACCCTTGCATCCTCCTCCACACTTAACAAATCTGCATTCTGAAAAGAGGTGGGCAACTGTATCCACTCCACTGCAGTCATCTTGGGGAAAATGTGTTTAAATGCACCAGGACTACGTTTATTTTGTAAATTAGTTATCTAGGTGTTCAGTTATAATTGGAGCTCAAACACATACACCAAATAGATTTAGCACCTACTTTTCTAACCTTGAGCTAATGACCTTTATTGTGCATGTAAGTGTCTTAGAATGAAGTAGTATATACTCAAAGACGAGAGATAAAGCATTGATTTCATTATTTTAGTCTGAGACATTTATTCATTTAAATCTCTATGACTAAATAATTGAATAATTAAAATGAAAATGATGACAATTTGTATTTTTTAATTTCACCACTCTAGGAGGTGGAAGATCCTAATTGGATTATTAATTAGCTGATGCAGAAGTCCACTTAAAAATACAAAGCAGGCTGGATTTTCCTGTTTAGTGAATAGAATTTAAAATACCTTATACTTTTACATGTAAAAGGTGCAAGCCTCTTAGGGTTTTCACCTTCATATCCACTCAAAGCTATTAATACCTAATCCATGATTCCTATACTGATTAATTACTCTGAGAGACTGTTCCAAATGTATGTTCTTCATCCAGTCGAACAGTATTAGTGGTATGGTTTTGTCTTTGTGATCACCTTTGACCAGATTGAAGGTTTCTTCCACAGATTTATTTATTCATAATCCTAATCAAGAATTTCACCTCAGGCTGTGTGGGAAAATTGCATGGTTCATTAAATGTATTTTTATACAGTGACTTCTACTGGTATACCAAATGTAGATGATTATCATTGACTTGTCCACAGTTCCTTCTTGCCTTGCATACACATTGTCACTTGCATATTCAGAATTTATACCAGAATCTAATTCCACTGTTGCTTCCTTAAGCTTGCTCTTTGCCATCATTATTCCAAAATTGGCAGCAGCTTTCAAAATTAACAAAACTGTTTCCTAAAGCACCATAAAGCAAAATAAAAAAAAATACTTTTCATTGCTTGCCAACTTGGCCATCTTAATCTAACACAATGCTTTTTTTGTGTGATTTTAAACTGCCGATGGCACAGTGTGCTAAACGATCAGTCTTTCAAGACATTAACATTTGTGATTTTGGATCCAAATCTTACTGCTAATTGCATGGCCATATGTTTAAATGTAAGGATAATAAAAATAATTGCTAATTTTTAATCTTTAAAATGCACTCAATCTTAAGAACATGTTTTTGGGGAAAAAAAAACTGTTTGAAATTAAAGACTTCTGTTTCTGAGACATTTTCTCCACTCTTACACTGTTTGCAGCCGCATTTCCCCTTTCATCAGCCTATTGTGTGCATGCAAGGGCTGTTGCTATGGCAGTAATGTTGGGTTGCAATTAAGTTCAGCTTTTGTAAACTTCGGCTAGAATTAGTTTTATTTGTTATTTCAGTCAGGTTCATACCTCATCAAAACATTTAATCGATTCTGTATAGGATTTAGAATGTGAACAACAAAAAAACCCACTATTGATGGTAAATGACAGAATAACAATAATTCAATTATTGTCTGATTCAATGTTTTACGGGGAAGTATTTTTAAGATGTAAGCTAGTTTTGTAAAAATATTATAGATTTGTATGTATTTCATGGTAAATTTCAAGAAATTACGATAATTTTATGTCACAGGTAATAAACACTTTTTAAAGCCTGAATTTGGTAATGATGTTGTTATGATCTATGGATCAGTCACCAAATGGCAAGCGATGTGTTGAGCAATGTTCAAAGTAAATTAATTACCTTTTTCTCTGGTTTTGCGAGACTGAGGAAAAAAAATTGAGAAAGTGACTATTCTACCAGAGCATGTCATATTCAAGCAAATAGGTTCACATTGTTTTCAGTTTATTTTTTGGTTAAAATAAGATCCATTCGCAAATACCGTCATTGATTTTCTTTTACTATCAGAGCAGGATAAAGGATGAAAATTACACACTGTCAATCCCAGACTGCCAAGTTAAAAAAAAAATCGATGATTACTTCTGGAAAACATCAGATGACTGCATTCTGAAATCACATCTGCTGTAATACTCCAGTAATTTCTGTGATTGCCTCCAATTCTTCAATGTACTTAGCAATAGCTGTTCTTCTCTCCTTACCCAAGGCAACAATTAGCATACACTAATGATTTTATTTTTAAAAAAATGCAATAATAGTTCATTCTTTCAGTTGGTTAAAACAAGCAACCAATAATAAGAAAATTCTGCTTCTCTTCTAAATACATTTTAGATTTGCCACTGTTTCTCATGATCTCCATCCAACATATCTGACTAAGCTGTTATTTTCTCTTCATATGACCATGTTTTTGGTGTGTTGATTATCCTCTGAAATAAACCTAACTTAAAATTCAGCATTAATCTCAAGCATACAATCAATTCTCAAAAGAAGACTATCCAATATTTTTTCTGACATATGAATTTTGGAACAATGATAGGACTGAACTGGTAGAAAGCAAAGCCTCAATGAGTTCTACATTCATTGCAGCAGAAGACTAAGACCGTTACAATTATTGGTGTTTGGTTGCATGAATCAGAATTATCCTTAGACAAAAATCATCCAATTACAGGACGGCTTCTTAATCTGACAATGTATTTTACTGTTGTTTTACCTCACTGACAAAAGGCAAAGGAGGAAAAACCCAACACCCAACCCCAACCAACCAATTTTCCCCTGCAACTGCTGCAACCGTGTCTGCCTGTCCCGCATCGGACTTGTCAGCCACAAACGAGCCTGCAGCTGACGTGGACATTTACCCCCTCCATAAATCTTCGTCCGCGAAGCCAAGCCAAAGACCTTTCAGATGATATTATGATTTGCATATGTCTGAAAGAAATATCAGAATTGAGTTCAATTGTATTGTGTTTTTTTAAATCTATAACTATTAAATTTTAACAAATGTTGACCAAGGGAAATAGTAATAGGCCCCAGAATGATGGCAGCGATTGAGAATATGTTGTAAGTGTTACATATTTGAGTTTGTCTTTGCAACCCAGAAAACAAGAATATAAATCCATAGCTTCTAACACTTAAGTCAGGTAATTATTTTAACATACTCTTAAACTAAGTTGGTTTAAAAAATACAAAATTCTTTAATCTGGCAAAAGAATATCTGGTATAGTCCTATTGCTCATTGACATATGAAGGTTTTGTTCATGAAATTAATTTTGAGGTAATGCTGAACAGGGTTTCTACAGCACACAAGAATTTAACCAATCATGTTATAAGCTGCAAGTGGAGTAAAGTGCAAAGAGGAAATGTTATCTCAGAGACAGCATTGAACACTTGAATAACAGTTGAATGTTTTACATAATTGCCAGTAAGAATGTGTTACATTTATCAAGAACAAATGTAGCTGATTATCTTTGGTTTGTCCACAGTTCCTTCTTGCCTTGCAAGTGGGGCATCAAGGGGAAAATATGTTTTCTCATTCCTTGCCTTCTCATTTTATTCTCCAGTATTTGCCATGTAAGATATGTGGAATCAGACCTGCTAAGATGGGGGACAGAATGGTTTTTCTGCATTTAATAATCTCCTGTTTTTCTGAATTAGTCAAAATTCTAACTTTAAAAAAAAACTTTATTTAAGATTTTCAAATTACACAGAAATAATACATAAAAATAATAACAAAATAAACTAAAACAATATAAACCCACCCCTCCCTCCCACCCTCAGCAAGCCCCGCAAGGGGAGCAAAAAAAACATATCAATTAATTACAAACATAAACTGTGTAATATCTTAAGATATTTCTAAATCCATACATTCCAGATAAGGTGACCACATCTCAAAATTCTAACTAAGAATTCCATTTGGAAAGAAAAGCCCAGAAAATTTGAGTAAGTGTGTATTTATGTGTTTCTTGATGTTTAGGTTTAAATTAACCTAGTAAGATTAGATCATACAGAAATAGACAAACACATAGTCGTCATTGAAGGAACGATCATGTCACCGACTGAACTCCTGCCAGCAATGGCCTATGAACATTTGCTGTAAAGGTCTTAAGGAATTCCTTGCTGCCTGCTCCCACTGAAAGTAAACTTGCCTTTTGTATTTGTTTCCTCAGTTGCTGTCAAACTTTCTAATACTCTGCCCCTCCAGTGGTCTTAGGCAGATTAACTGGCCTAATTGGACTTAAGCTTCGGTGAACAGGAAAAAGAAGTGGGGTATAGCCTCTCCAAGTCCTTCAGTCACTTCCTCCTGCTCGACTAGCCTGCCTAGCCAAGCTGAAACCGCACTCATTGTCATGTTGGAGTGCGTTAATTAGAGAGTAGACTAATTTTCAAGGATGCACTCTGCCCTTTAGATGGTAATTTAAAATTGAAAATGATGTGAATAGTAGAAAGGCATTCTATTCTGGGGAACAACCAGTTTTGATACAATGCTATTGAATTTTTCTGTTCCTAATTCTTTAAACCAGATGTAATTTGCTGTGTCTTAAATTATTACCTACCAACTACAATCCTTTGCTTATGAATCTTTCATTCCTAGCATTTGTTCTGCATTCTTTTTCGCTTTTGTGAATTTTACCATTTAATTTTAACAGTGAATCAAGCACCAGCTCTTCTATTTACCATTAGCAACATGTATATAAAATCTCCTTTTAGTTATTATTACATTGCATATCACATTGACAATTCTTTCGTTAGACACTTCAAAGATTTCTAACGTTGGTTACAAAGTCATGCATTTACATATTTAAGGTGATGATGTTTTGATGGATGCACTGTTGGTCCGCAAGTGCTGTAAGTGAATTGTGAAATGTTTCTAAGTGTTAATTTTTTTTCAGTACCTTTGGGCAGCAGTTCTTTCACTAGTTAGGAGATGAGGTTGCAAAGGTAGCTTTGTTGCTGCCTTTTCAACTCATTGAAAACTCGAGTGCACATATGAATGTGATTGTGCCTGAGGCTAGATGCAGCTTTCCTGTTCTCTGGTGCTCCCATTGTTTATCAATAGTACTCTGCACAGGATTGCGTAGTTGTGTTTTAAACTGTCTGCATTTATATTGCAAAAAAGGCAGAATTAAAATTGGTGTTGCACATCTCAAGATCCCAGAGTGTCAACAATTAGTCAGGTAACAGATGCAAAAAGTGCAATTAAAAATAAATCAATAACCTTAATCTTTCAATGCATTCAGTGCCTTCCCTCCCACATGCTATTCACTGATCATTTTACCGTATTACTCTTAGTTAGGGAGGAACAAATATTGCACATTTATCCTCTTTTTATTTATCTTTTCCAGTGTGATGTCGGAATTGCTCCATTGGCAATGAGTTATTTCTGGACCAAAATAATTGTCATGGCTAAAATAAAAGCTAGTAAACCTCAAAGGGCAGGTCATTGTAGTTTAAGACATTTCAAGAACAGGTTAAGGAAAAAAAATAGTCCTATTGAGTTTTTTTTGAAATATAATAAATTGTTTTATATTCATTTCAATGGAAATTATTAGGTTTGCTTATACAGTAATACTGAGATAAAAATTAGTTCAGCTCACCCACAAATACTGGCAGAGTGTAAATGCAGGGCTTGGCGTGTGGGCTTTTTGAATGGGAATACAATGGGAATGGGAATGGGAAAACAGACTCGCCAAGGCAAATAGCACCTTGGAAGACTACACAAAAGAGTCTGGAAAAACAACCAACTGAAAAACCTCACAAAGATAAGCGTATACAGAGCCGTTGTCATACCCACACTCCTGTTCGGCTCCGAATCATGGGTCCTCTACCGGCATCACCTACGGCTCCTAGAATGCTTCCACCAGCGTTGTCTCCTCTCCATCCTCAACATCCATTGGAGCGCTTTCATCCCTAACGTCGAAGTACTCGAGATGGCAGAGGTCGACAGCATCGAGTCCACGCTGCTGAAGATCCAGCTGCGCTGGGTGGGTCACGTCTCCAGAATGGAGGACCATTGCCTTCCCAAGATCGTGTTCTATGGCGAGCTCTCCACTGGCCACCGTGACAGAGGTGCACCAAAGAAAAGGTACAAGGACTGCCTAAAGAAATCTCTTGGGCCACCGCCAGTGGGCTGATATCGCCTCAAACCATGCATCTTGGCGCCTCACAGTTTGGCGGGCAGCAACCTCCTTTGAAGAAGACCGCAGAGCCCACCTCACTGACAAAAGGCAAAGGAGGAAAAACCCAACACCCAACCCCAACCCACCAATTTTCCCCTGCAGCCGCTGCAACCGTGTCTGCCTGTCCCGCATCGGACTTGTCAGCCACAATCGAGCCTGCAGCTGACGTGGACTTTTACCCCCTCCATAAATCTTCATCCGCGAAGCCAAGCCAAAGAAGACAATGTTTCTCTGCAGAGACTTTAAATCTTGCAAAGTTGCAGACTGCTGTATTTAATAAGCAAAAAGCTTTGATTTCTTGATCAATTTAAGTGAATAAAGAGATCTGCTCAGTTAAACAATAAAATTATTGGAGCAAAAATTATCACTCTAAATTCCTGCTGTGAAACATCCCCCGTGAGTCTCAGAGAAAGAGGTGAAGTAAATTTTGGTTAAATTGATGAAGATATTAGTCCATGAAATAGATTTGATGGGAGACATCAAATCTGATAAGGGACTATCCATTGAACTTACAAACATTGAACACAGCTCTTACTGGGTACGTTTTTTTGGATCACGATACAACCTGATCAACATTAAGTAAAAAAGCAGCTGCGGCCTTCAACCCAAAAAATGGTAAGATTTTTTAAATGGTGTGTTTGAAACTACCTAGCAGCTTGCATACCCTATTTTGTTGAGTTGCCTGGTGGCATCACTACTAATAAACCAAATTTATTTGTGCAAAACTTGTAGTTGCATCGATGAAGCCCTGTGGTTAAATTCCAGAGAGCTTTGCAGAGTAATCCTTGATCAGGAATCATAACACAGGATAACAAAGACTTTTTTTCTTGAACACTTTTGGGTGTACTTTATGGATTTTGAGATGCTGATCATGAATATCACCCTAAAACTTTCCTATCACTGTTTTTTAAATGCCCTGTAAATCGTATTTTTGTGATTTCCTATCATATTTCAAGTCTACTTCAAGCACAAAAAAAAACCACGAAGAGCAATATGTCATTGAAAGTTCATTTTCTGCGTTTGCACTTGGACGCGTTCCCTGCTGTTCTTGGTGCAGCTGGTGACGAACAGGGTGAAAAGTTTCACCAAGACCAAGTGGCCATGGAAAAGCAGTATCACACCAACTGGAATACATCAATGCTAGTCGGCTATTGATGGACACTGACATGAAAGGCATCAAATGCTAAGTACAAATGAAAATCAACACCAAAACATTTTTAGGTCAGTTCAACTAACATAATGTGTCAGCACATTATGTGATTAAACAGGCCAAATTCAATAGAAGTTAATTAAATGTTTCTCCAACTTCCTATGTGATATAACAAATCTGAAATTATCTTTGTGTTCAGCTTGAAATTGTCTATCATAAACACCATTTTTTCAGGAAGCAACCCTTTTGGGGGAAAAAAATATTGTCCAGTGTAATTTGGAGCAGACAAATTTCCTCCAATTTTTTGGAGTACAATGTTATGAGCCCAGAGGACTCTTAAACCAGCAGCAATAGAAATTCACCAAGACAACGGTTTCTTAAACAAAAATGTCTTTAATTTTCTTCATATGTAATAATAAAATCAATATTTAACATTTTACTATTAACTAAACTTAACCTAACTTAACCCCCTTCAAATTTTAAGCGCACATGTATGTAATGTGAATGTGTTCAGGAAAGATCTTTGTTTCACTATCCAATCATTCACTTTTCACTTCTCCAAGTTCACTGGTATCAGGCAATTTTCCACACTGTGCACAGAATTTAACATTTACCACTCGAGAAGGGTCTTGTTGGTTTCAGAGAGAGATATTTGTTGTTCGTTGGGCACACACACAAACTGATCTTCGATCAGAACTTCAGTATCTTCTCGAAGAAACTTTCCCCCTCATGGGTTTTTTTTTCAAAAGTTAACCTCTTCTTCCAGGTAACCACAAATAGTTCTTTTTCCCCTATTTCAGTAGAAACGCATTAACCAGCCACATTCTCTTGTAATTGACTACAAGGATTTAGAATAGGTTGAACTCAGAACTCAAAACCCATCTTCAAATAGGGTCTTTACCAAGTCTTCCAATTTTTAAGACTTCACCACGAACCTACTCCAGTAAACTGATTTTCTCTCTCTCTCTCTCTCTCTCTCTCTCCCTCTCTATTTGCAAA
The DNA here is from genome assembly GCF_036971445.1 of Narcine bancroftii. Classification (NCBI taxonomy): domain Eukaryota; kingdom Metazoa; phylum Chordata; class Chondrichthyes; order Torpediniformes; family Narcinidae; genus Narcine; species Narcine bancroftii. Next base: position 50,166,026 of record NC_091470.1, on the reverse strand, counting down.
ACCACATGATCTCTCTTAGAACCAGCAGACTTCAAGCTGGCACCGGTTTTAATAGCAAAAGATTTATCAGTTTCTAAGCCTGGACATCTGTTCCTTTAAAGACAATAGTTCATTTCAATTCTACAATATCAGTCCTATGAACACCTACTTCTGAAGTCTTCATGGGCACTCTTCAAGGTTTCTGTAAAAGACACTGGCAAACTTGAAGTCTATGATTAGGCATAATGCTTGCATTTCAAATGAGATGTTGTTTGTGAAATGTTACTGAGATGTCTGTTTGTGAAGTGTACCTAAACTAATAACTAAACCCCCACTAATAACTAATAACTAAGATGTAACATTACATCTTAAGATATATTCTATTCCATAATTGTATTAACTTATTCCGTAACAACACGCGAAACTCTTATGCTCCTATGGCCATAGTCAAGAGACCTGGATTAAGAGAAAACTGCTTCCTTTGTGCAATGTAAGAATAAATTTTTAAAAATTCATTTTATTTTTTTAATATATGATCTGCAAAACATATTTTTGGGATTTCTACTTCTCATTGTTGAAGAGTACCTCCGAGGGATCACACAAAATAGGCAGCATGGCATGGCTTAACAACCACAGATGTTACCCTTCTGGAGCCTGGTTGCCAGGATATAAATTTTGGATTGCAGTTTCACTTGAAAAAAAAGGCATAATTGGGAATTATTTCTCTCCTAGATTTTTCAAAACTAAATCGATATTCCACACACAGTGTGAAATTGTTCATTTGTTGGAAGGTGGTTTTACGTACGGTGGTTTTGGCTAAACAAGAAAACATGTGGCTTAGTAAGGTTGCACTGAAGATCACAACAAAAGTTGGATGAGAGTTGGGCTCAATCATAACAGTTAGCTACAGGATAGGAAGAGGTGATATCTTGTGGTTAGTAACTTCTCCAAACTTCCTCCTTTAAATTAACAGCAGCAACAAATTTGATACTTCATTTCCTACAAAACAAAACATAAGGAGAAAAGCAGTCAAGTCAGTGATGGGAACACGTGCATGAGATGCAGGAAGCTATTTCGCTAGTTCTAGCTTTAGTTAACAATTAGCAGTGTTTTGGAATGCTCTATTTATATGGGCTCTTCCAGCATGCCTGATTATACTACATGCTCGTCTTCTGATTACATATATGACAGAAAGCAGTGTAGGCCAGTTAGATTAATGTTTTCAACATTCACAACAGAATGTTCAAATGACCTCATGACTGTGATAGACCAATTGATCTCACACACTGCTTCTTTTTATTATGATAATATCCAACTGACAAATTAATCTATCAGCTCTACCTCCAATAAATGTATTGCTTTTGCTTTATTTTAAAACATCTTTAGAAGGAAGAAATGTAAAAATTACAATTCCAACTCATCCGGCTTCTTCAGTCCATTATCCTTCACCCTTTCTTGGTCCACCAATCACCCACTGACCCCTCTCCCTCTCTTTAATATTGCCTTTCCCAGTCTTGAAGTCAAGTTTTGACCTGAAATGTTGACTATGTAATTTGACTCCATAGTTGCTGTCTGACCTATTGAGTTTCGGCAGTAGTTTGTTTCTTGTTGTAAAAATAACCATCTTTCACTTGCTTCTATTATCTGATTTTATTTCCCTGGCAAGTTTCATATCCTAAAACTAATCACTTCGTGCTTGGGACTGGTACAGGTCTACAACATTGGGGCTTTTTAAAATGTCATTTGGGGATTAAAATAAGCAGTTATCCAGTCTGGCCTACATGTGACTCCAGACCCACCAACACTGTTGACTTTTAACTACCTCCTTAGTTTAGGGGTAATCAACCATGGATAATAACCACTGGCCTTACTAGTGACATACGCCTCTACTAATCATATAAATTAATGTCTGACCCAGGCTACTGGGTCTATTTTCTGTCCACTGTTTCCCTTTCAAACCTATAGTTCCATCATGTCGAGAATAAGTATTCATTCCCTTTTTTCATATCATTAAATGCCTTTTAAATGTGCCAAGATCCTGTAAACCTCTGCCATTGTTTCTGCTCAACCACCTTTTAAAAAGAAAATTGTAGTCGTCCTCCACTGCTGGATTCTTTTTGAATTTGAACCAAGAAGCATTCCCACCTTCAAAATGTAAACATTATTCAAATAATGTCAAACTATAATTTGACTCTCAAATTGTTTCACATTCAAGTTTCGTTGCAGTGATATATCACAATCTTCATACAATTTTTGTCAATACCCAGCCCCAGAACTCCCTTCCATTGAAAATCAGACTGGTAATGTGGTTAATGTTACAATAATCTAATTTAAAGTAGCTTCTCTTATTCTTTGGGGGTGGGGGGGAGGTGGGGAGTTATTCCTTTACAATTTTGTAATTAGCAGACAGTGGGAACCAAATGTCTTGAATGCATTTTGTCACTTATTTCTTTACTGACCAATTTAAAGGTGTATCAGGGTGCCCCAGCACTCTTAAGATTTAGTGGGGGTGAACTTGTTCATAAACCAAGCTATAATTACAGCCACATATTTCTGAGATAGAAATGCACAGCTGCTACTGGCAAGCCAGTATCCAGATTTTTCCCCCCAACATCTTTAGGTTTTCTCATTTATAAAGTTATTCATGTGATCCTAAAATTTATACCCCTTATATTCACATTTACATAGAATTGGATCAACGCTTCATAACTCGGTGAAAATACTGCCCCAAGAGGGCTGACATAATGTTGACATTTAAGACACTGGCAAAGAATATTGAAGATGGAGATCATGCTTGGATTGTTAAATGCCAGCTGAAACTTCTGACCTATGATACATAGAGGGAAAGGTGAACAAAATCAGGATAATAGGTTAAAGTGTCCGTGCTTGTCAAAGTACGCGGTCAAAATATAAACAATGGGAAACTATTCGAACAGGACTCAAGTCTCTATGTCTCACTCACTAGTTTTGAAAGGTTGTGCACTTCTCATTTCCAATGTTTCTGAAAGTAAAATATTGATTTCCGAAATCACTGACTGGAGATCAGCTTGCAGACTGTAAAAGCCTTTGTTTTGCCTTTGCTTTTCAGTACAATATAGTAGTTTTGAGTACTACATATAAAGTCAAGACAGAGATTTCCATCTCCATTTCTGACGTGTTTAAATGCTGCAGAGCCAAAAGTAAAGACAAAGCTATTAAAATGAGTGAGCAAACCTCTTGCCCTTTAATTCTGTTTGCCCTAAATTATTTAAATGAAGATTCCAGTATCTTTGAGGCTTCAGAGATAAAAGTAAGTACAAGTCATTCATGCACCAACATTATGCAACCTGGATTAAAGTTCTCATTTTAAAACAATTTGTTAAAAGCCCTAAAGTTGTTAATTCTATCAATTTTTGCATTTAATATTGTGGTACATTTGGGTAAAGGGCACTTCCTCTTCCGTAATATGAACTCTCATCAAGACATTGCTACTTACTTCCCTAGCTCAGATTTTTCTTTATGGTCCACGCAGATGAGAAATGCTCATTTAGACCCCATCCCTCTCCTGTGGCTCCACACATAGTTCAAAGTTCAAAAGTTGCACTTTGTTGTGAGAGTACACACATGACATCACATTTAACCTTGAAATCCTTTTTCCTGTGTGTCAGGCAGAATTTCTATTTATCGCTAACTGTAAACTTCCTTCAAGAAAAAGACATGTATACAAATAGAGAAGTGCAAAGTAAGAGACCTGTTGTCCTGATTGAATCTATTGTTTGAGTCTGATTGTGGAGGGTAGTAACTGTTCCTGAACCTGGTGTTACAAGTCTTGTGACATCTGTACATCTTTCCTGATGGCAGCAGAGAGAACAGAGCATGATCTGGGTGGTGTGGATCCTAGATAATTGCTGCTGCTCTCGATGGCAGCGTTCCATATAGATTTTCTAGATGGTGGGGAGAGTTTTGCCTGGGATGTACTGGGCTATAATCCACTACCTTTTACAAGGCTCTCTGCTCAGAGGAATTGGTGCGCCCCCCCCCCCCCCCCCATACCAGACCATGATGCAGCCAGTCAGCAAACTTTCCACTGCACATCTGTAGAAGTTTGCCTAGGTTTCTGATATCATACCAAACCTAGATGGCCTTGCTGCACATTAAGAGTCTGTACTCTTTCCCTAGATACTCCTTTGCCTTTAATATTTTTGTAGTGTTTCTTAAGATTGGCAATATTTTCTCTTCCATTCTTATTTTGAATTCTGGCGTGGTCTAGGGTTGTGTATTGAGCCTCTTTTGTATTTCCTTTTTACTTCCAACTGCATTCCTATGTATAGTACAATTTAATCAAATTCGCAGATGATACCATGGTGGTAGGCCTCATGAAAGGGAGCGATGAGGTGGCTAATAAGGATGAGGTTCAGTTCCTGGCCGTGTGGTGCGCTGATAACAACTTCACACTCAACCCTCAGGAGACCAAGGAGATCATCATGGACTTGGGTGTTCCAGAAGCCACACTCATATCCCGATTCATATCAATGAAGTGGTGGTGGAGCATTTACCGAGCTTTAAATTCCTTGGTGTCCATATCTCTGAAGATCTCACTTCACCTTTGAATTCTTAAATTCTGATTAAAAAGGCACAACACCATCCTTATTTTTGAGGAGCATGTGGAAGATAGACCTCTGTCCCAGGATACTGTTGGATTTTTATAGATGCACAATTGAGAGTGTGCTGACATACAGTATTTCAGTGAGGCTTGGGAATTGTATGGCACAAAATTGCAAGGCACTCCAGTGGGTAGTGAAAACTGCCTAACAGAATATTGGAATCCAGTTGCCTACCAATGAAAACATCCATAGGGAAAGATGTCTTGGCAGGGCAAGAAACATTATCAAAGATGCAACATAACCAAATCATGGATTATTCACTCTTCTCCCAATGGGCAGACGCTACAGGAGCCTTCGATCACACACCAGTAGGCTCAAGTAAAGCTTTTTTTTGGCAAAGCTGTGACTATGTTGAAGACTGAATCATGGCACTGAGTGATCCTGCACTCACATTGTCAAATTAGAACTTTTTAAAAGTTTGTTGTAGTGTTGTTGGTTTTAATTGCACATGTTGTATTGTAATGTATGTAGCACTATTTTCATTGGTTGGTTTATTGTAATGTCTGTAGCACTATTTATTTGGCTGGTTTATTGATAGAATGTTGTGAATCATCATCATCCTTAACCTTATCTATATCTCAACCACGTGCCCTCCTTATTTTCCTCTTAAGTGAACTCCTGTGAAAATAGTGCTACAGACATTACAATAAACTGCTCAATGGATTCATTTCATTTCAACTGTTTATAACTGACATTTGCCTCTGTTTTCTTGACCAGAGCCTCAATATCTCTGGTAATACAGGGTTCCATAGTCTTGTCAGGCTTGCTCTTCAATCTAACAAGAACATGATTTCTGTAAACTTACCTTCGCACTTGTTTGAAAGCCTCCAACTTGCCAGATGCCCCTTTATCTGTAAACAACTTCTCCCAGTCAACCTTTGCAAGATCCTGTCTGAAGACAAAAGAATTTGCCGTGTCCCATCATTTTGTATAGCTATTTTAAACTAATGGAGTGATGGAAACTGGTCAAATATGTTGCACCCTCTCCAGTCATACCATCTACATATTGTTACATACAGTATATCAGCATGTCTACAATCATAAATTCCACTCCATTCATGTTGACTGTTGGAACCTCAGTCAACATGAAAGAACTTGAAATTAACTACTATGATGACCTGTTATTCCTTAAACTGTCTGCAATCTCCCTAAACATTATATCTTCTAATTCCTGGTGACTATTGAGAGGGCAATAATACAACCCAATCAAATAATCATTCTCTTTTTGTTCTTAACCTCCATCCATTCTCTTTCTGGATGATCCTCTAAGAATATCCTCTCTCAGTACTGTGATGATGTTTTCCTGAATCAAACCCCAATGAAGAGAGCCCAATGGTCCAAGAATCTGAAGCCCTCTCTCCTGCATTTCTTTGCCTCACACGTCATATTATCTTCCTATTTTTTGCCTTGCTAGTAGCAAGGTTGTAGCATGAGTGTTCCACAAGAGATTAACTCTAAGATTATAACCCAAGTGGTCCTACCTCTTAACATTTTCTTTAAATTCTCTTTGTAGGACCTCCCCTCTCTCTTTCTGCCTTTGTCACTTGTACTAATGTCAGCCACAAATTCTGGCTGCTCACCCTCCCCTTTCAGGTTGTCAAGAACCTGCTCTGAGACATCCATGATCATGGCACCGGAAGGCAATGCACCATTCTGGAGTCTCACTTATGGCCACGGGACTGCTCTCTGTGCCCCTGAATAAGGAACACTGGGGAATTCCTCCTTAGATTCTGTGCTGTCAAATAACCAACAATACCGTTGGGAGAATGGTGCAATGATCTCTGGTCCAATTATTTTCCAACTTTATTTTTACTTTGTATTGTGCAGAAATACTTGAGTAATTATTGTAAATCTGGTCAATGTGATTTAAATCTTTTTTTCATTTTGATTTGAGAAAAACACCTTGATAGCTATTGATGAAATAATGTCAATAGAATTTCTTTTTTATAATACAGTGTTGAAGAATGAACTTGCAGCAAGTTAAACGTTGAACAGTTCAGGAAAATGCTGGCAAGGAACACTGAAGACAGAAATCATGCTTATTTAAATGACAGTAGAAAATCTGACCCACAGCAGGTTCGTGTATCTGAGGTAGCTAGGACGTGGGGTCACAGTTTTTAAATAAGGGAATTGCCATTCAGGACAGAGATGAGGAGAAATTTCTTCATGGAGAAGGATGAGAAATTTTGGAATTTTCAACCTAAGGCACAGTGAAGGCACAGTCACTCAGTATATCAATAGATGTTTAGATCTAAAAGGGATCAGGGCATATTGAGTTGGTTCAGGGAAGTGGCATTGAGCTAAGAGATCAACTGTAAATTTATTGAATGGCAGAGCAGATAGAATGGTTCATTCCTATTCAATATTATAAATGCTTATGTTATAACATCTTTGTTATTTTCAATTCATCCCAAAGGCCTGAACTGCTATAATGTAAGAGAACACTGTAATTGACTTTAGTAAGCAGACAAAAAATTGCTAGAGGAACTCAACAGTTCAGACAGCATACATAGGTAGAAATGGTCAGTCAACATTTCTGGTCGGAACCCTTTATTGACTTTAGTCTCTTGGCTTTAGTGATATTGATTGAAAGCTAAATGCTGGGTAACATTTTAACAGTATTCACCACTCATCTGTATTGGGAATTTTTATACAAGTTAAATGGATCTCAGTCCTGCCCTGTAATGTCTCTTTATATTATGTGTTTAATTTTGTGCAGGAAGGAAACAAGAAATCCCATTGAAGGAATATCTTAGCAACTGAAGGCTGGAGACTACATTCCCTGTAAGTATAACCACGCTTTGTGGACTTCAAGAGGTTATTAGATAACTAGCAGTAATGTTCCAATGTAACTGCTGTCAGCTGTGTTTCCCTTTTAAGTAGTAGAAAAAAATGACAAAGCTAACAGGGTGTGCTCTTGGTTGTAGCATGAGTGTTCCACAAGAGACACAAACCACTAATTTGTGTCAGCAAGGGTGGTAATACAGGTTGCATTATTAGGAACATAATTAGGTGCATGGTTGACCATGAGATGCAATAACATGAATAGTGCTTGGATGTACCCAAATTAAAATCCTGATGTATACAATTATGTGACACAGAAAATGGGTGCTTACCAATCTTAATTTTGGGTAAATGATGTTTGCTATCTCATGTGCCGCACTTGCTGCCAAACAATGCAAAGCAACAAAAGTATTTAGTGACACCGAGTACATCTTAGGTTTGCAACTCCTAACTGATTTCAAATGAAGAAGATTGTTATTAACATCAGCACTCTGCTAATTCTACTATGAGCTTAGGAATTTTGTAGTCAATATAATTAGATCGCTGACATGCTCAATTCTTGTATTTGTTAAGGATTTTGCAGTGTGACAGTTACTGCTAAAAGACCAAATTTATATGTTATCTATATGCTCAAACTAAACTCTGAGTCTTTCATATTTATGAAACAATATTTATTTATTTGTATATATATGAATAATAGTCCTGCATATTTATTGTTTGTCTGTATGTGTGTTATGTCTGGTTGTGTGTCTGCATGTTTTGCATTGAGGACCAGAGAATGCATTTCATCGGTTTGTACTTGTACAGTTACATGACAATAAACTTGATGACTTGATTTAAATTATAATACATGACTTGCCAACTGGAATGAAACTAGGGGTCATTTAGGCAGAGCAGAAGGAATGAAAAAGGGGACTGAAATAAAAACATTAAAAAATAAATGGGAATCCATAATGAAAATCAGAGATGGGTCAGGGTCCATAAATTCCTAAACTTTTAAGAATAAAATGTGAATGTGCATTCAAAACTACTAGTAGCCATCAGAACATTTATTGCACTCATTTCAAAACCATTCTAAGTGTTTGTTACTTATACAAACAGTACTAGTAGTTAAAACAACTTAGAACTGCATGCTTCATTCTCAAGGAGAGTGGTTTTTGATAAAATTGTCTCATGTTCATTTTTTTGGCAGATGGACAAGTAAATCAACAAAGAGCAAAAATAGATTTCCTTATCATTATACACATCATGTTTCTCCTCTACCAGATTCACATTAATAATTTATATCATAACTTGCTTTTGAACAATTAAGTATGAAATTTGCTTTATCATTTGCAAATATCCCTCGAGTTTACGAAGTTCGATTCCCCGAGACTGATGCCTTGCTTGGTTAATAGAAAATATTACCAACATTATACAAAGGTCACATCAAGAAATTTAATAGTTCTTTGGCTGCACAGCATTCCCAAGTTTTATAAAGAACAATTCTTTCATCAGGAGTTCTTCCCCAATGAAGGGCCGAGAATATCTTTTTCCATACATTCATACTGGAGTGTTGTGCATATACGACAGTAGGCAGCTGTGAGCAAATTGTTTATCTGCAAGAACAAAGTTAATTACTTGAAAGGTAATCTGAACTATTTTTGTAACTCTAAAATTGAAGGTTGTTGTTAACTGCCTGCAATGCATGTTCTTTCCTCTTTCTGTCACAATTGGTATTTTTTGTTCAGTTTTTAGAAGATTTGCATTCTGGTTTGTAGAATAAAACTGGCCTCTTTATGCCATCTTGCATTTGTCATGAGAGCATTTAGCTTTCATGGGTCCTCTACCGGCATCACCTACGGCTCCTAGAACGCTTCCACCAGCGTTGTCTCCGCTCCATCCTCAACATTCATTGGAGCGCTTTCATCCCTAACGTCGAAGTACTCGAGATGGCAGAGGTCGACAGCATCGAGTCCACGCTGCTGAAGATCCAGCTGCGCTGGGTGGGTCACGTCTCCAGAATGGAAGACCATCGCCTTCCCAAGATCGTGTTATATGGCGAGCTCTCCACTGGCCACCGTGACAGAGGTGCACCAAAGAAAAGGTACAAGGACTGCCTAAAGAAGGCTCTTGGTGCCTGCCACATTGACCACCGCCAGTGGGCTGATATCGCCTCAAACCGTGCATCTTGGCGCCTCACAGTTCGGCGGGCAGCAACCTCCTTTGAAGAAGACCGCAGAGCCCACCTCACTGACAAAAGGCAAAGGAGGAAAAACCCAACACCCAACCCCAACCCACCAATTTTCCCCTGCAACCGCTGCAACCGTGTCTGCCTGTCCCGCATCGGACTTGTCAGCCACAATCGAGCCTGCAGCTGACGTGGACATTTACCCCTCCATAAATCTTCGTCCGCGATGCCAAGCCAAAGAAATTTAGCTTTCTATTCTTGAGAAAGCTACATTTCCAAAAAGATTTACTGCTCACTATATACGCTCAAAGAAATGGTTAAAAATAGGTGGATAACCCATTATAGCCACAGACTTGTGGGAGCTGTGATATGTGTTTAGTCGTCATTCCAGATTAGCCATGATCGGGAATAATATATCAGCAGCAAAGCTCAATATTTTGTGACATTTGCTGAAGGTAATTAGACCTCCTTTGTTGTAAATATGATATAAAGCGGCTATAACTGTCTGAGAAAGTGATTAAGGCAACAACAATATAGCCCACTGCACCTAATAGATTATTTTAAATGCATAATTTTTGCATTTTAAAAAACATAATGCATGCCTATAAAAATTCAAATTGTCAAGGCGCTCATAAGTCATAAAATTATTCTGCTATTAAAAGCATTCTTCAGACACTGTTTTACATAATCTTAATTTAAGATAAATTTATGGTCCTGTATTTTTGATGAGGGAAATGGGGCAAGTGGGGAAGTGAGGGTGACCAAAAGATTCTTGAAAAATGAATTGAGTGGGTATCAACTATGAGAGCTGCAGGGGACAATTGTCCTGGACATTTGTCCAACAATTGTAATTATAAAATCAGAGCTTTGCTTTTCTCTGCTGGACAACTTAACATTTAATGGATATGTTGTAAGGGGAGCATACAAATGAGTAATCATTTCCAAACACTCACAGTAGCACCCCAGCGGGGAAGTTGAAGAAACTGCAAAAGTTTTGGATCAGAGGGTCTGATTAAGATGAGGATGATTCTCTGCTGGAAGATGCATTGTGGAAGTGTCCTCGAGAGAATAAATTTTCACCTGCAAAGAAATCACATTATGAACATCATGGAAGTCTAGAATGCAGAGCATGCAGCTTATTAAAACAAATGCTAATTTGCACCAGGTCTCCCACTGAAATGGAAGCAAGTTTACCACTGAGTGTGTTAATTTACACAGAACACTATTATCCTTGGTCAGATCTTAATGCACCAGGGTGGGGTCATTAGCTACAGATACACTTTGTTCCATTATCCATCTAAAGCTCCTTGCAGTTTACAGCTTTCAGGAAGGTCCACTATTTCCCTGCTGCATCCAAATATTCTCTCTGGATGCACAGGATATGAGAAAGATCAGCACATCAATGGCGTGTAATAAAAGACACAGTTAGGGGTGCCACTGTTATTATATCTTACAGATTAAATGCGACCATTAATTGGACTGCATAATGATTTGAAAGTTTTACCATGCAGGAATCTCACCCCTGTTAACCCAAAACATTTATTTAACTTCTCCTTCTTTTTCCATGTCGAATGGCATTGAATCATGTAAAAGAAATCTCAGTGTATTTTCTAACTGTGTTTTTAGCACACAGTGTAATTGAAAGGTATGTGGGCGCAGCACACTAAGAGCTGATGTCACTTCAGCTTTTACATCATGTTCCTATCCAAAGGCATGAGTCTAATGTGATCATCCGAGGGAAGTCCAGAGGTATAATAGCTGTGTCTTGTTTTCGCACCACTGCATGGCTAGTACAGTTGAAGTTCATGTGGAGCCTGTGTCGATTTTCATCCCGACTATGCATATTACTGCAGTTCACTGAAGCTGTGTAAGATACAAGTTTTAAAATAATGGTTGTGGACTCTTAAGGGCTCAGAGAGTCACCCTCCATGGTAACACTAAACCTTTCAAGCTGTTGCTGGTATAGAAAGGGTCAAGAATGCATCTTTAAGTTATTTATGTTCGCAACTGTTATAAGGCTTTTGATGCACAGTAAAGTTAGCTGAATGAATGTGTTCTATGGTTACCCAATAGCTGCTAATACATACTTTGCCACTTGAATAAAGAAAACAAGAAAACTACATGTATATTTTTCTTCCAATCTGTTGAGTTTCCCTTCTGGCTCATTCTTTTCGATTCATTCCTGGCTCTGTTTGTTATTGCGGCAATTAACAGTGCCCTTGACAATTTGACGCAGCATTACTCCAACCTTTATCATTTACTTTGCAAATTTGCCACATTTCTTTCAGCAATAACTCTATTTGGAGCACCAAGTGATGGCTTACATAGTTTTATTTCATCTCAAAAGTGTTATATGCTCTTTCTGCTGTTCTATATGATGAGCTATGCATCTGGTAAATAACCTATTAATGTCCACAGGATCTTTCCAGCTAATATACTTTTGAAGGACCACATTATAATAGGTAAGAAAATATTATTTATCACACAGGTGCTGCAGTTTTTTAGAGTGAGCCTATCAACAGCAAGAAAAATGAAAAAACGGGCAGGGGAATATGCATATGTATAAAAATGAAGAGAAACCTGGCGAGGAATTATAGTGAGCAAGGGACAATGCTAGAAGGACCCACAGCCTGAAGAGACATTTCAGGTATCCCACAGCAATAAAATTAATCTTTATTTTGGTGTATGGATTGGAGGATTAAACACATGTGTATGACATCTTGCTGCACAAGTAGCAAGCTGAGAAGCACCAGCAGAACATAAAATGAAAGGAACTTTTGGTCATCTTCAGGGCTCAGCAACCCCATGAGGGAAGCGTACCTTTGATGTAGTGATAAATTGTGTTCAGCCATGAAGATTTTCCACAACTGGGAACCTTGGCAAACCCGTTTGGCAGCTATTTAGAGTGTCTATCAATGAGCTGTAATAAACATTTTTCTGACTATGGATAGAGAAAACCCCTTGACAATAAAACTGACTCGACACACAAATACCACAGATCAGTAATGGCAGTATATGTTATTAACTGCAGCAATTTTCCTCAGTATACTTTGTCACGTTTTTCTGTATACTCACAGACAATTTTGGATAGTATGGCTTGAAAAGGTTAGCATCTGAATTATTAATAATTTGAATACCAATGGGTTCCCAAATAGGTCTACAGTATGCTTTCTTTAGTATTACATAACCACATAGATCATTTGATGAGAAGTTTACCCTACTGTCAACGAAATCAGACCTTGTATTCAAATCACAATTATATTCCCCTGTTGTCGCATTCTTTACACCCTCTAGATATTTACCAAGTACAGTCACATTGCTGTCACTCAGTTCTGCTCCCTCCTCCCTCTGCAATCCTAATTTTAAGATCTGAGGGAAAAAAAAGATGTGACAGCTCATCGAGAAGATTAACTCTATGCCTTTTTCACCTGTCATTCGTAACTTGCAGTCATGCACTGATAGTCAAGTTCACTGGTAAGTCGTCAACATATCTCTAATTAAAGGTTCTTAATATAGAAAGTAATTACACATCTACATTTCTTCCACTGTTATCACAGTGCTAGGTTTTTTTTCTCAATTCTTAAAAGTCATCATTAGGATTCTACCCTTTAGAATTCTTTTTATCTAAGTTACAGCATTGCAACTTTACGAAACCATGTTTAGACTGCATTTGGACTATTACGTGCAGATCTGATTGTCACATTATAGGAATGAAGTGGTTATGCTGGAGAGAATGCAAATGTGGTTCAGCAGGATGTGGTTTGGATTGAAGGACTTCAATTATGGAAGAGATTGGATACACTGGGGCTCTTTTTCTTTGACTGAAGAAGGCTAAGGAGTTACCCTGGCAGACGTATTATAAGGCATAGATAAGTTAGATGGTCACACTCTTTTTCCCATCATAGGGGTTAACGGGGAAACAAAGATGTTTTATGGAGGATTTGAGGCCTAGTTTATTACACAAACAGTGATTGATATCTGCAACTTGCTACTTAAGGAGATGATCAATTCAGATATTTAGACTGGCACTTACCAGTAAATAGGAATTGCTCAGAAGGATCTGGGAAATTGGGATTTGCTACGATGAGTAAAAAGATCAGCATGAATATGATGGTCGACGGGCCTGTTTCTGTGTTGTATAATCTCTCTGATTTGATGACATAATGGTAGGTTTTGAAACAACCAATTTATACTCACCTGTTGTCATGCTATTCACCAACCAGACTGTGCCACAAATCCCTCAATAGCTAATGATCTAACAGAGATTGCCTTTCACTTTATCAGGTTAACGTTGATTCAGCCCTTTGCAATCTCACTATTCTTTGCCCTTTCCCCTCTCCTCTCTAATAATTGGCCCAATATGTCCAACTGAGGTTAAATTTCTTTGTAGGTGCGATCCAAATCCTTAAAATTTAGAATAAATTACATCACTGCCACCCACAGTCCCACTTGCACAAGCTTTCATTCTTTGTTTGAGGGCTGGAATGAGCAATGGGAGCGGGGAACTTCAATGTCTGCAAAGCAAGGAGCTGGTTATAGACTGCTGGAAGAGAAGCAAGGCTCACTTCCTGGATCGCTTCAAGGTGATGAAGTAGAGGTAGTAAACAGCTTTCAATTCCTAAGAGTAAACATCTTCACTGACTTGAACTGGTCCACCCACTTCAGACACAGTGGCCAAGAAAGGAAGTAGGTCTATTTCTTGAGAAGTCTGAGGAAATTTTGCATGTCACCTTCATCCAGATGCACCTTTGAAAGTATCCTGTAAAGGTGAATCACTGGCTGGTAGGGACACAAAGACCTCCAAGAAACTGTAGATGGTTGTGAATGCCATAACACATACACCTCCCCCCCTCCTCATCAACTCCATCTATACTGCCCACTACCATGGAAAAGCTGCCATCATGTTAAAATACTCATCTTTTCATCCCCAACCTGCTGGTAAGAAAATTCACGAGTGAGGTAACGCATGACCAGATTCAAGGATAGTTCTTTCCTGCAGGTATCAGACTCCTCAATGAACCACCCAACAGTAAAACTATGTTGCCTTTGCTCCATACCAACTGATCTCTCTCTGTAATTCTGTTCTCTGTACTTGCTGTACAATGGATGAGATGTGTAGCTGGAATGCACACAAAACAATCACTGATTCTTAATACATATGACAATAAACTTGAAATTGAACTTAAAAGGTATGGTTCCTTTGTGTTTTATGACTATGGTTTTACTACAACATTGACTATGTTCCTTAAGTACCCCATCAGTCGCAAAGTGCTTTGGAATATCCTGAGATCCAAAGAGAAGTTATAATGTATGTGCTATCTGACAACTGTCTTCCCATGAATTGCTTAAAATGCTGATAATTTTTTTTTTCAGATTTTATGTTTTTTAAATAATCTGATTAAATGAATCCACTGAATATTTTTGTGCCCTTGAGGACTTTTGAAAATGTTTTCAATTGAAACTCAGACTCTTTCCAATCAATAATACATTTTGGCCAGTAATTTTCCTTAATATAAGATTGAAATACTAGAAGCTACATCTTTTGTGGGATATGAATTGTGTGTGTGTGTGTGTGTGTGTGTGTGTGTGTGTGTGTGTGTGTGTGTGTGTGTGTGTGTGTGTGTGTGTGTGTGTGTGTGTGTGTGTGTGTGTGTGTGTGTGTGTGTGTGTGTGTGTGTCCATGCGTGCGTGTGTGTGCGCGCATGTTTAATATTTTTATTTCATGCTTTTAACATTTTCTTTATGAAGACAAAAGAATTGGGACAGAAGGCAATATAAAGGAAAGCAGTAGTGGAAAAACAGAAGTGAGGTTAGTGCAGAAGCTTCTTAATTAATGTTACCTCAGTCTTGAAAGCAAATTGTATTTTATAAATTCAAGTAAATCTTTATTCACCTACTTTGAATGAGAAATTTTAGATTGTGAAATGCAGAATCAGAGAAAGAGGGAGAAAGGCAAATGGCAAATGCAGGAAAAGGTGGACAGTCAATTTCCTCCAATAAATTTGATTTTTATTTTGAAGGAATCATAAATATCACAAGGATAAATTGTTATTTAAGAGGAAAATATAGAAAGGAGAACTTATGGAGGGGTGAGAAGGTGAGAATGATGCAATTCCCACATGTATTTCAAAAAGAACAAAGAAAAATAATATTACCAATGGCAGCCTGGGTGAAGATGAATGCAGAAATGGGAGCAAATTTGA
Source organism: Narcine bancroftii (assembly GCF_036971445.1). Classification (NCBI taxonomy): domain Eukaryota; kingdom Metazoa; phylum Chordata; class Chondrichthyes; order Torpediniformes; family Narcinidae; genus Narcine; species Narcine bancroftii. Next base: position 50,150,247 of record NC_091470.1, on the reverse strand, counting down.
AGGATAGGTTTGGAACATATTTGGGAGATGCCATAGGAAAGGATCTGTTAATGATCACATTTTTACAGTAACCATTAACCGAAATTTTGCTGATGAGCATTGATGGCCAATTTTCATAAATTTTAATAAATGATATTTACCTGGGAAGAACAAATAAAATTACAGAATGAGAGAAAGAAAAAGAAGAGAAATGGGGAGAGGAGCAAAAGAGTGGAGAAGGAATAAAAGGAAGTTAAAGGATTACAGCGACAGGAGGTAATAAATAGGACCACATGTAACATATTTTACAACAGCTTGGGAGAATCAACCAGCTTAGAAGTGTTCACTGATATTCTTTGGAATGAAAATATTGTGCATATGTTGTACCTGTTCCATTGTGCACATGGGCCATCAGACCACTACAGTGTTGAATACACTACAATGGGCTGATATCACCTCCAACCGTGCATCTTGGCGCCTCACAATTCGGCGGGGTGCAACCTCCTTTGAAGAAGACCGCAGAGCCCACCTCACTGACAAAAGACAAAGGAGGAAAAACCCAACACCCAACCCCAACCAACCAATTTTCCATTGCAACCGCTACAACCGTGCCTGCCTGTCCCACATCAGACTTGTCAGTCACCAACGAGCCTGCAACAGACGTGGGCATACCCCTCCATAAATTTTCGTCCGCGAAGCCAAGCCAAAGAAGAAGAGTATGAATGTGTATGTGTATGGCATTGCATGAGTGTCCATGTGAATGTGTGTGGTATGAATCACTGTGTAAATGAAAGTATTTGCATGATGTATTAGTTATACCTCTTCATTGTTGGAGATCAATTTGTCTAATATTGTTGATTATAAATATTTAAGAAGAGCTTATGTTACAGAGGTTACTTATAAGGAGGATAATTGGACTATTATAACGACACCAAGATGATCCTTGTAAATCTTTTTGGGATCTCCATGCAATGTAAGTAGGATAAGAAAGAAATGAAATGTAACAATGTTCATATAGATAAATGAATAACCTACTTGACAGTCAATTCTAGCTGTTGGGTTTGATTCATGACAATCGAATTGAATATTTTAAGGTGATGAGTAACCTGCTTCTCTTTCTATGTCAGTATTGATGGCATACAGGGATATATTGGGTAAACAACTGCCTTGAGAAAGCATCAGGCTGTTGTCTTTAGATAGCCACAGAATAATAAACATGATCTACTTGTACATCAAAAACATGGCCCACGGGAGGAGGAGCAGTGGGTTACTGTTAGGAAGAAGAAAGAGAAAGGTTGGGCTCCAGAGAGAGCATCTGAGCCTGAAATCCTCAGAAATTGGTACTCCTCCTTGAGTATTGAGGATAGGGATAGTCAGGCTAAGGTAGACAGAGGTGTAGAGTCAGCCTCTGTTGCCCAGAAAGGAAGTAATAGGAAGAATAGGGCAGTAGTTATAGGGGACTTGATGGTGAGGCGGTCGGACAGGATTTTGAGATAAAGAAAACAGGATGGTTTCTCAGAAGAAGGACCACTAAGGGTGTAATCTCTGGATTACTTCCTGTGCCTCGCGATAGTGAGGGCAAAAATAGAGTCAGGTGGAGATTGAATGTGTGGCTGAAGGAGTGGAGTAAAAGATAGGGCTTTAAGTTCTTGGACCACTGGGACTGTTTCTGGGGGAGATGGGACCTATACTGTAAGGATGGGTTACATTTAAATCCCAGAGGCACCAGTCTCCTGGCAGGGGCATTTTGCTAGGGCTTTAAACTAGTAAGGTTGGGGACAAGGGCTCATGTCGTGGAGGATGACAAGAACAGAGTCTTTAGGCAAAGAAGAAAGGTTTTTTCACACAATCTGGAGGTAAAACAGAAGCAGGTAATAAATAGTGGCCATAGTAACAATTGTAGAGAGGGTGAGGCAGAAAGCTAAATGTGGAAGATCTCTGAGATGCATTTATTTCAATACAAGGAGTGTGGTAAATAAGGTGGATGAACTAATGGTGTGGATTGACACATGGTGTTATGATGTGAGAGCAATTTGTGAGACATGATTGAAGGAAGGTTGTGACTGGCAGCTAAATATTCCAGGATTTCGCTGCTTTAGACGTGACAGAACTGGAAGGGTATGAGGGGGAGGTGTGGCGTTGCTTGTCAGGGAAGATATTACAATGGTGCTGAGACAAGATAGGCTGGAGGACTCATTGTGCAAGGCTCTGTGGGTTGAACTAAAAAATAAGAAAGGTGAGGCTACAAATATAGGGGTATATTATAGGCCGCCAAAAGAGGATAGGGAACTGGAAGAGCAAATGTGCAGGGAAATAGCTGAGATGTGTAGTAGAAATAGGGTTGTGTTAGTTGGGGATTTCAATTTTCCTAACATTGATTGGGAAACACAATCAGTGAGAGGGCAGGATGGCTTAGACTTTGTATAATGTGTTCAGGATTACTTTTTAAAGCAGTATGTTGAGGTGCCTACTAGAGGGGAGGGAGTGTTAGATCTTTTGTTAGGGAACGGAATAGGGCAGGTGATGGAAGTGTGCGTTGGTGAGAACTTTGGATCCATTAGGTTCAACTTAAATATGGAAAGGGATAGGTCAAGTCCGAGGTTGAAGGTCTTCGAGTGGGGGAAGGCTAGATTTGAAGAAATGAGAAGGGATTTGCAGAAAATTATATGGGCTGATCTTTTTTCTGGAAAGGATGTAGAGGAGATTTGGAGGTATTTAAAGAAGAGATATTGAAAGTACAAGATCTTTACATGCCAGTCAGATTGAAAGGCAAGGTCAAAACCTTAAGGGAACCATGGTTTTCTGGAAAAATTAGAAAGTTGGTTCAGGATAAGAGGGAAGAATTTAATAAATTTAAGAAGCAAAAAATGGATAAGATGTATGATTATTACATAGATTGCATGAAAAACCTTAAGAAGAAAATTAGAAAGGCAAAAAGAAGGTATGAGGTGTTAATAACTGATAAGGTAAAAGTGAATCCAAAGGGTTTTTACAGATATGTGAATTGTAAAAGGAGGATTAAGGATAGAATAGGACCGCTGGAAAATGAGAGTGGTGAACTGTGCGAGGTTCCGTATCAGAAGGAAGAGATATTAAATGATTTTTTTCTCATCTGTGTTCACAAAGGAAAAGGACATTTGATTATGTGAGATATGTGGCTTAGTTATGGAAAAGATAGGGATTAGTAAAGAGAGGGTTTTGGAGCTGCAAGGGTCAGAAAAAGTGGATAAATCTCCTGGTCCTGATGGAATTTTCCCCAGGACATTAAGGGAGGTCAGGGAGAAAATAGCGGAGGCACTGTCAGTGATTTTACAAAGATCAGTGGAGTAGGGAGTGGTGGCGTGGGATTTGAGGGTTGCTAATGTAGTTCCGTTGTTTAAAAAAGACACGAGGTGTCGGCCAAGTAATTATAGGCCTGTAAGCTTGATTTTGATGGTAGGGAAAGTTATGGAGGGTATTCTTGGAGATGGTGTTTATAAATATCTAGATAATCAGGGATTGATCAGGAGCACCCAGCATGGGTTTGTGAAGGGGAAGTCATGCTTGACAAATCTTGCTGAATTTTTCGAAGAAGTGACAAGAAAGATGGATGAAGGTAGGACAGTTGATGTAGTCTATCTGGATTTTAGCAAAGCTTTTGATAAGGTTCCACATGAAAGGTTAGTAAGGAAGGTTCAGTCACTAGGGATTAATAGAGAAATAGTAAGATGGGTTCAGAGGTGGTTGGAGGAAAGACAGCAGAGGATCATGATAGATAACTATCTGTCAGGATGGAAGCTTGTGTTGAGCGGTGTGCCTCAAGGATTGGTGCTAGGTCCCCCTGATGTTCATAATTTATATTAATGATTTGGATGATGGGGTGTTTAATTGGGTAAACAAATACGCAGACAATATGAAAATAGGGGGAGTGGTGGATAGAGAGGAAGGTTTTCAGGGATTACAGAGGGATTTGGTTTGTCTGGAAATTTGGGCTGAAAGATGGCAGATGAAATTTAATGTATAGAAGTGTGAGGAGCTTCATTTCGGTAAAAATAATCGAAATAGGACATATGTAGTAAGGGGGAGGACGTTGGGGAATGTACAAGTACAAAGAGATCTTGGAGTTATGGTGCAGCGTTCCTTGAAGGGGGATTCCCATGTTGACAGGGTAGTTAAGAAGGCATTTGGTATGTTAGCCTTATAAATCATAGCATAGAGTATAGGAGCTGGGAAGTGATGTTGCAACTGTTTAAGGCGTTGGTGAGGCCAACTTTGGAGTATTGTGTTCAGTTCTGATCTCCAAATTATAGGAAGGATATAGATAAGGTGGAAAGGGTGCAGAGAAGATTTATAAGGATGTTGCCTGGCTTAAAATACCTAGAGTACAGAGAAAGATTGAAGAGGTTAGGATTTTATTCATTGGAATATAGACGGTTGAGAGGGGATTTGATAGAGGTGTTTAAAATTATGAAGGGAATAGATAGACTAGATTCAAGTAGACTCTTCCCCCTGAGAGCAGGGGAGGTTGAAACAAGAGGACACAAGTTGAGGGTAAGGGGGAAAAATTTTAGGAGAAACATTAGAGGATGCTTCTTCACTCAGAGAGTGGTGGCTGAATGGAATAATCTTCCAGAGGAAATAGTTGAAGCAGAGTCAGTTCTTTCATTTAAGAGGAGGCTGGATATATACAAGGATAGGAGGGGGTTGGAGGGTAATGGATAGAGAATAGGTGGGGGGATCTAGCGGAGTTGTTTGAGTGAACTGGCTTGGACTTGAAGGGCTGAGATGGCCTGCTTCCATGCCATAAACTGTTATATGATTATATGGTTATAATTATGGGTAGCCTAGATCTAACTAGAGCGTGTGCATTTCTACTGAAAGTGGAAACTTGTAATACAATAATCATCCAGGCATTTTGTACTATTCAAAGTTAAAATTTATTGACAGAGTGCATACATGACATCACATACAACCCTGAGATTCTTTTTTCCCTATAGGCCAGGAAGAATTTCCATTTATCGGTAACTGAAAACTGTACACAAGAAGAAAGACACATAAACAAAAATGAAATGTAAATAAATAAAGAAATGTAAACAAACTTACTGTGGAACACAGGAAAAATAAATATTCAGAAATAAATAATCTGCAGAATAATAGTCCTTAAATGAGTCTCTGACTGAGTCTGTTGTTTTGGAGTCTAATGGTGGAGGGGTAGCAACTATTCCTGAACCTGGTGTTACAAGTCCTGTGGCATCCATACCTCTTTTCTGAGTGGTGTGAATCTTGAATGCTTGCTGCTGCTCTCCGATAGTAGCGTTCTATGTAGATGTTCTCAATGGTGGGGAGAGTTTCGCCTGTGATGTACTGAGCTGTGTCCAGTACCTTTTTCAGGGCTTTTGGCTCAGAGGTATAGGTGCCCATATGCTAGGACAGGATGCAGCCAGCCTGCACACTTTCCACTACACATCTGTAGAAGTTTGCCAAGGCTCCCGATGTCATACCAAATCTTCGCTAATTCCTGAGGAAGTAAAGACGCTGATGTGTTTTCTTCATGATGACTTAAGTATGTTGGATCCAAGAAAGTTCCTCTAAGATAGAGACTCTCACTCTCTACACATCTAGTTCGTCTAATTATAGTTAACCTCCAGTTTTCCCTTTCTAAAATATAGAATCAGCTCCTTGGATTTGGTGAAATTGAGTGAGAGGTTGTTGTTTGTACAACATTCAGCCAAGTTTTCAATTTCCCTACTGTATGCTGGCTCACTGCCCTTTTTTATACAGCCCACAACTATAGTATCACCCGCAAATTTGGAGATAGTGTCATTATTGTACCAAGCCACACTGTCACAGGAGTAGAGCAAGAAGAATGGGGTGAAGTACGTAGCTTTGTGGTGCTCTAGTACTGATGGAGATTGTGGAAGAGATGTTCTTGCCAATCCATACTGATTGAGGTCTGGAGGCAAGGAAATCCAAGATCCAGTTATACAGTGGCTATGAGTTTTCTGATCAGTTTTGAGGGCATAATGGTGTTGAATATCAAACTGTTGTGGATAAAGAGCATCTTGATGTATGCATCTTTGATGTCCAGGTGTTCCAGGGTTTTGTGTAGAGCCAGTGAGATGGTATCTGCCATCAGAAGGCAAATTGGAATGGATCAATGTCACCACTCAGAGAGGAGCTGATATGATTCAATGCTGGCCTCTCAAAAGGCTTCATCACTGTGGATGTGAGTGCAACTAGTGGGTAGTCATTTAGGCAGTTTACCACACTCATCTTGGGCACTGGTGTGATTGAAGCCTGCTTGTAACAGGTGGAAACTATGCTCTCTTGGCGTGAGATGTTAAAGCTATCTGTGAATACATTGGCCAGTTTGTCAGTACAGGTTTTTAGTAATCAGCCGGGTATGCTATCTGGACCAGATGCTTTCCTTAGATTCGCTCTCCTGAAGACAGCTCACACATTATCTTCAGATACTGACAGTAGAGGATTATCAGGAGAAATGAAGGTGAGCAATGGTTCTTCCTTGTTCTGGTGGTCAAATTGGGCATAGAAGGCACTGAGCTCATCTGGAAGTAAAGTTTTGCTATCTCTTATTGCTCCGGATTTGGTTTTGTAACAGGTTTTGTGATTTTGGCTCTGCCACAGCTTTCAGGTATCCTTCATTGTTTCCATTCTCATCCAGATGGCTTTCCGTGGGTCAAACCTACTCCTGGTATAGCATTCTGGATCTCTGGACTTAAAAGCCTATGATCTGACTTTCAGCACATTCTTGATTTCATTGTTCATCCAGGGCTTCTGTTTAGGGAAAAGCCTGAATGATTTGCTGGAGATACATTTGTCCACAGCTGTTTTGATAAAGTCTGTCATGGCTCTGGTGTAAACTTTCAGATCCTCAGTTGAGTTCTTGAACACCACCCAGTCCAGTGCTGTCACCATTTTCACCCTCTGGCCATCCTGATGTCTGGAGCCTCTCTTTTTTGCCTCTGTCTGTATGCAAGCAGAAGATGCACAGCAAGTGATCTGACTTGCCAAAATGTTGTCTCAGAACAACATTCTTAGTGTAGCAGTGGGTCAAGTGTTCTGGGACCTCTGGTATAGCAGGTTACATGCTGGTGATGATTGGGCAGGGTCTTCTTAAGACAGGCTTGGTTAAAGTCATCAAGTATGATTTGTAGTGTGTTGGGTGGTGCTTACTGTCCACAAGATGCAGCTCTTGAGTGGCTGTTTGTAATTGTGTGGCTTGTATCAAAGAATTAGGGTTGGAGGATGGGGGGAGTGGGTAGCAGGGTGGGTTAGGGCAGGGCTAGCAACCAATCATTTGATAAAGAATCCACTTCCTTTCAGGGATCATTTGCTCTTGTGTCAATGAAGACTATTTTCTTCAATCCAGAAATTCGCTGATTTGGGGAATCTTCCTTCAGTTAACCTTTTTAATCATGTTTTTACTGCTCTATTAAAACCATATCAGAGCCACAACACTGGATTCGATCCAACATCAAAATCTGCTTTCACTACTTTAACAAAAAACACATATCTTTTGTTTGTTAACAGATTGTGCCATTATCCAAGCATTTAATCCTTGTTCAGCAATGAGTCTCATGTTAATATCACAGGTTATCTGCTCATTTGCAATCACTGAGTGTTATCTTTCTTTCTGAATATAACTATTAACTTCATAATTGTTCCTGTTTACCCTCACCCCATCGTTTTGATGAAGTTGTCTTTAATTGTACTGTGATGTCTGTACAGAAGGCAGTGGAAAAACACTCAGGATATTGACAAAACAAAACATTGCTTCTGTGCACCACTTTATCGCTGACTGCTTGGCCTTGGATCCTGGTGCCAGCAGAGAATGCATGTTTTGCTGTTTGTGCTTGCCAGCTGTTGTGGACTTGTGCATCCTGTTGCCTGTTAAAAGAGTCAATGTTAAATGTTAGACTAATGACAGACAAGTTCATTCTGCTTTTCTTTCTCTAAGGGCTACGCTTACACATACAGAGAAGAAATACCAAACCAATGCAATGAATTAGTTAAATGGAAATATATGTCAACAGGTTTAAATAACAATACAGTTGTTTGTGTATGAAGTTAATAGAAATATCACCAGCTATAATTATTTCAGCATATTCCTTTCATTGTCTTGTATCTATGGTCACCATCATCCATGCTTATCGCTGGCAGCTGCTTGTATCAGGCAACAAGTTATTGTAGCATAGGAATGGTTTATAAAGGCACCACTTACGGCTTATTAGGTGCACCAACTCTTTTGGTTATGGAACCTTTTTAATAGATCTCCCAGAGTGTAGATATCCATCCATCATCTGTTTTTTATCATCCTGATGCTGCTTGAAAGTGTTATTTTACTCTCTCACTTTCCTTTCTTACTGTGTTGATTCAGTCCTTTCCCATTCAGTTGGAGGTACTGATTGGGGCTGCAGACCCACAAAGACAATTAACTGCCTTGTGTTACTCAATTCTGCTTCTTACAGGCAAAACTCATTAACACCAAAATGCCCATTGTAAGTGTTGGGATCCTTTGTTTCTGAAAATTTACTTGCCAGCATGTGCCAACTCAAGAGGACAGGATTTCTAGAGTGTGTAGACTTCTTCAAAGCTATTGTAGGAACAGGGGATGATTACTAGAAGACTCAACTGAAGCACGATTTGGTCGCTGTTGACTATTGCCCATCTCAAGATGAAATGCCTGGTATATATTGAGCTGCAAGCAGTGGCTTAGATGAAAACTTATTTAAATATGTGCATAACCTAAGGATCTAACTCCAAATGTTACAAAAAAGAAATTAAATCCATTAGTATTCATTTTTCATCTATAAATCGCATATAAAAGTAATTTCCCCTGAGGTAGATCGTGCTGGCGATTATTTTGTGTGAAATCACATCTTTTGGGAAATTCACCCAGCTTCTCTGTCTGCAATTCATCTACCATTTTACCAGCATCAGTCACACAAACTGCATGTCACACACTTCTTCCCTTACCAACATAAATGTGAGGTAATATTGGGAGAACGATTGAGGCTAGGACATACATCATTAATATTTGGATTCTAGGGAGTATTGAGGAATGGAGGAACTTTGATGGACAAGTCCAAAGATCCTTGAAGGTGACAGAGCAAGTCGATAATATAGGTAAGAAGGCATATAGGTTTCCAGCCTTCAGTAGTCAGAACATCAAGTTATAAGAGGACATGATGCTCCAATTTTATTTAAAAATTGGGCAGACCTCAGCTGAAATATTTGGTGTAGTTCTGATCACCAGAGAGGAAAGACGTCACAGCATTGAAGAGGGTGCAGAGGAGATACACCAGGATGTTGACTGGATTGGAGTGTTCCAGTTATGAGGAAGGACTGGAGACATTAGTCCTGTTTTCCTTAAGCAGAGAAGGTTAAGTGTGGACATGATTGAGGTATATAAAAGTGTGAGCTTAAATCCGGTAGACTGTAGGAAACAATCCCCCATATCAGAGATAGATAAAACTAGTGTGCATAGATTTAGAGTGAAGGGAACATTTTCCCCAGATTCCCAAGACAACTTTTTTTCCAGCTGTTATATGGTCCTTCCTACTGATATTCATGGAAAAGATGCAGCAGTTTGAAGTTTTAACTACAGCTTCCATTGGGAACTGCATAAATCCTATTTTACTGCACTTTGGGGCTATGACTTGATCTCTTTTTTAGTGTGAGGTTCCTACTGGGCTTAGTGCCAAATGCCAAACATGATTAACACACCAAATCCAAATTGAAGGCAATAGTACTTGTTTAATATTATTTTAAAGCGATTCAGAAATATTGTGAATAAGGTGGGCTGCAGAGTGCAGGGAAGAAGAATTTGGGAAATCCATTGGGAGCTAGGAGGGCACCTGAAACTCATATAAATTAAGTAGATGCAGCTAAGAGCCTTTTCCTTGATTACTCAACCCATCGCTTGGAACAATGTGGCAAGAAATTCGACAACCTCAAAAAATCTTGATTAACATTCGAAGCCCTTAACATGGAGATATTTTTAACTCCAGATGAGGTATATTCCCATGAGGGAGAAAGGTAGGGAAATGAAAGAAAGAGCTCCTTGGCCAGTGAGGAATGTTCGAGAAATAATAAATTAGCGACCGAATTAGCAGTCACTTAGGCGTGTACAGATTTGTTAAAGATAAATTGTGTCTAATTAACTTGATGGAATGTTTGAGAAAAAGGTGGGAAAACAGTACACTTTCTGAATATGCAATTGATATAAATTTTGAAGGTGTGACAGAGGAGGACAGTAATGAACTTCATGGGGTACACAGCCTGGTGAAATGGGTGAATCAGTTACAGATTAAATTTAATATCAACAAATGACTAATAGGATACAAACCAGAGAGTCCTGGAACTATTTCAAAATCTTACTACTCTCAATTTTCTACACAGAGAGCTGTGGAGACTGAATTATTGCATTTGTTGAGATAGACAGATGTGTGGAAAAAATTATGTTTAAACTTGTGAAGAACCGGCAGGAAATTGGTATCAAGGTAAAAAAAAAACCAGACCATCCATAATTTTCTTGATTGCCAAAGCAGACTTGAGAGACCACATGGACACCTGCTGCCATTTATTATGTCCTCATGATTTTATAGCAATTAACTCTTTATCCCCACAACTTAATGATCCCCAGTCTTTACAAATGTTCCCTTGATGGCTCTCCTGGAGCTGCAGTCCATGCAACATGCCCAGGAGCACCACTGCAGATGTATTCATGGGAAGTGAACCTGTGCTCAATAGCAGCACCATTGTGCATGTCAAACATCTGATGTACACATCATGAATGAATACAATGCTTAATTTCCTAAAAAATTGCATTCCCCACTATTCTCAGTTGTTCAAGATTTGCTTTGATAAACATTGAACAAGCAGACAGGCTGCAGAGGATTGTGCAATAGATGCAGAAGTAAGTGGCTCTTTAAATCAGCCAGCTGCAATGAATCAAGCATCACAAAAACATGCTTAAGCATCAATAGCCAACAATTTGTCTGAGGCAGAAAATTGTCATTCATTTTCTCCTGGTTCCCAGATATTTGAGATCTGTATTGATAAACATTGATTTTTCAATCAAGAAGCTCTTAAATAGGCAACTTTGCATGATCTGATTTCTCGACAAGGCAATTTATATCAGTTTGTGAATACCTTATTCTAAATTACTGATAAATACTCATTGTATTCTCGCCTGATTACAACAGAGTCATCAATTCTTAATATATATTTAAAAATAAAGTCATAAAATGACTTTGTCCTTGTACGCAAATCTTCTAACTCACTGGTGCTTTCTCGATCATGTGCAAAGGAGTGCAGTTAGAGGAGTTTTTCATGGGTGTTTAATTCCCTGTTCTGGTCTATTGTTCTGGTCAACCTGTTCTAAATTAGGACAAAGGATTCTGAAACTCCAAGTGCACTGACGGCAATTGCACGTAGAGGAATTTTATTTTAAACTCCAGAACAATAGAATGGAGATTCCAAACTATAGTCAATAGCTTCCAGCAGGTCTCAAGTTTTGATTAAAAAAAGAAAAAAATTCAGAAAGGTCTCAGAAACAAAATCAGTGTTTTGGGCCAAGATTTCTTCTTCAGAAGTGGAATATATTGAACAGAACCATTTTAACTAACCAGCATGCTTTTTCTTCTGTCTGCAAGGATGTGGCTACATCTCTTGTTCATTTTGTTCCTGTTTTCTAACTATCAGTCTGTTTTTAAAGGAACTCCTGCCATGACAGCTTTGGTCTGCATCCTGCCACAAGTGTTCCCTTTATTTCCTCTCCCTCCATTCTCTGCAACTTAAACCTCGCTTGATTATAGGTCCTTAACTAACGAAACATTCATTTTGTTTCTCTCCATTTACAAAAGTTGCTCAACCTGCTGAATGCATTTTATGAGTTCTCTTGATGCAGCCTCCTCAACATCAGTGAGATCAAGTATCGACTAGGTGACGATCTTGCAGAACATCTAACAATGGCCATCCTGCCTTGTGTGCCATTTCATCCGCCTTTTTAATTTCCACACTGACCTTTCATTCCTCATCTTTCTCTACTGCCAGGATGAGGCCTAATAATTTGCGTTAAATATTCAAGTCTGCAGATGCAGGGGTTGAGTGCAATACACAAACATGCTGGAGAAATTCAGCAGGTCACTCAGCATCCATAGGAAGTCAAGGGTAACCAATGTTTTGGGCCTGGACCCTTCGTCAAGTACGTGCAAAAGCACCTGAATAAAAATATGGGGGATGGGGGAGGAGGAGAGGAGCAGGAAGGTGCATGGAGAGGAGCACAGATTAATAATTCCAAGGTCATAGGAAAATATAGATGAGAGGGTAGAAGAGGAAAAGGCTGAGAAATGATGCTCTCTGACAGGACAAGGAAGGGAAAGGTGTGGGGAGCTGGAGGAAAGGAAAGGAATGGGGAAAGAAAGAGACCGGGGAGGGGTATAGTGGAAATTAGAGGTCGGTTAATGGTTGGAGACAGAATGAAAGGGGCTGTTCCTCCAATTTGTGAGTGCCCTTCGTTTGGCAGTACATGAGATCATGGCTGGACTGAGAGACCCAATACTTTGTGAGGTGTAGGCTCTTAGAGGGGCCAATTATAGCAGCACCTTGAGGCAAGGCATAAAATATAGAGATGGTAAAATCTTTGTCACATAACAAAATGACGACCAGAGGGAAAAGAATGCTGTCACAGTTGGGGAGGGGGTACACTTTCAATTCATATCTCTTTGCTGTGAAGTTCACTCCTTATTTTAAGAACAAAGGCCACAGATTGTACCTAAAAGAATTATTTTTCTATCACAAACTGTGAAGGGGATGCTTGATTCTAAATAACAAAATTAGATGTGTGTGGGAATCTGGCCAAAAGTCAATGGACTAACATGAATTGTCCTGTGAAAATGGCGGGGTTAATTTCCCAATAGTTGTTAACCGGACCACATAAAATCACAACTTCAGTCATAAAATGACTTTGATACATACATTGTAAGTTAAATGAGTGCAGGAAAGGCTCAGTCTACAGGTATATGGTGGCTGCAGGAAAATGTCTACCGCCACAAATAAGCTGGGCATTGATTGAAGTCAGCGCTTCTTCTGCTGGTTGCTCTTGCTAATCTAAACAATATCAAGATTTGGAAATCTGAGGGAACATATAATTCACAAAAAGAGTACTAATAATCTTTTTTTTCAACTGACAATTTTGACAAATTGCAGGTTGCTCATGAATGTTTCTTTGTAATTGGATTTTTGAATTTTTCTTCATTAGAGCCCTGAATCTACAATCTGGAACAAAAAAAAATTGCTGGAGGAACTCAGCAGGTCAAGGAGCATCACTGGGAGAAAAAGAATGATTAAGGTTTCTGAACTGAAATGTCGACCATCCTTTTCTTCCCATTGATGCCTGCTCAACTTGGTGATTTCCTCCCAGCAGATTGTTTTTTGCTCTTGAAACTATATTCTTTTTGTATTCCGATTCTGATTTATTGTCAGAGTACGTACTTGACATCACATACAACTCTGAGATTCTTTTTCTCCAGGCAGAGCTGAATTACTATTTATCAGTAGTGCAAAAAAAATTGTACACAGCGTATACATGTAAACAAATAAAGAACTGTAAATAATAACAAATGTAAACAAACTGACTGTGCAGTAAAGAGAGAATAAAAAAAATCAACAAAGTTCATAAGTAAGAGTCCTTATATGAGTCCCCCTGATTGAGTTTGTTGTTGAGGAGTCTGATGGTGGAGGGGTAGCAGCTGAACCTGGTGGTATGAGTCTTGTGACACCTATACCTCTTTCCTCATGGTAGCAGTGAGAACAGAGTGTGTGTTGGGTGGTGTGGGGATCCTTGATGATTGCTGCTGCTCTCCAAGGGCAGAATTCCCTGTAATGTTCTTGATAGTGGGGAAGGTTTTGCCTGTGATGTCCTGGGCTGTGCCCACTACTTTTTGGAGGGCTTTATGCTCAGGGGTATTGATGTTCCCATACCAGATTGTGATGCAGCTGGTCAGCACATTTTCCGCCATACATCTGTAAAAATTTTCCAGGGTTTCTGATGTCATTACCAAACCTCCGCAAACTCCTGAGGAAGTAGAAACGCTACCATCCTTTCTTCATGATGCCATTAGTGTGTTGGGTCCAGGAAAGATCCTCTGATATAGTGTCCTCCAAACACTTAAATTTGTTCACCCTCTCCACCTCTAATCCCCCAATGATCACTGGATTTAATACTTCAGCCTTTTCCTTCTGAAGTCAACAATCAACTCCTTAGTTTTGTTGATATTGAGTGCAAGGTTGTCGTTGGTGCACTATTCAGCCAAGTTTCCGATCTCCATCCTGTATGCTGACTCATTCCCTTCCCTTAAACAACCCACTACAGTGGTATCATCAGAAAATTTGTAGATAGTATTATTGTTGTACCGAGCCACACAGTCGCAGGTATAAAGTGGGCTAAGAATGCAGCCCTGAGGTGCTCGGGTACTGATGGAGGTTGTGGAGGAGATGTTCTTGTCAATCCTGATTGTGGTCTGGAGGTGAAGAAATCCATGATCCAATTACATAGTGGAGTGTTGAGTGCCAGATCTTGGAGTTTGCTGATCAGTTTTGAAGGGATGATGGTTTTAAATGCTGAACTGCAGTCAATAAAGAGCATCCCAATGAATTGACCTTTGCTGTCCAGGTGTTCCAGGGGTTTGTGTAGAGCCGTGCAACACCTATATAGTAAAAGTGTACTCTGTATATTCTGACATCTTCCTTGCATAATGTTTCATTGTTTAACTGCACTACCATCACTAAGAAACTGATCTGATCACTATCATATTGCTTTCTCTACCTATTTGTTGTACACATTGGCTGCCTCACTTTCACTTCACCACTTAAGCGCCTCAATGGCTCACAAGCACATTGAGCAGTTTTGAGTTGTGCAAGTCTTACTTTATTATATTCTTCTCACAATTCACACATAGTAATGGACAACCTGGTGGAGGCTGATATAAGGTAAATTGGGATAAAAGTGAGATTATACCCTTTATACTCAGTGTAAAAGAGATTCCCAATTTAAATGGAATAAAATATTTAGGGATATGAGTGGATAATAATTTAAATAATACATATAAGTTGAATTATACCCCTTTACTTTAGAAAATTTATGAAGATTTAAACAAAAGGATGGAATTATCGTTAACATTGTTGGGAAGAATTAATTGTATAAAAATGAATATATTTCCAAGAGTGCAGTATCTTTTTCAAATGTTACTCATACCTCTTCTGCAAAAGTTTTTTCAGGAATTAAATAAATATGTAAGGAGATTTCTTTGGAAGGGAAAGATATCGAGAGTTTTGTTAGAAAAATTAACATGGAAATATGAGTTTGGAGGTCAGCAAATTCCAAATTTTAAAAATTATTAAAAAGCTACAAAAATGAGGTTTCTCTCTTCTTTTTCTGAAGAGGGAGAGAAACCAGCATAGATTAAAATAGAGATGGATAAAATAGGAGAGTAGATACCAGAATATATATATATATATATATATATATATATATATGTGAATGGGAACCGAGATTAATATCTGGAGACAGGGATACACCACTGTTGAAGCACTTGATTAATATATGGAATAAAATAAATAATGAAATGGGAATAAGGAATTTTGGGTTAATTAAAATGCCTTTGATTTAAAATAGACTTATACCATTTACCATGAATAATAGACTTTATAATATTTGGTTCTCTAAAGGAATTAGAAATATAGCAGATTGTTATGAAATATGAAATTTAATGTCATTTGATCAATTAAAAATAAATATAGGATACAAAATAATACAATATTTTATTACCAATTAAAAGCATATTTACGAGATAAATTGGGTCCAACAATGTAATTGCCTGAAAAAAGTGAAATAGAAACTTTGATTTGTAATAGCAGATATAAATTTCTTAATAAACTATGTATATATTATTGCAAAGGGTAACCTTGAAGTAGGGAATTCATAGATCTAGAAAGAGATGGGCATCGGACTTAAATATAAGTAGGACAGAGAAAAATTGGTGGGAATTATTCTTTTCTTTGGCTTGGCTTCGTGGACGAAGATTTATGGAGGGGTAATGTCCACGTCAGCTGCAGGCTCGTTTGTGGCTGATAAGTCCGATGCGGGACAGGCAGACACGGTTGCAGCGGTTGCAAGGGAAAATTGGTTGGTTGGGGTTGGGTGTTGGGTTTTTCCTCCTTTGTCTTTTGACAGTGAGGTGGGCTCTGCGGTCTTCTTCAAAGGAGGTTGCTGCCTGCCGAACTGTGAGGCACCAAGATGCACGGTTTGAGGTGATATCAGCCCACTGGTGATGGTCAATGTGGCAGGCACCAAGAGCCTTCTTTAGGCAGTCCTTGTACCTCTTCTTTGGAATTATTATGTTATGATAGAATGACAATACAATAAATGATAGATATAGTTTGGTTCAATTGTATCTTACTCCACAAAAATAGATTGAAATCAGATTTATCAAACAAAAGTTTTAGGTTTAGTCAAGAGATAGGTACCTTATTGCATTCTACATGGTCATGTTCAAAATTGAGACCATTTTGAATAGAATTAGGAAAGTTTCTAGAACAGGTTACGGGAGTTAAACTTCCACAAGATCCAATGTTATTTTTTATTGGGTAATATTTTGGTGATAAGACCAAAATTGAAATTAAATTTTTTCCAAAAGGAATTTATGAAAACTGTGTTAGCAGTTGCAAGAAAATATATAGCAGTGATGTGGAAATCAGATTCCCATTTAGGAATGGAAAGAGGGCATGCAGAAATATATAGTTGTTTACCTCTTGTGAAGATTACATATAATTTAAGGAATAAGTATGATTTTTTTTTGAAAATTTGGTGCCCATACTTACATACAGTAGGTATTAATTTATAAAGAGCTTTCTCTAAATCTCATGAAGCCTTGATAACTCCTTGATGATATTGAGAAGGAAAAGTGGTCTGAATGGTGATGATATTTTGGTAACCAGGTTTTTTTTTCTTTTTTCCAACTTTGATGTACTCCTGTTTCCTGTTTCTAACTTTTTTCTTTTTTCTTCCTTTTGTTTTTTCACTCTTGGGGATTATTATTTGGTGAGGAGGGGATTAGTAGCATGTATTACCGATCTGAATATATGATTGTCACTTTCTGCATTTGGATATCAATACATGTACGAACATTTAAATAAAATATTCAAAAAATTTAAATAAAACATTCATAAAAAAACCTGGTGGAGGCCACAGAGAAAGTGACATCACTAAAGTAATAAACTGTGCTGCATTGTACTTTACCACATGAGAAAGAAAAATAGCAGGATTGTCCTTGTACTAATCATATCTTGCTAACATGTCTCATTCTTGAATGTAATTTTGCATGCTTCTATTTATGACAAAGGAAGTGGAGCAAACATATTTTCACGAGGGCTGAGGTTCAAGCTGGTCCAGTGAATCAATGCAACAATATACACATAACCTCAGGATCAATCATCTTATGGTAATTTCATGTCCAGTAATGTCATTTCAAGTTCAAGTTTATTATCATCTGACTGTACATATATAACCAGAAGTGACAGCAATTCTCTGGATTATGGTGCACACAAATACACAATACACAACACATAATAATCCCATATATACATTAAGATATACTTGATTGTCATGTAATAAAAATAAAACATAGAACATTACAGCACAGTACACAATGTCAGCCCACAATGTTGTTCAAGATTCCTTTATTGTCCTGTAATAAAACATAGAAAGTTACAGCACAGTACAAGACATTAAATAAATAAATAAATAGATAGATAGATTGATAGATATATAAATGTTTTGGAATAGTTTACTTGATTACAGGATACTGTTCATCAATCTCACAGCCTGTGTGAAGAAGATATTTCCCAGTTTGGCAGTCCTGATTTTGATGCTCTTGTACCCACTTCTAGCTGGTAGTGGATAAAGATACTGTGTGCTGGATGGAAAAGGACTTCTATAAATTTTTGACAGGCCTATTTAAGCAACATTTCCAGTAAATGCCGTCAATAGTGAACTTCCTGGCTGTTTTGATGATCTTCTGAATTGACTTTTGGTTTGATGCTTTGTAGCTTCTGTACTACACATGATGCAGCCAAAAGGACACTCTCAAATATGTTCCTGTAAAATGTTAAAATAGGGGCCTGTAGCTTTGCCCTCCTCAAACATCTTAGGAAGTGTAGATGTTGTGCCTTCTTGACTAATGAGGAGGTATTGTAGGTCCAGAATAGGTCATCCTTTATATGCATACCAAGGAACTTTGTGCTATCCACTCCATAATCAGCTTCTTTGTCTTGCCCACATTGACACTCAGGTTGTTCTCACACCATTTTATGAACAGCCAAAACTCCTCTGTATAAGCCCATTCATCATTGTTGCCGATGAGGCCAAAACTACACTTATATTCAGGGTTGGTGTCAGAACAAGTCTAATTGGGGGGCATCAGCATAACAATGGTGCAGAGGGGAGGGCGCAATCTAAAATCGAAAACTCGCTCAGTGCGGGGGTGAGGGGCACCTACCTACCTACCATAATGAACCTCCTCCATGCGCCTCTGCCATCACACTTCCCATCCCTCTAATGGAGCAGACAAATGCGCTGCTTATCTCGTGTGTGTAGATATGACACTATTGACTCTAGTGCTGCAGGTGTGTGGGGGGCGGGGTCGGGTCGCAATACCTCATTTGAGGAGGGGGAAATGTACATGAATGCCCCCTCCCCCTCCTTGATGCCGATTCTGTTGGAACTGTATCTCGTTCGGAGAAAATTTGATACATCATTATAGATAGAAAGTTTCACTTTGAAAAGATGTGGGGCCATTCAGAGAATACTATCACGATTGGCAGATTTAAGCAATTTGGATGCTCTGGTGATTCTCTGTCCGGTTTCTGAAGGTGGCTGTTTGATCCATAGTTTTACTTTTTTTTCTACAAGGTAACCTTGATTTGAAGGAAGAGGGTAGATTAGATTTAGATTTACTTTTTTGTTTCCTTTTTTCTTTTTTAATTCATTTTTTAAGATTAATTGATTATATACAGGTTTAATTATGATTTCCCCAAATCATATCATCAAATTAGACAGGTATTATTCTGCAATTTGACCAAGGGTTGGTATAATGTAACTCCACAGGTTTCTATCCAGAATTATTTTTAAGAAATTATGTTAAATCAACAAATATGGATGGATATTTTTTGAATTACATATATATGAATTTGTGATATGTATATGGTATGACATGCTTTTTGTTATATTAGTAGACTTTATATGTAGGATTATTATGTTAAACTCAATAAAAATCTTTTAAAAAGGAACTGTACTTGGGAGTGCAGTCAGCAGTGTGAATGTTACGGGCTGAGCACACAGCCCTGAGGTGTTTTTTCTCTTCATAAACTTTATTCCAGATATCTTTCTTAAGCTATCTACAACTTGTATGTGGCCCATTTAATTCAATCTACAATAAAACTCCAATAATCCAGCATGCTTGGAACTTAGGAGATGGTAGATTAGCAGATTTTCACATCTTTTACGCTATTTCTATTCATACTCCGTGGGGGCATGCCACTAGGCAGGCGAACCGGCCCCACTTGTAATCCACGCAGAGAAGCCGGCCAAAATGGCGCCATCGGGTGGGTTTCCCCTTCTTCTCAGCACTGGGCTCAAAAGCCTGCGCTGGGGGACCATGTGACCCCCAAGTGCCGTCGGCGCCCCCCCAGCGCGGTTTTCAGCCAGGTCCGGGCTGGGAGTACAAGTCCAGCCAGCCGCCAGCAATAAAACCAATTTTCTGCTCACTGAGCTCAACCCGTCTGGTTGTGTGTTCTTTCAGTAGCAGTGTAGCTGCCGCTACAATTGGTGACCCCGACTAATTCAAACATCTTTGAACCCAACACAAGCGAACCTGGGATCAGTGCTATAGCCGTCAAGCTGCCTGACTTCTGGGTTCAGGAGCCAGAGACCTGGTTCAGCCACGCGAAGGCCCAGTTTCACCTTCAACAGATTTCGTCCGACACGACCAAATTCTACCATGTGGTCGCTGCCAAGGACCAGGCCACTGCCAAACGTGTGCTGCAACTCGTTCAGCACCCGTCCACCAAAGAAAAATACGGGACCATTGAACGAGTGCTCACTGGATCCCTCGGACTATCCAGGCATCAGCGTGCCGCTCAGATGCTGCACCTCGACGCCTTGGGGGGGATAGATCTCCGGTGGAACTCATGGTCGAGATTCTTGCACTCATGAGTGATCACACCAACTGCCCACTCTTTGAGCAAATTTTCTTCGACCATCTGCCGCACGACATCCAACCGTTACTGGCCCAAGAGAGCTTTACCGACCCAGGAAGGTTGTTCAGAAGACTCAAGTGCTATGGCTCGAGCAACTCCTGGAGAGCTCGGTGGTCCAGCAGGTCATGACGCACGGGCATGACCACGCCAAGCCTGCCCCTAGCGCTGCGGTAGAACACCCGGCCCTTGCAGGGGCCACCAAGAGCATAACCAGGGGTACAGCATCTGCTCCGGACCTCTGCTTCTACGACAAGCGCTGGGGAGCCAAGGCTTGGAAGTGTCATCAGACCTGCTCATTCCAGGGAAACGAGCAGACCGGCTGCTGTTAATGGCTGTGGCGGCTGGCCTGCAGGACTCAGTCAGTGACCGGCACTTCCTCATCGACACTGGGGCCCAGATCAGCGTCATCCTGGCCACGGCCATTGAGTCCAGGAACCGACCTCGAGGACCTCCCCTCCGTGCAGCCAACGCAACAGAGATCCGGACGTATGGGAACAAGACAGTCCATTTCCAGATCGGTCAGTGAAAGTTCAAACAAGGTTCACTGTCTCGTCCCTTCCAACCGCCATCCTGGGTGCCAACTTCCTCCTCGCCCACGGCCTCCTGGTGGACCTTCGAGGTAGGCGCCTGGTAGGCTATTCGCCTCGACACCTCCCTTACAGAGCAGCCACAGATGGCCATGATCAGTACACACCCAGAGACAAGTTCCAGTGAATCCTGGATGAATTCCTGGCCCTCCTCAGGCCACAGTTCTCTGCTGCCTCACCGCGTCATGTGATGTTCCACCACATCCTTACCAATGGTCCACCGGTTCACGCCAAGGCACACCGTCTCCCGCCTGACAAGCTCCAGGTGGTGAAGGAAGAGTTTTCATATCTGCTGAAGCTGGGGATCAGTCGGCGCTCTGACAGCCCATGGGCCTCACCGCTCCACCTGGTCCCAAAAGCCTCTGGTGGCTGGCGCCTCTGTGGATACTATCGACGGCTGACCATTACCCCATTCCTCACATCCAGGACTTTACAGCCAACCTGCATGATGCGAGGGTTTTCTCCAAGGTTGTCCTGGTGCGCGGGTATCACCAAATCCCGGTGCACTCTGAGGACATACCCAAGATGGCCAACATCACCCCCTTCGGCTTGTTCGAATTCCTTCGCATGCCGTTCGGGCTAAACAACGCTGCTCAGACCTTCCAGCGTCTCATGGACTCAGTGGGCAGGGACCTGGATTTCATCTTTATTTACATGGGCGACATCCTCATTGCCAGCAAGGATCGGGTGTATCACAAGGCCCACCTGCTCGCCCTCTTCTCCCAGCTTGCCGACTTTGGCCTCACCATCAACCCAGCCAAGTGCCAGTTCAGGAAAGAGTCCATGCAGTTCCTGGGCCATACCATCATGGTCGAAGGAGCCATGCCCGCCGCTACAAAGGTCACCGCTATCAAGGAGTTCCCACGCCCGGACAACCTCAAGGGGCTGCAGGAGTTCACAGGTATGGTCAACTTCTATAACCGATTGATCCCAGGAGCCGCACACATCATGCAGCTGCTATTCGCCCTCATCGCAGCCAAGCACAAAATGCTCACCTGGACCCCAGAGGTCTGCAGTGCATTCAAGGCCACCAAGGATGCCCTCGCGAAAGCTACCATGCTTGTCCACCTGCACACCGACCTGCATATGACGCTCTCCATTGATGCCTCTGCCACAGCCGTTGGCGCCGTCCTGGAGCAGCAGGTGAATGGACAATGGAAGCCGCTGGCATTCTTCAGCCGGCTTCTCCGCTCACCAGAGTGCAAGTATAGCACCTTCGACCGTGAGTTACTGGGCATGTACCTGGCGGTGCGGCATTTCCGTTATTTCTTGGAGGGGAGAACTTTTATCATCTTCACTGACCATAAACCCTTCACTCAGATGCTTGTGATGGCAAAGGATCCCTGGTCAGCCCGCCAGCAGCGTCACCTCTCCTTCGTGTTGGAGTTTACCATCGACATTCAGCACAAGGCGGTGACGGACAACATGGTCGCCGATGCACTCTCACAACCGGCCATCTGCACGCTCACACCCGGCCTCAACTTCACCCAGCTTGCCTGGGACCAGAAGTCTGAAGAGGAGACACGAGCCTTCAGGACTGCTGTCACAGGCCTGCGGTTCCAAGACCTCCCGACTCCTAGCGGTGAAGGTACCGTCCTGTGTGATGTCTCCATTGGCACCTCGCGGCCAGTGGTTCCCCAGCATTGGCACTGGCAAGTCTTCTATCACATCCACGACCCTTCACACCCATCCATCAGGTTCATGGTCCATATGGTGGCAGAGCAGTTCGTCTGGCATCGGCTACGGAAGCAGATCGTGGAGTGGGCCAGAACATGCACCCATTGCCAGATGTCCAATGTGCACAGTCACACCAGGGCGCCTGTGCAAGTGTTCGAGCATGTCCAGGACCGGTTCAGCCACATTCACATGGACATAGTCGGCCCCTTACCAGATTCCCGGGGCGACAGTTACCTGTTCACGGAGGTAGACCGCACCATTCATTGGCCCGAGGCGATCCCGATGCCAGACGCCTCCATGGACTCCTGCTCCCGAGCGCTGTTGCATGGTTGGGTCACCTGGTTCGGCCTTCTGAAGCACCTCACCAGCAATCAGGGCACCCAGTTCACCTCTGCGCTCTGGGCACAGCTCGCCAACAGGTTGGAGATAGAGCTACACCGCACCACGGCCTATCACCCGCAGGCCAATGGGCTGGTCGAGCGTCTGCACTGCCACCTTAAGTTGGCACTTATGCCCTGACTCACCGGTCCCGACTGGGTGGACGAACTGCCTTGGGTGCTCCTGGGCATCCGTTCCACACCCAAGGAGGATCTGCAGGCGTCATCAGCTGAGCTGGTCTATGGCGCACCACTGGCATTGCCCGGTAAGTTCATCAATGCGCCTCACAACCCTCGAGGGTCACCACACAAGCTACTTTCCCACTTCCAGGCCCACCTGGACTCCTTCGCACCCCCACCGCCGCCCAGACACGGCACACAGCCATCTTACGGCTCCAGCGAGCTGCACTCCGCAGAGTACATTTTTATTCAGCCGGGCCCGCCCACGGCACCTCTGCAGAGACCTTACGAGGGTCCGTACAGGGTTGTCCAGCTTTCAGGATGCAGCCAGCCAAAATAGCGCCATCGGGGGTTTCCCCTTCTTCTCAGCACCGGGCTCAGAAGCCCGCGCTGGGGGACCACGTGACGCCCGAGTGACGTCGGCGCCCCCCAGCGCAGTTCTCAGCTAGGTCCGGGCTGGGAGTATCAGTCCAGTCGGCAGCAAGCAATAAACCAGTTTTCTGCTCACTGAGCTCAACCCGTCTGGTTGTGTGTTCTTTCAGGAGCAGTGGAGCTGCTGCTACAGCTCAATATTTATTTCATTTTTCTTTTTTAATGTAACATAACATAGTAAATTATCCAGTGAACTAGATAAGCTGAAAAGGAGTGTGGGAAACAGAACCTGGGAGAATAGAAAGCAATTGAGGGAGGCATACCTCCAGAAAATGGAAAGGGAGCACTGGAACTGGGTCCTGGCTGGTGGGAAGGCAATGTACCAGATGCTATCCAATGAGCCATATACAGAACCATTCAGATTTCCAAATAGTTGGATGGCAGATTATTGCCAATTTACTTTGCATAAACTAGTTTTTCCATAGAGCAGTATCAGATTGCAGCACCTATCCAAAAAATTGTCAATATATATTGTGAGCCTTGCCACATCTCGAGTTTCTGACAAATTCCATTGGCATATGGCTACCTATACAAGTGAAAAAGGTAGTTCAAACAAAAGGAAATTTCTTGCCTAGAAATTCAAGGACATTAAAATTAAGTTTCTTGGAATATTTAGCTGTACCAGTAAGGAATCACAGAGTGGAATTGCAATCCCTTCAGAGTCGCGTGAATCGAAAAAAATATCGAAGACAGGCAAGGCAACCTGGAAATGGAGATTGTTTAAAAGCTGTAAATGTGGAAATGTGAACTAAAAACAGAAAATAATGAAAATACTTACCAAGTCAGCCATCATCCGTGAAAAGAGAAACAGCATTTTAGGGTAGAGACCATTTGTCAGAAGAAGAGTTTTAACAAAAACTCTCCAACCTGAAATATAAACTCGACTTATGTTTTCATGGTCTCTGCCTGAATTGTTGAAATTTTTCAGCATTTTCTGCTTTTAGAGCCACCTGAAAATGCAGGGAAGAAAATCATATTTTTGCTTAGGAAAGTAATCTGTTAAGAACTTTTTTTCAATGTTAGTCTTTATCTCTGAAGTGCCATAATGAGAAATTTGCTGTCTTCATGTTGCTCATGTTGGCAGCTGGTCATATTCTTATTTTTCTTATTTCATTAACGAAACTTTGGAGATCCAGCAGAATTTACAAAGCAATAATGTGTTTCTCTTATAATTTTTGACATCATCTGCAACTTTAATGAGGTTACAGCTCTGTTGCCCTATTGCTTCATGTAAAATTTGTAGCTCTTGATCCTTTGATCTGCAGTGACTGCTTGATTTGAGGTGGTCAAGAGTGGGAACACTGAATACAATACAAACAAAAGTAGAAATAATAAAATAATTATCTGAGTAAATTTTGAAGCTGTATTAAATTGGACTCTACCAATAACACTCTGTTGTCTTGCTTCTCAAACATGCAAATAAAATTATTTGAGTAACTTCATTTTATTACTTCAGCCAGGCAAGGTATTCTTTCTAAAAAAAAGTTTCATACAACTCCCATTCTCAAAAAGAGAGACCGCTTTGTTGAAAAATGTATTCACGCAATTTTCCAGTTAACAAATAATATATACTGATTAGGTTTAATTTTATTAAGCAGGTTAAGTGCCGAGAAGGGAATTGCATGCTTTAAAATTTTGACCTCCAGATTCAATACTTTTGTACACATTGTGTAATAAAACAAGCTCTAGTCTTGCTTGACACAAGAACAAGTTTATTTGACTTATCCCTAGGGATAGGTTGAGCACACCACATAAAATAACTAAAAGCACAAAATACTGAGTTCAGACCTTCTCTGAAGTCCTCTATCTCTGCCTACTTGGCAATGGATATTGAGCAAAACTAAATGTGCAAAAGTCAACTTTAAAACATGGACATTTGTTTTATCCATTATAAGTGGTAAAATATGATTTTTGTAAATATTTTTAAAAATGCTGAAAGTCAGCATTTTTTCTTTTTCATATGCAGTGGGGAAAACACATCTGAGGTGCAATATTCAATAAATATAATAAACATCCCTATGAAACAAATTGTTCATAAACTACCTCTTTAATTTTTTAGAGTTTCTGAACCATATATTTTCTTATTAGTTCTGAGCCTGCTGGGTTTCTTGGATGGATGGGGAATGTCAGACTCTGAATATTATGTAGCAGCTTTATGAATTATTTCTGAGAAGAGAAGCCTATTACAGCTGTCAGGAGGATGATGATATTAAACCATCACAGTTCAGCTGGTACCACCCTCCCCCTACATCCATCACTCCCTCACATAGCAGTTACAAGTCACACCATCTCATGTTGAGAGATTTCTAGTACTAAGACAAATACTGGCCTTTCCTGAGACCATGAAACATTTAGCATTTCATTTTGGATCATGGCAGATGCCAATAACAAATAGCCTAATGAATCTCACTTATTGTCTCTGTGAGTTTTAAGCAATCCTGTTGAAGAACCGATTTTCGATTTAATTTCTCCACTTTCTTTCATATACTATTACTTCTATTCCCCCACCCACTTCCATTTATTATTTTGCGAGAAGCAGTGGAAAAGATATTCAAGGTGTAGCCTGAGGTTGCAATAATTTTATACTGCAAGTCAGCAAACCTTTGAGATTTGTTAAAAAGTAGAGGAGAAACATGTTGATACTGTATATGAAACGTCAAACCATCTTTAAACAGTATACCATGGTGACCCTACACCATGTGCTTGACTGTCATTAAAATTCATCCACTCTTCATTTTGACTTGGAGTCCTATTCAGGAACAAATAAGACCATCAAACTCAGCGGTTTTCAAACTGAACTCCTAAACTCACATTCCACTTTAAGCGATCCCTGTGC
The DNA here is from genome assembly GCF_036971445.1 of Narcine bancroftii. NCBI lineage: Eukaryota > Metazoa > Chordata > Chondrichthyes > Torpediniformes > Narcinidae > Narcine > Narcine bancroftii. Next base: position 50,123,860 of record NC_091470.1, on the reverse strand, counting down.
CATAAATGCTCTGTGATTAGTCAAGGGTTGCGAAACGTGGTATGTGAGTGGGGAGGGAAGGTTGAGAACCACTGCTCTAGACCCAATTGTTACTGAAATATTTTGCTTGAGAAAAATTGTCATTGGCCCATTTCCTTTGGAGTAATGAAACCGAGCACATAACGAGTCAATTAGGTACGATTAAAACAGTGGTTCTCAAACCTTTTTCTTTCCTCTCAGATACCACGTTAAGCCATCCCTTACTAATCACAGAGCACATAGTATAGGGATGGCTTAAGGTGGAATGTGAGTTTGAAAACTGCTGATCTAACTCAAAGAGCTGTGAGGATCGGCCTTGCACCATTGATGCGCATCTTCAGTCAGATTATTAATAATTAGTGATAGCGGTGACTATGAAAATGGCCTAGCCTAGGCCAGCACATAACAATTCCTATTTCTTCACAGCAATCATGTTGTTGGGAACTCAAAATTTGAAAAAAAAATTGGAAGATATAATTTCAATGCTGTGCAGTTATAAAATTCTGAACCCTTTAAACACAATTGGGGTAAATTAGATCACTGTGGTTCATCAGTTCTAGTAGGAACAGCATAATTTAAAGGGTCAACATTGGTATATTTTCATTGGATCTTTTAGCAAAAGCCTATTTAATTGGTTTAAGTCCACATGGAACCACAGGCCTTGGAGAAATTAACTGCTTTACCTATCTGTCCATCCATCTGAAGCTCTGCACATGGAGGGAGTTCTGAGTATTCTTAGCAGGTTTAGATGGGGGGGGGGGGGGTGGTGGTGAGAAAATTGAAGGAATAATGTAAGAAAATGTGGTTGACAGTATCATTTGCTGTTCGTGAGAGAGCAGGAATGCATAACTAATGAGCTCAGCAGGATCTGTGAATTATCTGACTCCTTTTGATTAGTCAAATTCAAGGCAGATTACGCTGCCAATTGGGTCTTCTTTTTAATTCCTTGTAAACGATGAAGAAATTGAAAAGTGCAGCAAAAACAAGTCAGATACACTATTGCTGGCACTTTGCTAATTTTCAATCTAGTGAAAACACTCTTGTTATTGATATTCTAATTGACATCAAATAGAATAAAATCTAAAATGCCATACCAACAACTAATTAATCATTTTAATTTCTACATTTATAAACATCTTTTGTAATACATGAAAGGTGATACATTGTAATTTTATCAGATATGGATTTATTGGTCTGAAAACAGGCAATATTATTAAGATTAGGAAGCCTCCATTATTTTGTGACACAATGTACAATTATGACATGTACACACAGCTAATATAAGATTTCACACCTCTATCCAGTCTCATATGAAGTCAATATGATTAATTATTTTTTTTATAATCAATCCTTAAGAGCAGAAGTGTAGATAATGAGTTCACTTTCAACTTGCGGACGTTAAAACCTTCTGCAGCAATGAGCACGGAGCATCCCTTTTCTGTCTTGTCCTTACCCTTTTGAAGGGTAAAGTAATTAAGGTAATAGGATTCCAGAAGGCTGAAAGTAGTTATTTGAGCTAATAGGCAACTCCTATCCACATGAGGAAATCGTTGTCTATCAGTCAGTGTGGATGTGAACATTAACTGGTATGTACAGACAAATGAGTGTGGCAATTGTTGACCCTTAGAAATACTTGGTACAGACAAACAGGGAAAAAATAAATTGCCTTTTGCCTGAATGAGACCGTATAAATATCATCTTAAATTCAGTTTTGCTGAACTCAATCAAATGTATTGGAGGAAAAGTCAATTTTAAAGGCATGCTTGTATCATGGCAGGCTTCATGGATGTTTATCAATTTCCAAAATTTAAATTATTACTGAGAAATACGATGAAGAGGCAGATAAGACAGGGTTAAAAGCAATTAAAAAGGACTGAGATTGCCTAATGGGGCTTTTGCAGTTTTGTGATATAAAATGTCCAAATGCAGTACCTGTAAGTTAGAGTAATAATTATGAGAGCATCTTTCTCTCTGTGCCTGAATGTTTCAGCCCTGTAAATTTGTGAAAATGGTCACAGATGTATGCCTTATAATAACGATCTCACTCATACGTCACAACAGTTTTGGGGAACAACGTTGTTTAGCATATCAATATAATGAATATTTTCATCTATTTTTAACAAATAAACCATAAGATTTAATTCTCCATCTTCCTCTTATTTCCACACAGGCTTTCATATATAAAGAGAACTATCCAGTTTAGTGTTCTCCTTATACATTAAAATATAAATTAGCCTTAACAAAAATATCAAAAACACTTTTTAAGAAGTATGCCTAACCACACTTTTTATGTAGTTTAATTAACAGTTCAAATTCTGTGAAATGGAAGTCCACTTGATTGCCACTCCTTCCACTTATCCAAATAAGATTGATGTTTTACTTCTGAAACTTTAGGTGAAATTTTAATCAGACTACACTGGAAACCCGGAGAATCAGATGGAACATGGTCAAAGAAGAGAAAGACCTGCAGAGAGCCAACCAGGTATTGTGACCGATGCATCTAGCTCCTTGACAGACTGTAAAGCTTTAGTTCGCATCCTTAATCTACCTGTTGGTCAGTTTTTAGACAGAAATCATAAAGTTAGGAGCCAATGAGTTATATTTCTCCCCTTGCATGGGAAAAACAAGGTGAATGTGTGTGCAGTAACAAAGTAAACCAAATTTTTAGATATACAGCACAGTAACAGGCACTTCCTGCCCACCAGCGCATGCTGCCAATATACACCAATTAACCTGCAATCCCAAACATTTTTGAAGGGTGGGAGGAAACTGGAGCACCTGAAAGAAACCCAAGCAGACAAAGGAGGAATGCACAAACTCCTTATGGACAGCATTAGATTCAGTTCAGGATGTAGTTCAGAATATAGTTCAGCATTAAAGAAAATTAATTTATTTGGACTCAAGAAAAAAAATTATACTTTTCAACGGGCAAAAAACAAGGTGCAGTGGTCAATATTTTATTTTTCAGATTGAATGTTGGTGGACACAGGCATTCTCCAGTGGAAGGTTCTGTGCTGCCACTTTACTTAGATATACATTATCTTCAACATGGGTAGATGTGGGAGGTGAAATTTAATTCAGTGAAGTGATCTGCTTTATCAGGAGGACCAAGAAAAGGGCACAGGAATGGGGACAAATCCATGGAAGTAACTTGGCATTTTGAGAGTTAAACAGGAAAGTCTGTAGATGCTTTGATTGTGCTGCAATACACAAAAGTGTTATGGAAACTCAGCAGGTCATGCACCATTTGAAACGCATGTGGTTGTGGAAGCATACCTGGGTGATTACATGATTGTAGAGATTGAGAACAGCAGAGATTGCACAGGGGTAGCAGAGAGAAGGACTCACAGAGCTCCCTTTGAGGAGAGGAAGAGAACTTCTTTAGGGAAGGCATCTCTCGAAGAGACTTTGTGATGGAATAGCTGAATGGAGTTAAACACATGTTACGTGACCTGTTGAGTTTCTCCAGCACTTTTATATATTGCTTGCCAATTTGAGAGATCGATTAGTGAGTCAAATGTGATTCTAAATGGAAATAATGTGTATAAAGGCAGGGAAATAATGCTAAGCCATTTGTAAAACATGGATTGTCACAACTGAAATATTGGATTCAGTTCAGATCACTGCACTTTTAGAAAGACATGAACGTCCTAGCGAGAATTCTTTTGCATCCCATTTCAGGAACGCACGCTTCCTACATTTCACAGTAGTTATAAATCTTGAATGAAAACTTTCTTTTATAATTGTATCCCACTTCTAAAATTACCATTCCCCAACCCCAACACCCACCCCCCTGCCAAGGGATTCACCCTCTAGGTTCTAAAAACCTACAATTTAGGTAATTCTCCCTCTGAGCACCCCCTGGTAGATTACCTGGCACAATCTTTTGCACTAGAATGCTCTGATTTCGCGACCTAGCCACTGGAGAGCAAGGGCCCGTGTTTATGAAAACTGAGAAACAAACAATGCACCCCCATGCTTTATGTGCTCACATTTGTTCAATCAGAACTGATTGAGCTCTGCTCAATGATGTCAAAATTCTCCTCAAATGGGGAGGTTAAATATTTGGATCCAGCAGCTTAGAAATGGGACCCCCTGCCCTGTGGATGCACGTGTTGGAATGTGTATCATGAGCACAGCTCTTCCAAACATTTTGTCAAAGGCATTTCAATTGGAGAAACTTGTTATTGTCTTTCTCTTCTCGAGCCCAAACTTTACGATTCTACCCAGCATGATCTGAAGTGACAGAAGAGAGGCATGAAAGCAAAAATATACTTATTCCCGAGGCACTGAATTAAGAGATGATGGAGGAGCTACCAGTGGTTCAGATTCTCCTCATGGAACAAGTACATTCAAATGAACAGACTAAAGCTGATTACTTCATGAGTTCTTTGAACTATTATGATAAAAGGGGGATTTGTTCAACTTGTGTATGCACAGTCATTGTCCAATTTTCAAATTTCCACAATGATTCTCGATAGTAGTCTACTGACTGGAAAGCTTCCTGATTTCGCTCCGCAAATTAGTTTTCAATGGACTCTCCAGCCACTTAAAATGTTGTTACGAAGACATTATTTTGAATTAGTTTTGTTTGACTTACTATTGATTACAAGATCTAAACCATTTTTAGGCATTACAGAACTTCCTGAAAATCTATCTCTTTTATTCTCCATTGTCATATGCTACAATTATGGGTTTATTAAGTAGATAATTGGCTCCTGAATTAGCAATCCTGAGGTTTTGCAACTTTTCTGATGACATTTATTTTAAACAATGTGCTGGCTTACCTGGAGTAAACTGTTTTAAAATTTATAATATAATCTGGTTTTGAAAGATGTATTCAAATAATTTAAAAGTTTTTTTCTGGATTTAGATTTCATAATTCCATTCCTAATCAAGGGAACGTTCTTTAGTGGAGGTGCTTTACTCTGGTAATATTGCTCCTCAAAATAAACCTTCATCGACCTTTTAGCTTAAGTCACTCAATGATGTCATTACACTGTTTCTAATAATCTTTCCACGATCTTTGGAAAGTAATATCGACTTCCCTTGTAACCACATTAATCTCATAGTCATGCACTGTAAAGTGCCTGTTTAAAACCCACCATTTTCAGTTGAAGCTTTTATGCATTGTTGGCTTTTAATTTTCCAATTTTTTTTTTCAAGAAGTTGACTGGCATAATTTCAACCCATTTAAAGTGTGAAGTACTCATCTTGCTACCATAAAATTTTACACAATGTATTTAGAATGCTATAATTAGCTAAGGAAAGTTTGGAGACATCCTAAATCTTTGAAATACTTGGTGAATAAAACAATCTTTCTCTGGTACGATAAAACTTTATAATAAGATTCTTGCTATCTGTGATGTCATTGCTGAATCAAACCTCTCAACATATTCAGCTGTATTAGGAAATAGCCACAATAGCAAATGCATATTGTTATAATGTCCAAAATATTTGGCTTCCTAAAAAAGTGTTCCATCATGGGTCAAGTATGAATTGGTTAGTGTCTGAATTCATGACTGCTATGACTATCTCCTTTTATAATCACCTGGAGAGACCAGAATTTGTCATTTATGACTCATTCAAAAAAGATCCGTACCAAAGTTGAGTTGAGTTTTCCTCAGTTTATGCACTTTACATAGGTTACTACATTATTGCAATGATGTTATACAGTACTAAAACTATAATTAAATAATTAAATGATGCGTAAATTATATTTAAAATTATACTTAAACTTAAATAAAAATTTTCAGACCATTTCAAGTCTATGCAGAACACAAAACATACTAAAAATTGAACTGCTTATCTGGCTCTAGCAAACATTGTTTGACTTTCAGAATGGCTGTTACCAGAAGATGTCATGAAATATTTCAAAAAATTACTTACAGGTAAATGCAAGTATAAAACACATTTTAACCCCTACACTGACAATATGAGAAGAATAAAACTAACAGCAGAGTGCAGAGAAATTGTGTGGCATGTTCAGGATATAAAAGATGATATGTATGGAGAAATTCAGTAAGTAACACAGCAATCTTTATTAACAAAGGTAAAATTACATAACCAACGGTTTCAACTTGAGACCTTCTTCAAGAAATGAACAAAAAGCATGCAGGTGGCTGAATAAATTGGTGAAGCAAGGGTTAGGGGGAGGAGCACAGGATCACAGGCAAAAGGTTATAGGTGAATATGGGTGGGAGAGCATGAGAGAAAAAGCTGAGGTGATGGGGAAGGGGATAACTATCAGAATGGATATGGAGGAGGGATGGCGAGCTGGAGGAAAGGAGACATAGAAGGATGGGAAGAGAGAGAGAGAGAGAGAGAGAGAGAGAGAGAGAGAGAGAGGGAAACTAGAGAAGTTGTTCATGCCATCCATTTGGAGAGTGCCCAGATGGAATATCAGGCAGTGTATGAGGCCAAGGACAGACCTGTCGGTGCAGAAGTAAGGCACGGAATTGAAATGGTTGGCCACTGGGAGATCCCTGTCATTGCTGTGGACAGAGTGAAGGTGCTCAGCAAAACTATCTCCTAGCCTGCATTCAGTCTCTCCAATGTAGATAAGGCAACGCTTCACTTGTGAATCTGTGGAGGTCATCTACTGTATCCAGTGCACCCGCTGTGGCCTTCTCCCTTGTGCTTCTCATCCTGCCCTCCCCCCACCATTTTATTCAGGTGTTTGTCTGCTTTTTGCTCATATATTGATGAATGGCTCAGACCCAAAACATTGGTTATATATTTTTTATCTTTGCTACAGAGAGAAGGATGCATGACTTTCTGAGTTTCTCCACCATTTTTGTGTAAACTACAACCGCAGCACCTGGAGACATCTACTATTGTCTTTTGCAGATCACAGCCTTTAAATTTGTATTTTTAAATTATTTTTTATGATTGTAAAAATCAAGCTGGCTTTGTTAAATAATTGTGAAGGGAGACATCAACATTTGACCTCTTGCAGTTTAACATGGTGTGACCATACGTGAACCATCATCATTTGTTAGGAATATCTCAAATGGCTAGGGATGAGATTGAGTGCTTGGTAAAGCATGGAAGTACCATGGGTAGATTATTATCATAAAAGTCCATTTGAACCATTTACTCCTGATGCACAATATTCAGTAAGTTTGAAAAAAAAAACAACTGGCTCAAAGATGTTGATGCGCTGAAGTGAATCCTACAATGGTTTAAGATAAACCAACAGGCAATATTTCAGTGAGAGTCATATGATATTTCAGTCGCCATAGTTAAAACAGCATCCTTGTGTCCAGAAATTTAACAAATAAAACAAAATGTTGGAAACACTCAGGAGGTTAGAAACTGAGTTAACTTTTTATGTCAGAGATTCTTTGTCAGAACTACCTATATTTTTAATGCTGTTTTCTACTTTCATGGTTGCTGCCTCCCCTGTTGAGTGCTTCCAGAATTTTCTGTTTTCTTATTTCAGATTTGTAGCATCTGCAATTTTTGCTAATTCAACAAATTTCCTGGATCAGCAAAATAGAATATTCTGTAAAAACCCTATGACTAGGTTAAATTTATAACATTTATAGCTGAGTAAAATATCTTTTAAACGTGGAAAATGTAATAATAACTGTAATTGTTATTTTAAAACTCTCACCCCTTTAACAGTATTACAACTTACAAGAGTATTTTGTTGAAAATATCAGACACATTATGTGATGAGCCCTCATATCTCAATTGTATCAATCTGTACACTCAGCAATGAACTTGATTAGGGCTAAAGATCCCACTGAATATACCTACTTATAGATGCACGTCTTTTGCTAATTCTACTGGTGCTTTGCAAATGATTTAAGTATATGAATTCAGACATGGCAAATGTCAAGGCAAAAAAATACAAAATAGGGTTCAACAACTAAACTTTCCATGAAACTTTTCTGCCTAAGCCTGTTTTTCAGGGATGGCATTTATTTTTTGTATTTTTCCTTTTTTTTTTACTATATTTATGTTCTTTATTTATTTTAGATTACATAACATAAATAAGAACAAACAGATGTTTTGAATGCTATTTGCTGCAGAATCAAGCATTGTAACTTATGTATGAAACATAAGTATTTAACCACTTTTATTTATGTAACCAAGACAGGCATGATTCCGCTTTAATAAATTTTATAATGCAGAAGGAATGAATCAAACAGGATTGACTAGTAACAAAACATGGGTGATAAATATATGTTTTTTGATCATTTGAATTGAAAATAGTGCTCTCTTAAATCTACTATATATGTTTCCCTCAGGAAATCATTGTATAATCAGGACATAATACTTGGATCAAATGCAATGGCCAGGAGAAAAAGATAGATATCTCTCACAGACAATTGGGCAGCATTGGTGGAGAAAATATCAGAGTGGTCAGGGTCTTGAAAAATGAAAAATGAAAAAGAAAATTGATCTTAATCTTGAGCTTAACCATTTCTATCTCATCTGTGTTGGCCTGTCTACAGCCTTGATCCACCATTCTCCTTCAGTCCCTCTCATCATAATGATGGAATTGAAGCTAGCTGGTTTCATTCTTGTCTGGGCAGTTATAGTCCAAGAATGACTATAATTTTTCTTTCCTAATAACTTGACAGTGACAATTTTGTTTCATTATAACCCTGACTAAACACCTTGAAATGTTTTGCCAAGGAAAGGCTTTGTAAAACAAAAACCATATGCAGTAAGTGCATGGCAAATATAACTGAGTTCCAGAAATGATGTCAAGTTAATTTTGTTCTTCATTTGCAGGTCAGGTCCCCATTGGATGCAGTTACCCTATCTGCAAGACATAAATAAGAGTTGAGAACCATAGTAATCAGGCGCCTTGTGATTTTCTGGGCTAATTTTGATTGGATGAATGGGTCGGAAAGAAATTTTTCATATACTTATCCTGAACTGGTCTGGGTTTTTATTACTTGTGAACTTTCCAAGAGAGAATGAGCTGAATAACTGAAGGGAAGAAAATGACAGGCCTGTGGCAGGATTAATGAGAGTGTGTTTTAAAAGAGATTATTCCAAATAATTTAGCAAACACTCTTCCTTTGTGCTTAATATTCTATATTAATATGGCTCCAGTTAGTTATAGAATGTCTGCATTTTGAAGTGTAAAACCACACAATCAAGGCTATGTGAATAGGTGGGTGCTTTCCTAATGGGTGGCATGAATATTTTCCGAAGCACGAATATGGCTTAAATTGTTTCTCCGACTGCTCACATAAGGAATGAATGTCTTGAAAGAATTTATAAACCCTCCTCCCAAAAAAAATTAGTCTGGAGCAAAAAAAAGACAAATCACCTACCTAAAATATCAAAATACTTTAAGTTTGAAACTTTGTTTGATTGTTTAGTTGTTTTAAGTTAAAAAGTATCATTTTTAAATTAGTTTTTTTAAATTTAACTTTGAGGAATAGCTTTTTCGTCTATCATCTTTAGAAATTAATGTCAGTACCTTTGATCAATGGTGCGATGCTCCTGGTTATGAAGACAATATTGATAACAGACAGTGACTTTGAAAGATTTGTGTTTCTTTAATTATTTGCAATAGTCATAACTTTCTTGATTTAGTACTCTTCGATATGGCTCCATTTTGCAGTATGACATTCAACACCAGATATATAAGATGATAAGGTGGTCAGTATTGGTTAGTTAAGACATGTTAATTGTCAGCAATACAAAATGTCCTGATGTTTCCAAGCTAGTGTTGTCAGCGAAGCATTAACAGACTCTTCTGGTGGATGATAGCTACACACTCTTGTGAACTCATCACAGCATTAATAAGAAAAGTATTATGTGATGACACACCAGCCAATGTTATATTTTTTTTAACTTTTATGTTCATATGTTGTATCAAAGAACTCCTAATGTACAACTTTATCTATTACAGATGGATTAAATTTTGACTTCTTATTTCATTACCTTTCAAAAAGCTGTTTTACCAGTGCTAAAATCTGTCAGCAGAATTTGTATCATCGTCATAGACACTTGTACCAATTTTGCTTATAGCTAATTAAGCAATACACATGATCAAGCATTGTAAAGTTGCTTTAAAATAGTTTATGTCTGTTAGGCTACACTGAACAGTCAGGTTTATTTCATTCAATAATGGCCTTCTGCAAAGTGTGCAGACAAGGATGCATGAGGCACAAGGAATTCAAAGCTCTTTAATTCAGAATTTCTCATAGCCTGACTCCCTGGAACTTTTGTAGCTCAAAGCACAGTCAAAGAACAAAATCCTTAAAGAAGTGGAATCTTAAGAAAAGGTCCAGAACTGAAACACTGACTGATTATCTTTACCTAAGGTTCCTTGAGCAATTATGTTTCCTTAAAAAAGTACCAGTCTTTATAACCATATAACCATATACAGCACAGAACAGGCCAGTTTGGCCCTACTAGCCCATGCCGGAACAAATCCCCACCCTCCTAGTCCCACTGACCAGCACCTGGTCCATACCCCTCCAATCTTCTTCCCTCCATGTAATTATCCAGTCTTTCCTTAAATGTAAATAACGTCCTTGCTTCAACCACCTCTGCCAGAAGCTTATTCCACATCCCAACCACCCTTTGCATGAAGAAATTTCCCCTCATGTTCCCCTTATAATTTTCCCCCTGCAATCTCAAACCATGGCCTCTGGTTTGAATATCCATACAATTATTGCTCACAACTAATATTACAAGAGCCACATTTGCTTCCCTTTTTTAAAAAAAATAATGTATTCATGCATTTTCATGTTTAACAGAGACTCCAGTTTACTTTCCCTTTGTAATCTTCTCAAGGCAACCTGCATTGAGCCTGAAGATGTGACGGTTATTTTTGGAGTAAAATCTCATCATGAATCATAATCAATTATATTGCAAAGAGATCGCTCTTGATCATATCGGGTCAGATTTTGAATTATTTTTTGTAATGCTCATTGGTTCGCTAATATGAGATCCCATCTGCGCACGTGCAGCCAATTCATCTGTTTGACTTACAGCATGGGCACCATTTTGAGCACCAACAAAAGGTCAAGAAATGTCAGTAAATCGTGTTTAAGATGATACAACCAATGTATGGAGGCCAAGCGCGAATCCCAGGAAGGCTCTCCCTCAAAGGAGGTGACCAAAAAGCGATCCAGGGAAGCCGATGGGAGTTTCCCGGGCCCTGAAGCACAGCAACCAGGCCTCGAGCTCCAGAGTTCTTACAGTGCAACCGAAGCGCCGAAGAACCAGCAGGCCGGCCACTGAAAAACAGTAATGCCTACCTCCAATCGGGGTTGGGTCAGGGCAAGCTGATCTACCTCTGTTGGGGGTGGGATCAAGCGACAGCAGCCTACTCCCGTGGAGGGTGGGGCCCAAGTCTGGCTGCACTGACCTAGCTTTGCTGAAGTTGGGGTCCAACTTGTCTGGCAGTGATAGTGAAATGTCATTACAGGAGGTGAGATCAATGAGGGCATGTCTCCTCAGTTCCAGTGGCAGTGAAGAGGAGGTGCCTTCACTTAGTAAGACAAGGCCTGGCCACTCTACGACCTACTCATCTGGCATAGTTAATCTGCCTGCTTGAAGGGCAAGGATGACCTCCAGTCGCACAATAAGCCTGAGAAAAGGCAACATAAGTGTCTCTGATCCACGGGCACCCACTCGATCGGGGTCCATCACAAAAGCCTGCTTGAGTGCAGAGCCTATGACCAATGAGGAGATCTTGCTAAGACTGGACAAGTTGGAAGGCATGATATCAGCAATTGTGAATAAACCACAAGCTGGGGGAGGAGTCTTACTTCCAAAATGAATAGGATGAGGTAGAGCCCGAGGCACCAGACGTGGAAATCGACTCCCCTAACCCCCAAAACACTTCTTCCATTAGTCGGGATCAGAGAAAAGTTCCACCTATCGCAGCAAAATTTGCAGTTTCGAGGGGCATTGGGCAACCCCTCAATGAAGAAATTGCTGGGTCAATATCTTATCTAGTATCTAAAGTCTTTGAAGCGACGGTGTTAGAGGACTTGATTAAAAAATACCTCTGCCCAGCCAATTGGTCTCAGCTGGATGTACCAAATGTTAACCCCACAATTTGGGATAATTCGAACGTCCCCACAAGAGCCAAAGACATGAAGCTGCAAATATTACAGGGCTCTCTGGTTAAAGGTATCACAGTGTTTGCCCAGACACTGTTATCAGATATAACAGAGACACAAAATGTGCTGGGGTTGCTCTCCCATGCCAATTACAAACTTAATGCCTTCTAGAAGGAGCTGATAAAGACTGATCTAAATGTTCGGTATGTTAATTTATGTAAACCCGCTAATCCTGTCACTAAATTTCTCTTTGGTGATGATCTGAGTAAACTGGTGAAAGACCTGAATGAGGAGCAGAAGGCAGCAGCTGGAGTAGTTAGAGGCTGCCGCCTTCAGCTGGAATGGCCCCACTGCCCCGAAGGGCTACGGCCAACAGGCCAGTGGCCCCAATAAACAGCCCGATGAAACGCCAGCCCAGGCTCTGCTCCAGGTGCTCGAGTAAGCGGGATTGGACTAGCCCAACTCCAATATTGGCCAGGATAGTGGTTCCCCCCCCTCCCAGATATTTGCGCCCCTGTTCTCTGCTTCACCTGCCATACCCTAGATATGCCTATGGAGCAACTGCTATGTTTCATCCCTATCGCAGGTACACGGGGATATCCCTCTCAGGCGACACTACCACGCAGGCATTTTTTAGGGCAGCAGAACTTTCCCACCCAAAGCTCTTCACAGAGGTCGAGCTAGATTGCACAGCCATGCTGGCCAAGCGCACCGAGAAAATGGGCACCACCTATAGACACCTGAGTGCATTTTCTAATTATGATGATAAGATGGTGGGCGGTCGATTAACAATGTTCTTTAGCCAATGGTGTAATCTTACTACTGATGCTAATGTACGGTATTCAGTGTCTGGGTATCAAATTGAGTTTGACCCACAGAAATTCCCTCCAGTTAGGAGCAAGGGCTTATACGATTATATACACAGCCCCCAGCTCATGGAATCTACACACAAAGGGATTATGGCTTTAGAACACAAAAATGTAATAGAACACATCTGCTGGGAAGAGAATGAGTTCATCTCAAACATATTCACGAGACCTAAGTGAAGTGGGGGAACAAGAGAGATCTTAGATTTACCTGACCTAAATGAGTATGTCTTATACCAACATTTAAAAATGGACACGATTCACTCCATCATGCCTTTATTACGTATTTTATGGCATCTGTCGATTTACAAGATGCTTATTATTCAGTATCTATTCTCCCGCTCTCCAGAAAGTACCTGAAGTTTATTTGGAAGGGCGAATTGTGGCGATATAAGGCACTACCTAATGGACTTAGTTCTGCACCCAGGATATTTATAAAATTGCTGAAACCAGTTTTCTCCCAGCTCAGAAAGGATTACACCATCATCCATGGGCGAAACACAGAGAGCAGTGAATGCCACTACAGCGCTGCTGCAGGAGCTGGGATTTATTATACACCCATAAAAATCAGTCCTCAGCCCAACCAGAGAAAATAAATTCCTTGAGTTCCTCCTAAATATGGAATCAATGAGAATAACCCTGCCAGAAGATTTTAAAAAAAGGTGGAAATTCTTCAGGCTTGTAGTGCTTTGATTGCAGAATCATGTCCCTCTTAAATGTAAAGTAACAAAAGTAATTGGGAAATTGGTGGCTGCTTTCCCAGCCATTCAGTTCGGTCCACTAAAATATAGATTCCTGGAAAGAGATAAAGTACAAGACCTAAAGGCCGCCAGGGGTCATTTTGATAGACCTATGAGCTATCGCAAGAGGCAAGAGCAGAACTTGCATGGTGGACGACAAATGTATCTCAGGCTTATGCCATGATAAAGTTTGATATGGAAATCCAATCTGATGCCAGTGGTGAAGGATGGGTCACCACAGACTTAACTACATCTGCCAGTGGCAGATGGACTATTCAAGAGATTAGACATTAACTTCCAAGAAATGTTGGCAGGCACTGAAATCATTCTTTGCAAAGAAAAGGGGTGTACAGGTGTTGATGAGGTTAGATAACACCTCAGCAGTAGCATACCTGAATAAAATGGGAGGTTTGAAATCCCCATCATGTAACTGGCTCGCAATACAGACGTGGAGTTGGTGTATCGAAAGGAATATCTGGATTACAGCCCCATATTTGCCAGGGCATCTGAACTATCAGGCGGATTTGATGTCTAGAAAGTTCAATGATAGAACAGAATGGATGTTGGGGGAAAAGAGTTTTAATCTGATAGTACAAATTTTGGGTTGCCAGAAATCTATCTGTTTGCATCTCATTTAAATGCCCAAGTACCGAGATATGTATCCTGCTAGCCAAACCCCCAGGCAGAAGCCATAGACGCCTTTACAATTGATTGGGCAGAACTGAATTTCTATGCCCTCATAAGTAGCTAAATGCCTGCACAAAGTCCAGGAGGGCAGGGCCACTGGACTCCTGGTGGTGCCAATTGACCTTCCCAATCTTGGTTCCCAATGCTGAATTGGATGCTGCGAGAACGGCCTTTACTGTTGAGAAGGAGCAAGGAACCGCTAGTTCAACCAGTATCTCTCTTTCCCCATCCTCTCACTCATCTCGATCTTTATGTGCAGGATTGGCATGAAAAGTTCAGCGTAAAAGGATTACAGCCGAAAACAGTGAACGTTATTTGTGCTTCATGGAGAAAGTTAACTCAGAAGCAATACACCACTTATGTTAATAAATGGCAACTGTTTTATTTTAATGAGAGTTTAAATGATAATTATGTTTCAGTTTCAGATGTTTTGCATTTCCTCAATGATTTGTTTTATGTTCACGTACCCAGTTGTAGTGCTATCAATACAGCCAAGAGTGCTTTGGCGGCTTTCCTGACTCTACGAGACACCAAACACTCTGTCGGGAATCATTCCCTGATTTCAAGATTCATGAGGGGAGTATTTCACTTACGTCTGCCTACGCCATGTGCCATCTGGGATGTTGAAGTTGTGTTGGATTTGTCGTGACATTTGTCGCCAGCGTATACTTTGGGCTTGCATGACTTATCTCGGAAATTGCTCATGCTCGTGGCCTTGACTTTGGCTCAAAGAATACAGACTTTAACTTGTTTACACCTGGACTATATCATTTGGGAAAATGATTTTGTTGAATTTCTTGTTCATGACTTGTTGAAACATAATAAACCTGGTTATGTGGGAACAAAGTTTAAACTGTATGCTTATCCAGAGGATGAAAGATTATGTGTGGTACGGTATCTGAGACAAGAGATTCTTGTTTATATGTTACAGGAAACCACTTCAGTGGCCATCCTCTTAGACCTTGGCCAGGTGGTTAAAGAGGACCATCAGGTTGGCCAGAGTGGATACCATTCAGTTTGGGGCTCACTCAACCAGAGCGACAGCTACATCTACTGCTAGTAGAGTGGAAGTCCCTATTTGGGATCTCATCCGTCAGCTAGGATGGTCAAATGAAAGAATTTTTAACAGGGTTTACAATAAACCTCTGAGGATGGAGAGGAAAAAATTCACGCAATTCTGAATTGTGCCTCTTTTTTTTTCCGGATCTACCCTATGGTCTTTCGGACCATATGAAAAAGAGCTTTGAAATCTTATATTAGCGAAACAACGAGCGTTACGAAAAATAATGGAACACTAAATGAGAACTTACTGGTTCGAAGTTTGATTATTATTATTTGAGTAATGGGAGTGGTGAGATAATATGCCTTCTTCGCCCTCCTTCAAACTTTGTTAAGGTATTTTCTAGTGTTGCATGTATGCCTCACAATAAAATGCTCTTTTGACAGAATTATACCAGTGGTCTTCTTTCTCGAGATTCAAAGATTGGCTGCACATGTACGGATGGAATCTCATATTATCTCACCACTCCCATTATTCAAATAATGATCATCAAACTTCGAACTGGTAAGCTCTTGTTTAATGCTCCATTAACTGTGATCTCATAGTCTTACCTGCTGTGCCCTGGGTTTTGTCAATTCAGATTAAGTGATGTGTGGACTTTATAGAATCTATTGTCAGTTTTAACAAGTTAACTCCATATCATATGCATCTTCACGATTTCCCTGACATCCCACCTGCTTCTTTGACCTGCCAGGAGGGGCAGCATGCAAACTTTAGGGCACAATTTAGCTTCTTACAACTTGAGACATGTTTGTGCTATCTTCTCTCTTCTACTGCCAACAATTAACCCTCTCTACCTCAAATTGGATTGAATAAACCTGAACCAACTGTTCATGAACATTTCAGCAGGAGAAAATTCTTTAGTAAAATGGTGTATGATTCAACACCTTAAAAGGAAAGTTGCAAGCTGATATATCAAGGAATACTAAATTGACACAATGTAACCTCTTCAATATCTCCTCTCTGGTGCAAGTTGTCTGCATTAAGTGACTTAAAAAAAAATTTTGTGTGTTTGTTGTGTCCTATTCATAGGTAGTCGTGACATCTGCTGGACCATTTTGTTTTGATGCTTTCTATATAGTAGCAAAGTTGAGAATGTCTACATCTGTGGTGTTTCTAAATGAGGTCCCAGGTTTTGAAACCAAAAGGGCTAGCAGATCTTTTCAGTTAGCAATATGTACAGTCTTCCCAACAAAAATTTGTGAAACCTTATAACAATTAATATAATGTCCAATGCCTCCTTATGAAAAATTTGGTTAGATAAATTTTTACATGATAGAGGAATTAGGGGATATGGGGAGAAGGCAGGTAGGTGGAGTTAGGTCATAAATTAGATCAGCCATGATCGTATTGAATGGCGGAGCAGGCTCGATGGGCCTTTTTTGGCCTACTCCTGTTCCTACTTCCTATGTTCCTATGAATTTGGGTATATTTTTCACTTTTGTTTGAGGTGGAAGGTGTGTACACAGTAAGTCTTCCATATCAACTGTAAACGGCATGAGCTTAAAAAATGCTTGTGTTTTATAATGTGCTGCTGAGGTATTTTTACATGGTACAGTGACTATTTTACTAATCCTTAGTTCAGTGCTATGATTCATCTTCATTTAATAGCTGGCAAAGGAGTGTCAACATTGTGGCAAGATTGGGTAGAAATCTGGCATAATTCCTAAAAGGAAAAAAAAATTTAGTTCAGTACTATTTTTAAGGTTTCTTGGCTTTGAAAAGAGATCAATTTTCTCTTTTATTAACTGTGGCCCATTTTCATCCACTTAAAAGACTTAAATAAATGGTCTCCTTCTTATTGAAGTCACATATGCTTTGTTTAAGCTTGACATGATGCCAATGCAATTTTCTAAACACTTCCTCCAGTATTTGAAAGCTCTCTGCCTCTGTGCCAATTGCAATTAAAATAACACTCTGATTGCATTGACAATCCTTAGAGTAGTTTTGGTGCTAATTTTACCCGCGACAGTAGTTTGCTGTATGCATACAACCACCTGTGGGTATTAATCATCAAGAATTACTGTCTTTCTTCATTTACATTATTGGTGTAAAAACAAGGGTGATCAAGCTTCAGAAAAGCTTTTCATGCTAGGATGGCACACAAATTTTGGGATTTTGGCAGTAGGTACTTATCATCAGATGTGCTATTAAAGAACCACTTGGTAACCTAGTTCGCCGAGGTGATCACTGCAGTGGGCGTTGGCCACATTTCCCACTCACTGTGTGCCACCTTCACTCATGACCTATGCTGCTCAGGTTTGCGAAGCATTTTTTCTAACTTGTGCTGAGTTTAAAACAGATTGGAAGACATCTGACTTCATATGATAGTAAGCTTTATACCCCTGAATGTTCATGTACAAATTACTAAACATGACCTCACATTATTGTAGAAACCTGCTGAAACCTGGTTGTGACATATTTTCACTGAATAATTTTTTCTCATCCATCCTCAACTATTTCAAATAAGTGATCCACTCTTACAAGTGTAATTGGCTTATTAATGTAATCATCCACAATAAATGGGTGGCCTTCAGTCCATTATAAAGAATGAAATATTCATTCTCACTATTCATTCCTACTATTCCCACTGTTTCATTTTATTTTACTACTCACCAATGACATCCAATTATACGTCTATCTCTGAAGCATTGATTGAAAACTAGCTGCCACATAGAAAAAAGAGTTGTAATAAATGCATCTTTTTTACATTGGAGAGATGTAATTTGTAGAATACTTGAGGGATTGGTTCCTGGTCCTCAACTGTTCACTGTTTACATGAATGACCTGGAGAAAGGAATGAAATACATGGTTTCCAAGTTGTTCAATGGCATGAAAACAGTTGGCAGGCGAGCTGTGATGAAGATATTGTGATCCTATAATGGGATATCAATAAGAAAGGGCAAAAGCCTTGCAAATAGAGTTCAGTGTGGGGAAATGTATGGCAATGCACTTCGATAAAGGGAATCAAAAGATGGAAAATAATCTGAACAGAAAGAGGCTGCAAATGGATGATGTTCAGTGGGATCTACGTATTCCAGTGCATGAATTACAAAAATATGGCAGGGAAGTCCAACAAGCATTTGAGAAGGCAAACAGCATTTTGGTCTTTATTGCTAAAGGGTTGAAGTTTGAAAATAGGAAGGTTCTTGAACAGTTACCAAGGTCACTTCTGGAATACTCCATTCGGTTTGGGTCCCCTTACACAAAAAATGGATGTACAGTAAAATCTTTGGCTGTGTATTGTATGGATTAGGAAACTAGCAGCAAGACATGCCAAATTTAAAATTCCATATGTTTTACCTATTTATTTTCCTCACTGCTGGTTGCTTAAATTCTGGGCAACAGGGATTTTACTATTGGTCATCCAAAAGAGCTTCCCCATGCAAATTCCTGAGGCAAGAGGGTTGTTTCTAGCAAGAGAGGCTGAACAGTTTGAGTTTCTATTTGTTAAAGTTCAGAATAATGAGAGTGAACTTGTATAAATATGTACGATCTAAGGTGGGGTGGAGGGGAGGAGGGGGTGTGGATGGCAGTGTAAATGCTGAGACATTCTCACTAGCCAGATATTTACAACTCAGAGACCAAAAGTTCTTCCCAGATTAAGTAGTTGTTCACTTTTATTTCTTCCAATGCAGTGTTGCATCAATCTGGTGCAGTTCACAATGTGATCTTCCCAACACTGGAGAAACCAAACATAGATTGAGTGACTACTGAGCATCCAGTTGCCTGCTACTTTAGTTCACCGTACCAGCCATACTCTGATCACTCTGTCTGTAGCTTCCTGCATTGTTACAATGAGGCCCAATGGATTTGAGAAACATCACTTCATCTTTCATCTGGTCATGTGGTAACTTTCCAGATTAAAATATACTTATCTAACTTTAGGTAATATACTTTCACTTCCTGTTCATAAAAGAAATCATTTCCGTCTACCATTCTTTATTTCTTTCCAAGTATGCCAGAACCACATCACCCACAAATTACACAATTTTCACACCTTATCTTATCTGCCACATGCATTGACTCTATCAGAGAAATCTCCTTGGTTTCATCCACATTTCACTGTACCCAAACTAACTTTTTTTCTCTTGATTACCTTTTTGTTAACCTTGGATAAGGGTTCAGGCCTGAAATGCTAGTTATGCATCTTTAGCTTTGCTATATAAAGTAAGAAGGACGACTTGCTGATTTTCTCCAGCACTGTGGCTTTTCTAACTTTTTTTCTCTCCTTTTTAGATCTGATGAAAAGTCCTTCATCTGAAATAGCAAATGTTGCATAGCCTACTTAGGTTTTCCAGCAATTTCCATTTTGTTTCTTATCCTATACATACTGGACCACTACCTTACCATGAACAACATGTTTTACAGAAGCTTAGGTATCCCCATTAATCCTCTTCCATTCTGTTCAGCATGTCACAGACACCCTCTTTAACCATAGAACATTACAGTACAGATAATATTAATGAGCTCTTTTCTTCATCTGATTGTCAAGTCATACTATTTCCCACTTTCTTGGCACATAGAGCTATCCTACTTAGATGGTAAAATCCTGTTCCACCCACTAGTACCCAGTGGTTAAGTCATGTCATGTCTTGCCTTAATTTAGAAAAGATCGGGTGTTCCCTGTTGTATTTTAACACTAATTTTCATGAAATTTGGAGTCCTTTTATGGATATTATCATGCCCATTAATCGATTTCTCTTGATGAATGAAAGTGTTTATGTATATGATTTTTCTTTCAGTTAGTAATGTTTTATAGATTCAGCTGAGCTATACTATCTGTAATTTTATGTCAAAACATCCCAGTTTTTTTCAGTTGGGGATTAGAATTTTTTCCTTTGGTTTCTTTTCTTTTTTGTCATTCAGACAACATTGTATAGGGAAGGGGTATATAATTATTATTTTTTTTATTTTTGGAAATGTACTTACATTCTTCACATTTAGTAATCTCTTGTTCTATAAAACTCAATAAAAAGATTGAAATGGAGGACATCGCAGCACAGAAGATCTCTTGCCGTGGTCCTGAGATCCTGAGAGTGATGCCGTCTGGAGCTTTGTTCCTGGTAGGGGCATCCATGGTGGTAAGGTTGAGGGTGAGGTCCCTGACAAAGAACAATCCAACCAATTTCTCAGTGGTGGAAGAGGCGAACCAAGTTATTCTGAACTCAACGGCTGTGAAGGCGGACAAAGGCTGCAACAAATCCATCAGTTTTAATTGTCATGGTTTTCATGCCATTGGAATTAGTTGGCTGATTTGTGAAGTATTGTGTTTCTTGGAGTGCAACAACAAATACACATTAAACCAATACACACACAGGCATCTATTGGAATGAAGGGCATCATCCTCGACCTCGAGGGATAGCCACAATGACAGCACAGAAACAGGCCCCTTTGGCCTTCTAGTCTGTGCCAACCATTTTATCTGCCTAGTCCCACTGACCTGCACCCAGTCCATAGCCCTCCATACCTCTCCCATCCATGCACCTGTCCAAATTCCTCTTAAATGCTAATATTGAGTCTGCATTCAACACTTCTAGCTGGGAGCTCGTTCCACTCACACCACTCTCTGTGTGAAGAGGATCCTCCTATATTTTCCTTTTTACCCTTAACCCATGTCCTCTGGTTTGTATCTCATCTACCCTCATTAGAAAAAGCCAACCTACATTTACTCCGTCTATCCCCCGCATAATTTTAAATACCTCTATCAAATCTCCCCTCATAAAGTCATAACTTGTTTAACCTTACCCTGTAACTCAGTTCCTGAAGTCCAGGCAGCATCCCAGCAAATCTTCTCTGCACTCTTTCTATCTTGTTGCCATCTTTCCTGTAGTTAGGTGATCAAAAGTACATACAATATTCCAAATTTGGCCTCACCAATTGTTATGTATATACATACGCCTGCTGAGTTGTGTGCTGTCATTGGAGCACACCTAAGTCCCAAATCACTAGTTTATGGCAGAAAGACAAAAATCTTATCTCAGAAAGCAGAAAACAGCCGAATCTGTAAATGAATTTTTGGCTGAATTGAGTGGACTGTCAAAAAACTGTGAGTTTGGTGCATTCTTAAACGAGGCATTAAGAGACCGCTTAGTAATGGGTTTAGCGGACCGCAGTGCCAGTACAAAAGAAGTAACCATTAAGTAAGTGTATGACACAGCCTTGAGTTTCGAGATGGCTGATAAAAACTTGGCTATTGGTCCAATAGGCAAATTTTCCCACCAAAATTGCTTCCGCTGTGGAAAAAACAACCACAGTCTGGATCATCGTTATTTCAGAAAACCTAGATGCCATCTATGTGACAAAGATGAGCACGTCAGAGCCAGGAGCCCAAGAAAGAAAGACGGTGCCTCCAAGGAAAAAAAAGAGAAAAAGTGAAGACCTAGAAGGAAAACAGTGCTCCGAAGTGAAAATTGTGGAGGAGAAGGATGAAGGGGATGAAAGTCCTAACAGTGAAAACAATGACTTGAAGGAAGACAAGGCACTGGAAGTAACGTATATTCACGGATTAAACAGGAAGAAATCAGAAATCTACGTCTATGTAAAAGTCATCAACAAAGTTCTTCGAATGGAGTTGGGCACGGGAACAGCAGTGTCGTTAATGCCACTAAGGTTAAAAACATGACTGCAAACTCACCTCGCCATTAAAGAGGCCGACATGGTGTTAATAACAGTTACAGGAGAGAAAGTCAAGGTATTTGGAAAATGCAAAGTAAACGTGGAATATAAAGGCAGACACCGAAAAGATTACCCCTCTACATCAATGACACCAGGGGGCCAGCGTTGTTCGGAAGAAATTGGTTATCGGACATTCAACTAGATTGAATCCATAATGAACATATGCCGGGAGGATGAGGCCAAGCCAAAACTGGACCAAGTGCTCAAGAAATATCAGACGTTTTTGAAAAAAGCCTGGGGAAAATCCAAGGACTCCAGACGGTTACACTTGAAATAAAATGTTGAACCCAAGTTCTATAAGCCCAGAACGATACCGTTTGCAATAAAGGGAAAGAATGAATCAGAATTTAACAGATTGGAAAAAGAAGGAATCCTGGAAAGAATCCAATACAGTGACTGGGCAGCTCCTATTGTGCCAATGAGAAAAGTCAACGGAGAAATCCAAATTTGTGGTGATTAAAAGTCTCCATTAATCAGGCTCTACAAATACCTGGATATTCTTCGCCCAAAGCAGAGGAATTATTTCAGGCCCTGAATGGGGTGAAAAATTCACAAAGCTGAACTTATCCCAAACATACCAGCAAGTAGAATTGGATGAGCCCTCAAAGAAATATGTGGCAATCAATACTCATTTGGGGTTATTCACCTATACCCAATTGCCATATGGAATATCAAAGGCCCCGGCAGTATTTAAAGTGGTCATGGACAAATTATTACATTGCATAATTGTAGGATGCTACCTCGATTTCATCATAATTACAGGTCGCGATGACTTAGAGCACCTATCTAACATAGAAAGGGTTCTAACCTGACTGCAGCAAGCGAATGTTTGCACCAGGACAAGTGTATGTTTATGGTACCTTCTGTAACATATTTGGGCTTCACAATTAATAGTGAAGGAGTCCAAATGGATACCTACCAGCAGAGTACCCTACCCAACAAATCGAGTCGAATTGCAGTCATCCTTGGGTTTGATTAACCATTTTCAAAAGTACATTCCAAATATGTCAATGACCCCCGTGACTGTAGCCCTCAACAATAGGTACTCCTCCTTGAGTAATGTTGGGGGGGGGGGAACAGTCAAACTGGGGAAAGCATCAGTGGCTGTACCTCTGGCACAAGGTCAGCCTTTGTAGTCCAGAAGGGTAGAGAAAGGTTGAGGAGGGCAATAGTTATAGGGGATTTGATGGTCACGAGGTCAGAGGGGATTTTGTGGATACCCTGGTGCCAGGGTCCAGGTTGTAGCTTCTCATGTCCAAGACATCCTAAGGGGGGAAGGTAATGACCCAGAGGTCATGGTACATGTTGGTACCAATGACATAGGGAGGAAGAGTGAAGTGGTCCAAAAAATGAATATAGAGAGTTAGGTAGGGAGCTAAAAAGAAGGACCACAAAGGGGGGTCATCTCTGAAATATTTCCTGTGCCATGCGAAAGTGAGGGCAAGAATAGTATCAGGTGGAGGATGAATGAATGGCTGAAGGGGTGGAGAAAGGGGCAGGGATTCAAGTTCTTGGTTCACTAGGACCTTTTTTGGGGGAGGTGGGTCCTGTACCAAATGGACGGGTTGCATCTGAATCCCAGAAGGACCAGGATCCTGGCGGGGGCATTTGCTAGGGCTACTAAGGAGGCTTTAAATTAGTATGGTTGGGGAAGGGATCATTATTGAGGAGAACAGCAAAGAGAAGGTTTGTCTGCAAATAGAGAAGGCTTGTAGACGAAGTTTGGGGATGGAAAGACAGGTGATCAAGAAGGAAAATGATTGGTGCAGTGATGGAGGGGGGATGATGGTAATAAATAATATTGACCGTAAAGATAGGGACAAACAGAGGGAAATATGTGGGAAATCTCTGAATGTAGTTACTTAATGCCAGGAGTATCGTAAGGAAGGTGGACGAGCTGAAGGTGTGGATAGACACTTGGCAGTATGATGTGGTTGTGATTAATGGGATAAGGTTGCAGGAGGGATGTGACTGGCAGCTAAATATTCTGGGCCTTTGCTGCTTCAGGTATGATAGAATTGGAGGGGTAAGGGGGTGTGGCATTGCTTGTCAGGGAAAATATTACAGTGGTACTGATGCGAGATAGATTGGAGGGCTCGTCAAGGGAGGCTGTATGGGTGGAATTAAAAAATGGAAAAGGAGAAGTTACAATTATAGGGGTGTATTATAAACCATCTAGTGGGGAACGAGAAATAGAGGAGCAAATGTGTAAGGAAATAGCAGAGGGTTGTGTTAGTAGGGGATTTAAATTTTCCTAATATAGATTGGGAAACATATTCTGTGAAGGGGCAGGATGGATTCGAATTTGTGAAATGTGTTCAGGATAGTTTTTTGCAAGAATACGTTGAGGTACCAACTAAAGAAAGGGCAGTGATGGATCTACTGTTGGGGAATGAGATAAGGCAGCTGACTGAGGTGTCTGTTGGAGAGCACTTTGGATCCAGTGATCATAGTACCATTAGTTTCAATATAATTATGGAAAGGGATAGGTCTGGTCCAAAGATTAAGGTTTTTGAGTGGGGAAAAGTCAGATTTGAAGAAATGAGAAGGGATTTGCAAGGAGTGGTTTGGGCTGATTTGTTTTATGGGAAGGAGGTAGAGGAGAATTGGAAGTTTTTTAAAGGTGAGATTTTGAGGGTGCAGAATCTTTATGTTCCTGTTAGGATAAAAGGCAGAGCCAAAAGTTCGAGAGAGCCGTGGTTTTCAAGGGAAATTAGAAAGTTGGTAAAAGGGAGGCCTACATTAAATATAAGAAACAAGGTATAGACAAGATGCTTTGAAAATATATGGATTGTAAAAATAAGCTAAAGAAAGAAATTAGGATAGTGATAAGAAGGTACGAGGTGGCTATAGCGAACAGGGTGAAAAGGTTTTTACAAATATGTAAATAGCAAAAGAAGAGTGAAAGACAAAATTGGTCCCTTAGAGAATCAAAGCAGACAAATGTGTGCCGAGCCGAATGAGATAGGGGAGATATTGAACAAGTTCTTCTCTTCGGTATTCACTAGGGAAAAGGATATGGAATCGTGTAGGATAAGAGAAGCAAAAGGGGTGATTATGGAAAATGTAGGGATTATGTAAGAAGGGGTGTTGGAACTTTTGAGGCATATAAAGGTGGATAAGTCTCCGGGACCCAGGACCTTGAGGGATGTCAGGGAGGAAATAGTGGAGGCTCTGACAGTGATTTTTCAAAAGTCACTAGAGGGTACGAGGAGCCGCAGTATTGATGTGTCGCAAATGTGGTTCCTCTACTTAAAAATGGCTCCAGGTGTAGGCCCAACAATTATAGGCCAGTAAGTTTGACATTGGTTGTCAGTAAACTAGTGGAAAGTTTTCTTAGATATAATATGTATAAATTTATAGAGAGGCAGGGACTAATCAGGGACACCCAACATGGGTTTGTGCGGGGAAGGTCATGTTTGACAAATCTTGTTGAATTTTTTGAGGAGGTGACTAGGAAAGTTGATGAGGGTAGAGCAGTGGATGTAGTCTATATGGATTTCAGTAAGGCCTTCGATAAGGTTCCACATGAAAGGTTGGTAAGGAAGGTTCAGGCACGAGGTATTAAAAATGTTGAGCTAGTCAGATGGGTTCAATGGTGGCTAAAACGTAGATGCCAGAGAGTCATGGTGGATAACTGTCTGTCAGGATGGAGGTTGGTGACGAGCGGTGTGCCTCAGGCATCAGTGTTGGGTCCCTTGTTGTTTGCTATTTACATTAATGATTTGAATGATGGAGTGGTAAATTGGGTTAGTAAATATGGGAACGATTAAAAATTGGGGGAGTTGTGGATAGTTAAGATGGTTTTCAGGGACTGCAGAAGGATTTGGACTGCTTAGAAGAGTGAGTGGGCTGAAAGATGGCAGATGGAGTTTAATACCGATAAGTGTGAAGTGCTTCATTTGGGAAAAATAATCAAAACAGGACATAACAGGGGAGGGCATTGATGAATGCAGAGGAACAGAGAGATCTTGGAGTAATGGTTCATTGTTCTTTGAAAGTGGAATCCTATGTGGATAGAGAGGTAAAGAAGGCTTTTGGTACGCTAGCCTTTATAAATCAAAGCATAGAATATTGGAGTTGGGAAGTGATGTTGAGACTATTCAAGGCATCAGTGAGGCCATATTTGGAATACCGTGTGCAGTTCTTGTCCCCAAATTATAAGAAGGATATTAATAAGGTAGAGAGGGTGCAGAGAAGATTTACTAAAATGTTGCCTGGATTCCAGTATCTAGAATACAAAGAAAGATTGAGTAGACTGGATATTTATTCATTGGAGCATAGCAGGTTGAGGGGCGATTTGATAGAGGTATTTAAAATTATGAGGGGGATAGAGAGTAGATGTGAATAGGCTCTTCCCCTTGAGGATAGGTGAGATTGGAACGAGGGATCATGAGTTAAGGGTTAGGGGGCAGAACTTTAAAAGTAAGAGAGTGGTGGCTAAGTGGAATGACCTTCCAGAAGAGGTGGTCACAGCAAGGTCAATTTTGTTATTTAAGAAAAAGTTGGATAGGTGCATGGATTTGAGGGAATTTAAGGGTTATGGGCAGGGTGCAGGTAAGTGGGACTAGAGGAGATCACTTAAATCGGTATGGATTAGAGGGACCGAGATGGCATGTTTCCGTACTGTAATTGTTACATATGGTTATATATGATATGCAGCCCATTGAACAAATTGCTAAGAAAAGAACAGAAATGGTGCTGGAATGAAGAAACTAGGAATATGGTCAATCGTTTGAAAGAACAATTAATGTCATGCAGCAATGTTCCTGTCCACTACGACCCAGAAAAGGAAGTGACCTTTGCGGTGGATTTGTCACCAATGGGCTTAGGAGCAGTGTTGTCACAGGTCACAGAAAAAGGGGAACAACTGGTGGCTTATGCCTCCCAGTCTTTGACAGCGTGTGAATGTAATTATGCGCAACTGGAAAAATAAAGGCTTGCCATTATATTTGGTGTCAAATGATTCCACCAATAGTTATATGGGAGGAAGTTTACCTTAGTAACAGACAACAAACCACTGATTTTGATTCTAGGCCCTAAAAAAGGGGATTCCAGAGCTGCAACAAGAATGGGCCATGGTGCTCGCTGCATATGATTATGGTTTGAAGTATGAACTAGCAACACAAAACGGCCATGCTGATGCCCTATCTCGCTTACCTCTTCCTGAAACTGAACAAAAAGACAAGATAATTAAATGGATGGCAGAGGTTTCAACTATAATCAAGGAAAACTTTATTTCTTACCAATTACTGCAAGACTGTCAGCAAAGACGTATGGAAAGAAGCTACACTGTCACAGGTCTGATATTTCACATTAAATGGGAGGCCGAAGCCATCTCTGAAGAACTAAAACCTTATTACACCCAACGCTATGAGATATCAGTTGAAGAAGGTTGTTTTTTTGTGGGGTCCAGGACAATCATTCCTGCAAAATAGCAGACAGCCATGTTATCAGAGCCCCACAACAACCATCCAGGAATGGTTTGGACGAAGGCACTGACCCCAAAAGGCAAAGAGTTCAGAGAAGTCACAAAATTTCCACAACATCCCAACTCATATACTCATATAGTGTCATGAAAATAGTCATATCGTGTTGGTCTATTGTGTCAGTTGCAATGAACTACCAGACCATGAGAAAATCCCTGATAATATGATCCTTGACATGCTACTGCAGTCACATTCATACAGTGAGAGCCAAACCACCAAATGTAGCTAGTGGCTTGCCAAGATAAAGTTTCCTCCACCTGGACCACTTTGGAGGAGCCTTTCTGACCTGGATAAACCAGATTAGTGTTTTGCAGTCTTTATCTAGGGGCTCTCTCTGGAGAATTAACATGATATTGATCATTACAACTTCCAGTTTCCCTAAGAATGCCATGTATTAACTTTCCCTTGAAATGAACAAGTACGGCATCTGCTTGGCAATCATGTTAAAATAAAGGCCACCATAAACATGTATCTAAACCCATAACTAAATCCACACAAGACTTTATATAAACATTCACTCCTTACCCATTCATATTCCTTCATTTTCTCTCCTGTGCATGTCAGTTGTTTCATGCTAAATTACCCCAGTCTGACAGAGAAACAGCTAATTGTTGGAGGAGGAGGCTACAAAATAACCTAGAGAAGTGAACTCATGCAGCTCTAAAACTGGAAGCCTCCGCGTAAAATTGCATCATCATCCCAGGACATGCTGACTTGCTGGCAATAACAGAAGCACAGGCAGTTGTCACCTGCAAGTGGATAGCAGGTTGATGTTTAAAGGGCAGTTCCTCTCCCCAAGGGATCCCTATAATCTCTTGGAAGCAGATTGCAGGACCTCTTCACAGCCAGCAAGCCCTTTTCCATGGTCATGATAGAAGCAATGAGCTTTCATGGCAGCAAGTTAACATTGCATAAAACTAGTTTGAGGTGCCTCTATAACACTGTGATATCAGGTGGATCAGATCAGATGGATCAAGCTGCAATGGAAGCGGGAACATCATCATACGCTGCCTTGTGGCTAGATCCACGCAAGGGTGCAAGGAGGAAGAGCGAGTCCTGTTCAAGAAGAAAGTACTGCCATCTTCATGGTTTCGACTATGCAACTGTTCTGACAAACCACACTGATGTCTCCTCCAGGGAGTAGAGCCATGCGAGCACTCTCATGGAGAACAGAAGGATATATATTGACCCATTTGGCTGGCAGTGAATGTAAACAGTGAAATACACTGTGGTGCAAGTCTCTGAGGGGGAGATGAGCGAATGACTATTAGGCACAAGCCCTGATGGTTAGATATTGCAGCTAAATTAGTGAAGAAGGGGTAGTGAATTAAGCACGGTCTGAAACTTAAAGGGCAAATTATGGTATTTGAGATTTATTCACTGAAAATTGACACTCAAGTGGTTTTGACATTGCATTCTGATCTCTCAGGCTTGATGCCTGACATTGTTCTACTGTTCACTGAGAGTCCACCAATGCCAGACAGACCATGGATTCTTTCTTGGAGCCCACTAACTCCTGTACTGTGCCCTTCTTCACAGTTTTTCCAAGTCAAGTTCACTTTCTGCTCGACCGGCAGCACCTGGCCCAGGTGCAGGTGGTTTTATGCAGAATAGGCTAGCTTTAACTAATCGTGGCAAATGATGTTGTTAGGCTTCTTGCTGATGTTTGCAGTAAAATGAATAGCGTACTTGGCATTGACCAAATAGAAAAGTAATGAGAAGACAGCACAAAGCTGGCATGCTGCCTGAAATCTATTGACCAGACAAGAATTGTGCAATCCCTGCATCATTTTCAAGGACAATCCAATTCAGCTTGCAAATTCAGCTCCTTCAGTTTGAATCCTAAACAGTATGAAAGTGAATAGGTTTAGAGGGACTTTGAATGGCAACAGTTTTCTGGAAATATTGTGAGGCTTATATTTTTATGATTTGATTCAGACAATGTACTTCCAAGAGTTTTCACTTTCATTTATGGTAATGAGATGTGACTGCAAAGGAACAAAACAGTTGTAAATAAATTAGTTTATTTTTTCGCCTTACATGGGCCTTCAGAACCAAGGGGCAGCACAATTAGCATAATGGTTAGGCTACACTGTTACAGCACTAATGACAAGGGTTCGATTCCGGTGCTGTCTGTAAGGAGTTTGTACATTTTCCCTGTGTCTGCGTGGGTTTCTTTCGAGTGCTCCCACCCTTCAAAACACACGGGGATTGTAGGTTAATTGGGTGCAATTGGGTGGCATGGGCTTGTGGGCCAGAAGGACCTGCTACCATGCTGCGTGTCTAAATTTAAAAAAAATTATTTAATTAAAAAAAGCACAAAAAAAAATGCAGGTGTTGGAAATTTGAAAAAGAAAAGCAGTAAGTAGTGGAAATGCCCAGCAGGTCATGTCATATCTGCATAGAGAGAAAGCGAAAGAGAGAGTTGATATTTCAGGTCAATAATATTTTTATAGTGATAGAATGCTATCACCAGGATGAGTCAGAGACGGAGTGTGTAGCATCTGGAGAATGTTGCATCTTGGGTAGATTCAAGACAGATGCCTCTACATGAGGTCTGGCATGTGAATGTTCTCTTTTAAGTGCTGGTTGTTTAATTAATAAATCTAGTTGTTTTAAAAAGAACCCAAGTTTCTTTATTATAATAAAAGAAAAACATTACATGGTACCAGGAGTGGAAGAAACAGCCAGAAGTGGAAGAAACAGCCAAGTTCTGCTGTGTGCAGGAGTGAAAAAAAAAGAGAAACACAGTGTACCTAGTGATTAATAGTCGACATCAGCAGTGAAAATATGGAGAGTTTAAAAATTCTTAATGCTATAAAATGGATTGGAAATGTCGACCATGAGTGGAGTCTGTTTAAACAAAGCTTTATGCTGTACCTTCAAGCCATTGGAATCGATAGCAAACCAGATACACAGAAGATTGCACTGCTACTCACTGTGGCGGACGTCAAGCTCTAGAGGTTTACAACACATTTGTTTTCATCGAGGCAGAAGACCAGAGCAAATTCAACAAAGTTATCGAGATGTTTGATGAACACTGTTACCAAAGAAAAATGAAATCTTCCAGAGATTTGTGTTTTGCTCGCAGACGCAGATGCAGGGAGAGAGCTTTGATACTTTTTTTTAACAGACTTAAAATTAAAAGCAAGAACGTGCAATTTTGGATCGCTGCAAGATTCAATGATCCGTGATCAAATTGTGTTCAGAATTAATAATAAGAAAATGAGAGAGAGGTTGCTACGAGAAACATGGTAGTGTAGGAAGTGAACAGTGTCGAGCAGGATAAATGGACTGTGTCATTGCATACAAAGGAACAAACATTCCTTTCAAGAGAGAGACGGGGAAAATGTCAATTTGATCTGTGAACGTGACACCAGGGCAATGAAGATAAAGCCATATATCCATGCAAATCCTATAAGCAGAGCACTGACACAAAAGGTACATATAAACTCAAGGTGAAAGTTAAAGATAAAGAGCACCACCTCAGGTTCATTGTAGTCCCAGATGGACATTTTTCACTGATTGGTGACGAAGCATGTGAAAACTTAAACCAAATCAAGAGGGTGTACCACATCAACAGTATCCATGCACAGAACAGCATAAAGGAAATATTGGATCAATTTCCCAACATCCTCAAGGGGTTTGGAGTTCTACCATTCACCTATAAGATAGAGTTAAAAAAGGATGCACAGCCAGTAGTGCATGCCCTGAGGTGGGTTCCAGCGCCACTAAAAGCTCAAGCAGGCACTCAACTGAATAACAGCACTAGGGGTTATAAAGAAAGTGGAGGAGCCCACAGAATGGGTGAATTCAATGGTGTGGGTCAAAAAGAAAGGTGACCATCGCATGTGCATGGACCCAAAAGGCCTGAATGCCAATATAAAGAGGGAACATTATCAGATTCCAACCAGAGATGAAATTTAAAGTAAGATGGCCAGTGCAAAGTTTTTCACTAAATTGGATGCATCGCAGGGCTTCTGGTAAATAAAACTGCACAAAGGTAACACAAAATACTATACATTTAATACATTATATATTTAATACAGCATTTGACCAATACTCGTGCCTGAGGATGCCTTTTGGAATTTCCTCAGCTCCGGAAGTGTTCCACAGGAGAACGGAGCACATCGTAGAAGGCATAAATAGAGTACGTGTGTACATGGATTGCATAATCGTATGGGGATCCACTCAAAAACAACACAATGAGAGGTTACAACACGTTCAGAAGTATGGATTAAAGTTAAACAGAGAAAAATGTCAGTTTGGTGTGAAGGAAATCACCTTCCTGGAAGATAAACAGTCAGAGGTAGGTGTGGAGCCAGACAAGAGCAAGGTGAAAGCAATTCTAGAGATGCCCAGAACCACTGACTAAAAAGGCCTATTGAGGGCACTGGGAATGATCAATTTCATTGGTAAATGCATACCAAATCTGTCTTCCAAAACAACGTACCTAAGGAAGTTGTTACAGGACAAATATGAATTCAAGTGGACAGACAACCACGAGGAAGAATGGGGATGACAGAAGAACATTCTGACTATAGGATCAGTACTTCTGACATTCTTTGATGCATCCATAAAGACGAAAATATCCACAGAAGCTTCAAAAGATGGAGTAGATGCCATACTACTTCAGGCTGTGGGAGAAGATTGGAGGCCAGTAGCATACACATCAAGGACGATGACAACATTTGAATGTCAATATGCAAAAATCAAGAAAGTGTATCTAGGTCTGGTCTATTGACTCGAGAAATTCTACAGCTATGTGTATGGTCTACCAACACTCATGGCAGAGACAGACCACATACCATTAATAGCAATAATCAAGAAAAATCTCAGTGAAATGTCATCGAGCTTCCAAAAACTGATGATGAAGCTACAATGTTATGATTTTAAATTGGTGTACACACAAGGAAAACTTATTGTGGTGGCTGATGCGTTATTCAGGGCAACGATGAAGAGTGAAGCACACAATGAGAGTTCCACAGAGACAGATGTAAATCTCCATGTGAATCTGATCATGGAAGTGCTTCCCTTATCTGACATGAAATCCAAGCAGATCACAGCTGAAACAGAAAATGACACAGTTCTTTAGAAGATCATCAAGAATCTGAATGAAGGAGAGCCTAGAAGTGAATGTCAGTCATACTACAACATCAGAGCTGAGCTGAGTGTTGTCAATGGGCTTCTATTCAGACAGAACAGAATTGTTAATCCTCAATCACTGAGACAAGAGATGCTGAAAAGGGTGCACAAGGGGCACCTTGGAATGGAAAAATGCAAGAGGAGGGCCAGAACTGCTGTTTATTGGCCAGAGATAAATGCTGACATTGATAGGATGGTTTCAAGCTGTGAGTCCTGTTTGAAACATCATTCAAAGCAGACAAAGGAACCCATGATCATAACTGACTTACCAGCAGAACCATGGCAGAAAGTTGGGACTGATCTGTTCCACATGAATGGAAAGAATTACTTGCTGATTACTGATTATCTATCGCATTAACTGGAGATTGTGCTGCTTTCTAACACGTCTTCTGCTTGTGCGATCCAATATATGAAATCAATCTTTGCAAGACACAGAATTCCTCAAATTGTCTACTTTGGCAATGGTCCATACTACAGTTGTAGAGAATTCCAGAACTTTGCAGAAGTGTATGATTTTTGATGGGATTTCAAGCCCTCTACAACCACAGTCAAATGGTAAAGCAGAGAAAGGAGTTCACATAGTTAAACAGTTGCTCAAGAAAGCACTAGGCATTGGCTCAGATCTGTACCTATCTCAATTGAGTTACAGAGCTTCGCCACTTGAACAAGGCACATCACCCTCTGAGCTTCTGACTACGCACCACACTTCCCTACTCTGCAGGCCCAAAGAAGAACTGAAATGTCGAACAGAAACAAAAGCGTCTGCAAGGGAGACAAAAGGCAAACTATGACAAATCAATGAGAAGCTTAGGGCCACTAGCACAACATGACACAGTGAGACTCAGAGATTCCAATACTTGGGATGAAAAGTCTACTGTTCTGGAAGAAGTAAATCCAAGATCCTACACTGGTCAAATACTGAGGTGGAATCGAAGGAGCCTGCTGAAAACACCAGAGATGCTGCAGGAACAGATAAATGCAGAAGATTCAGCCTGCATAGAGACAGAGGAAACACCACTTGTGCTATACATTTGTGGACCAGCAGAGCTGACACAACCACGTACAGAGCCAACACAAACACCTGTGTTAAGAATATCCACATGAGTTGTCAAAGCATCTGACAGACTGAAAAAGAACTGCACAGTTAAAAATTTGTGCTGCTGATGTTCATGTTACATTTGTGTTGAAATTTAAATGGAAAGAATACTGTATTAATGTGTCATGTTTAATTAAACATCTCAAGGAAAGAGGATGTAGTTATAGAGTGCTACCACCAGGAGGAGTCAGAGACAGAGAACATTTAGGGAATGTGCATCTTGGGTAGATTTAAGATCGATGTCTCCACATGAGGTCTGGCATGTGTATATTCTGTTTTTGGTGCTGGTTGTTTAGTTAATAAATCTAGATGTTTTAAAAAGAACCCGCTTCTTTATTGTAGTAAAAGAAACATCATCATTTTATCAGAATCAGGAAAAGTTAGAAATCAAAAAGGGATGGGAGGGCAAAGCAAAAAAACAGTGATGGGATAGAGACCAGGACAGACTGAATGAATGGTCCCCTCTAACATAAACATTTCCTTTATTCTCACAATTCTTTCCTATTCATGCAACTTAAGACTAATTTCTAGCTTTCCCTTGGTAAATTACTTTTGAGTATTCAATGTTGAGTCAGAAGGATGGGGGTTTAATGCAGAGACCTGAACATTAAATCTTGCCAGACATATTGCAGAGTTGGATGTCTCACTGTTTGGTGGATGTAATGAACATGGGCCCATCCTGTCCTTGAGGTAGATAAAAAAAAATCAACATTGTGATGTGGCTAAGGGTACATCTCAGAGTCACCAAAACAAATTAACAGGCAGATAACAGATTATTAATTTAAGGACCTCCGTTTTGTAAATAAGCTGTATTATTGCACGTAATTATATTTCTGTAAAATCTGTACAAACTACAATCTGTATCTTTTCTCCATATGAAAGATTTTACATGAGTATGTTTTTAGCAGTGAGCCTTTTGATTGAAAGTATATTATTAGTTTTTGTAGCTTTTTAATAGAAAAATAGGTTGAGAAGCAAGAATGTTTGGTTAACAAATAATGTAAGAAGAATCATTTACAAAACGTGCAGGATAATACTGATCAGAATTCAATTTAGTCATTAACAAGGTAGCAGTGTATTTGATCAGTTCCAGCCTTTCCAGAAATAGTACGTACAAACAAATGCAGCTGATACCAAATGAAAGATTCATTTTACACAAACACAGGTCGAATCTGATCAAAATCTAATTCTGAAACAAAGACAACATGTCAAAACCAAGCTGATACAGAACATCTGTTGCTGTCTTAGATTGACAGATTTGAAAAGCTGTATTTTAAAAACACCATGATACCAGTTTAACAGAACATATTCTAACATGAGAGGTACATGTTCATAAATTGGATACTATTTTCATGAAATGAATATGTAATTTCTGGAATGGCCAGGTTATACATCATTTAGTTGAAGTATTCTTTTAAATGTTCTTCCATGGTCTCACCGCAGTTATAACATTTGTAAATGATGCATCCAGATTTTATTTTGAGGACAAATTTACATTGGTTGTTTTCTTTTATCCAACTTTACACAAGACAATAGAGTGATGCAAGTCCTTTTGTCATGAAACATAGTTGATTAACTCCTACCCTGATGAGTCCGTGTCTCATCTTTGTTCATACATTCTCATGTACATTCCCTCTTCCTGTAAAAAATAATTCATTTCATTGCCTTCAAAAGCAATGAGATGGATATTTTGCTTTTGTGGATGTTGTAGTTAAATAAACAAAACCTGACTTTAATTCTTATAAATCTGAAAAGATGAGAGAAATAAGGATATTTTCAACTCTAGAGTTTTTATAAGCATCTAGAATTAACAATCTCTTCCCACAACAGTTTGAAAAATAGTTTAAATGAATCCCTGAAAAGAACAAATGTGGAAAAATAGGAATAGAGAATGCAAAATGCTGAAGTGAAGAAGAATTTTTCTTCAAGTAATCTTTCATGACATTGATGGTAAAAATCGCTTTCCAGTCAGCAATCTGAAGCTGAGATTGTGCTCTGGCAAATTTGTTGTTGTATTTGACCCAGACACGAGCTTCTGATCATGACAATACAATCAACACAAAGACCACCTATTTTCACCTCTATTATAGCAGAACTGCTCCTTTCTCAACCGATATGTGGCCGAAACCCCATTTATGCCTTTGTTATGTCCAGAATTCACTGTTTTATTGCACTCCTGGCTGCCTTCCTATTATCCTTAATACAAACTCATTTAAAGCTTTTCTGTCAATGTATTAACTTACTGTGCTTACATATCACCTGTGCTTGCTAAGGTACAGTAGTTCCTGGTTAAGCAATATCTTAGTTACAAAATTCTAGATTCCATATCCCTTCAGGCCCTTGCTGCTCACTCTTTAATCTCTCTAGGCCGACAACTTTGCAAGATATCCACGCTCCTCCAAATCAAGCACACTCAAATTTAATTGCTCCACAATTGGCAGCTGCACTTACAGCTGCTGAAGTGTACGTTCGGTATTCTTTCTCCAACTTCTCTACTCTTAGACTATCCAACATCTTGACAGATGCTTGCCCAATTATGGGAAAGATGTCATTTTCCTTGAAAAGGTGGAGAAAATATTCACAAGAATGTTGCTCGGATGGTTGGGATTGAATTACAAGGTGAAGCTGGATAGGCTGGAACTTCTCTTCTTGAAATATAGGAGGCAACGTGTTAACCTAAAAGAAATACAGTATATTAAATCCTGAAGGGAATACATAAGGTAAATAGTCATAATCTGTTTTTCCCAGGATGGGGATATCTAAAACTTAAAGGCACAGATTTAAAATGTGAGAGGAAAGACTTAAAAGGGACCTGAGAGGCAGTCCCCTGCAGAGCAAATCCATCAGTCCCTTTCTCTGAACGAGTTGCTGTTACCTGGTTTTTTAGCAACTTAAGGAACTTGCAGGTGGCCAAAATCTCCTCACGCATATTATGCCCATATGTGGCTGTTGGGAGGCCACTTGAAAGTGCAGGAGGTGCATGCGAGGCGAACTTTGTAACCCTCCTCCAGGAGGGATAATTACCCCCCAGCATATGAATGCAGCTGCCTGAAAGTGGCTGTTAAGGGGATGACAGTCAGCTGACGAGTGCCTGTCAGCCCCCCTCCCAGCTGCCCCTGCCCCCCAGGCGCAGGCTGTCAGCACAGGGACGTCCTGCGCGGGACGCCCCCACACTGCTCCCACTGCCCCACTCTCTCCCCACAACCCTATATCAGTCCCCACACTGTGGGGCGGCTGGCACGGGCTGCCAGCATGGGACTGATATAGGGCTGTGCCAGCCGCCCCACAGTGTGGGGACTGATATAGGGCTGTGGGGACAGAGCGGCGCAATGAGATTAGTGTGGGGACGTCCCCGCATTGATAGCCCACACTGGCTGTTCCAGCTCTGACAGCCCGCGCCGGCCGCCCCATCGCTGATAGCCCACGCCAGCTGTCCCAGCTCTGACAGCCAGCCACCCTAAACCTGTCAGCCTGAAGGGACAGGAGCCAGAGTGCGCTCTGAGGTGCCTCCCGGGAAGCTATCCCTTGCAGATGGCCAGCGCTGCGCTTTCAGCGCTGCCACCTGAACGACCATTCCACAGGTCTGAATCCACTTCTGCAGGCACATTCTTGGCAGAGAATGCACCTGAAGAAGCCTTTAGTCTCAATGCTTCTCTTGTACACCTTTCAAATTAGATCCTGCACAGATCTTTTCAACATTTCACCAGATATTGTCTAGATATGTTGGACTATAGCTTTAGGTACGTTTGAAGAATTAATGTATTTGATGGCATACAAGTCAGACCATCTTTCTCCCCCCAAAGAAATGGCTCAAAAATATCCCCCGGGTCTTGTATGCGAAGTTGAAATTAAGATGATGATGGTGGGTAACAGTGACCATAGTTGCTGCGTGGCTCAATGGCGTCATTGTTATCTATCTTTGGGGGATGGTGGCAGGCTGTCAGGGAGGAGAGTGGGGTGGTGGGATCAGTGTGGGGACTAGTGGTGGGCTGTCAGGGAGGGGAGCGGGGTGGTGGGATCAGTGTGGGGACTGGTGGCAGGGTATCGGGGGAGTGTGGTGGTGGGATCAGTGAGAGGGCTGGTGGCGGGCTGTTAGGAGACTCTCCCATCACCCCGCTGTCAGTCCCCGCACTAGTCTTGCTGCCCCTCTCCCCTCCGACAGTCCACCACCAGTCCCCACACTGATCGCACTGCCCTGTTCCCTCAACAGCCCTCCACCAGTCCACACACTGATCCCGCCACCCTGCTCCCCCCCAAAGAGAGAGCAGGGCTGTGGGACCAGCACGGGGCCTAACAGCGGACCGCTGGGGGAGAGAAGGATAGCAGGACAGCAGGCTGCCAGGAGAGACCAGGGCAGCAGGACCAACAAGGAGACCAACTGCAGAAGTTTGTTTTATATAATGATTTCTGCTATAACTAAGCTACTCTTGTTTTCTCATGTAAATTATAGCAGTTTTATTATCAAAAAGATTTTTCTGTTGTCCTAGTTGCATGTTTTGATCAATTTCTTTCTGCTTTGTTGCAGCTACATATTTCAAAAACATTAAATGCTTATCCATAAATACAATTTTAAAAATTCTTAATATTCCCTGCTGAAATGGGATGGGGAGGGGTCTTATATGGCATCAAATACGGTATTTGCTATTACAGCGAAAGGAAATGTGACACCATTTTACATACCATCCAGCCGCAGTGAATTAATGACCAAAGAATATGATTTTCCAATTGCTTTGGTTGATAGGTCAATGTTGGTGAAGGCATCTTGAACTTCCATTAACTTCTTTGAACAGAGCCACAAGATATTTTACAAATACTGTATCCAAAAGTGGCTCCATCTATAATGCAGTATTCCCCTGTAGATTATGTGATTAAATTGTACATAATCCTGGTGATTTGATCAATTGACATCTGATTGCAGGATATTCAATTATATGATGATTTATGATTAATATTAAGTTAAAGTTAAATTTTCTGCCTCTCTTCAACAAATATTAAGCTGTAAGAATGCCAAAACAAGACCACTTTCCAATCATTTACATTTATCTTTCTTTCTCTGTTTTCATCTTTCATAACAGTTTGTGTTGTCCTCCTTCCCATAGTTTGTTCCCCTCTTTTATTTCCAGTTTTGCTTTGCGAACAGATTTTAGGCTGAATTGGTGCAAGAACTTCTGATCTACTTGAGATAATTCAATGACACTAAGTGACAATAAGCCAATTTTTTTTAATGAATACACATGTGTCTACCATTAAAAAATGATCCTTTATTGTTGGGTGTTTTCAATAGATGTTCTATTGAAGAACACACAGAGATAAGTGACTTTCCCCAGCAACCTACAATTTACCATAATTTCCAAAAAAGAAGCAACAACTGAATTGATAATACTCAACCAATTAAAATGCTTTTGTGATGCCCCTTCTACAGCTTCGATTAACCAGTTTATTTGTGAAAATAAACAAAATATCTTGAGGAAAAAGAGTAGATCAAGCATTAGTTTGTTAGCTAACCATGTTTCATATTGCAATCATGTTACCCTCACAAGATTGACAAGTTACATCGAAAAAGCTTTCTGTCAACAAACAGACTGAAAGCCATTATTGTAAAGTGTACATTGTGTCCCAGGCCTGGTAAACACTTCTTCATTGATCACACACAACGATAGAAAGATCTTCTCAATCAAGAACCTTTTACAAAGGCGAAGTGCAAACAATCCTGAAAACAAAATGAGACTGACATTACAGTCAAACACTAAATAATAGTTTGGTTTAGCCAAGCTATTTGTAACCTTTTAAAATGGTGCCAAAGGAATATTAAATGCAAAAGCCTGACTATTACAACCTCTTGAAAGATCAAAAAGTGACACTATATTGCAAGATTTATTAGAGACCAGTGAAAGCAGGTGCTTTTAAGCAGAGAATTGTCAATAGAAAGTAATATTTTTCAAACACTATTAAATGGCAAAGGACAAGTTTTCAGGGGAAAACAGTAGTAAATACATGGCTTTTTTTGGAAAATGTTACTGTTATTAATATATACACATCATAATAAATGTTAACCTTACAAAGGGAGTAATAACTTGCAGTTGGTATCACCTTCATCTTGAACAAGCTGTCATTGATTAGATTTCACCAACAACTAATTAGCCAATCAAAGGTTTCCATGCTTGCTATTTTTCATTCCACAATTTATTTCTTTACTATACATTTGTGATATAATCATTTCAGATGGTTGGACAGGAATGGCCACAATCAAACAGAATTCACAGATAATTTCAGCTCTGATATTACATTGTTTTGTACACACAATCTATAACAGTTGCCCATTAACACTGGGAGGAACCCCTTATTATTTGCATCCCTTTTCATATTAGCATAGCTATGTAGCTTAAATAATGCTATAGAGATCACCTTTTGTGCTGCATTGCCCCATCAGCAGCTCCATGTCGCTTAGATCTTTCATTATATTCCCCGCTGTGGAGATCTGCTTTCTCATAAGGGACAAGGAAAGGTTGCATTAGTGCAACGGGACTGCATAATAAAATAATTCCTTCCAATCACACTAAACCTTTTGAGAATTTTCACAATTAGATTTGCTGCTTTTGTTGCAAATAAAATGCAGAGATAAAAGTGATGCTTATTATGTGTGAACGAGTCCCTGAGGTTTTGGAATTTTGAGCAAGTTTTATTAGTTTTTACAATGGTATTGAAAGAAATTGTAGTACTGTGCCTGTCACTAGCCCCTTTCACACTTGCATCCCATTAAATTGGTCGTTCGGTGTCCTTGGATAGGAATGGGGGTTTGGCTTTTCACTCATGACCACTCCGAACTGGGACACTGAATGCTTTCATACTTGCAAGGACTATCTACTGGTGGTTAGGACTGTTCTACTGGTGACATCATGATGCATCGAGTGATGGTGGACCTGCCCTAAATCCTGATCAATGTATTATGATCTATATTTGAAAAAAAATCATAACATATAATTATAATAATAATTAAATAATTATAACATTTAAGCTTTATGTACAGTACAGTATAAGCCCTTTAGCTCCTGTTGTTGTTGTGCCGACCTATATAAATTTTTATAAGGGACTGTGGGAAAGTGCGAGCAATAAATAGTAATAGCGGACAATTTTTAAACAGGGTGGGAAAGTTGGTAGCACTGTTGCGTACAATTTGAACAGTGTGGGAAAGTTGGTAGTGCTATTGCATTATAAATTACGTGGGAAAAAGCGATGGCAGACCTGCTATCTCAGAATTCCATGTGGCATAGAAAGAGCTGTATGCCCGGCTGTATACTTGGAGCCTTCATAGAGGGGTTTCTCTGCTACATGGCATTCTGGGAAGTCAGGTCCGCCATTACTTTTTTATAAATTGTGTGCTATAGTGCTACCAATTTTCCCACCTTGTTTAAAAATTGTCCGCTATTGCTATTTATTGCTATTTATTTCCACTCTCTCTCTCTCTCTCTCTCTCTCTCTCTCTCTCTCTCTCTCTCTCTCTCTCTCTCTCTCCCACTGCGACTTTCCCCTGGCAAACTTTATGCCTTCATTTTAATCTTTTCTTCCTGCACTTATGCAAAAACTTGGGTCATTTCAATCCCATAATGCAAATACCCCTTTCACACTTGCCT
Organism: Narcine bancroftii; assembly: GCF_036971445.1. Lineage (NCBI taxonomy): Eukaryota > Metazoa > Chordata > Chondrichthyes > Torpediniformes > Narcinidae > Narcine > Narcine bancroftii. The sequence continues at coordinate 50,082,400 of NC_091470.1, read as the reverse complement.
GATTGCAACGCTAGCATCTGCAGACGCTGGGGACTCTACAAGGGGTTGAGGCCGTCTATCCCCGCTGTGAGATGATGTCATCTGACACCAGCGATGCGTTGATTTTGCTTTCTCACTTGCCAATTTAAAGGCCAATTGGTGTTTGATTCCTGGGATCACTTGTAAGTGTGATAGGGGCTACTGATACTTTAATGGTTTGACCAAAAAAATCTATTATTTGATTCGCATGCATTTAAATAATGATACATTAAAGACAAGATTGGAATCAATCAGCACAAAGGTGTAGTGCCTTGGTCCAGTGCACTGTGTGAAAGGTTGGAAATTTTTAGTATTATATTGATTATTCCCCACACAGTATGAACCAGACTTCATCTACATCTACATTGAGATACCAAACCAAGGTCAAGCAGGGGAACAATTAGTGTGAATGTCACTTGTAAATGCTTATAAGTACCTAATTGCAGGATTGGATGACAAAAGTTCAGAATCCTAGAAGATTTATTATTTTCTTCTTCGCTTATTTTGTTATCTGGAAAGATTTACTCACTTAGGGTAAAAAAAAACATATTTGAAAGATAAGTTATGGGGAAACTACAATAATCATTCAACTGAAAATCTGCCATTACACAAAATGATGGATTTATCTCAGTTCTTCACCCCTAAGTCTGTGTGCATAGATCCCTGCTCTACTACCTGTGAATTCATGACTGTAGCCAAGTTTGAGTTCAATGCAATGTATGAATTCTCTTACAACACCACCATTGTTGGCCAAATGTATGAAGTGATGAATCAGAATACAGGATGGAGATCAAGAAGCTGATAGGACGGTGCCAGAGCAGCAATTTTTCTCACCAAAGCCAAGGAGCTTATTGTTGATTTTAGAAAGGGGAGGCTCAGTGATCACACTCCTGAAGGTGGAGAGGGATAGAATTTTCAAATTCCTGGGAGTCTATATCTCCAAAAACCTTTCCTGGAGCCGGAACACTGAGGCTACCTGAAAAAAGGCACACCAATGCCTTTACTTTCTCGAACTGAGGAGATGTGCCATGATGTCAAATATTCTATCACGCTTCTACAGGTGCACTGTGGAAAGACACTGACTGGTTGCACTACTGCTTGGTTTGGTAATTCAACCACCTGGGGATGCAGAAGGGTGTAGAAGGTAGCAAACATATCCAAATCTATCTCAGGCTGAAGAAATGTATAGTTCAATTGACAGAGATCTTCACAGGGATCTTCCACACTTCGCTACAGCTATCCATTGTTTCCACAGGTTTCAAGGCAGCCAGTGCCAAAGAGGGTGAGAATAGCAGGCTTGAATGACAACTGTCCTGTGGCACTGCCCTCCTCCATTATGAAATGCTTTGAGCATCTGATAATGGGACGCATCAAAGCACACTTCCCATAGCTGCTGGACCTATGTCAATTCGCTTATAGAAGGAACTGTTCCATAGATGGTGCTATAGCCTTGTCCCTTCACTCCGTCTTGACCCATCTGGAGAATCATATACCAGCCTGCTGTTCATCAACTTCAGCTCAGCATTTAATATAATCATTCCCCAGAGGCTAGTGGAGAAGCTGTCTTCACTGGGACTCGACACCAATCTCTGTAACTAGATTCTAGACTTCCTAACAGGCAGACCATAGTCTATCAGGGTCGGTAGCAGAACCTCAAGCAATGTCATGTTGAGCTCTGGTGCACCACAAGGCTGTGTGCTTAGCCTGCTCCTGTTCATGCAATTGACCCATGATGGCATCACCAGCTCCAACAGTGTCATCAAGTTTGCATATGTCACAACAGTAGATGACCTCATCAGCAACAACAATCAATTGCACTACAGAGACAAGGTGGAAAATCTCATGATATGGTATGGGAAAACCAACCTAAGTTTCACCGTGGGCAAAACAAAGGCAATGATTGTGGACTTCAGGAATGACCATTCTCCACTACAAATCAACTGCTCTGTAATAGAGAGAGAAGTGGAGAGCACCAATTTGCTTGGAGTTCACTTAATTAGTGACCTATCGTGGACACACAAAATCTGTTCACTTGGCAGGAAGGCACAACAGTGTTTGCACTTCATGAGAAGACTGGCCACCATTATGTCAACCTTCTACAGGAGGTCTATTAAGAGCAACCTGGCCTGCTGTATTAAAGTGTGCTATGGTTGCTGCAGAAAAGTGGACCAGAGGTCAATCCAGAGGGCCATAAGAGTGGCAGAGAGGATCCCTGAAATCTCCCTCCGCCCAATCAACATGATCTACCGGTATCAATGCCTGAAGAGGATGTGCAAAGACATTGAGGACCCCTTCCACCCCGCAAAGAGCATCATTCAGCTGCTCCCCTTGGGTAAGTGTCACAGGAGTAATAGAGCCAGCAGGCTGCAGAACAGCTTCTTCCCACACGCTGAACAACCAAAGGAAGTGCTCAAAATAATTATCCGAGGATGCCATGCTGACACCTTTATTTATTTATTTAATTTTAAGCTTTAAAAAAATAGACATCCAGCACCACAACAGGTCATTTGAGCCCACAAGCTCATTCCGCCCAATTACTCCCAATTGACCTACACACCCGGTACGTTTTGAAGGGTAGCAGGAAACCTGTACAGGCATGGGGAGAAAATGCAAACTCCTTCTAGACAGTGCGGGATTTGAACCCCGGTCTTGGTTGCTGGCGCTGTAACACTTTTGTGCTAAATGCTACGCTAACCATGCCCCCCTAAGATTTATTTGTACATACAAATACTTGTCCTGCATATGTACTGTTTGTCTGTATGCATGTTATGTCTGGTTGTGCTTTTAGGTGTTTTGCACTGAGGACCAGAGAATGCTGTATCATCGGATTATATTTTTACAATCAGATGACAATAAACGATTTAACTTGAGGCTCAGACCTCCCATTTATTGTAAATATCTGTGTGACATGCAGTATCACAAAGGCACCTCATAACCCTAATCACAACCTTCTCTTGTTACTATCTTGTTACTGGTGTAGAGCCAACAAAATAAAACAAAAGAGATGGTTGTCGAATTCAGGAGTGCCCAAGGGGACCACAGACCGCTAACCATTAACGGCACGACCGTTGGGGTCATCAAGAGTATCACGTTCCTTGGAGTGCACTTGGTGAAAAATCTCACCTGGTCCCGTAACACCAGCTACATTGCCAAGAAAGCCCAGCAGCGCCTCTACTTTCTGCAAAGTCTGAGGAAAGTTCATCTCTTACCCTTCATCCTCACTACATTCTACAGAGGATGTATTGAGAGCATCCTGTGCAATTGTATCACTGCCTGGTTTGGAATCTGTACATCCTCAGACTGCAAGACCCTGCAGAGGATAGTGAAGTCAGTGGAAAAGACCATTGGAGGCTCTTTTCCTATCATGAAGGACATCAACAACACTTGAAAGGCAATTAACATTGGCAAGGACTCCACACACACCCCTCAGGTAAACTGTTCTCCCTACTGCCATCTGGTAGGAGGTACCTTAGCACTCAGATCATTACATCCAGATTGGGCCACAGTTCCCCCCCCCCCCCCACCCCAGCCCGCCCAAGTCATCAGGCTCCTGAATTCCCAGAACATATGTGGATAGTGTACTGTGGACTTTTACTGTATATGTCTTAATATTTTAATACCTCAATGTGTTTAACTCAATGGTTCTCAACAATTTTCTTTCCACTCACATACCACTTTAAATATTCCATATGCCATAGGTGCTCTGTGATTAGTAAAGGATTGCTTAAGGTGGCATGTGGGTGGGAAGAAAAAGTTTGAAAACCACTGTTTTAATCGTACTTCATTGACTTGTTATGTGCATGGTTTCATAACTCCAAAGGAAATAGGCCAATGCCAATTTTTCTCAAGCAAAATATTTCAGTAACAATTGGGACTAGAGCAGTGAATATCAACTTTCCCTTCCCACTCACATCCTACCTTAAGCAATCCTTTACTAATCACAGAGTACCTATGGCATAGGGATTACTTAAAGTGGTATGTGAGTGGATAGAAAAAGGTTGAGAACTACTGCTCTAGATTTGGGAACAGTTTCTATTCAACAGATATCACACTCTTAAACCTTCCCTCACCACACTAATCTTAAAATACTTTGACATGATAAAAAGACTGTCTGGACTATTGTAATGCCATTTTTTTTCAAGGTTGTAATCTTTATAATCTAGCTATCCTTTGTATCTATTATCTCTTTTTAATTTCTTCATCAAAACTTGAATTAAAATGCTTTTGACTTTTGCCTCCACTTGATGTTTCCCTTTTAGTGAATTTCTGATTCTTTCCCTATGTTCATAATGTAGTATATGATACTTTTCTGGTCTATTTTGTTTTTTAAAGATGCTGTATCTATTCCAGGAGGAAATGGCTGATTCTCCAGTCTTCCTTTATAACTTGGATCCTTAAAAAATAGACATCTATCTTTTGACATAATTGTCAATATCATTAACTTTTTCAAAAACGTTGATGGACTGCATGTATGCATTGGGTTTCATTGTCATCATTCCGTCCATTATCATACTGAATCTATTCTGCAAATTCCACAGATCTTCTTGGAAACATGATTACACTGGATTTTTGAGCCCAATTTTTAAAAAATGCAAATAGTCATGGTTCCAATGCCAATCCCCGAGATGCCCCTCTAACATAACCTTGCTTTTGAAATTCATTTCTCTTTTTGTAACTCTGTACATCGCACAGTCCTGCTAAATATGTACGTTTGGCATGAACAACAAAGAAAAACATTTCTACCCCAATTTTTATCATTGAGCCAACTCCTTATCCATATCCAACATTTGCCCTTAATGAAGGCAAACATGGAAATTTTTGCAAACTGGTGACAAAAACTGGAGCAAAAACAGTCTATTGGAGAAAGTCAGCAGGTCAAGCAGGCATCTGTAGGGGTGGGGGGAGGGGAAGAGAGAGTTGTCGAAACACTTCAGTAAGACTGAAATATCTTCAGCAACCCAAAAACAATAATTTTTCACATGAACTAATTTGATCTGTTTAAATACTTTAAGCTTAAGTAACAGGGAGACAACTATTTGGAGGAGCAATAAACATTTGTGATAGAAACAATTACAATTGGAGCTAACATAGTTAATCTAATAGTATCACACTTCCGGCTATTGTGGATATCATTATAACTGGGGAAATGGCTAGAAATGAGCTAATGCTCTGATATACTTTGCACAAATAAAACAATTTGCGTTTTGTGAGCCTTCGATTTGTTCCCTTTGTACTTATATTTGGTCAAGTCCATCAGATGCTGGGGAAAAGGTGATATGGTAATGAAGTTGTCTGTCTGTATTCCTAACATTAAGAAACAGAAAGAACTCAAGAAAAGCTTTGATGAATAGACTAAATATGTCAGAGGATAATCTTGTTTCAATCACTGTTAACTTTATTTAGATGAAATTGGAGCTCTTTGTGGCACACAGGGGAACTCTCCGAGGGAGCTTTCCTGCTTTGCAATTGTTGTGAAGTAGACAATAATACAGCAATGGTATGGACTTCATCTTTAATTTGAAGAACATTGGATTGTTGTTATTGATGCAGGTTTGATGGGTAAAAGAGCAGGCAAAGACCATGATGAACGATAGAAGGGCATTCTATTGTTTACTGATCAGACTCCTTATAACCATTTCTGAAATATTTGTTGCAGTGGCCTCAAGAAATATATTAAATTACAATATAGAGCTGGGCCTTGTTTATTTTGTGCATGGGTTCCTGCACTCATAATCTACCTTGATTGATGCCCAAAGTATTCTGCATGATAGGCAAGCCTTCCATGTGCAAACAAACATAAAAGCCTTTCATCCACTAGCTCTGCAGTGAAGGACAAAAAGAAGGTTGTAGATCACATTTCTCAAGCTATGCGAGGTGCTGGCTGAGAGAGATATGGGATTGGGAAGTTCGGAAGGGACAGATAGAATGAGGGTGAAAATGAGAACATTGTAGCTCAGGATAGTTTGGGGTAAAAACACAAAATTCTGGAGAAACTCAGTTGGTCCTTCATGTAACAAAGGTAAAAATGCATTCCTTCATTAAAGTATGAGAGAATGTCAGCAGGTGTTTGGGGCATCAGAGTGATTGCGATGTTAAGAGACAGTTTGGTGCATTGAGAGTAAGAGTTGCAATTGGGTTGGGATTCAGTGGTGCGTGACCATAGTGGCATCAGCTGCAAAGTTGGCATGAGGGAAGCAAGCTGTAAGTATTGATCTTAAAGAGGTCTGTGCCTTTGGTGGGCCAAAGATGGTTATACATGCCCTGCAGAGGAATTGATATCACTTGAGCAGTTCCAACAGTTCATATATGTATCATATCACAAAAAAAAATAACAAACCCAACTCAAAGAGATTGGGTTTTTAATGAAGTTCTTTTGCAGAATGTTGTGTAAAATGGAATCCAGTTGTTTTTTTTTTCTTGGCTCAAATCTTCCTGTTATTTCATACAAAGAAGCAAAATGGGGCAGGCAATTCACACAATATAACAGTGAATGAATTGCAAAGATTTCAACAACTGTCCCCAATGACTGTCCACCTTTTACAAGGCCCAAGTCAAGAGTGTGATGAAATATTATCCATTTGTCTGGATGAGTGCAGCTTAAATAACACTCAAGAAGGTCAACACCATACAGGAAGATGTAGCAACCCCCCTCTCCGACCATTCACTCACTCCACTGCAGACACAGACCATCTATAGGATGCACTGCAGCAATTCACCAAGAATATTAAAGATAGGATCTTTCAAACTCACAACTACCAAAATCTACGATAAGGGCACCAAAAGCATGGTAACACCACCTTCTAGAATCTGCTGCACGTTTTCTTGACTTGGCTATTTCTTCACTTTTGTTGAGTCAAAATCCTGCATTCTCCTCTCTAACAACATTGCAGGTATACCCACATCTCAAGAGTAGAATGGTTCATGAAGGCAGCTCACCTTCTCAAGAACAATTAAGGATGGGCAAAGAAACACTTCCTCAGCCTGTATAGGCTGTATTCTTTGAATAAATACAAGCATCTATTCCCTCTCGTTTAGGATATACTGTTGCTAGGTCAAGCTGTGCTGAAAATTTACAAATAAAATTCAACTTTGAGAAAAAACACTGTGAATTGGTTATCATATCCTTGTTGTTTAGTACTACAAATGTAGGATAAATCCTGAATCATACGAATCCCAGCAAAGTTTGTAAGTTGGAAATATTATTGTTAACTATTAATTTCAACCATGCATTTTTCACTTGTATTTTTTTTTGCTTTTCTTTATTTTTTCTTTCTTTTACATGTGCAAACACATCCAATTAAGGCCAGTTTCTGGAGCACTTTCCAAACATTCCTCAACATTGAGCAACACGACAATATTAAAAGCAGAAAAACAAGTTGAGAATAATTGCCAGCTATGAAAAATGAAACTGGAGAAGATACAAATGAATAGACTTTAAAACCATTTCCATTTCCCAGAGAAAGAGAAACAACGGAATGTCAACTGCAAGGAATCTACCAATAAACATACACTGAATGCAAGCCACTTGCAACACTATATAATAGAAACACATGTTAGTTCTGCATGCTATGTTTTGGAGAATAGAGCAACATTTGTTGTGCATCTCACATAAATAGATAACTACTTCTTCTCACAGAAGAATTTTCAGCTGCTCCATGATGACTGTTTCCAACCCTCATAATTGGTAACAGCTGAGATGAGCTTCGTTTAGATCCAGCTGAAAGATTGGTTACAGGTTGAACAGGAGTGTGAATTACAATTCTGACAATGTCAAGAAGTTCATTCACTTTTGTTTAACACAAGTAAGGAATTTTTGTGAATTTTGGGGTGTTTACGGTTCTGTGATTTAATTTAAATCGTGGTTGTAAGTCATTGAAATCTGTGAAAGGATGGTTAAAAAAACAAGCCCAACAGGTAATTCACACTACATTAAAAACTGAGGACTAGTCATTGTAAGTTTCTTGTGACAAATTACCAACTGCAAATTACGGCTGTTCTGACTATTGAAATTAACGATGTGAGTGCACTGTACCGTGTTCATAATAAAATAGCTTTCATGTTTTAAAGCCACATCCTTAATGTCTGATTGGGGCAAGAGCAAAACACAAGTTGCTTTGGGGTATTGAGTGCTTGTTCCTGGAATGAGCACAAAAATGGTATGCAGGCAGGATATTTATTTTTTTCATCTTTCCACGCTGCCAACTTTGCATGGAATGGAAGTTTGTCATGGCATGGGAAATAAAATCTAGCAGTTTCTGCTTTCCCAGCCAATAGTCTTAATGCTATTTATTCAACAAGTAGAAAAGTGATGGGAGGATGTAGAGAATTAGAAGTGAATGCAAACACTTAATTGACTAGTAAAGGAATTGTAAGCATTTCATTGTGGAAAAATACCTAAATGCAGTGACATTGTCCATTGTTGGATTTGTGATTCACCCATTGTTTCAAATTTCCATCCCTTCCTCTTCCTTTCTGGGTTGTGGATGTTTACTTCTAATCCGGCTTTAGAAACATAAACTTCCAGAAACATTCAGCAGGTCAGGCTGCATCTATGGAAAGTGAAACAGTTCCGCAATCTCTATTACATTTCAGAGACTTTCCACATAGATACCTCTGAAATATCTTGCTTAACCATAGCTTCCCCTCGAGCATTGTGGACAGAGTACCACCGTATGTCTTATCTGTTTCCTACACCTGACCACATAATCCCCTCCTTTTCCTTGACAAAACAAGAACAGATTTTCCCTGCTTCCACCTCATCTGTTCTAACAAGATTCTATAAGACATGTATTGCCCCCTCCTCCCCTTTCAGAGTTTCAAAGGGACTATCCTTTCATGACTTCATTGTCTTTTGCCCATGCAACCACTTCCCTCCTTATGATGCTTTCCCAATGCAACAACAAGTCAAGCAGCACCTATCCTTTCACCTCTTCCCTTCCCGTCATTCAAAGGGCCAAACAGTCTTTCCAAATAAAGCAGTGATTCACTTGTATTTCTTCTAAACTTATTTACAGCATTCATAATAATGTTTATAATGTGATCTCTGTGGCAGTGTGAACGGTGGAAGAAACACAGCCACCACGTTGAGGGTCGTTAACGACTGTTTTTATTCAAATTCAGCACGGCCCTTTAAGCACGAGCTCAGTCACCTGGTGCATTGTGACATCATAATCGCTGCCCAGGGTGGGCGCTGGAAGGGATGCTGGAGTCAGAGAGGAACCTCTGACGACGCCATTTCCCCATGGCTGCCCCGCCACGTGGCGATACAAGCGGGGCTGGTTCACCATGAGGATGTGCGCCACCACACAACCTCCCCCCCCAGAACCGGCTATGCGTCCTGTCGCTTTGGTGGCCGGCCCCAGCACTTGGGCGTGGCCGTCTGCACCGGTTGTGATAAGTCCAGATGGGCCGCCTTCAGGCGGTCCACCGTAAAAAGTTCCTCTCTCCCCTCAACACCCAGGGTGAAGGTTCCGCAGGACCGGTGCAAATCTTTGTATGGCCCCTCGTACAGTCGCTGTAGCAGTTCACCTTGTGTTCCCCTCCGCACGAAAATCAACTGGGCCGAGTCGAGCTTTGGTTTTCAGAGCCCTTCCATTTAGTCTGCAGAAGTAACCCTGAACTTACAGTACCTGATATTTTAATTGTCCATCCCCCTCTTACTCTGACTGGTCTGCTTGTAGCCTCCTGCACTCCTGCACTGTGGATCAATGCAACTTTGAAAAATAACACCTCATCTTCCATCCTTGAATTCAACTCAATTTTTCTCTGTCTACCAGTGCAAACTGGCCTTCTGGATGTGACCCACAACACTGCTATTACTAACAGTTCACACTGACAAGAAGCATACTTATGCTTTTAACTACCACATTGACTCATTTGGTCTCACCCCAGCAAAGATATTCCCTTTGTTCTAACCATCCCTCTCCCACCTTCTATGCCACTAAAAATTAATTTGTTTCCTTTATTTTCCAGTTCCAAGCAAGGACCTGCTCCTGTATTTCCATCATTTTCTTGGATAGCCAGCATCTGCAGTTTTCTTGTATAATTTTCAATCTGGATTTATCTTTTCATCTACACTTTGTGTTCTTCATAACACTTTCTGGCAAACATAATTTGTAGAAAATTGAATGGAAGGATTATTTTGCTTAAATTTAGCCCATTTAAAAAAACTGATATCCTCTAAAGATGGGTTGGAGACCTTTTAGTATTATACAGGTAATAGAATCCACAACTTATTAAGACCATAACCAAACTCTTTGAAGGTTTTCTACTGTGTGTTTGGTATTGTACATATTTTGGGGTGTATTCTACTGAAACAATGTGTAGTTTATATGTACAACATTCACTGTCTGCCTTTACTACCCTAAAGTTCAGCCAGATTAATGCTGTATTGATACATCTAAGGAGGCTGATATTCTTTTAAATAGGCAGTGTAATCAAAATGTTTAGATAACTACAGTGAAAACCACTGCAGAAATGTTAATTGATTATGCATAGTAATTTTGAACACCAAAGCTCTGAAGGTTCTTTGTGACAGGATTTTAAACCAGTCTCCTGCGTACTCATCAAGAAGAAAATTCTATCAGTATGAATGACATGGAAGAAGAAATAGTTCAGAGGTTGATAGGTTGAAATAATGTGCCACTGGACAATGACAGCATGCTTTCTTATATACAGAGTAAAATTGTTTAGATTATCCTTTGAAAATGCTGGTTTACAAATTTTCATGGAAAGCCCTATTTATTTTTAAAATTAGAGTGTTTCTCAGAACATACAAAACTCAGTAAAACCAACATCACTAAAACTATTTATTTTAAATGTGAAAATTTTCACATTCTTACTAGCCTTAAGATTTCTTTTTCAAATCAAACAGGGCATTTCACAAATAAAGTTCAAGAAAGCATTTTCACATGTACATCTAAATGCAAAAGCTAAAAAGTTTTTTGGTGCAGTGAGAAAATGGCAATGCAAAAATAGGGAATGCTCAATATCAAGCCCTGAACTGATACATGTTTAGAATGGCTTAAATCCACAATGTGAATATTATGCTCGTGGGACTGTGTATAACAGAATCTCTTGGTAGATGATCTGAAAGTCCTGCATAGCTGCTGCTTAGACTGACATCCTGAAACAGTATATGGGAAGGATTTCATGATAGGGTACTCCTGGTGTGAAGAGGTGCTCACATTAAGTGCATCTTGAGAAATTATAAGGCAGGCAGTTTGTAATTTTACATCTATTAATCATAACTGATAAAAAAAAATTGAGCTGCACACCTGCAATTTTTCTGAGGCATGTTTCTGCTATTTTCCTGAGGGGGCTCTTCTAATTTTGCTGAGCCAAGCTCCTGTGATTTTCCTAAGGCGAGCTCTCTTGATATCAACCACGTCTGAAATACAAATCCCAAGATCTCTTCCATATTACATGGCTTTGATGCCTCACTAAATTATGTCTCATAAAGCCAGCAAACCTTTGCTTAAAGTAGTCAAATCTAAACTGTCTGCTCACATCTTTTCTAAGCTTGAACTTGAGACTGTGGCAAGCATGAATACATGGATGGAAATGTATGTTCCTTAGATTATTTAATGCCAGACTGAAATAGAATGATGGCAACAATTTTGGCATCTTTGGTCAAATTTCTTGAGATTTATAGCAGGATTTTACTTTCCCAATGGTTACTCAGGGACTAAATTTTGACCCACTGGAACAATACTCTCTGATGTCAAAGTTTCGTCCCACCTTAATTCATTTGGGAGTTACATGCAATGAATAGCAATTAGTTGGCTGACTGCCTTCTATCTCTATTTCAGGTTAAATTCTCCTGGTTATGTTGAAATTTATTTTAAAACAAATTAAATGAACCATGGCATACTCCATCAATTTAATAAATCAACTTGAAAAACATTTTGATGATAAAATGTTCACCAAGCAAGCCACAGAGTATCACGTAATCATAGATATTCACAGTGTAAAAGGAAACCTTTAGGTCCATCATGTCTGTGATAGACTTTAGGTTAATTCTCTTCCTTGTTTTATGCCCATTGCCCTATAGATCACGACTTGGACTAGGCGAAAGAAACAGAGACCTTAGTGAATTGCTCAATAAAATGTCCTTTTTACCATAATTTACAAAATCATTACCCATGCTATAGATCACTTCATAGTCTTACCTATAATTCTATATCTGGAACTGCCTTATTAGATCTTTCCCTCCATGTAAGTGACTTCTTAAAACTCACTCATGCAATCATGCCTGTATTTACCTCTGGTAACATCCTACTTCTGCTTCAACTTTTGTGGCTTCTGTTGCTCTGATGGGTAATTGGATGCAACTCTTAATGGAGATCATATGCTATTATGTTAAATAGTGCTTGTCTTTTGAATTTTCCATGACATGAACCACACAAAAAAAGAGTAGATAATTGCTTACTTTACCAATGTAATTGACGTATATCTTAAAGGAAAAAGAACAGTTCTTACTGTAGACAAGAACCATATAAAGGGTCTATAGTAAAAGTATATTTCAGTGACCAATAATTTCAAGGTGTGCCTTCAAACAGTCAAAAATAAAACACAAGATGAGATACACATACTAAAAAGCAAAGCATTAATAATTCAAGTGCTCTTTGTATGATAGAAAAAAGTAGAACATTCTGCATGCCTTAAACCTGACCACAGGAAATATGAATTGAAGTTTATTTCAACAAAATCTATTGAAAGGGGTAATTTTATGCCATCAGTATAAATAAATTACACGTGACATTACTCGCATTTTTGCTTTCTTGAGAAGTTGTAACAGCAAAAAAGCAGCAACAAAATTGGAAACTCATTTTACAAGTTTTGTAACTAATGCCTGGTACAGTATGTTTTTCTTTCAGTAATAAGCTTCCCTTTACAAGAAGAGAACTGTCACTCAAATCCCTAGGGAGTCAGTATCACTGTGCAAGTTGCACCAGTGTCTCTAAGCAGCTATGTTCTACGGAATGAAGTAAAAAAAAATAGAGGTACTCGCATCATTCTGAACCCAACTTGGTATGAAATAGTCAATCTATTTTTGTGTATTTGTATTGTCACAAACTGAAACCAAGTCAAAAATCTTGCAATTATCAACATTTGTTTAGCTTTTAACACTGCAATATTGAAAGTAGTTCCAGATATAGGGTGGCAATGGCCATTTCCTCCAAAATAAATACTTTAAAGATTCAATCTATTTTCTATTTTATCTCATGTTTCTTGTCCATCTATTTTGCATTAATATTTTTATATATTCTCAACAGATCTCATATGTACTTTTAAATCTTGACTGGTTGTTCTATTAATCAAAGAGAACATTATGGTGTTTTGATTGTTATTCCTCATGGAGAGAAGATTGGAAATGAGGGGTTTGATATGTGAGCTGTAAATTTTGCATTTTGTTGTGGTGAATAGATGCAATGAAACAAATGCAGCATTTTCTCACTTAATTTGGCAATATTGCTGCAAAAGCTTAAACTGATGAAAAGTAAATCACAATCCCTTAATTGATGGATGCAAATTAGATGGTAATAAAGTCATTGAATTTTTAAGTTCAATACATGGTGGGGGCTCTTGTGTAATACTAGTAAGCAGGGCACTGAGTCCCAAATAACAAGCTGTCAGCAGGCAGGGGATTTTTTAAAAAGTTGCTTTTAACATTCAGGAGTGGAGTTACTGGTAGTTAGAATGCTGAGGAATCAAAAAATATCTTCAGAATAACAAAAATAACCATGTCCTCAATCTCGCAGAGTGCAAAAGAAAAAAAACTGGGAACGGTAAATCTCAGTCGTAGGATGAAAAGAACATCCAGAATTAAGGATCTGGGAAGGTCAGAGTGCAGTTTTGACCAGTGGTTGTCCTTGGGAATATCTCAATTTAACAAGGTCTGTCAAATAGGAAAATCCCCAATTATGTCCCATTAAATAACATTAATTCCTTAAAATAAAATTGAAATGATATTGAAAAAGGCTCTTTCCAGTTTCCAGTTGTTTTTATTTCTGATGTCTAAAAAAATGTTTATTTAATTCTTTTACCTGCCTGATTCTAGGCTTGGGAAAATATGGTGATTTGCAATTGGTTTTGACACTACGTGAAAATGAGGAACTTGTTAAGAATAGGAATGTTCGGGAATATATTTGTCATTATATATTTGTCCTGGGTAAACTGGTACCTCTCACTTTGTTCGCTTTAGATTGGTCACAGTGTTTGAGCTACCGAAAGAAAATGACACACACGCCGAGAGCACTTCAGTTTATACAAATCTTTATTATAAATTCTAAAGCTGATATCAAACTACAATATGCAAGCCCTTCCCAATTATACTTATCAATGCCTGGACTGGTCGCAACTGCCAAGGCGAGGCAACAACCGCACACTTGTAGTAGGTTGTCGGGGCACAGGTAGCAGCTTCTCCACCTCCCCCGACCGGGACGTTGGCTGGACTCTAGAAGTTCTTCTTCTTGCTGAGAGATGTTGCCACCTCTCAGAGAGTCTCAAACTTCAGCAGCGGGACCATGGCTTATATTACCCAAAAACTGCTTACCCAAGCACCTATTCCCAGCACAGAAAGAAAGATAAGCGAGCAAGCTAGCATCCCTAGGCTTCTATCGAATAACACAACTTTCAGCTTATCACTGAATACAATGGTTTATTTTGCATCAAGGTTAGGTCTCTGTGACCAAAACAAGCAGGAAGATTAAATGTTCTTGGTACACAGATGTCTTTTTGTCAGATAACTGTATTTCTGGGCCCCATGGTGGAATTTAGCTTATGTCTGCTGGGTCTCAAGCAGGTTACTGATTCTCAGCCTTCCAGGAGGAAAAAACATGGTTTAAATCCTCCAATACAATATTCAAAACCAAAACTTAGTATCTATTACTATTTGTATCTTTGTAGTTTCTTGCCATTCTTCTCCATGTGTCTCTGAACTCAAATCATGCATGAAATCCATAAGATTCACCTGCAACTGACCACTTTTTCACCAAACTGTGATTCTGTTTAGTTGGAGAATGGAAGAGAGGCAATGGAAGGTGTGGAGAATGTTGTAGTTAATAGAGCCAAAGGTTACAGTATGTCTTGAGGGTAGGAATTGTCACAGACATAGTGGAAGCTGCAGAAAGTTCCAGGAAATATGGACATGTATTAGGTAGATGGGAAGATAATTAGCAAGTAATTGGAGAAAAGAAGCAGGAGCCAAAGAAATTAGGGTTATGAACACTGTTTCGTTAGGTTGAACTTGTGCAATCAGGTGATAATAAATGAACTTGAACTTTTAAAGGGATGGTGGCAATAGTTTTGAAACAAAAAATGTGGTACAGTACTGAGAGAGATCAATATATAATTGATTTATCTAAATGCTTCCTTCATCAAATTTATAGGAATGGACAAGATAATCCATCATCCTCTAATTTTGTGGTCAGCCAGCACAATTGGGAATAAAGAATGCAACCCCAAAAAGGCCAACATTTTACTTTATTTGAAGTTTACTTTCCCAATCAAAGCATAGTTGGAGGTCCCTCCAAAGTATTGGCTATTTGAACAAGCCAAAATACTTCCTGTTATGCTTAGTTTAATTCTATAATATTATTATTTCTTCCTGTACTTATTAAGTGCAATTTTGCCATTACCTCATTCTTCATTCAGTATCAGTTGATTCTGACAAGACAAGCAGGTAACCTTCTCATATTTATGTGAAATTGCCTTGTCTATAAGTCAATAAGGAAGGAGCATTGGTATGTGCATCTGTATGAACCTTGGGATCACCAGAAATTTCGAAGCATTTCCAGTCAATCTAACAAGTCTTTAAACCAACTTGCCTTACCAGAGATAGATTTACTCTCTACAATTTACCTCAGAGTATCTCGAGCCAGATGCAGAAATGATCTTAACATCTACCCTCAGTTGCATGGAACGCTGAGAAGTGAATAAGTCCGTGCTGTTACCATGACTGTATTATCAATAGGTAGTGACTTTACAATGTTTGACAGTTCATGATTTATGTAAATACATCCTTTATGTTCTTACAGGGAATGGGTTTCTTCCTCTGTGTTCTTGCTCAGGTAACTTGCCCAAGAATAACACAGAACATGTAAGGCCCATTGTTTTTAATACATATTAATCTCCACTCATGATGTTGTCTTCTCAGATTTATTTTGGCTATTGATCCATCTTTATCTGATGGGCCACCTTGCATTCCTATGATTTCACATTGTGAGCTTGGCAGGAGATCAATGGCAAGTCAAGACCTTCCCTAGCAAAGTCTACAGAAATATCCTACCAGTAGAAGTTGTTAATTGTGAATTGGAAGGATGGATTATGATAGATGTTTCCTTCCTAACATGCTTCACCTTCTTGTATGAAGCCTACCAATTCAGTAAACCTTGGCAGAGTAATTCAGCTTTTTGCAGTACCATTTGTTGAGCTTCACCACCTTTATGGTCAAGGCAATGGGATGCATTTCAGTGGACAATGTCAGAATTTAAGTGGAAAATGAATACAGAAATTAAATTATTTTTCATTCTAAAGGCAGTACTGATAATAAATTTATGATTGTACAATAATTGCCAAAATGTCTTTCTTCCAGTTATATGGAATAAATTGAGGGCATAAGGGTGAGGGAGTTAACATAGGAGCATGCTGCATAATGATTGCAAAATGTTTCCATTAGTCCTCCAGCAATACTCTGTCCATTAGAAGTGAAAATATAGCCAAATTAATGGACCAATTATTTTCTTTTGAAGTACTTACATTTGGATTAGAAAACAAAAACATAAACAGTTTTATGAATGGAATGGCTTTCCTGAGTAAAGTTTGAACTTCCTTTGTGGTAAATTGATATTGATGATTCTTTGTGTTAGCTTCCTGGACGCTAGAGAAAGGGTTTGTGGGATTGATAAAGCTAAAAACCCCCTTGCCATCATTTCCTCTTCGATTCCTTATCTCTTGTATACAGCTGTTGGCTTTCCATATAATCTTTAGCTTTCCTCAAAAATCTCAACGGTAGGGCCCATGTTTGAAGATAGAATAAAACCACTACACCCAAGTTCAGGAAATTTCTGATATGCCCATTATCACAATTCAGGGCTCTTCTAACCACAAGCTCCAGGACTAACTGTTTGTCATATCAAACAGGAAATGAGTCTGTTTGTGACGTGACTGTTCTGCAGGTGTTCACATGTGGTCTTTGGTGATGAAGCTGCCCGTTATTGAGTAGATGCTTAGCTAAAGTCTGAACACTTGGATTGACTGTGGCAATATATACTGAACCAAAATGTAAATAATAACTAATTCAGACTGAAGACTATAATTCATGTGTAAACATCTGGTGTGAATAAAAAAGTTTCCTATGCAATGAAATGAACACTGTAAAGTCCTCTGTTAAAATCTGAGAAGTAATGTTTGCAAATCCATACTTTGTTATTCTGTAACATCTTTCAGAATAGCAAGAGAAGGGGTTGATCCAAAACAACAACTTCCTTTCCATTTCCTTCCATAGATGTTGCCTGACCCATTGAATTCCTCCAGCAGTTTTGTTTTATCCAGAAAAGCAATATCTGTGTAAAAAGACCACAGACCAAAAGCTTCTTTGATTAACAAAAATAAGTGTACATTCATTTGTATGTTCTCTCTGAGTCTACACAGGTTTTCTCTGGGTGCTCCGGTTTCCTCCCATTGTTTAAAAAAAAAACATAGGTCCATTGGGTATAAATGGACAGCATGGGTTTGTGGGCTGAAAGGGCTTTTGTTACTATGCTGTATGTCTAAGTTATAAAAATTTAAATTCTATATTCAAAATTTAATCATCAACAGAAAACAAAAAATTGTGGGGTATTTTTAATCTACTTTCCTGCATTACCTGAAATATGTCTGCATATTTTTACTGATATTCCTGTAGCAGAGAACTTGGTTAAATAATTTCTCTACTCACTTTGTTACTCACTCCATTTTGCACCATATATTAACATTGAGTTTTCCAGTTTCTGTTAGGCCTGATATGTCGTCTGAGCATATTCCATCTGGGAATTCTGCATCTGGATGGCATAAACTGAGTTGTCTGGTTTACATGAGGCCACTCCCCTGCCTCCCTCTGTTCCCCCTCTCTCCATCTCCTTTCCACCAGCTTCTCATACTTCCCTCTCCATTCAGAGTGCCCTCCCTCACCACTTCCCAACTTTTTTCTCATGCCCTCTCACTCATATCCGCCTATGAACTCTTGCCTATGACCCCGTGCTCCTCCCACCATTTTATTCAGGTGCCTGGCTGCTTTTTGCTCATACCTTGATGAAGGGCTCTGGCCTGAAATGTTGGTCATGTCTCTTTATCTTTGCAATGCTGCGTAACATGCTGAGTTTCTCCAACATTTTTGTGCAAACTTGCACCATATATTTTTGCCTCAGCTTAAGTTAACAGTTCTAACATGGGTGGGAGTATTTATTGAAGAAGCAATGACAGAGATGACATATGTCCCATTTTCCATTATTAGTGTCTCGTTAACATTGAGCGTACATCATGCCTGTCTATAATATGAGTGCAGCTGATTTTGATCATGTTTTATCGTTGCTGACAATTTCTCCAACATGCACATATGCGCTTTCAGCTGTAAGGCTCACACTTCCTCATCCTTCCCATCTCTAAATAAGTCACAGAATAATTTCCACAGGGAAATACATCAATATCCTGTGCTTTGGACATAGAGAAATCAAGGAAAAGGCAAACTCAAGTGGAACCTGGCACCATCCCTGCTCAGACATAATAGATCAAGGTATGCCCACGTCCAACTGACCCATGAGCAACACTTATGGAGATTGTTATTTACAAGTTAAAACCCAACCTATTGTCTCTTTCAAGCTTTCCACAAAAAAATAAGATTATGAACTTTATTAGAATGGTGACTTGCTGCCTAGTACAAACAATTGGATTTGATTCACTCTCCAAGTGTTTGTGAACATT
The DNA here is from genome assembly GCF_036971445.1 of Narcine bancroftii. NCBI lineage: Eukaryota > Metazoa > Chordata > Chondrichthyes > Torpediniformes > Narcinidae > Narcine > Narcine bancroftii. The sequence continues at coordinate 50,063,419 of NC_091470.1, read as the reverse complement.
GTAGGTGTGGTTCAAGAGCCAGCATGTGTCGGCAACTTCTCAAACGGTGATATGGTGCTTGCAGTTACACATTGACCAAAAAATTGCATTAATTGTACTTTTGGCCAGACAAGAAAAGGTGAAGGGATATTCTTCAATTTTGACAGGGGAGCCAGAAATGAATTGACAGCAGTTTAAAATCTTCACCTCCCCAACGACATTCAGCTCAGTTTGACTTCCTTCTTGTAGGGTCGGAGTGCAAAGGTTGGGCAGGTATTGCTTTCAGCCAGATTTTCCCCGTTATTGCAGATTGGCTTCTTGAACAAGGAAAATGCAAAAGTCCTCTGGTTGCCATAGATGCAGTCAAACACAGATGTCAGTAGGCAGGCTATAATGAGGATGGAGACAGATGCATGATAAAAGCAATTACATATCATGCAAGGGCTTCAGTTAAGCTCTATAACATGTAAACCTGTGAGTGAAGGCTCTGATGTAAAGAAATGCTTCTTTTAATGAAAAGCTCTTGAAGTAGTTGAGGGGAGCCAAGCTTGCTTATTTCAGTGGATTATTGGATACTGTGGCCCATCGCTCTTCCTTTTTTTGACCTAGTTTGCTCATTAAACAGATTGCAGCAATATGTTGTTATGCCTGAGGTTTTGGAGCTGAATTTGACTGCTGCAGCCACCTCTTTGTACTTGCTTTGAGCCCATCATTTTAATGGTCTTCCCTATTCAGTCTCTGCTTCACTTAGCCTATGTAAAACCTCTGCTGCCTTTGAACATTTGGGGTTTATGGCCTGCTCCAGACCACTGAAACAGTTTCCATTTTGTGTCCTGTTTCAAACAAAAGGAACTGATTGTTCTTCTCTGAAGTATGTTGCGGTGTTTAAATCCTGCAGGAACAAAATTAAATCGACAGTCTCTTATTCTGAAGGGATGACAGACATGGGATGGTGGAGGTTTCTGGTACAAATAGAGACCTTTCAGCTTATTGTGTCCATGGTGCCAAAACCAGAACAATTTAGCTTACTTCCACTTCCCAGGTCTCAGCCTGAGAGGTTTAGCAATTCCAGGTTCATTTTCACAACCAGAGTTTACGCCTCCACCAATCTTTCAGGCAGTGAGTTCCACACCCACCCAACTCTTTGAGTGGGGAAAAAAATCTTAGGCTCCCCTCTATATAACCATATACAGCACAAAACAGGCCAGTTTGGCCCTATGAGTCCATGCCGGAACAAATCCCCACCCTCCTAGTCCCACTGACCAGCACCTGGTCCATACCCCTCCAATCCTCTCCCCTCCATGTAATTATCCAGTCTTTCCTTAAATGAAAATAACGTCCTTGCTTCAACCACCTCTGCCGGATGCTTATTCCACATCCCAACCACCCTTTGCATGAAGAGATTTCCCCTCATGTTCCCCTTATAATTTTCCCCCTGCCGTCTCAAACCATGGCCTCTGGTTTGAATCTCCCCCACTCTTAATTGAAAAAGCCTATCCACGTTGACTCTCTCTGTCCCTTTTAAAATCTTGAACACCTCCATCAAATCCCCCCTCAATCTTCTACGCTTCAGAGAAAAAAACCCCAGGCTGCTCAACCTTTCTCTGTAACTCAAACCCTGACATCCTGTCAACATTCTCGTGAACCTTCTCTGCACTCTTTCTATTTTGTTTATATCCTTCCTATAATTTGGTGACCAAAACTGCACACAGTATTCCAAACTTGGCCTCACCAATGCTTTGTACAATTTCATCATAACATCCCAACTCTTGAATTCAATACTCCGATTTATGAAGGCCAACATTCCAAATGCCTTCTTCACCACACCATCTACCTGAGTATCAACTTTGAGGGTACTATTTACCATAACTCCTAAATCCCTTTGTTGCTCTGCACTCCTCAATTGTCTACCATTCAATGTATATGACCTATTTAGATTTACCTTTCCAAAATGCACACTTCACACTTAGCCATATTAAATTCCATCAGCCATTTCTCAGCCCACTCCTCTAGCTTTCCTATATCTCTTTTTAATCTACGGTAATCTTCCTCACTGTCCACAATACCACCAATCTTTGTATCATCTGCAAACTTACTTAACCAATTCACCACCCCTTCTTCCAGATCGTTAATATATATAACAAACAATAGTGGACCCAGGACCGATCCCTGAGGAACTCCACTAGTCACCGGCCTCCAATTTAACAAACAATTTTCTACCAGTACTCTCTGACACCTCCCATCCAACCATTGCTGAATCCATTTCACTACCTCCTTATTTATACCTAATGCCTCCACCTTTTTTCCTAACCTCCTGTGGGGAACTTTGTCAAAAGCTTTACTAAAGTCTAGACAACATCCACAGCCTTCCCTTCATCAATCTTTTTTGTAACCCCCTCGAAAAACTCTGTAAGGTTTGTTAAGCATGATCTACCCCTGACAAAACCATCCTGACTACTTCCTATCAATCCCTGTTCTTCCAAATATTTGTAAATGCCATCCCTCAGAACACTTTCCATCAACTTACCCACCACAGACGTCAGACTCACAGGTCTATAATTTCCTGGCTTATATTTGGACCCTTTCTTAAACAGCAGAACAACATGAGCCACCCTCCAATCCTCTGGCACTACCCCGTGACCAGTGACATCCTAAATATCTCTGTTAATGGCCCCACTATCTGTACACTAGTCTCCCTGAGTGTCCTTGGGAATACATTGTCCGGTCCCGGAGATTTGTCCACGTTTATCTTTTTTAACACTGCCATCACTACCTCCTCAGTTATCCTTATATGATTCATGACCTCCCCACTATTTTTCTTTACTTCAACTGGTACAATATTTTTTTTCCCTAGTGAATACCGAGGAAAAGAAATCATTTAAAATTTCCCCATCTCCTTTGACTTTTCACATAGCCTACCCTCCCTATCTACAAGGGGTCCAATTTTATCCTTCACTAATCTTTTACTTTTAATGTACCTATAGAAACCCTTTGGATTTATTCTTACTCTGTCTGCCAAAGCCTCTTCGTGCTTCTTTTTGGCCTTTCTAATTTCTTTCTTAAGATTTTTTCTACACTCCTTGTAGTCCTCTTTCAATTTCTCTTCACCCTGCTGTTTATACCTGTTGTACACCTCCCTCTTTCTCCTATCCAAATTTCTAATATTCCTCGAAAACCAAGGCTCCCTGTGACTTCCAGCCTTTCCTTTGATCCTCACTGGGACATATCTACTCTGTACTCTCAAAATTTCTTATTTGAATAATCTCCATTTTTCATTTACATCCTTTCCTGAAAAAATCATGTCCCACTCAATACTCCCTAAACCCATTCTCATTCCTTCGAAATTTGCTTTTCTCCAATCCAGAACCTCAACTTCAGGCCTTTTTTTGCTCTTCCCTAAAACTACCCTAAAACTAGTAGAGTTGTGATCACTAGACCCAATTTGTTCTCCAACATTAACCTCAGACACCTGACCTATCTCGTTCCCTAACAGGAGATCCAGTATTAAACCATCCTGAGTCGGTTCCTCTACGTATTGATTAAGAAAACGATCTTGCACACATTTGACAAACTCTAGCCCATCCAGCCCTCTTACTGTATGGGTATCCCAATCAATGTGAGGGAAGTTAAAATCTCCCATGAACACTACCTTATGTTTATTCCTTATCCAAGGAATTTTTACCTCAGCTATGAATCTTCCTGCTGAGAGAAAGATGTCCTTTCTTTTTATTCTCTCCATCTATTTATACACTTCAATTAAATCTCGATTCAGTTTAATTTGTTCCAAAGGAGCAGCACAAGCCACTTTCTTGTCATAACGATAACTTCCTAGCCCTCGATCTATCTTTGTACAACTTCACTGAACCGTCTCCAGTGTTATCCTCAAGTTCATACTAACTCTTCTGATCAGATGATTTTAGAAACTTAAGCAAAATACTAACAAAATTATGCAGATAGAAGGATGATAATTTTCTCCCTCTGCCTCCAATTTAGTGCATTTTACTCATTTGCAAAGTTTTTTTGCAGTGCATCACACACTGCAAACACAGCATACTCTTGAAGAACAGCGAGATAACCTAAAGATGGCCAATGATTTGTAGACAAGCAGCTTTAATTCCTTATCTGGGCAGATCATCATAATCTCTGGATGTCCAAGAAGCCTGTCATCAGTTGTATTCTGATATGTAGTCACAATAAGGAATCTTGCTGTTGTGGGGAATTCAGTGAGATTTGGAATACAGGGTATAGCAAAAAACTGAATTTCTTAATCAAAAGGTCTTCCTTTTAAAAATATTCTGGTATATTAAACTTTACAAGGAAAAGAACAGTATTGACATAAAATGCATTGTCAATTTAAATTATAAGAATGTATTTCTATCTGAACATTTTATTGGATTCTTTTGCTAAACAGATGAATCTTGCAGGCAATGATCAGGATGTACTTATTTTAATGCAGCATCCCAGAATATGAACAGGGATTACATATTAATATTATTCATAATATTATTAAGTAGTATTAGGGTACACCCCGCTTTACAAAAGTAGAGCGTTCCTATGAAACCTTTTGTAAGCCGAAATGGCGTGAAGTGAAGACCATTCACTACGATTGAAGGCTATTTTCATAAAAGTGAAAACCCATTCAAATTTCTTTCCAATGGCGAACGCAGTTTTCTTCGTAAAAGTGACTCTGAGTAAAGTGAGTATTCGTAAAGTGGGGTATACCTATATTGAGATCTTAAAGTAATGTTTTCTTTTTAAAAACACTCAATTAAACCAATAGAGTGGAAGCAGATTGTGGGCATAGTTACATATTCAGAGTATTGTTGTTCAACTTGTGACACACCAAGTGAAAGCAATAATTTAAGAAATTTCAAAAAAAAAGCTTCATGGGCTTGATTGAGCAATGGAGAAGTTGTCTAATGGCCACCTTATTTTGTGACTTAGCTGACTTAGAGGGTGATCTATATAAACAGATGACCAGAATAAATATGGTAAGGACCATTCTAAAAAGATTTAGATGCAAATACATGTTGGTTAGAAAAACATGACATGCAGATGATGAAGAGGCATCCATTAACAATAAATAGAAAAGGAATGGTTGTGATTAATAAGCATTTGTGGATGGGTTCCAATCAGTGCCAGAGAAGTAACTCGAAACATTATGTTCTGGGAAATTTATATATTGATAAGTGCACCGATCAAAGGACATTGTAGCACGGGAACAAGCCCTTCAGCCCGCAATGTCTGTACTGATCATTGAAATGTATCCCATCACCAACACATGGTTGATATCTCTTCATCCCCTACCTGTTCATATGCCTGTTTAAAGGCCTCTTAAATGTTGTTTTCATATCTGTTTCCTCCACCTCCTCTGGCATCACGTTCCAGACACCTACCACTTAGTGTACAAAAACATCATGCTCACAAATCTCCCTTAAACTTTGCTCCTCTCACCTTTAATCTATGCCTTCTAGAATTTAGCAAGTCCTTTGACAAGATCCTGCATGATAGCTAGTGAGGAAGGTCAGAGATAAGCAATCCAGGATGACCTGAGCAATTGGATACAGAATTAGCTTGATGGAAGGAGATAAAAGGTGATGGTGGAGAGTTGCAACTCAGGTTGGAGGCCTGTAATCCGTGGTGTGCTGCAGAGATTTGTGCTGGGACCACTGCCTTTGCCATCTGTATTAATGACGAAGAAGACAATGTAGTTAGCATGGTTGGTAGGTTTGCAGACGACATCAAAATCAGGGGTGTATTGGACAGCGAAGAAGGATACCTCAGACCACTACAGCATTTAGGTGAACTGGGAAAGTGGGCTAAGGAATGTAAGATGGAATTTCACTTGAAAACCTACAAAGTTTTGCACTTTGGTAAGTTAAGCCAGGGCAGAACTTACATGGTGAATGGTAGAGGTATGAGGAGAGTTGAAGAACGCAGATACGTGGGGGTATAGGCACACAGTTCCATGAAAATAGTGATGCAGCTGGATAGGGGGATTGATGAAAGTGTCTGGCACTCTTGCCTTCATTAATCAGGGCAATAAATACTGGAGCATCAGTGACGTGTAATAACTGTACACTGCATAGGTGAAACTGCATTAATTGCATTCTTAATTGGAAAAGGTGCAGAAGAGCTTCACCAGAACAATACTGGGACTGTTCAACTTGAATTATAAAGAGATGCTGAATAGGCTGGAACTTTTCTCCTTGCAGTATAGGAGGCTAAATTGCCATAGCTTTTTATCTCACTGGGGCATAGATTTCAGGTGAAAGGGGAAAAGGGGACATGATGGGCACCTTTATAAAGAAGATGATGGGTCTGTAGAATAAGATGCCAGAATAAGTGGTTTAAACAGGGATAAATGTATGTTCAAAATATATTTATCCAGGTACATTGATAGAAAACGTTTTAGAGGTATATGGGCTGAATAGGAAGCATAGAAATGTCTGTTCATGTGCTGTAAACTCTATGACTCTAGTATGTGACATTACCACCCTGGGAAAAAGACTGAATAACATATCCATGCCTCATAATTTTATATACTTCTATCACTTAACCCACAAGAGAAAACAATCTAAGTTTATACAACATCTCCTTTAGGTCATACACTTTAACCCAGGCAAGATGGTAGTGAAACTTATCTGAACCTTCTCCAAAGCCTCCACATCCTTTCTGTAATGCAATGACCAGAATTGGTGTCCACCTGACAGAGGATCTCTCCTGATCCTCCAACACCAGATCCATTGCCAAGATTGCCCAACAACACCTTTACTTCCTGTGGAGTTTGAAGAAAGTTCAGCTTCCACCCTCCACCCTCACTACATTCTACAGGGAATGCATTGAGATCCTCTATAACTGCATCACCGCCTGGTTCGGGAACTGCCCCATTTCAGAACGCAAGTCCCTGCAGCAGATAGTAAAGACTGCTGATGGGATTATTGGAGTCTCTCTCCCTGCCATGATGGACATTTATAATGGCTGTTGTTTGCAGAAAGCCATAAACATCATGAAGGACTCCACACACCCCTCCCGCAATCTGTTCTCCGTCCTGCTATCCGGGAAGAGGTACTGAAGCATTCAGGTCCTCACAACCAGATTACGAGACAGCTTTTTCCCCAAGCCATGAGGCTTTTGAACTCCGGGGACACAGGGCTAGCATATGTAACATGAGTGATATGTTATGATATGTTATCTATAAAATGTTTCTGAGGTAATTTATCCATGTAAATAACCAGCTGCATTGTCTGGAGAAACACTATCTCGTTTTTCGCTGTACACTGCAAAGTTTATGGTATGAATGACAAATAAATGCAACTTGACTTGACTTGATATTCTAAATGTGGCTTAACCAAGTTTTATAGAACTTCAGAAGTAGTTAGGTGTTGTCTTTCCACAGTTGTAAATCAGAGTACTTGTTTAGAATTTTGCTTTAGTAGAAAGAAAGTTCCATGACATTGGTAAATTATTTAAGGAAAGTACTTGGTAAAGAATATAGATTAATAGAAAAAATAAGTATGTAGCGGCGCTATGGCAGCACTATAACAATCAGGAGGCATCAAATTGGCCACGTGACGTCATTGCGTGTTGAGCACGTGATTCTGGCTTTTAAAAGATTGTGCGGGTGATGAAAAGTAAATATATTTGATTCACTCTAGAAACATCTTGTGTGGTTATTTTGTTGTGTCCACTGCGATTCCAGTGGCCAAAAGTATATAAAAATGGCAGAATAGAATAATCCAGTGTGATGGAAAATTGCTTGTATATATGCTCAGAGTTACTGGTGGTTCCATACTAGGTAGGCTGTGACGCAGCTGGTCACCAGACTTTCCACTACACATCTATAGCAGTTTGCCAAGGTTTGCAGTGTCATAACAAACCCAAGAAAGTCAAGGAACAGACATGCTTTCTTCATAATGACATTCATATGCTGGATCCAGGAAAGTTTCTCAGAAATAATGACTCCCAAGAATTCAAATTTTCTTACCCCATTCACATCCGATCCCCAATTATCATTGTATCGTACACCTCTGGTTTTCCCCTCCTTGGTTTTGGAGACATTGAGTGTGAGGTTGTTAGTACATAATTCAGCCAAGTTTTCATTCTCCCTCCTGAATGGTAACTCATCACCCTCTTTTACACAACCCACGATGGTGGGTAAGATCGCAGCCCTGTGGTGCTCCAGTACTGATGGAGATTGTGGAGGAGATGCTCTGACCATTTCTCACTGATTATGGTCTGGAGGTGAGGAAATCCAGGATCCAATTACACGGTGGGGTATTAAAGGACAAATCTTGGAGTTTGCTGCTCAGTTTCTTTTGTTAACATTATAGTACTTAACAAAGGGCTTATCATCAAAGATGGTATCATAAGGGGATAACAATGCCATATAAAGCTTACATGAGATTTTCAATTATCTAGTAGGTGATATTACCAGTGTAGGACACACAAACATACATATTAAGAGGAGGTGTAAACCACAAGGCTCCTTGAGCCTGTTTCACCATTTAATATAATCATCATTTAATGTAATAATAGCCTATATGATCTCTGCATTCCTGCCTACCTAAAATAACCTTTCACTTCTTTGCTTATTATCTACTTAAAATTATTCAAAGTCTGCTTGTATTGATCTTTGAGGAAGAGAATTCCAAAAATCCTGTCTGAATTCTATGATCCCTTATTTTTAAACGGTGACCCTTAGTTATAGATTCTGCCACAAGAGGAAGAGTCATCTCCACATTTACTGTGTCAGGATCCCTGAGAATCTCTTACAAGAGAGCAGGTGGGAAGAGATAACGTGATTGAGGAAATCTGTGTTCTCATAAACTATGTCAGTCCTGAGATGGAAACAGAGAGATCGAGAAAGGAGAGAGAGGTACAGAAAATGGACCAAGTACATTTGAGGGCAGGGTGGAAGTTTGGTGTGAAGTTGTTAAAATTGATGAGTTAATTACAGGTGCATGACACAGTACCAATGTAGAGTTCTATGGAGAAAAGTTGGAGAGTATTACCTGTGTATATCTGAGAGTATTATCTGGACCCGTCTGAAGAGTAGATCTTTCTGTACAATAACTTGAGTTTTTTGTATCATGAGTAACTATGGGATAAGAGAAGGCAATTGAAAATAAGTTCTGAAATAACTAAAGATTGTCTCCTATCCTTTCCCAACAAAAGGAATAAATCTTGTTTGCTTCTTCCTTTTGTATAAGATCATTTAACTACTTTAATTAACACTGAGATGCAAAATTTGCCATTCAATAGAATATTTTGAAAATATTCTTTGGCAATTAAAGCAAATTCAATAGCACCTATTGAAAAACTGCATATTTCCATGCTTTGTAGTGGTGTAGAAGGAACCTATTTCAATGGGCATCGTGAGGCAGTTTCTCTGCCGCTGCAACATCCTGTGACAAATTCCAAACAGGTTTAGTGCCTGTTTTACTTTGTTTCAAACTGAAAAGTAGCCAAATTTTATGGTAACAGACCCAGAAGCTGTTGGAAACACTCAGCAGGACCAGGCGGTAGCTGCAGAGAGAGAAAAAGAATTAATGGCTGATGACCTTTCATCTGAAGTGGGTAATTATAGTGAGTAATTATTTTTATTTTAAAATCATAGCTGCAATGGGATGGAGGAGGAGAAATCATTTGGTGAAAGATAAAATGGAATGTCAATTTCTGTCACCAGTCTTGCAGATACACATTCATGAGCCCTGTCATTGTGAGATGCTGTAGAGTAACATAAATTCTGTGTTGGCTGTATGCATATAGTTTGCTGCATTGTGAGCTGTTCAATGATCTCCAATGTCCCCTGTCCGCTGCAACATTTTGAAGAGATTCCAATTGAAATCATAATGGACCCTTACAGAGAAGAAGTCAGGAGACAAATTAGAACCAGGTTCCCATCTGTGATTATTTAACAAAAAACTTGCATTGGTGAAAGCTCCTCCTCCTGGTGTCCCAGTCGAACGATAGTGTTTTTTTTAGGGCATTACCACGGAGAGAAGAAAAACTAATTAAACTGTCCCCCACCTAAACCAAATCTTTCTACACTCTGTGATCTGTCATATTTCCGTGATTAAGTTAAGGAAATTTCAGCTCATGACTAATTCAGGGACACGCTGACAGATTATCCACTTGTTCGAATAGCTACACCTGCCCAAACACAACTGAAAAGCTTTCAACCTTTATTGAAACAAATCTATGCAAAGACCAGAAGTGGATTCTGTAAAGATCCCCTTGTTTGATAAGTGCACAAGTTGACAACAGACAGAGTGAGAATGTACTTATGGTTTGGTTAAACATCTAACTGTTAATGGCAGCTCTTTTTTTTACATGAGGTTTGCAGTTGAAATGCTTGAGTGGAAAAGAAAGAAAGACACACAGATCCATTCAAATCCATGTCTGCTACTGATAATGAGCTCAAACATTTTCAGTCTGACCAAAAGTTCAAGACAGAAATGTGTATTCTGATTTGACATACAAGGCAGCCAAAACAAATTCAATAAAACATTATTACGAGAGCTCGAAAGTTAATGGTCAGAAATAAATTGCAATGAGCGCAGCCAAAACAGAATATGGCAGTTCACCATTGACATCTACCAGCAGAAATATTGCCATCATTCTTTGCAATGAATTGGACAGTGGTCTTGTAATAGGCCTGTTATGGCATGTGACCAAGTGATTGGAGCAAGTTAACTGTAATTTGTGGGGCAGAATTTTCGAGCTTAAAGGAGAACATTGAGTAGCTTTTATCCCCACAACTTCCACTTTTCTGAATTGGTTATTATTATTATTATTCTTTGCATTAATACAAACTGGAGAAAAATCTAAGTGAAAGGCAAAGCATTTTGTCTGAAAGACAAAGCAGGCAATCTTTACTGGGCACATTCCCCAAAGTCAGTGAATCCTGGTTCTCGCGTGTAAGAACTTTGCACTTAAAGCTGGTCTAATGATCAGCACCCTTCATATTGTGAGAACTTCATTTGCTGAAATTTTGATTAGAGGAAGCATACCCAGTCATTTCACAGTTACTGCACTGTCTGAGGTGGATGTTAGCTAATTTTATTCATTGGTGCTTTAAGATAAACTCTGATTCTACTCACCTAATCACACAGAAATAGTTCAATGCTGATTTTAAACCCTTCAGTAAGGTGACATTGATATCCTCATAATCTATAAAAAGAATTGTAAAATGTAAGGCAGTACAGTAAAATATAAATGTAATTTTAAAATTCTTGTTTATTCACGTTGAAGCAAAGTGTGTTTTAACCAAGAGTATATATAAATACGGATGGAGCGGAGACAGCGCTGATGGAAGCGTTCTAGGAGCCGTAGGTGATGCCGGTAAGGACCCATGATTCGGAGCCGAACAGGAGTGTGGTTATGACAACGGCTCTGTACATGCTGATTTTTGTGTGTTTCTTCAGGTGGTTGTTTTTCCGGACTCGCTTGTGTAGTCTTCCAAAGGCGCTATTTGCCTTGGCGAGTCTGTTGTTTATCTCTTTGTCGATCCTTGCATCAGATGAAATGGTGCAGCCGAGGTAGGTAAACTGGTTGACCGTTTTGAGTTCTATGTGCCCGATGGAGATGTGGTGGGGGGGGGGGGGGGGGGATGGTGGTCATGGTGGGGAGTTGGCTGATGGAGGACCTCAGTTTTCTTCAGGCTGACTTCCAGGCCAAACATTTTGGCAGTTTCCGCAATGACTTCATCACCAACATTGAAGTACTCGAGCTGGCAGAGTCCGCAAGCATCGAATCCATGCTGCTCTGAAGACCCAACTGCGCTGGGTGGGTCGCGTCTCCAAAATGGAGGACCATCGCCTTCCCAAAATCGTGTTATATGGCGAGCTCTCCACTGGCCACCGAGACAGAGGTGCACCAAAGAAGAGGTACAAAGACTGCTTAAAGAAATCTCTTGGTGCCTGCCACATTGACCACCACCAGTGGGCTGATATCACCTCCAACCGTGTATCTTGGCGCCTCACAGTTCGGTGGGCAGCAACCTCCTTTGAAGAAGACCGCAGAGCCCACCTCACTGACAAAAGATAAAGGAGGAAAAACCCAACACCCAACCCCAACCAACCAATTTTCCCTTGCAACCGCTGCACCCATGCCTGCCTGTCCCATATCGGACTTGTCAGTCACCAACGAGCCTGCAGCAGACGTGGACATACCCCTCCATAAATCTTCATCCTTGAAGCCAAGCCAAAGATATAAATACACTCTCAAAAAATGTTTTTTTTTAAATTTCCATTAGAGGAGCCAAAACCATTAATTGAGAGTATATTTAAATTGACTCCCTCTGGGTACATAGTGATCATACCAACAGGGTGGGATTGTGTCTGTGCATTTCAAAAGTGGACTTCCTTTATTAAAACCTGAATTTCAAAGGCTATCTGAACAGAAGAAAGAAATGTGGCCAATCTTCCACTTGAAGGATATGATTGTTCTAGTAGATATAGTATTTTTAATTGTCCTTTGCTCTATATTGACTCTCAAATTGCATATCTAATTTTGAATTCTATTATCTCATTCTTGCCACCAAATTAACACCAAGAAGAATACATTTACTTGATTTCTGTGGGCATATAGTTCTTCTTCAATAATTTTGGACAAACTGACTTTTTCACCACCTTTAGCAATGAAAGCATTTCAATCATTAGACTTTTTAAGTTGAGAGATTTTAAATCAAATTTATTTAATTGTCATAAGTACTTGATTCTTGGTGGGCATTTACCATGACAAGGATTTATATCTGAGTAAAAATTAGATAATTTGAGTTTAGACAAAAGTGGCGATGCTTCTCTAATCCATATGTTCTGGGCATGCCCCAGTTTGGAAAATATTGGAGAGAAGGTTGTGACAGAGTATTAAGAGTATTTAGTTATGTTTTGGGAGATAAATTTGGAAAGGTTTGTTAGAGTTTGTTAGTACAACACTTTCAAACAGATCTTATTTGAAATACTGGAGCTCTGCCCCAAGCTAGATATATCGGCTACACAGCTTTTGCAAGAGCTTTGAAGATTGCTCAAGGGACTTCACTAATGGATGGTTGTTTACAAAAGGCAACAAGTGAAAGAGCTTGTTGGAGCCGCACATGGCCTGGAGGAGAGCTTGCTGTTGTAAGAGGATCATGTGGTTTTCCAAGCAGAGAGAATCAAACAGGCTTTCTCTCAGGGAGAGAGACAGAAGGAGAGACAGAGATCACTTGTACAGTGTTACAGCCAGCAGAAGTAGCTGGGACTAGAACAGGACAAGCTGGCAAGCCTGTTTGGAAGATGGCCTGGTCAAAGTCCTTGTGGTTCATGCAAGAGGAGAGGACTGGTTGTCTAATGTTTCACTTGGAATAAGTGAAACAAAAAGGAACTCTGTGATGACCTGAAAAAAAGAGGTTATCATTTGGAGAACCCTGAAGGGGAAAGTTTCATCAGCAAGACACTGGAGTGGCTGATTAAAAAGGAACAACAAATCTCTCTCTGACAACCGACAAGAACCTTCAAGCACCAAAGCCTGGTAAACTTTATACACGTTAAATTCTGTGCACAGTATAAGAATTGCCTGCAACCAGTGAACTTGGAGGAATGAGAAGTGAGATTGGACTGTGAACCAAAGAACTTTTCTCAACTTACACACACATAACATATATGTGGGCTTAGAATTAGAAGGGGGTTAAGTTACATTAAGTAAGTTAATAGTGATAAGTTAAAGTTTGATTCTATTTTCAGGTTTAAAGATAATTACAAGTAACTTTTGTTTAAGTAACCATTTGTCTTGGTGAATATCTATTGCTGTTCGGTTTTGGGGACCTCTGGGCACGTAACAAGTTTTTCAAACATTATCCGTGATTCTCAATTTAAAATTAGAACCAAATCCTTTAGTTGCTCTGTTTGGAACTCTTGGAGAAGATGATCTTTTAAATGTTGCAAATATTGCCAATTAAATGTCGTATTTTATCTTTTATTTCATCGCTGACAAGACATGCTATTTTGTTTAAGTGGAAAGATAATACCCCACCTATTCATGCCCAATAAGGGACATAATGTCCTGTTTAAATGTGAAAAAAATAGATTTGCAATTAATGACTCAAATATTAGTTACCAAATGTTATGGAGCCAGTTCATGGACTATTACCATAATCTTTAGGTTCAGTGTTAATTCAGAATTTTGGCATTGTGTTGTCCCATTTCAGAGGGTGCTACTTTGTTTTATCAATATTAACTTTTAACCTTGTTTAGGGTTTGAAAATTTAAATTTATTAATGTTATTTTGTCCATTCTTATTATTATGGCTGTGCTGTGGGAATTGATATATCAGTGGTATGTATATGTATATATATATATATATATATATATATATGATTATTCTTGTAGAGCTTTTCTTTGTCTTTTTTCTGTAAATGTATTGTACAAACTTATTATTACTGAAAAAGTAAGAAGTAAAAATAGTTGGTGGACGTAATTATGTCATTCTGCACCCTTGGAGAGAAATTGCACCTTTGGAACTTAGCCCCAATTCACTGACCCATGCTCACTAACTCAGCAGCATCTGGGCTCAGTACATTTATTTTGAGTTGTGTTGATACAAAAGGGAATTGGATTTATACATAGGAGGTTTTTAAAAAATGACTTGGATAGGGAAATAGAAATGGAGGGAGAGCAAAACTAATGGGAAACCTCTCAACTATAATGGACCAAATGCCCCCTCATGAATACTGCACACAAATATTTTACTGTACTGCCATCTTCAATCTTCCTGATTGGACCTGTAAGAATGTCGTATAAGATTTGATTACATGATGATCCTTTGGATATTTTTGGTAATTTGAGACAAGCTGTGCAGTGTCCTTTTATTTCAGAGAATTGGTTGTGAATACTGCCAGATAAGTTGGATGAAAATCTTTCAGTCTCTGCCAAGAATCTCTCTTGAAGTGAAGTTGGCTAGTCACAGACAACTTCTTAATTTGCACACATCTGCATTTCAAGAAACGATTGCATGTAACTGTCAGGATGGTAATGATGGCCAAGGTGATTCTTTGTTTTTCCTCAGTTCACTATTTATGGTAAAGATGCATTGTATGGGAAGAATGTTTCATAATGTAACAAACCTACTGCTGTTTTGAAGTTAGATTTGTCATTCATTGAGATATTATACATTCTGTTGACAAAACCTCTCTTCTGTTGTTAATGTTTGTGTACAAAGTTGGAGTTGTGAATGAGGGTGTCTTGAGCAAATCAATTACCGGTCTCTACTTTCTCTGGCTGACTCGTAAGTAGCAATGCAGACCAAACCCATTTGGAAGCTGTAAGCCTACAATTGATTGTTAGCCAACAATACAAACCCATCTCCATATGTTTAAAATTAAGTGAAGACCAGGTGGTAGCTTCTAAGACATATCATCCAAGATTTTGTATTTATGGGGACGCTTGTCTTTCGTTATAATCTCTATTGACAGTGGAGTGTCTAATCTTATTGTTGATGGTACACCTTCAGTATAAACATGCTTTTACTGATTGGAATAAAAAGAAACAGAATTGTATGAATTTCAAAGGAAAAATAATGATCAGAATCGATAACCTTTTTCCACTGATTTAAACAGATGAATTTCTTGTATTTATTCATGTCATCTTAAAACTTTATTGAGCCAAAATAAGACTGGTTTATGTGGTTTTACCTCATCTTTAAGTAGTAAAACTGAAAATGTCTTCTCACTACTGATACTCCTCAACTTCACGGGTACCAAAGATATGAAAAAAAAAGAAAATATGAAGGTTTAATTAGCCTCATTGTTATTCTGACAGATTACCATATACAGTGGGGAGAAAGTAAGTGGGCGAAGCAGCATCTTGAGTTGCAGTGCTAAAAGATTAAAACAGAAAGGAAGACATGTTTTAACAGCAAGCGTGAGTTGTTTGTGGCAGAGGTCAAGGAGAACAAAAACTCTCTATGTAGTGTCAGTGGTGTCAAAATGAATACAGCTTTGAAAATTTGAACTGAATGCTGTCAAAATAAGGCAGCATTAATTTGCCAGGCAGTGATCATCAATTGCTTAATATGAAGACTCGGAGGATTCTGAGGAATTATTTAGTGGAGAACACCAAGAAAAAAAAAATAGTAAGCATTAAAATTGTGTGGGCAGAAACAGGAGACAGATAGTTAGGGGTTTTGAGCGTATTTCAGTTTTTGAGAAGCCAGCTATAACATGATAACTATCACCTCCATGCCACCCATCCATACCCAACACCTTCTGAGAGCAGGTATTTGAAAAGGTCCAGACACATGGTATCTCAATGCATGTAAAAGAGCCTAAATAATCTATCCATGTCTATTCATGCTTCAGCTTTAAGTAGTTTCAGGGGCAGTCAAAACCATCATGCCCTCAAAACTGATCAGCAATACAAGACCAGACCCTCAATACACTAATGTGTTAATTGGATCCTGGATTTCCTTACCACCAGACCACATCGCCTCCATAATTTCCATCACTACCGGAGTACCACTGGGCTGCATTCTTAGCCCTCTGCACTTTACATCTACGACTGTGTGGCTCATTACGAAAATAACAAATTTGCTGACGATACCACGGTAGTGGGTTGCATAAAAAGGGACAATGAGTCGGCATACAGGAGGGAGATTGAAAACTTGGCTGGATGGTGTACTAACAACAACTTCACATTCAATGTCACCAAAACCAAGGAGTAATTGTGGACTTCAGGCAGGGAAAACCAGAGGAACATCAACCAGTAATCATTGGGGAAATCAGAGGTGGAGAGGGTGAGAAATTTTAAATTCCTGGGAGTCACTATTTTGGAGAACCTTTCCTGGACCCAACAGATGAATGTCACCATGAAGAAATTCCGTCAGTACCTCTACTTTCTCAGGATTTTGGCAGATTTCTACAGTAGTGTAAAGTGTGCTGACTGGCTGCATTACAGCCCGGTATGGGGGCACCACTAGCTCTGAGTGGAAAGCACTGCAAAAGGTAGCGGATACAGCTCAGTACATCATAGGCAAAACTTTCCCCACCATTGAGAAAATCTACATGGAACGCTGGCATGGGAGCAGCATTCATCTCGGATCCACATCACCCAGAACATGCTATTCTTGCTGTTGCCATCAGGAAAGAGGTATGGGTGCCACAAGTCTCATACCACCAGATTCAGAAACAGCTGCTGCCCCTCCACAGTCAAGATTCAAAAACAACAAACTCATTCAGAGACTTACTTAAGTGCCTTTACTTTGCTCATTATTTATTATTGAATATTTATTTTCTACTTTCTTTTTTTACATTTCTCTCTTTTGTTTATGTATCTTTTCTTGAGTACAGTTTGTTGCACTACTGATAAGTAGAAATTCTGCCCAGTCTGTAGGAAAAAGAATCTCAGGGTTATATGTGATGTCATTTATATATATATTGAAAATAAATCTGAACTTTGACATTTTGAATGTTGGATCGTCAGGTTGAGAAATAAATCTCTCACATTTTACATCAAGTATGGTGACATGGTTAGCGTAGCAATTAGCACAACATTGTTACAGCGCCAGCGACCGGGGTCCGAATCCAATGCATGTCTGCCTGGGTTACCTCCAAGTGCCCCGGTTTCCTCCCACCCTTCAAAATCGTATCAGGGTTGTCGGTAAATTGGGTGTAATTGGGCAGCTCGGGCTCATGGGCCGGAAGGGCCATTTACCACGCTGTGTGTGTATATTTAATTTAAATTTAAATAGCCTGCATAAAGCAGGACTTCGTCAAACAAGGATGTACATCTTCCAATATCATATTAGTTATGGGGAAGTTAAATGACTGGATAAGGTGAGGATAGGGGAATGGAGAAGAAATATTGTTCTTCAAAAGGAATTGAAGTTGAAAGGGGATCTCCACAAAGTGGCTCAAATACTTGTTATCAGTTAAAGACTGGAGCTTGGGGTCTCGGGAGTTTCAGGATCATTGGGTCTAGGGTCTGGGTAGGAGATGGAAAGGGAAAGTTGGGAGTGCCAAATGAAAGAGAAGCAGAGCAAAAGATATTAAAGTAGGGGATTTAGCTTACAGGCTTACAAACTATTACTATGAATTAAAGCCTAATTATTATTGGCATTCCAAATGATGTTTACTCCTGGGACATTTTTGTCTGCGATCCCCTGTAAAGCTCCTAATGAAGCATTGCAAGGGACTGGCAGAGGAATCTAGTCAACTGGATGAGTGTCACAACAGGAAGTGTTTGGTTGAATTTCTGAAGTGATTCAAAACTATCCTTGAAATAATTATCATGGATCATTTGGGGTGACGTTAATCGTCATTTGCATAATGCTGAAAAAATAAACAGCATTCTGTAATTACACTTTTAACCCTTTAGTCTCCCACAAAAGAAACAGTTGAACATTACAGAGTGGTGCCCCAAACAACTAATTCGCACCAGCCGCTTGGAAAATCAAATGATTTTCTATTTGGAAAATCGTCCACTTACAGAATTCTGTACATTGCCAATGCGAGGAATGGTTAAATTCGGAATGCTCATCCTGACAGTGGGATCAAAGTGGAATTCATACCTTTCAAAGGGGAATAGGATACATTTCAGTAAGATTCAGTGTCATCTAATAATGCAGTAATATTTAGTTATTGATATACCTCAGTCTCAAATAAAGAATTTGGATATTCATTGTGAATAATTAATAAAATAAGCCCAAAGCATAGAGTGAGTGAAAGCACCTTCTAATCTGTGTATTCTTCTGGTCACATACCCTTCTGATACTTGTACGCCGACTAGTTTTTGCACCTTCATGGAAAGTCTTGTACGCCAAACTATTGTCAATATCCCAGCAGTCACTTGTCAGTTACTATCTGCCAGTACATAATTCCATGAAAGTGGTCACTCAGTTGGTCTGGGTAGTGAGTAAATCAGAAGCCAAGATCACTTTCATTGGAGGTCAGAGTTTATTGAGTCCTCAAATTGGGACCTCATGATACAGACTTGGAGTACTGTGTGCATTGCTGTTGCCTATCTATTGAAAGTGTAATGGATCTGTGTTATTATTAATATTTAGGTTAATGTTAAAGCTATATTTCTTATAAATATGTCTTGGGTTAGTTGTGGTTTGGTAACAGGTTTACACACACAGGTCACAGCACATTTACAGAGAACTATTGTACTCAGAGAAGAGAGTTCATTCCCAGAGTCGCAGCATCTAGAAAAACAGAGCTAATGGATCTGAAGTGGTTCTTAATGATTCAAGAACAATGGAGTGTTTGCTTTATTAAAAACTGAAATATCTAAGTACTCAATAAGGAAGCCATCTGTTTTAAACCAATCCATGTAAGCCTCTTGAACAGAGGTGAGGTCAGAGGTTGTTATGGATTAGGAATTGTTTTGAAAAAGGGCAGAATTTTGGTAAAAATAAAGCTAATGGTCATGTGGTTTCCAAGAATTGGGACTGACCTCATTGATGATGTAACTATCACATAATTTGGAGAAGTATATTATCGAATTCAGACATTCTTAGATCAGTTTACAGAAGTCAAAACCCTGTGAAACACACACACCAGCTGGAACCTTGTGGAAGACAGGGTTGAATAACAGTAACCAGAATCGGTGCTGTTTTTGTGTGACTTCTAAACAAAAGGAGAACACAGAATAAGTAGATTTCAAAAGAGAAGCTACTTCTAACAGTCTCTTTAAGATAAAGAGGACATTCTCATCATTTGGAAAACAAATTCCAAAATCTTCATTCAAAATAAAAGATTTGATCCTGTGAAGACAGGAATTGTATTCTCCTTTTCACAGGAGATACATTTGTGATTCAGAAGATGCTCACTTCTGTTTGAAGAATATATCTCAAGGACAACTCATCAAAAGAATTGTGAGTTTAAAGAAGCCTGAATATATGATGTTTAAAAGCATTTTATAATTATATCTGAACGAAAAATTTAAAATTTCAAGCAAGAGTAAAATTATGCTGAAGTTGTAAAAATTGACTTTTCAGAGTGGGACTTTATTATACACACATATTACATTTGTCCATAGTGGGGATAAATTTAGAATTACGTTTCGAGATAAATAAGAAATGTTATGTCATGAATAGTTTAATAAAAACTATTATGTTGAACTTACCATTGTCTGGTGAATTTTTCATTGCTGTTCCCTTGCTCGTGCTAACAAAGTCCTTTTTGTCCCAAACAAAATTTAAAAGAGTTGTTAGTTCATAACAAATGATGTCAATAAGTTGTAAAGGGTGCAAAGAAGATTCACCCGGGCATTACCAGAAATGGATAATTGGAGGTTGCAGAGGGTGGGACTTTATTCTCTAGAGCAGAGGATGCTGAGTGAGGCCTTAAAGAGGATAACAAAATCATGAGGGTTATGGATAAAGTGAATGCTCACAGTCTGTTTCCCAGGATAGGCAAGTCTAGAATTCTAGAGTTAAGGGTACAATCTCTCTGATAAGATTATACTTAAGGTCTCCCTAAAGCCAATGAGATTACAAAAATATGTAAAAGCAATATGCTGTCAAGGTTGAAAACTTCAACTTCCCCAAAATTGACCAGAACATCCCTAATGTCAGTGTGGTGATATGTAATTACACCACTAGGTCACCAGGGGTCATCCCGGTGACCTTGTATATAAAGCAGTCCAGAGCTACAGTCTAGCCTTCCAGGTTTATCTTGCAGAGAGACAAGCCCTCTTAGTGTACATATTAGTTTATTAAAGCTGTCTTATACTCACACTGCTGGTGTGGTTATTGTCAGTACAGTCAGAGGCTTAGATGGTGCAGAATTTGTTAAGTGCATCCAGGATGGTTTCTTGAAGCAGCATGTAAATGGCCCAACCAGGGAACAAGCCATGATAGACCTTGAGCCTGGCTGGTACATTGGAGTTTCTGTAACAGAGCATTTTGTAACAGAGATATAATTGCTTAAGTTTCAAAATTCTTATGATTAACCCTGGGTCTTAAAGAAAATATGAAATTGGGGAGGGCAATTTATGAGATTATTAGGCAGGAGAGGAGAGATGGAGGTTAATTGGGAACAGTTGTTACTGGGCAAATTTACAACTGATATGTGGGTGTTGTTTAAAGTCACCTAAGTGGAATCTAGGACTGGCATGTTCAATTAAGGAGAAAGTGCAGGGGTGGCAAGGTAAGAATATGGCAAAACAGGTCAAAAAGGAAAAGGGAAGCATATGCAGAGTTTAGGAAGCTAAAATCGGACAGAGCCCTGGAGGAATTTAAGGATATCAGGAGGGAGCTTAAGCAGGGCATTAGGAAGGCTGTAGTGGGCCATGAAATATTCTTGGTGAGTAGAAAAGAGGTTTAAATGTAACCTGAGGGACAACATTTTCACTCATAGGGTAGTCTGTATCTGGAATGAGTTGTCAGAGGAAACAATGGAAGAGTGTACTATTACAACATTCAAATGACATTTGGACAAATATATGAGTTGGAAAGGTTGAAAAGAATAGGGACCAAATGCAGGCACAAGGGACAAGAGCAGAATGCCAACTTGCATGTCATGGATGGATTGAGCTGAAGGGTCTGTTCTGTGCTGTATGACTCCATGACTATGAAATGGATGTGTGAAGTTGGCCATGTTCTCATCATCGAAGGAACTGATATATTATTAATTCTCCCTGAATAATTCCTTAATTTGCCTTTTTATTTGTTCCTTTTAAAACATCTTTTTAGATTTGTTGTTAACCAATTTAACCTCGATTGCTCATTAGTAGTACATTATTAACAAATATGTTGCCATGGGATATGGCTCTGTTTTGCTAACCGCTACGCCAACCATGCCATCCCTATGGTATATGGCACTATTTTGCTTAATAACTAGACTGGTAATTATGGGGCCAAAAGTAATAAAATGGAGCTATGTTTGAATATATCTGTGGCAAGTAGGGAGTTTGAATTCATTTAATTAAATAAAGATGTTGGAAATGCTTGTTTCAAAAATGGTGATCAATTATCTTAATCAGCTATCTACCTAATTAATATTTGTATGGGTAGGAAACTGGTGTTCTCAATTGAACTTGAGAACCAAAGCAATGAGTTGACCTCTACTTGCTCTCTGTAATGGCCTAATTTAGTACATGGGTTGCATTTGCCAATGACATCCACAATGTGTGAATGAATTTAGCAGACATTCCCCAGAACTACTATTTTATGGAAAGCCAATAGTGGCACAGTGCATTCACCCTGTGTTTCCTGCCTTGCACTTACATTCACAGGGTGAAGCTGGTATTAATCTTTCACTGGACTTGGTACTTGTGCAGCCTGTAATTCACAGCAGGGATTGTAACAAACTTGAGCCACCTATCTTGTGACCTGGTGACTTTGGGCTTGATTTATCAGTCAATATTGTGCAAGTATGTGTCTTCACCTCTTGAACTTGTTTACAGTTACCACTGGAAGATTATGCAAGATGGTGCTAATTTTCCAAGCAGTGTCTTCATTACCAATTCAGGCCTATGTCCCACCAATAATTCACCCTTCAAAAGCTTTCAAACTCTCTGTCCAATCTGCCCAAAACAATCTTTGTCCAGATAATTATTTAAAGCCAAAACTTAGAGTGCAAAGCCTAATCCATCACAAAATATTGCTTGAAGCCTTTTGACAATTGTACCACAGTTCTCTTGCAGAAAACAATTATAGATAATGGGATGACAAATACGTAAACCCAGCAGCCATCTGACCTGTCCCAGTGCAACATTTTGGCTGTCCACCTGGATCATCTGCTATTATTTATTCTGGGTGACAGCAGCACACAAAACATTGCATGTTGTATGTTATGCAACAGCAAACAAAGTATTCACAGGCCTTTCCAGGGTTTACTCTGATATCTCCCTGATGAGATCTAAACAGCTGAATTGCATTTTGAAAGTGTCAAATGTTCATTCTGTGACCATCTCTGTGTCAAGATGAGTGTCATTATAATTCTCCTGTGGCCAGTTTGTGTCTTGGCACAGGAGCCATAAGCCACAGTTTCAGTCCATCGCTTCTTTTATTTGCTGGAGAATAGCAATCATTGAAAAGTACACAGACACAGTACGCAGACACTGACATCTGTAGGTTGATGACTAACCTAGCAGCAGGTCACCCAGCAGTTCCTGTGGAAATCTCCACCCTAACAGAAATACAAAATGTTGATGATTCCAGAGAAACTGGGACAGGTGTCTACGCTGATAGACACCCACTGAAAGAATAAAGCTTCTGTTAATGTAGTTGAGTGAATTATTTTTTTTAAGTTGTCACATGAGGATAATTGGGCTGGACCAGACCCAATCCAGTTCATTGCCTGTGCTTGACCTTCAGTGGTGGCCCTGTGATCATGTCCAACTTTGACAGCCAGATAAGTTCCAACAACTTTGTGGCCTTGGTTCTACAGATCAGGCTGTGGATGGTGACCAAGCCTCTGGACAGGAAGTCTTCAGCCTCTCCTCCTCTTGATGGCCTTTGACAGTTCATGCTTCTAAGAGCATTGTTTGATAATCAGGAACATGTAAAAACTGTTGAAATTTATTTTTTAAACTATTTATGTGTGTGCGTGGTTGCATATGAGCGTGTGCGTGCATGTGAGTGTGTATACAACTGTTCATAATTAGTATATAATAAGTGTGCAGAGAAATTAAGAAAAATAAAAAATATCTTCCATTCACTTTCCTTTCTAATTTAAGGGTAGGATCCAATTCTAATAAAGTGAGAAGCTCTAGATGTGCCAGTTATAGCTGACAGAGTTGAGGAGTCAGTTGTAGTTCTGAACTACTCCCAGCTTGATGGTTCAGCAAGTTAAAGGACTCATCAGTAAGGAGTATGAGCAACACATAAATCCAGAACAAGTGGACATGTGCACTACTTGTAGCTGGTGGTTCTCTGCAGAACCAATGGCAAAAAAAAATCTGAAATGCTGGTGTAACTCTAGGTCTGACTGTAAAGGTCAACTGATTATGAAAGACGGATTGAACTGGCAAAGATATTAAGCTCTAGCCACCTAGCAGTAGTAATGCTTTCCTTACGAACCTGCAACACCTATTTAATAACATTTTCTGTGTTTTGTTTTAAGTATGGAGTCCTGTTTAGTGGCTGTCAATACAATATGGCAGCTCCTGCACTCATGTTTTGTATTTCACAAAACTTTTTTTAAATTCCCAAATTACCCATTTTGATATCATAGTTTCAGCCTTGGAAATGCTCCTTTGTTGGGAACTGCTTTGGAAGCCATCACTGCTCGATAACATCTGTCGTTTTGTGTGTTGTTTCTATCAGTGGAAAAGCTTTCTTTTTGTTGTGGGGAACTGAATTGGAGGAGTTAATCCTGTAGACAGTCAACATTTATAAAGCTGAGAGCATAAATAATTCCACAAAAGGAGATGAGACGTACTTCATGAGAGGAAAACTTTTATTATTTTGTATAATTGTAACATGAAGAACCAAGTCATGGAGTGAAAGGCAGGCTTCTGATTTATAATAAATTGCATCCTTCAAATTAACATGCTGAATGGAAATGTTTCCTGTCTTCTATCTGCCAATTATTTAATTTGCTAGAGCTCTCAGAATATTGATATTTCCGGCAAAATATATTATCCAATATTAAAAAACAATAAATCTTCCATCTTCTATTTCAAAACATGGAGTGGTGCCTGCTCCTAACATGAATCCAGAAATAACCACTGTCACATGAGGTAATGAAAGCATTAAAAGTACAGTATTAAGAGGAGACAAGATGCAATTAGCCAAGAAATTACTCTGATCTAGATGACATTTTCAAAATAACATAATACATATACATTGCACTCTATGACTGACAGTCTAATCCACTTTGATGGCCCAAGTCAGCATAGTGTGAGCAAGCTGGTATATGACCAGATAAACCTCACAGCTGTGAATTCCTGATATGTCCACATACTACCATCAGTGCACAAAGTCTGTAGGTTTAAACAGTGATAAAAGTATCGACCATTAATGACAGGATCATCTTCTTTCCTGAAATACAATACGCTAATCCCTTTTGCCAGTCCTATGAATTCATAATGTAAATTATAAACTCTGGTCATTCATCTTTGCTAACACATAGTGTTTGGAAATAGTAAGGAAATCTGTGCCCTCTTTGAAATACCAGAGAAAGACATGAAATGTTCTTCTGGGCTGTAACATAAAGTCCTATGTCATTACTAATTTATCACATAGCACCAACAAAGCTTCAGTACAAAATATGTTTGTCTTTAATGTAAAATTCACTGTACTTGGGAAATTTATAATTTAAAACTAAGCAATAAAGAAAAAATAGCATTGAATTGTTGGAAAGAAGATCAGGAAAAATACAAATGATTTATAATGTGATACCTGAATTTATGCTCTTTAAACATGTCCTTCATGTGAACTCGAGGCCATTTGTAAGGTGATGCTTTTGTACAGCACACAAAGTAGCGCTTCCCTAGAGTTACACAGTAATGAGCTATACCACATACAGCATAAACAGTAACATTAATATCCATATGCAGTTGCATGCACTGCATGAGACATATTGAGCTGTATCTTTTGGACAGGAGTAAAGTGGTTGCTTCAGTTATCTGAAATATTATGCAGGAAACATGACAATTACATTTCGAAGCTATACCAATTTTAAACACAATTTGCCATACTATCACAATGAATTTTTTTCCAGTATGTGCAATGACGTAAGAGATAGTGAATAGGAAAATGCACACGCGTGTGTGTGTGTGTGTGTGATCTGAATCTGAATTTACACGTGTGTGTATATGAGGATGAATTTGTGTGTGAGCATGTGTGTGTCATGCCTTCTACAGCCAAAATAGCATGCTATAGTAAGTAATCCACGAATAATTCTTTCAAAGTTTCAGTTGTGAGTAAAGCAACTAGCAAGATTTTCCATGTCCTCAGTCAATCTGAATCTTACTGTGTCTTCTTGATGTATGTTCATTCAAATGTTGATTTTGTCAAAAGCTATTTCTCAACTTAGACATCTATTTTTGATCAAGATTAAAAAATTATCTTGAGCTGTGTGAATCTGGCAGAACACAAACTCATCACTGCCAAGCAGATTAATGTGCATCATTTGTTGGCAACATTTGTGTCAAGTTAATGATAACTTGGGAAGATGTTGATCAGAGACTACAGGAGAGATTGGGATGAGAAGCTTTGGTGCCTTTTACATCACCAGTGTCCCAAAGCTTGACTGATTGGGTCACCTGAAAAAGAGGTTTTAGCACTCATAGAGTCCATGGACTTTGCTGTGTCAAAATTGGTTGATGGTTTTGATTAACAGCTATGACAGTGGGATCTTCGGGTGGAGGGTGATTTTTGACCATTCAATTGCAAATACTGATTGAAAATGTTTATAGGCCTTGAAAGCCTTTTCTTGCACTTCTCCTAGATTTTGCAATGGAATAGGTGGTTTTTTTTAGGTGCAGATGGCTCTGTATTGCTACTTCATGGGTTTCTTACCTCATTTGTAGTAGCCCTCTAAGCATGCCATTAGGCTTTTTCAGCGCTGGCCTCCTAGCTTTATCACAAAGAGGAACGTGAGGCGAGGAGTTCAGAGATTGATCTCAAAGAGGAATGTGAGGCGAGGAGTTCAGACTGGTGGCATATATAAGTGATTCTAAATGCCCACATCTCCTGTTGATCTAATCCTACAACATGAGATTGTGCCTTCATGAGGACTGTGTTGCAATTATTTCTAACAATGCTGCTGTTTATTGCTGTGTTTGCTTCCTGCTAATGGGAGCCGCTTGAGTAGGCTTCAACTTTATTACACTACCAAGTGATGCTCACTTTGGCAACGATATCATTTCAGATACCCAACATCTTTGTTGATGGTCGTCCTTAGCCTCTCTACACCAAGTGTATGCTTCCTTCAGTGGTTTCTTTAAGGGGTTAGATAGTGGGTGAGGATTACATTTGAAGGTTTCTTAATTTTAAGTCATTTGGATCCATGATATTTCATTGAGGGATTATATTATGTTGCAGCTAACAAGCAATATAATTCACACCAATCCAAAAGAGATCTTAAGCAGACAAAGTTACTGAGGCTAGGTATGCAAGTAGCCCCAGAGTGCATTCAGTGATAGATGCTCACACTCATGTTTGGTCTGAACAACCAAAGGTGAATTCTGTTTCCAGTGTATAAGGATGCTCTGAAATGAGTAATTGAGTTCAAGATTTATCAGACACTGCCGGCAGAATGAAACCACACTTTAGTATTATAGAGTGGTAATTTAAGTAAAGCAAGTACTCTAAGACAGGAATGTCTCAATCAGTGAGTCACATCTCATTGTCACAATTATGTTTTTAACATAGCTGCTGCGTTCCAGGAAATTATTCCCATTCTCCCAGAACACATGCTGTGTGAAAAGCTTGGAACAGAAATGAGGGTGCCATTCCCATTCCGATATTTTACCTCCTAAGCCCCTAGTCATTTTCCCAGAATGCTTGCAGTCTAAACTGAACTGCAGGTGTTCCTTGGCCAAGGGCCAAATGACTACAATGTAGCGATGATGTATTACCGGTGTGCTATCTAAATCTGCGGACGGAAACAGAGATGCACTTTTGGTCGTTCCTGTGTGACCGACCACTGCCAGGATGTCAGGAGACATGATAAAATCCCACTATATAAATAACACTGCTAATGAGAGATTCTATTTGCCTCTGTCCCATTCCTCAGGAGAGTTGCTAAAAATTGAGGTAAATAGTTCAGGGATTCAGGTACAATTCTAATTTTGACTGGATTGTCCTATCGTTTTCCTCTCAATGCCACCACTTGAAGGTGTTTGTTTTTCATCTATGGTAAAATTGATTCAGGTTGAAGAAAGACTTTCAACAGAAAAAAGTTAGCATCACTAAATTCTTAGCGGTCTCGTGGACTTTCATATCTGGATGCCTGCAACTGCAACACTTTATCCAGATTAATGCAATTCGTCCAGAATTTGAGCAAAAGTTTGGAATAATAAAATTCTAACAAAAAACCACAGCAGTCTGAAAATAGATAATGAAGTGGAATACGGTAGAAAAGATTAATTTGAATGAAGTGTCAGCAAGGTTGCCAATAGAGATAGCTAAGCCAGTGGTTAGAACCCAGGGTAGTAATTAAGATTTTATAGTCCTTGCTGGATGAGTAGTTTTGCCCTAATAAGTTCACAGCACGGATGATTGTCATGCACCACAACAGTAACGGGGTGAAAAACTATGTGAGAGGGTGGTTACGACAATCTGGTTTCTTCATATGTTATTATTTCTTTGTGCTTAATACCTGCAGTAAAATAAATTAACATGGGAGCAAAGCCCAATGGATCTAGTGGATGCAGAGAGGCATCTCAGCGTGATCTAATGGTACAATGTTGGGTCTTGGTATCCCCAAGGATATGGAGCAGAGTCTCAGCAGAGTGTAAGATTTAATAATATAAATTGGAGTTTATTCTCCCCCAAAAGGAAATTAACAGCCAGCAGTAGAATAACCAGGAGTTTAATAATTCTTCTACCGGACCCATAACCAGGTGTATCATTCATCCCAATTTCTTGAGGCATGTTCCCATTGTTATTGTCCATCTTAGTCCAAAACTTGCCATCTACAGCAATTTACTTGTAACAATCAGCGATGTTAATGTTTGTGCTACCATATCTGAGTCTTCTCTTTCTCTTCCACATTTTCTGTTGTGGGCCTTCAAAATTAGACACATCCCCTGCACCATTTCCAAAATTCTGCACCTTTTTTTGGCGATGTTAATCATAAAATTGAGCTAAAAAGATCTGAACTAATTACTAAAATAGCAGAGATCCTGACTTTTGTGGTATGTAACACAGTCTAATTTTTGGTAATCACTCAGCTCATGTTGATTGATGTTTTGCTCCCCGAACACAGAGTGTTTCTGTATGTAAAGGTGCAATGCAACTCTGATATAGCACACCTCATTTTATTCCACTTTCAAATATACTGTAGGTATAATCAAGTCCCCCCCATAATGGAAATGAGGTAAATGTTAGTTTCAATTATGATGCAGGTAACTTCCAACATCGTTAAAGTTGGTGGAAAGAAAAAGTCCGAAAACCACTGTTTTAATCGTTCCTAATTGATTCGTTATGTGCACGGTTTCATAACTCCAAAGAAAATGGGCTAATGACAATTTTTCTCAAGTAAAATATTTCAGTAATAATTGGGTCTAGAGCAGTGATTCTCAACCTTCCCTTCCTACTCACATACCCCCTTAAGCAATCTCTTACTAATCACAAAGCACTTAAGGCACAGGGATTGCTTAACGTGGAATGCAAGTTTAGGGCGGCAGTTTGAAGACCACTGGGCTACATAAAGGTTGTATTCCTTCATTTCAGAATTCTCAATGTACAAATTTTGGTTATCATGCCATGAACTCTCAATTCCAGGGAATTTGTTTATTACTAAAATTTATATATGTAGTTTTTTCAACTGCATCTTATCACCAGTTAACCACCATTGTTACTCAAATCTAATTAGTGATCCTGTTTCACTGCATCAAATTCAACTCAGGCTTAGCTTTTTCACTGCTGTACAAAGATTTGGTAGCTGATCTTAGTATCACAGTTTTATTTGGTTTAAGAAAGTTAGAACATTGAACATTACAGCACAGTAGAGGCCCCTCAGCAATCGATATTATTCCAGACGATGTAAACCTGCTCCATAATAATATAATCCTTCCCTACCTCACATAACCCTCTAATTTTCTAACATCCTTGTGCTTATATCTGCTTAAGTGTCCCTAGCCTGCACCTTATATAACTACATATATAAATTTTAGTAATAAACAAATTCCCTGGAATTGAGAGTTCATGGCATGATAACCAAAATTTGTACACTGAGAATTCTGAAATGAAGGAATACAACCTTTATGTAGCCCAGTGGTCTCCAAACTGCCCCCCTAAACTCGCATCCCACGTTAAGCAATCCCTATGCCTTAAGTGCTTTGTGATTAGTAAGGGATTGCCTAATGTACTAGCCTGCACCACCTCTGATATCTCCTGAATATTCCTCCGTTCACCTTAAACAGATGTCCTCTGGTATTTGTTAGTGTTGTCCAGGGTAATTGTCCACTGGGAAAAGGGTGTGGGCTAAGCCTGCACCCTCTCAAAGCCTTCATTAATCTTATATACCTCTCATCCCTCAATGCTCAGTTGTGTGATACAGTCTTACCTAACAATTTAGTATCTAGAAACAGTGTCAAATAACCATGCATTGCAAAAATGTAAGGCAGAATGAACTTTTTTTCTCTCAGGAATCTGCCAGGAATATATTTCTATCGCTGTGGGAAATAGTTTGCCAAATCACTCTGCTTACGCTTAGCTGTCTCTCAAATAAGTAAGTCACTTGCCTGCATCATTGGGCTCTGCAGAGAAACCAGATGTTGGGATTCATCAGCATTATGCCAGGAAGGCTCCCTTAATGATCCTGTACCAGATTCAATCCACTGTAGGTTTTGAGGTACCATTCTTTTCTTGGAGGAAAAGGAAAAGTTTAAGTTGACTATTTCCTATCATTTAACTGTTTTAATGAATTATTCGTGTGTTAATTAATTTTTTTTATTTATTTCTATCCTTTTAATTACATGCTGCAATATGAATTTTTAATGCCTCCGATTGTCAAAAACAGGTAAGAACTGTTAAAAATCCTCCCAGTTTTGGCAGAAGGTGAAGCTTCACTTATTGTGACACGGAAGAAGGCCATTCAGCCTATTAGATCCATGTCTGCTCCCAGATGAGCAACTCCATCAGTCCCATTTTCCCTCTCCTGAGTTAAGTGGTGGAATGTGTTCTGACCAGCTACATCACGGTCTGGTATGGGAACTCCAATACACTTGAGCATAAAGCCCTCCAAAATGTAGTGGACACAGCCCAGGACATGACAGGCAAAACCCAGGGAATGCTGCCATTGGAGGGCAGCAGCAATCATCAAAGACCTTCACCACCCAGTACACACTCTGTTCTGAATGCTGCCATCAGGAAAAAGGTACAGGAACCACAAGACTCGCACCACCAGGTTCAGGAACAGCTGCTACCTCTTCAGACTTGCCATGAATTCCTCTTAGATTATTTTGCAACTTACTCCTACCAAAAGTAATTTACAGTAAATAATTCATAAACCAGCACACCTTTTGGTGCATCCAGGAGAAATCTATGTGATCACAGAAGCAACATGCAGACTCCATGAGCAACACTGAGTGTCAGGGTTAAACATGGATCCATGAAGATATGATTCCTCAGCAGCACTAAATGCTGAGCCAACATTTTGTCCTCAACCACATCTTCACACCCAGCCTTCCATCCTGTGAGTGATACTAAAGGCTAGTTGCCATTCAGGTTTCATTTTTTATATCAAGCTTGGAGGCTCAACTTATTCAGTGCTGTGCATTGAGTTCTGGTAAATGTTAACAGAGATGGACAGTCTGGTGGCGAGGCAAATGCTGTGCAATTCTGCCCACAGTTTGTGCCATACAGCACAGAAACAGCCCTTTCTTTCTATGAAGGTCAACAAGAACCCACCTATACTAATTCCATTTATCATCACTTGTCCCTTGGGTTTAAGAAAATTAAAAATAATAAATGTTTTCAAATAGTTCACTTTGTTTTTCATAGTCATTACACTATGCGTATAGTTTGTAACATATTCTCGTCATATATAATTCTGTCCAATACTGTTTTGTTGGAAGTTGCCACATTTTAGTTTTAGATGACTGCTCCTGGAATAGTTTAAAATGCAGTATTTAAGAGAAAGTGAATCTCTTCAGTGGTACTCAAACCAAGGCAGACAGATATCAAATTCATTTAAATTCTGTCAATTTCATCTGTCTGGAAAAATCTGGTAAAATCTTTCATTACAATAATAATAGCAGGACTTAAGTCATAGTGGTACTGTATTGTGATATATATTTATCTCATGTGATTACATTAGTTTCAGCTGGAAACAGTTTGACAGATAGTTTTGCATTAGCTCTCTGTATTTGGAAAAGAAATTTATGGTCCACAGTTCACTTGGGAAAGTAAAACTTTGTTGGATTTAATCCTGGTTGCACAACAGAAAACAGAGGTGAGA
This sequence comes from Narcine bancroftii, assembly GCF_036971445.1. NCBI lineage: Eukaryota > Metazoa > Chordata > Chondrichthyes > Torpediniformes > Narcinidae > Narcine > Narcine bancroftii. Next base: position 50,031,378 of record NC_091470.1, on the reverse strand, counting down.
ATTGTTAGTTAAGATATAGCTAACAGTCATGGTGTTTAGGAGATATAATCACTGAATGTACAAAGAAGATATAAATTGTGTTTGCTATATTACATTTATATTTTATTTAATTATAATCAAAAGCAGGATGTAGTTTCGCTCCAACAAATGTTCTCTTTATTGTTCGGCCTTACATCCTGTGAAGTTTGATGTGAAAGGCTTCAGCTTTTCCCCCTGCTTATGATTCTCTAATATGCTATGAAATATTAGTCATAGAACTTGCAATATTTTCTACATCCTTCTTGCATGTATCCTATACTCCTCTCATTTTGTGGGGTGATATGGAAACATCAAATTCTTCATTTGCACCATTCTCCCTCATTACTCAAAAGAGTAGGAGTTGATTTTGTTAAATATTTTACCTCTTAATAGAAACATAGAAGATAGGAGCAGGAGTAGGTCATTCGACCCTTTGAGCCTGCTCCGCCATTCAACGAGATCATGGCTGATCTTAAAGTTCAGTACCCCATCCCCGCCTTCTCTCTGTAACCTTTAATACCCTTATACTGAAGAAATATATCTAATTCCCTCTTAAATATATTTAATGAACCTGCCTCTACTGCCCTCTGTGGCAATGAATTCCACAGATTCACCACCCTCTGGGTAAAGAAATTCCTCCTCATCTCGGTCCTAAATGGTTTGCCTATTATCCTCAAACCATGGCCCCGGGTTCTGGATTTTCACATCATTGGAAACATCCCATCTGCATCCATTCTGTCCAGTCCTGCCAGAATTTTATACGTCTCTATGAGATCCCCTCTCAATCTTCTAAACTCCAGGGAGTACAATCCCAATTTGCGCAATCTTTCCTCATAAGTCATTCCTGCCATTCCAGGTATCAACCTGGTGAATTGCCTTGCACTCCCTCCATTGCCAGAACATCCTTCCTTAGATAAGGTGACCAAAACTGCACACAATATTCCAGGTGGGGTCTCACCAAGGCCCTGTACAGCTGCAGTAAGGTATCCTTGTTCCTATACTCAAACCCTCTTGATATGAAGGCCAACATACCATTTGCCTTTTTAACCGCCTGCTGTACCTGCATGCTCGCCTTCAGAGACTGATGTACAAGTACCCCTAGGTCTCTCTGCACTTCCCCATCTCTTAATCTATTCCCATTCAAATAGTAATCTGCCCTCCGGTTTGTATTACCAAAGTGGATAACCTCACATTTATCCACATTGTAGTGCATTTGCCATGTATCTGCCCAGTCTCTCAATTTATCCAAATCACACTGGAGCTTCCTGACCCCCTCTTCCATGCACACAACCCCTCCTAGCTTAGTGTCATCTGCAAATTTGGAGATATTACATCCAATCCCCTCATCCAGATCATTAATGTAAATTGTGAACAGCTGGGGTCCCAGTACAGATCCCTGTGGTACCCCACTGGTCACCGCCTGCCACTCAGAAAACAAGCCATTTATCCCAACTCTCTGTCTTCTACCTGCCAGCCAGTTCTCAATCCACATCAATACTTTGCCCCCAATCCCATGAGCCTTGATTTTGGAAGCCAGTCATTTATGTGGGACCTTATCGAAGGCCTTTTGGAAGTCCAGGTACACCACATCCACTGGCTCTCCCCCATCTATTTTACCTGTCACCATCTCAAAGAATTCCAATAGATTTGACAAGCACGATTTACCTTTTGTAAATCCATGTTGACTCCGTCCGATCCCTTCTCTGCTAGTCATATGCTCCGCTATTACATCCTTAATAATGGATTCCATCATTTTGCCCACTACTGATGTAAGGCTCACCGGCCGATAATTCCCCGCTTTTTCTCTACCCCCCTTTTTAAATAGTGGGGTAACATTAGCTACCCTCCAATCCATGGGTACTGATCCTGAGTCTATCAAGTTCTGGAAATTAATTCTTAAAGCATCTGCTATCTGAATGGCCACTTCCTTGAGTACCCTAGGATATAGATTATCAGGCCCTTGGGATTTATCTGCCTTCATTTAATTGGTCTGCCATTTCCTTATTGCCCATTATATAATCCCCTGATTCCGACTGCAAAGGACCTACTCTGGATTTCACCAATCTTTTCCTCTTGACATACTTATAAAAGCTTTTGCAGTCGGTTTTTATATTTGCCGCAAGCTTACTTTCGTAATTTATTTTTGCTCTCTTGATTAATCCCTTTGTCCTCCTTTGCTGCATCTTGAACTGCTCCCAGTCTTTGGTTGCGGTACTTTTTTTGGCCAATTGATATGCTCTCTCTTTGGACCCAATGCTGTCTCTAATTTCCCTTGTTATCCACGGTTGAGTCACCTTTTTTGGTTTATTTTTATGCCAAACCAGTATAAACGATTTTTGCAATTTCTCCATTAGATCTGTGAATGCTTTCCATTGTCTATCCACAGTCAACTCCCCCATAAACACCACCCAATCAATCTTACTCAACTCCCGTCTCATACCATCATAATTCCCTTTATTTAAATTCAGGACCTTAGTCTCGGTTTTAATTTCTTCACTCTCCATGTCGAGTGAGAATTCGATCATATTGTGATTGCTCCTACCCAAAGGGCCTCGCACAACAAGATTGCTGATTAGCCCCTTATCATTGCATAATACCCAATCTAAAATGGCCTGCTCCCGAGTTGGTTCCTCGACATATTGGTCTAGATAACTGTCCCGTAAACATTCAAGGAATTCCTGCTCCTCTGTATTTTTACCAATTTGACTATCCAATCTATATGCAAATTAAAGTCTCCCATGATGACAGCTGTTCCCTTATTACACACTTTTCTAATTTCTCTTATAATGCCTTCCCTCACCTCTACACTACTATTTGGAGGCCTATATACCACCTCCACTAACGTTTTCCTCCCCTTGCTATTCCTCAGTTCTACCCATATAGATTCCGCATCTTCTGAGTTAATATCCTTCCTGTCAATCGTGTCGGTCCCTTCTCTCACCATCAATACTACCCCACCCCCTTTTCTTTCTTGCCGATCCCTCCTAAATATCGTATACCCCGGGATGTTAAGTTCCCAGGCTTGCCCACCCTGCAGCCATGTTTCTGTAATCTTAATCAAATCATATTTGTTTATCTCAATTTCCACAGCTAATTCATCTACCTTGTTCCGAATGCTTCTTGCATTAAGATATAAAGCCTTCAGATTTGCTTTTTTCACCCTCTTTGCTCTTTCTGATTTTTTACTTTAGCTGCCTAACCTAACTTTTCCTGTTTTATCTTTTCTGTCCTTTGCCCTATCATACAGGTTCCCACCCCCCTGCCAAATTAGTTTAAACCGCACCCGATGGCTGTACCAAACCTAGCTGCCAATATATTGACCCCTTTTGGGTTTAGGTGTAACCCATCCTTGTTGTAGAGGTCATGCCTTCCCCAAAAGAGATCCCAATGATCTAAGAAGCCAAAACCCTGTCCTTTACACCAGCCCCTCAGCCACACATTCATTTTCCTTAACCTTCCATTTTTGTCCTCAGTTGCACTTGGCACAGGTAGCAAACCAGAGATCACCACCCTGACTGTCCTATTTCTTAGTTTCTGTCCTAGCTCTCTCTAATCCTTTTTCAGTACTTCCTCCTTTTTATCTATGTCATAAACCCTTTATAAGATAATGAGGGGCTTAGATAGGGTGGACAAATAGCACTTTCTTCCTGGGATGACAAATGCCAATACCAGAGGACATCTGTTTAAGATGAGAGGAGGATTTTTTTACATAGACTGGGTGCTTGCAAAGCATTGCCAGGGATAGTGATGGAGGCTGGTACAATAGGAACATTTAAAAGACTCTTTGAAAGACAAATGGATGTAAGAAGGTTAAGGGTGTGAGGTAGGGAAGGATTTGATTATTGTCAAGTAGATTTAGTTAGGTCCGCACAACATTGTGGGCTGAAGAGCCTATTTGGTGCTTTAATGTTCAATGTTAACTCGAGCCCCCAATACTGTTATCTTACAATAGCTCTTATTGGGCAAAATCTTGATCTCGGTTCATCTCTCTTTCTGTTGTTTCTTTCAACTCTCTCACCTCCAGATCTTCAGTCTGCACCTGTTTTAATCTTTTGTACATCCTCAATATTGGATGATCTATAACCCACAGTTGGGGTTTCAACTATCCAAGATATTTTCACTGAAATTCTCTCCCCAAAACTTTGAAAGGGTTTTTGAACTATTTGAAATGTCTACTTCGTATAAATACTCCTATCTCTCTGAACAAATCCTCATAACATCTCCCTTCATGGCTCTATGTCATATTTTGTTTGATAACACCCTTGTGCAGCTGCTTGTGGGTTTTACATTGCTTTATCAATATAAATTATTGTTGCCTACATGTAAGAAGGCAAAGGCTATCAAGTTTTTATTCTGAGATCAGTTCAACCGAATTCTACATTTATTACTGTCAGCATGTAAAGTAGAAATTAAGCTTCCAGAATCTCTTGATTGCACAGCAAAAACTGCAGAAGATAACCATGAGAGTGGTAAAACAATGGGCCTGTCGTTCCATGGATCTTTGTTATATTTTAAGGCACTTGTACCAAATGCAGTGTCCACCATGAATTTGCTTTCTCCATTCGAATAACAGCTACAATTAATGTATTTTGCTATGTTTAAAGGCTTTAAAATTATGAAAGTAACTTTTAAAATTTGAAATGTGGTAGATGTTTGAAATTGTAGAAGGGATTGACATGGTGAGGTTGTATGTGATATTAGGCCATTTTTAAGACCTGTCCTTCAGTGAAAGCCTAAAATAAATAAAATTGAAAAGAAGAATATAAAATTAAAATCTTATGAGGCCCCTCAGCATCTTTCCTTTAAGAAACAGCAAATGAAAAACTGTTTGTTGCCCATGAAGAAATCCTTGTAGTCCATTTCACATTGTAGAATGTGACAATGGCATTTTAACATGTCATCAAATCTTCTATTTCTCCTAGCAGCATTATGTGTACAGTGCTTTCTAAAATTCCTAAAGTTAATGGTTGCATGAGAAATCTGTTGTACATCTGAATGGTAAGATTATCACTAACTCAGGTTCTTATTGTTTGTTATCAACCTCACTGATGGTTCATAACTTGAAGCAGAAATCTTTAACAGGGTCAAGCCAGGAAGTTGTTGCATCTTTCTTTGCATTCAGAAGGCATGCATTACTTGCTATTCATAACCTAAACCAATTAAACACCACATAATATGCCAAGAGCAATGGCCACACCAGGCTACAAACATCTGTCCCTTGATGGAATGGAAGATTGTAGCCTTAACTTTGGGACAAGAGCTCTCCCTGGAAAAATGTGAGACTGTCTGGAAACCTCCTTCTTCTGTTCCTCCATTTTAAATGTCATGTGCACCAAGCAAATTCTGTTTCAAACCTCTTTTTACCTAAATTAATATATTTTCATGGAGACCTGATTTTGTTAACACATCACAGAGCGACAGTTCAGCACACACAAAAAAGAGTGAAATCCAATTTCTAGGCTCATATATTTTGCTTTGTATGGAGATTGAATACACCTAAAAATTCACAGCCTGTAGTATTATTTACAGTTTTATTGGTTCCTTCGTATCTCTGTCATTACAAGCAGCAAATAATTGTACTCAAACAGTCCTCCAAGAAAGAAATAGTGTAAGAGGCCCACACTATTTCCCAACGTCAGAGGTAGTTTATGTGGATTTCCACAGGAAAGCAGTGTTGGCTTTTCATTCTCTATGGGTCAAATTTGATTCCAATTAGATGAATCACCAATAGAAGTCACCTTGTGTTAGAAGGTAGAATAGAAGGTCACTAATATATTTTAAAATAAAACATACTTCAAATTAGGACTTAGAAATTAATTTATTCTCAGGTATTCTCTTTACTTCATTTTCAAGCTAACGTATTCTTCATTATACTTCCAAGAGATGTTCCTTATTATTGTAAGCATTTCAATAAGCTAGCTGTTTCACAAATAAACACAGAGGGTGGCACAAAATGACCATTTTGAGGAATTTTGTAATAATAATGACAGTATTTTATACACTATAAAATATACAGACAATATGCACCAAAATTCTTGCAGTTGAACAGATACTTCGGAAAGAAGAAAACTACAATAGTACACTTCAACTTAAATTAAAAAGGTATAAATACAAAATGTGGATAATTAATTATTATTCACAGTTATTCAAGTGCAAGAAAAATAGTTCAGATAGTGTAACAAGAAGAGGTTCAAAAGCTTGATAGCCATTGAACCTAGAGGTGCTGGTCAGGCTTCTCTATCTTCTACCTGATGTTAACAATGAGAAGAGGCTATGGCCAGGCTAGTGGGGAATCCTTTATGATATTAGCTGTTTCTTGAACACAGAGCTGTGATGAATGAACCATAGCCTGACATAGCTGTTCTTGTGGTTCAGGTTATCTAATTCAGAGTGAAGGGCAAGTGAGATGGTGTCTGCCATTGTCTTGCCATCATGATCGTTTGAACTTGAGTGGGTCCAGTTTCTTCCTTACGCAGGACTTCACCTGTTGCATAACCAACCTCTCAAAGCACTTCATCAAGGTAGAGGGTGTCCATTGGGAAATAGTTGTTGAGGTACATCGTCTTGCTCTTCTTGGTCAGTAGTATAATGGATGCCCTTTTGAAGCTTGTGAGGACTTGTTACAATTGTAGTGAGAGGATGAAAATTTCTGCAAACACTCCAGCCAGTTGGTTTAAGGAATGTGGCCAAGTACACTGTCTGGGCTGGACGCTTTTCGAGGATTCACCCTTCAGGTGGTTTATTCAAGTCAGCCTCAGAAACTGAACTGTGGGGGATCATGTCCAAGCATCATTGTTTTCCATTTCAAAGTGAATCTAATCTATATTGGTCTAGAATTGTAATTTTGCATTGGAGGTTGTACCTGATCTTTCTGTATACTTCTGAATCTCTTAATCTGAATGTAACTGATCTGGTCTGCAACAGTTTATAGATCTCTTGGTTTATCTGTGGGTTCTGGTTTGGATGCACCTGGGTGGTCTTAGTTGGAATACAATCCATGCAATTTCTGATAAAGTTAGTAATCTTTGTGGTACATTTATTCAGATCTTGAATGTTGTCCAGTTCATTGACTCAGACAGTCATAAACCCACTCTTTTGTTTTCCCAGAGCATCTCTTGAGGTTCAATGCTCTTCAGTTTTTGCCTGTATGTAGAATGGAAAGGCAACCTTCCACAGTGCAGGCATGGAATGGAGCAGTGGGCATCCTTGATGGCAATGGTCGAGAGTGTTCATTCTCCTGATGCTGCAGGAGACGTGCTGGTGGTAATTCGGGACAATCTCCTTTAAGTGAGGTTGAAGTCCCCACTAATGACTGAGAAGGTTTCAGGATACATTGTCTGCTGTTTGCTCATTACAGCAGGATTTGAAGATTTGTTGGCAGAGAAATGACATTGCATGTACAGAATGGGGGGAAAGTATTTGAATAAGGGAAAGGTCTAGGTTGCAAACAGTTCTTTTTAGATTTGTTTCATGTGCTGTGAGGACATCTTACTGTTCTTCTAAGCAATACTTTTGACATGAAAATGAGGAAAGTGCTTAACTTTTCAATTGCTATTTTCTTAAAGTAAACTCATTGCAGTAATTGACTTTCCAATGGAAGACCCACCATCAGGTTTTAAAAAGTGGAATATTCTGTCTTGTATATTGGCATTTGAAATGATGTCCTATAGCCTTTGTTACTCCATTAAAATTGGCGGTCAATATATCACTAAATTGTACTATATGGCAAGAAGACTGAAATTAATTCTCCATATGGTTTCAGTTCTTGGGACGTCAGTGCTGTTAACAAAGATTTATTTTATATTTTTCTGAGGTTGTGTAGCAAAAGTGAAGTTGGTTCTTTTCCTTGGACCCCCCATGGCTTCTGTTATGATGGATCTTCAGTGAGGATCAGAAATTCCAGGAGAATGATTCAGATTATATGTCCATGATAAGATTGTGTGGTTTGGAGGAGAACTTGGATGTCCCCTGACATTGTTTTCTTTGGCATCCTCAGCTCTCAGAAAAGGAAGATGCTACTGAATTATTTCTCTGCAGTTCACAGGATGGATCATACACAGCACAATTAAAAGGTGCTAAGCGGTGAAAGTTAAATCCAAATTCAGGGAACATTTCTTTGTGTTCTTTTCAGGCAGGTTTCTTGACCACCATTCAGGAATGCAAGGAGTTGCGTGTCTGAACATTATGGTGATATAAGGGTTTCCAGCCTTCTCTGCCCAAGTGCAGATCAGACTGGTTCACTTCAGGATCTGGCCACTTAGCACCCCTAGATATTAGGGGTTTCAGTAATTCTAGTAAGTTCAAGAGGAACTGTCTGGACATTCCTTTACTTGAGATAGTGATTACCTGTGGAAGGTTGTCATTATGTGTTGCAAATGTTACCCGACACTTGTCAGCCCAAGGCTAAATGTTATTCAGGCCTTTCCTGTAGACAGGCAGATCAGTTTCATTATTGGAGTTGCTGTTAATGGACTTGCACACCATGGGATTGTCACTGAACAAGTCCACACTTGACAAAATAAATCAGAAACACTAATTGTATTATGTCGTGCCTATGTTTTAAAAACTCATGAATGTAAGGGAAAAGAAAGCGTAAAGGAACTTAGGAGTTGTACAGATTTGAAATCCTGACAAAGATTTTGTGAATGTAGAAATTGATTGTTTGTAATTCATTCATGCCAATTGTTTATTGCAGGATTCCTTCAAAATGTGTTGATGCAAAGTAGTGATAACATTTAGTTTTACACTTCTTTTAGATGCTGTTCTCAGCTTGGATTTACAGACACTTTTTATATGCAGATCAAGATTTAAAAAAAAACAAAAGCTGCAAAATGGAAATCTGCAGAAGTATGAGCAGTGAGGCAAGAATTTTGCATGGTCCCATTAAAACTTCTGTGAACTCTTGCTTAAGAAGGACTGAATTCAGCAAAATAATGTTACATATGAAAAATAAGGGAATGGGGAAAGTCATAAAAAGGCATGAAATAATAAAATACCTTCATCAGACTCTTTTCGTCCAAAGGTTTAGGTCATAGAGAGCTTGAACAATTCATGTTTTTCAGCCCTTATTGCTCATGTTCCATTTTCAATCCCTCACCAAAGAATTAGTTTTCTATCTCTCTTGTGCCTTCTCCCAGCAAAAGTCCATCAAGTTCACCGAAAATTATCTACTCTCTTATTATTTATGGCATTATCTGGCATCAGTAACTTTAAACCCGCAGAAGTTGCATCTGCTGAGACCAAGCTATCTCTTTCATCTAATGTTATAGATTTAATTGAAATATTTTGCAATTTATTTGATCTCCTCCCACCATAGTTGTGATGCACGTCTTCTACCATGGGAAATCTAGCCAGCTGGGATAAAGGTTGAAATTTGTGAATGGGACCACTTTCAGTTAAATCATAGTAATTGAATTTAATCCAAATGCAGTGCATTTATCACATTCTGTACTATCATTTTATTCATTTTGTTTTCCTTCCTTGACATCATTGCAGTTAGTTCAAAGATTTAGCTTGTGGTTGGAACCACAATAATTCAATAATGTAAGTAAGGTTATTTTTTAAGGTTCTGTGTATCCTAATGGGGAAGTCTAATTGCTGGCAGTTCTCTGGACATGGGAATCCATGGCAACATGATACTTCTTTAAGGTTTGAACAATTCAGATATTTGGCCACAGCAGCACTTTAATCAGAAGGGAAAAAAAATCAGACTCCCACTTCTCTTTGCATTTAGTTGGATGGAATATCACTCCTTTTCCAAGTAAACCAGCACTTTCTGACCTGAGCATTAATTATCCATGCTTTAGCCACTAGCAATTGCTGAAATCTTGAAATCAATGGAAGTTGATGACATTGGTTACAAAGAGTGCAATTTCTGTCTGCGTGGGCTGAATATATCACTTAGGGTTATTGAAATTCAAATTTAGTTGGAGGAAATAATTGCACTCATAGGGTTACATTTTGGACCATTTAAAGGAAAAAGCAGGGAAAGTGTCTGTTTCTAATTTAAACGTTAAAAACTCAAGATGAATTGTGTGATGGGTCAATTTTAACAGGCACAATAGATGGGAGTTGCGTGGTATGGGTGAGTTTGTGGCTGGTAAAATGTTAACATAGCTGTCTTGCCGCACCTTTCAGATTGCATGCTGCCCACTACCTCTTTACCTCTTGTCAGGTTATTGAGAATGGGAAGTGCTCAAGAAACAGAACTGTATTGGAAGCAGAGAACCATGTTTTTAAGATAGGCTGAGTTATTGGATTAAGGTAGAACCAATCCTTGCAAAGTTTGCAAGCTTTTCTGATCTACGGAGTCAATTGTATTATTTAAGAAAAGGTTGGACAGGTCTATGGATGAGAAGAAGATGGAGGGTTATGGGCATTGTGCAGGGAGGTGGGACTAGAAAGGGGAGTTTGGTTCGGTGCGGACTAGAAGGGCCTAATGGCCTGTTTCCATGCTGTAATTGTTATGTTATGTTACATGAGGCCTGGACTGAGGGTGCAGATCTTCTGGATGATGTATGCAACTGGTGAAAGTAAAATCTCTACAGCAGGAGGAGAATCAGCAAGGAGATTAACCAATTGCAGAGGAAGCTAATGGGAATATGATTACAGGGGAAGGGACGGCAGCATTTCATCCAAAAAGAGGCTTCAGTGAGTGGACCTGCAGCTTAATGAGCCTATCTGTCCTGGACCCAACCTCATCCCACCTATCAGCAGTGGAAGGCCAGATTTTAATAGCTTCTGCAAAAGAGATTTAAATATTTTCAAACTAACATGACTAATTCAAAATATAAGGTCAAAAAATATAATCTAAACCAGATGAAAATATAAAAAAAGATGTAAAATTTGGTATAATAACAGAACGTACCAGTACTCAGTTTTCTCCACTCTCTATGTCAGCCCTTCCTGGCACTGAGAAGCAAAGTACATTCATCCCAAGCACATGCGTGGCCCATCACTGAGCTTAGTAATGAGTCCAGTAGCGAAGTGATAGGCGATTTGCACTGGCAGCCATCTTCCAGCTCTTGTCCAGGACAACTATAAAGTACCCATCCATGCTATTCCCATTTACTAGCAGTTGGCAAATAGCCTATAATGCCTTGGCAATTCATGTGCTTTTTAAACATTGAGAGTACCCTTAGTGTATTTGAGATTGCAAGATCCTTTGAGTGAAAAATATTTTCCTCAGATCCATTCTAACCATCTTACCCCTCATTTAAATCTATGTCCTCTGCTTTTAGTTGCATCCAAAATGGGGAAAGATTTATTATTCACCCTATCCACCCTAAGCATAATCTTGTCTGTTTTTTCAAGATTCCTTATCAGCTCCCTCCTCTCCTCTCCTCCTCAGCCTATCTAGTCTCTCCTCACAACCAAAACTGAAACCTTCTTTTTCTTGGACTTTGACATTTCATCAAGCAGGAACAAAAAACTAAAACAGACAGAGCTGAAAGCTGCTATCAGATGACTTGATTCATCTTAACATCATGGAATGACAATGTTCTGGATCAATATCAACCAGCACAGCTCTCCACTGCCTTGTGAAGCCACACCAAAGGATGACAAACAAGGGTTTTTTCTATTCCTCAATTACACGATCTGGACTCACTGTCAAGGCCAGCATTTATTGTCCATTTCATTGAACTGTCTTCTTGAACTACTGGAGTACTTCTGGTGAAGGTACTCCCATAGTTATGGAAGACCTTGCAAGACCTAAACCCAATGACATTGAAGGAATGGTGACCTATATCCAAGTCAATTCAACGTACGACTTGGCAAAGAGCCTGCATGTAGTGGTGTCCCAGGCACTTGAGCCTTTGTCCTTCTTAAAGTAAAACCCAAGCTCAATCTGCTCCTTTAGATGGAAGTCATCCTGGCCAATATTTATCCTGCAGCCAACATGACAGTAAAACATGATTTGATTTTCTGGGAGCCACCTGAACAGAAATTGGATATTACAACAGGGACTGCAGTTCAAAGTATTTAGTTAGCTACTATAAAATGTTCTGGAATATCCTGAATGAGAAATGGAAAATGCTAAAAAAAAATTGCAACTTCTACTTTTCTTTCATGAGTCATTTGGATCCAGGCAATTCTGAAAATGCAATTTCATTAACAAAATAAAAAAAGAGCAGGCAATCATGAAGCTGTTGAAATAATAATTATTTACCTCTTTTAATAGCTGAAGAGCCATTTAACCATATCTAAATGTTGAAAAGTTCATTAATACTGCTGTGAAGCCTGTAATATTTAAGCCAAATGACCTACTGTCAAGTTTTGCATTGTTAACCTCTGTTATAGAGAAACATAAGTAGATTTCTGGTACAGTAGAATGGCAACTCACTGTGCAAAGAAAGAAACAAGCAACACAGAAGGTCACGGCAATGTCAATCTAGGGGAGGTTTGGAAGAAATTATTTACTGAAAGGCAGAAAGTAACAAAGGCAATATTTTTAATTGAGCAGAGGAACATTTCTGTGAACATCATCGTGTTTAAGATACATACAAAAATCGTTCGATTGAAGAATTTATTTTATTATTGAGACTAAAAATGTTCAGGGATATGTAAAGCAAATTAACCCATGCTACGAAAGATGAGGTGCTGTCAATCTAAATTCCACTGGTGGTATAAAAAGGAGCCTATCTAGTTATGGAATCCAAGATCTAATGCCTCTGGAGTTGCTACAAAGGATCTGATGTCTGTTACAGGCATCCAAAAAGCAACAGCCAATCCACTCGCAAGAATTACATGCTGCATCAAGGATTAACATTGTATTTGTAAAAGTGTGGAAGATGTTTTCCTTAGATGGAATGAGTGCCTGTTGTAAAGGAGCCTTGGGATTAATTTATATGTGTTAATAAAAGGGGAAGTTTCTCAGCTCATGGACTATACTTGTTGGAGTACTGAAGGATGAGGGGAGACTTCATAGAGGCATTTCAAATATTGAAAGGCCTGGAGAGAGTCAATGTGGAAAACTTGTAGGGGGAATCTAGGACAAGAAGGTACAACTTCAAGATAAAAGGGTGTCAATTTAAAACAGAGGATACGAGAAATTTCTTTAGCTAATAGGGTCATGAGTCTGTGGAGCTTGTTGCCAAAGGTGGCTGTGGAAGTGAGGTCGATGGGTATAATTAAGGCAGAGATTGACAAGTAGTTGTTTAGTCAGGACATCAAGGGCTATGGGGAGAAAGTTGGGGTATGGGACTGAGTGGGAGGATGGATCAGCTCATGATAGAATGAGAGAGAAGACTCAATCGGCTGATGACCTACTTCTACTCTTATATCTTGTGATCTTGTGAAGCTGTGTAGTGAACTGTCAATAGTAGTGGATGTAGCAGTCAAGAAAAAGAGTTGTCAGTTTGTTTTGAAAGTTGCATGAATATTGAAATAAAGTCAAACAAGCAACACCCAGTTATCCCCTTACCCACAACTCAGTTTCCACATTCCCCCAATATCAGAAAGTTTGAAAAGCAACTGCAAATGCGTTCTTGCTTCTTAATCAAATAATTGAATTCACCACCACGTTAGATGCTTGATGCAAGGGCTAAAATTGCTCCCTTTAAGTATCAAGTGAAGCTATATCTCTTTAATTCAGAGAAGAGCAGTACACAAAAGCGCTGGAGAAACTCAACAGATCATGCATCATCCATAGAAAGCAAAAGGCATGTGACGTTTTGAGCCTGAGTACTGAAAATCAGATAGACCTGAATAAAAAGGTGGGAGGGTTGGAAGAGAAGGCTATCTTTCTGATACGAGAAGGAAGGGACATGTCAGTGTGGCAATGTGGTGTGGAATTGAAGTGGCTGGACATTGGGAGGTATTTCCTTCTGTTTTCCTTCCTCCAGCTTCCCACTCCCTTCCTTTCTTTCTATCAGAGAGCGATCCTTCTGCCCTCCCCATCACTTCTCATCTTCTTTCTCTTCTTCACACCCCCCCCAAAAAAAAACCCTGTTTCCATATATTATAAAACAAAATTTGACGCAAACCTCATCTAGTAGATTTTAGGGAGTGTCCCAAAGAGAAACAGAAAGTTGTAAAGGTTTAGGGTGGCACGGTTAGGATATCAATTAGTAAATGCTGTTACAGCACCAGCGAGCTGGGTTTGAATCCAGCGCTGTCTGTAAGGAGTTTATAAGTTCTCCCCATGTCTGCGTGGGTTTCCTCTAAGTTTTCAGGTTTCCTCCCACCATCCAAAACGTTCAGGGTTGTAGGTTAATTGTGATGCTATTGGGCAGCACAGGTTCAAATGGCTGGAATTGGCTTCTTCTGCACTGTAAATAAATTTTAATTTTAAAGTTTAGGAGGGTGTTGCAGAGCGTAAGGACAGACAGTTGAAGGCACAGCAACAATTAATAGGCTAACACCAAGGCAGGGGAAGATTTTAGGACTTGAACAGGTTATTGAGATAGGGATCGATGACACCATGGAGGCATTAAAAATAAATGCATACAGCTGATACACAGTGTAACTTGGTGTGATGTACTTACATCATATTATCACATCATTGTGACCACTATTTAGCTGAGTTTTGTGGGAGCAAAATCATTAAAACATTTTAGCTTTTTGCTTCCATTCTTTTATGTTGACCTCTTGATTCCACCAAGCAATATTTGCACACTAAACGAGTGGAGAGAAATTCAAAGTTTATACTGAAATAATGTTTTAAAGCCAGCATTAAAATATAGAAATAGTCAATTCATTCATATTGCAAGTAATGGAAATGTCTTGGCAGAAGGTTTAGGTTTTAGCATTTGCTAAATTACATCACAACATTTTTTTTGGTCAAATTTGAAAAACACTAATGATTGTACCATTTTAATGTTGTCTTTTTTAAGAATAAATTGACAGGGACAATATTGCTTAAACAGAATTTTTTTTTGGCACAAATGAACAATTGCAAGAGACGCGGGGCCCTGTGAAGACAGGACAACAGGGCCGTGGTTGCCTGGGTTTGTGATGAGACTCTTTAGGAGACTGTGATGTCAATCACCTCATTACAAAACTAGTAATCTGCAGGAAGCCTGGCATTGAAAGGTACAGCACATCCCATAAACACTCTGCCCTGACTGAGATGATTGCAGCTTTTTCTTAAAAGTGATTATTAAGAGACTGAAGAGCAAAACTGAATGCTTTATGAATATTTCATGTAAATGTAAGCACAGAGAGGAAATAGCACTTACTGGAGGGGAGCCTTGATTGATACAAGAGTGGCACTAAACACCTTGATTTTTGAAGGGTTTTAAACTCCTGTTTTCTCAATGACTGTTTCAAGGGCTTCAGCTAATGATGAAATAAAACAGCAATGAGGTGAAGAGCTCTTCATTACCAACGAGCATCAAACAAAAGCTTGAGTCTAAAACTGAATCCAATGACCGAACAAAATGGGCTCTGCACTGCTGTATGAAAGAAAAGTCCATAGAAATCATGTAAACATTTAAGGTCTTTCAGTGTTAGGCTAACTATCAATTTTTTTTTGGCTCAATCTATACGATGCATTAACTCTTCTACTAATGGCACACAGAATAGACAAGACCAATTTAATCTGCAATGATGTGTGAAGTTTGTAAGGAATGATCTTTTCCCTCGCAGCTTATCTTTCCCGATGACCACTGATGTGTTCTCTTGTAAATATATACATCTTGGTTGAAATCTGCCATGAAACTCTTTAATAAGGTGACCTTGAAATAAGAGCAGTTTTGACTTTGAGAAAATTAGCAGGAAAGTGTACTTTAATATTGTTAGATGGGCGTGAACTGCCAATCAGCAGTGTGGAAATAATCAGTAATGCAGTCTGCCTCATTGTCTAAATCTCTCATGCAGCCTGTCATAGTGTCATTTCAGGCTTAACAAGGAGGCCTTTTAAAAGGTCTCACAGACAAGAGAAATATGTGCCTTCCTGAAGACCTCCCAAGCCTCACAGACTACAAATCTAACAACATCCTCTCCAAACTAGCAATCTGTTTGGCTGCAGTATTATCTACTCTTTATTTTAACCTGTTGTAAATTCATCGGATGTAAAGTGTATTTACAATATTAACTAGAATATCCTATTTGGTTTGCCTTGTGTTGATGATTGTAAAATGCAATCGTTTATATTAGGATGCAGTCCAACTTTGATAAATATGCTTGAGCAGTACAGGAGCATATTATTCAGACCTAAACATGGAATCTTAACCTCTCTGGCTAAATGCTTGCACAGAAATAACTTTGTAAAATAGAGTACTACAATCAGTAATTACAAAAGGAATACTTGAAATTTTTGTAAGCATTAATTTGCTCACATTCTGTTTAGGCATTGTGGTTCTATTATATTTTGAGTGGAGGAAATAAAATAACACCAGTTATATATGACTAGTATTCAATTAGTGAAATGCAAAATGGGCTTTTTTTAAAGAAGCAAATTTGTCATCTTCAACGATTTCCCACCTTATTTCCTGTTAATGTTAGATCACACTGTCACATTTTAAAGTGTGATTGCATTCCTAAATTTTTGTTTAATATTCAGAAACTTCTATTGCATTTGTAAAATGTGGGTTGTTGTAGAATTCCTGTTTTGTGGATACTGGCTTGCAGCTTCTTTCAAAAGGAAAGAACAATTCTTTAGGGTATGCACGAGGAAGAATTTCAATTGGTTGCTCAAGAGGAATGGCAGTTTTATTTCTATCTGGAGTTATGTCTGTGAGTTTAAACAAAATGTGACTGAAGATCAATGGCCATATGGCTGGTGAAAGAGATATTTGATTTTTACACGCAATTAACCTACACCTCCGGTACTTTTGGAACGGTGGGAGGAAACCAGAGAACTCCGAGGAAACCCATGCAGACATGGGGAAAATGTACAAACTCCTTACAGACAGTGCAGGATTCGAACCCCAGTCCTAATCGCTGGTGCTGTTAAGGCATTGCATTAACCACTGTGCCAACTGTCCCGCCCTAAATGTGTTGGTAGATATTTGTATACAAGTTTTCAGTGGATCAGACAAAGAAATAAGATTTAGATTGCTCTGTAAATGCACTGGACACTTTTGAAAATAGATGATAAGCATGTTGGATTCATGGTGGAAGTGGAAGAGGACTTTTGCATGAGGCATTGTTAGGTTTTCAAAGTTTTTTGGATACTGGATATGATAAGTATGAGGGAGGAAACAAAATAGCTTTAGGGATGCGTAATTGAGTTAAAGTGGAGTAATTTGCACAATATTATGAGAATAAAGCTGTTAATTCATAACAAAGTAAAAATAACAAGAGCATCATTAGATATGGAATCATATGCATCTATGGGAATAATTAAATAATTGAACTTTTGCTAATATCTCCAACTCATCATACCTGATTTCATTATTTCAATTGAGACCCACTACTTGAACTAATAATCCCACTGAGTTCGTGCTTTGGCTTCCAGGATAACTCTGGGATAACCATGTGGTTACTATGTGTGACCATACTGAAGCTCCAGAAAACCAGTTTCCTTGTTTACAGATCTCCTTCCTTGTTGTATGTGTTAGAATAAGTTCCTTATTGAATGTGTTAGAATGCACAATGCACAAGAAACACATGCAAATCCAATGCACATTTCAGAATCCATTTCTTTGAGCCTTTACAATTTTATTCCTGCTGTTTTTCTACAAATGTTTTACATTTTCACCACTGTAGGCAAGCCTTGAATTCTATCTTGCTATGATCTCTGTGGTATAAAATATGTTATTTTTCAATAAAAGTGTTCAAATGATGTTCTTAATTACTCCAAATCACACACAAAATTTAATTACACTATTGTTATTGCCAGTGGAAGAAAGTATTATTTTGGAATTTAGTGTCCAACTACATTTATAATATATTCTGAGGTCCCCTTCTTAAGAATGGTAGTCTTCAAGGTCTTTATAGCAAAACAGGAGAAACTAAACTGGAAGCAGAAACATTTGGCAATACATGAAATTGCAAAGTAGAAAGAGCTAAGGCCTGGGAAACACCTATATCTGCCATGAGTACAAAGAACACTTCACTCTGCCAAATTTCAATTGAAAAATAAAATGTACTGACTCCAGTGACTGTCCTAATGATTTTATATTTCATATTTAGTGTCAGACTATATACATGACATCACATACAACCCTGAGATTCTCTTTCCTGCAGGCTAGGCAGAATTACCACTTATTGCTGGTGCAAAAATAAACTGTACACAATGGAATCTGCACCTGGTACTCTTCCCAATTTCCGAAACTCCAAAAGCATTATTTCAACACAAGTAACCAGGCCAATATTGTTACTGCAATTACATCTATCAGGCTTTCCCAATTCACTCTCATTTTAATAAAATATTTTGCAAACAAACCACTGCTGCCTCAAGCTGGAATGTATGATTTTCCTTTGATGCTTCGGTGAAATTTAAAGCAGAAGTCTAAAATTACTAACAAGCCGCTGCAGGCATCTTGAATTCTGTTGTAAATATATTGGAGAATACTCTGAAGGTACAAATAGTAAAAATATTAAAACAAAAAGATATACTGTGTAGTCCCTTGCCTGACCCCTGACAGTTCCAGTGAAAGCTTCCATTGAACAAAGCGACAGTGGCTTTTTACTCCAACAAGCTGATTGATCTGTTGTCCATTTTCCAGTGCATTTCATTTTTATTTTGGATTTATATTGTATTTTATCATTGCAGATACTTTGATTCCCATCTTGATGCCAAGATTTGCAGACAGCAATCAAATGGGAGACTCAGTTTTATCTAACAACATTGTGTTGAAAAATGCTATACCTCCATTATTGGAAGAGTTGACAGAAAAAGCTGTGTGAGCTTAAGTGATCAACATTCCCCACTGTCAGGTCTCCACCCACTCATACAAGTAAAGATTGCTGCCTTTTAGTTTGTGATCACATTTCAAATGAAATACTTGGATAGATCATTTATTTCCAAATTCTATCTTCCTTTTCTCAGGGAGTCATGCAAACATACATTACCAGAAGAGTGAGTACACACAACTTCTTTTCAGTGTTATATGAGGAAAAAAAAGAACACTTATATCTGGAATGGAACTCAATTGTGTCTATTTTCTGGTTGAATTGCACATCTCCAGTAAATTGCCTGAGCACTTCCAATTGCTTTGTGAACTTTTAGTGATGACACACTTTGTGCATCAGATATGCATTCGATGACATCAGTCCTTGTGCAACACCACATTGCAACATTTCTAGCAAATGTTACATGACATTGGTACAATACATGTCTGCCGTTGGGGAGCCACAACACAATTGCATTTTCATGACATCAGTTGCAATGTTCCCTTGTGATTTAAAGAGCCAAATAAACAGAAAGTGCAATCTGATGCAAAACACTCTGGAGACTGACTGCACATTCTAAAAAATTGCATCTGTGGCTGCAAATGCTTACACTGACCTTCACTGCCTTTTCAGTAATCAAAACTATTTAGAAGGAGTATTCATGTGGTGATCACACTGTGCTTTTGGAATGGCAGGTTTTAGCCCACATCCCACAGGAAAGGTTGGGGACTCAAGGGAGGAAGTACAAAAGTACATGCATTCAAAGGCCCTGTCTACAGGGAAACATGCTCTTCTTTTTCCCCATCTAAGGAACAATGCTACTCCAAGTTGAGGTTTATCACAGCAGTCGACACAAAGTTAAATGAAACTCTGCAGGCAAACCTCTGGTGATGTTCACGTCACCTTCAACTTCCCAGCCTCAGGATCATTCACTAGCTTTCTGCTCTCCATAGTTTTAGAGCAATTACCATTGCACTGGGCTCCAGAAAAACTGACAGCCTTCAATATTTCTTTTTAGCTTGTGGAATTTTTAGCATTTCCAATTTTCTAATGGACTGCAATGTTTTGGGAGTTTGGATGTCCCTTCAAAATGCAGAGGGCTTCACGATAGGCAGCAGCTTCCAGCATCTGTGTGCAAGCTATGGGTAACCATGTAGAGAATTTCCTTAACGTCATTCCCAGATATCCAGAGAGATCATACAGCTTATTACGAGAGAGTCCACATTCCCAATTTTATTCCAGGTTCAGAACAGCCCTGATGCAGGAGCTTGATGATGAAGGGTATTCCGTTCCTTCCCTGTTTTTTTAAAATTCCTTTCCATGTTACATTAATTCCATTAAATATCTCTGCAGTGAAAATTTCAGAACCCCTCTGTGAATATCATCAATCTCTTTAAAATGAGGTGATCTCATCTACATTGGTAATGCACACACCAAACGGATCTTTAAACTTCTCTAATATTTGCTGTATATTGCTAAGGAAAGCAAACTCCTTGCCTGAGAGATTACCCTGAGGGATGAGGGGTGGGGGTGTAGAAACAGAAGGACATGGCATGGAGCAAGATAAGCCCAAGAATGGAGAGAAGGAAAACTGATGTTATGTTTTGAATTGTTTATTTTTATGTCATGTATAGAGATACAATGAAAATCTTTATTTTGCATGCTTTCCAGGCAAATCAGCTCATATTTAAATGCAATGGGCAGTACAAAGTAAAACAAAGACCTGAATATAATGTTACATAGAAAAGAACAGTTGAAACCTGCAAGGCCCATGTTGAAGTAGTTTTTGAGAATGAGAGATCATCTCATGTGTATCATGAATCCTTTTAAGAGTCTGTTATCAGCGGGAAAGAAGCTTTTCCTAAATCTGGTGGATTAAAACTCGTATCTTTTGCCTGATGCAGAGAGTGAATGACAGGGATAGGATGGGTCCTTGATGATGCTGACCAATTTTCCACGGCAGCAGGAAGTGTAAGTGGAATCAATGGAGGGAAGGTCGGTTTGCATGGTGGCCTGAAATCCATTCACAACTCTCTGTAACTTGTTGCGGTCTTAGGCAGAGTAGTTCCCATATCAAGCTGCGATGCATTCAGACAAGATAATTAGAACATAAAACATGACATCATAGTCAGTGCCCTAATGATGTCCTGACTTATGTAAACCTACTCCACAACAATTGAATTTTTCCCTATAATTTCTATAGTACATCTCTGAAAATCAGAAAGAGACATTGGGGGTTTTCAGAATTTTACTTTGTCTTTTGAGGATACAGAGGCCTTGCTGAGGATCATACAGTGTACCATTTAAGGAAGGCCCTGCATGGACAGACAATCCAGACCCCTTAATTACTTGTAGATTCTCATGAACTCCGCTTTCTACGATTTAGCCACAAACCAAAATGCATACATAGTCTGAAATTAATTGGATGCCAATTACTTTGCAGCTATTCTCTCTCAAAGGGCAAGGAACCATGGTAAAATTTTATTCTCCCAAGGTCAGCATTCTCTTTAACTCTAGAAGGTTGTACATACTGAGACACCAATATCCCTTTAGTATTAGTGCAGAAATATTTCAGAACATTATTCATCCGTCTGATCAATGCAGCGTTGTCAATCATGAGGTTGTCATGAAAATGTTCCTATTGCCAAATGAAATCCTGAAGGTTGTGAGCTAGTAGATATACCTTAGAAGTGCTTTATATACCACATGCCTTGACTGAGGGCATTCCTTTCAAAGATGTGTTGCATTATGATTAACTCAGTGAGGAAAGAGTACTGCCTCATGGGGTTAAATTTGATGCCTACCAAAGCACATTCCAAACACAATCAATTCTGGATATGTCTATGCATAGATCTCTGTGCAAGATGGCTAAACACCATCTTGCTAATAACGTAGAGCATGAGATTCCGTTAAAGTAATTATTTAGACTTAATGCTAATAATGTAGAGCATGAGATTCCATTAAAGTAATTATTTAGACTTAATGCTAATAACGTAGAGCATGAGATTCCGTTAAAGTAATTATTTAGACTTAATGCCAGGCACAAACAAGGCCAATACGCAATCCTGTATCCAAAATCTGCACTGGATGCATAGTTTAAACCAATCAGATGCAGAATGATTTGGGAAAGAGCTTTGGAAAGTGAATGACCTCTGAGTGTTCCCGTTTTCATTACTTGCGCATATTCTGAGTTCCACTGATCTCCACTACAGCCAATTCAAGGACTTAAAAAACATTATATTCATCAAGCCTCCATGAAGATATAAATCTACGCTGCACACCATTCAGCTATACATAGATATTGCTGATAATTTAACTATCTTAGAATTATTGCAATAAAATGGTGGTTGAGTTTGTGTTAAGAGGAAACATTCACAGTGATCTGACTATGGATTTATCAGAATGTAACAAGTGGACATGGAATGAAGTCCTGATATGCTTACAGCCATAAGCCCCAGCATCTGAACAGACATTGTCGGAAACATTAAATGCTGTCTTGTTATCCTTTTATGAAGGTATTTACATGAAACATGCACTTGCACCATGGCAGCTGGATCATGTTCTTTGATTGGGAAGGAGTTTGTAGTGGATTTTATGAAAGGGTGATGAAGGAACCACAAACTTTTCCGCATTGATGGAGTTGAGGTGGAGAGGGTTAGTACCTTCAAGTTCCGGAAAGTAAACATATTGGAGGACCTATCCTGGAGCCAGCACATCGAGATAAGTAGGAAGAAGGTACAGCAACACCTCTACTTTCTCAGAAGTCTCAGGAAATTTGGCATGTTGTCAAATACTCCATCAGACTGGTGCACTGTGGAAATTAAACTGGCTGATCACATCGCAGTGTGGTTTGATAATTCATGTGCCCAGAAATGCAGAATGCTGCAGAAGGTACCAATATACCCGAGTCCACCACAACTTCTGACTTCCTATCCAATGACGACATCTTTATGAAGTATAAAGATATCTCATCACCCCTTTTTGCTGCCTCCTTCAGGAAAAAAACACCTTTTGGTTTAAGAATAGTATTTTTTTCCAAAGGCTATCAGTCTTGTACGTTCCCTTAGTGTGGTGATAAAACCACTACACTGGCCGTACTCCTACCAGCCTACTGCAGGGGGGACCACTGTACCTGCAGGTCGGCAACCTGGGAGGCTGGCCCAACCTGCCGGCTGTCAATCCCTGGCCTGCACAAAGACTCAAGCCAGCCCCTTCAGGGAACAGTCAGACACGTGGAGCCAGCAAAGATACTAAGACTGGGGTGCACAATTTTAAGCTAATTAAAGCCTGTGGTAGTCTGTGGACTTTGCATCAGAATCATTCACACAGCAGTGCTCACACTTACTTTTCTTTTCTCTTTCTTTGGCTTGGCTTCGCGGACGAAGATTTATGGAGGGGGTAAAAGTCCACGTCAGCTGCAGGCTCGATTGTGGCTGACAAGTCCGATGCGGGACAGGCAGACACGGTTGCAGCGGTTGCAGGGAAAAATTGGATGGTTGGGGTTGGGTGTTGGGTTTTTCCTCCTTTGTCTTTTGTCAGTGAGGTGGGCTCTGCGGTCTTCTTCAAAGGAGGTTGCTGCCTGCCGAACTGTGAGGCGCCAAGATGCACGGTTTGAGGCGATATCAGCCCACTGGCGGTGGTCAATGTGGCAGGCACCAAGAGATTTCTTTAGGCAGTCCTTGTACCTCTTCTTTGGTGCACCTCTGTCACGGTGGCCAGTGGAGAGCTCGCCAAATAACACGATCTTGGGAAGACGATGGTCCTCCATTCTGGAGATGTGACCCACCCAGCGCAGCTGGATCTTCAGCAGCGTGGACTCAATGCTGTCGGCCTCTGCCATCTCGAGTACTTCGATGTTAGGGATGAAGTCGCTCCAATGAATTTTGAGGATGGAGCGGAGACAACGCTAGTGGAAGCGTTCTAGGACTTACTACTTTGATCATAAACAACCCTGACACCACGAAACAACCTGCCTGCACTGTCAAAACACCACTATTTTTCTTCCACTACTGTAAATGCATCCATCTTTTATATGTATTATCTCTTCCTGTACAGTAATTTAATTGATACATTTGGAGTTTTTTCTACAAAGTTTGATTCCAGCAAGTAGAAATTTTGGTGTATATGCACACTGTACTTACATATATGACAATATGACCATTATTATTGATGTGTGTGAATTACGCAGTCTGATTCAATGCAGAAAAACACAGGTAACTCTTTTCGAACCATTTTTTCCAACCTCTAAAATGTGCACTGTATTCACAATGTCTGCTACTCTTTCATGTTTTAGTTTTGCTATGAATTGTTTGCTGCAAGTAATTTAATTTACATAAACTCCTCCAGATAATGGTATTTTCCTGTTTGTAATAACAACTTGAAACAGTTCAATATAATTTCCTTGCCGTAAGTGTAAAGAAGCTCAATCATCATTTCTAACATCCGTCTAATAAGTCAAAAAGTAATTTCAGTGAAAGAGCCCTGAGGTGAGAATTGATGGTAATTTACTAATTCGATGTGATAATGATGATGAGACATTACATATTTACACATAGTATAACAAAGTCAAACCTGCGCACTTTTAGCAAAGTGACTATTAATTAGTGATACAGTATATCATATGGAAATGTTAATCAACTGGGTATTTTTTTTAGAAATCTCTATTTGTTAAACCTTACCTAACACAATGACTAAAGTAGGATCATTTAAATGAACGTGGGATCCAAGAGTATTGCACTTAAGGGTTTCCCTTGACCTCATTTTTGGGGCCTTGTCTGCTAATTGATAGAGATTGATTGCCATGATTAGCAGCAAATGCATTAATTTGGGAGCAAGCTTTCCATGAGAGTGGTATGTAGCTAACCAGTTGAACCTTGCTCTCTTTTTTCCCCAATCTACCAATTCCTATATAAGTAAAAATGTCTTGGAGCATGATAACATATTACAAATTACAACTTATAATTAATTAAATCTAAATCATATTTAATGGAACTCTGCTTGAGCCAAGGCTCTACCCCAGAGGAGGGGGGGGGGGTGGTAATTGAAATAAGTTGCTTCCCTACAGAAATTAGTACTTTAATTGAGAAAGCAGAGTGAGTAATCAAGAAAAAAACTCTTCTCTTGAGAAGTGAATAATTAAGAAAAACACTTGGTCGCAGAATATAGTAAGGGAGATGAAACTCTTCCCCTGACTGGAGAATAATCAAGACACATTTTGCCTAAAGGATAGGGTGATTGACAAAGAGAGCCTTCTAGAGTAAAGAGAAATCTAGATAAAGCTCTTCCACAGACAGGGGTGTATTTGAGACATGCTGTTCCTCACAAGAAGAAGTAATTGAGACAAAACCTCTTCCTAGTCCTAGAGTAGTGAATAATTGATTCTAGCTCTGCCTCAAAAGGGAGAGGACCTTTTCCAGATGGGAGAGTGTTTGAAACAGGTTTTTCCATTGGAAGGATTAAAGGAAAAAAGGAATTTCTCCACATCTAGTTAATTAAGACAAGATTTTTCCACAAGAAGGAAGTGATTGCTTCAAGGGTCCTTTTCTAGAGGATAATTGAGGGTGGCACTTTCTCACAAGAAGAAGTAATTGAGACAAAGGCTATTCTTCCAAGGATGAAGTAAAGAGGTGACTGAGTGAGGTTCTCCCAAAGTCAGGAGTAATTGGCACAAGGTCATTGTTTCTCTTCCTCAGGGGGCTGAGTAAATGAGGCAGCTTCTTCTCTATTGGGTAAAGGAATATGGAAAGGTTCTTCCCCAGCATAGGAAATAAAAGAGAAAAGCTCTTTCCCAGAAGCAGAATTAATTAAGGTGAAGCTCTTCCTCAAAGGATGGAACCATTGGGATTTACCATTCCCACAGGAGTAAGTAATCAAGATAAGGCTTTGACCCTAATGGGAGATTAATTCAAAGTGGGAATGTAGCCTAACTGCTGTAATTATTTAGAAGCGTACATCAAGTTCAAGTTTATTTATCATTCTATTGAACAAATACAAACCAACGAAACAGTGATCTCCCATCCTTGGTGTAAAACATTTCAGACATATGGATAGACATAACATAACACACATGCAGACAAATGATAGATATATGCACAGTATCAACATGAAATAAATGAAAATGTATGCAGAAGAAAATGGGATAAGGACAGTTAAATAGCAAGTTGAGAACATCTTTGGAGCCCAGAAACCCCAGAACTCTGCGAACACTGCTTGTCCTGGATGTGATTCAAAACCATGCTGGATTTCTATCTGGGTTTGACCTTGCACACTGTGCATCGAATATGGGCAAGGGAAATCTACTGCCACACACACACTAAGCAAAAAATGGAATACAGAAAGTCAGATAAACCTTTAGATTTGCATGATTTCATGAATTCTTGCTGGAAAGATTACTCACTCATTCACTCACGCTGATTACTGACTACGGCTCCTTGTTGGCCATTTTGGCATTTGTCTCAAGGAACCAGAGGGAGATCATATGTTAAAGGTTCTGATAGCTCAGTTGTTAGAGCACTGGTTTTGTAAACCAGGGGTTGTGAGTTTGTTCCTCGCTGGGGCCTCATTTCTGTGAGGGGTGTGCTTGACAAGGTGATGACGTTCTATCTTCCTTGTGGTAGACAAAAGTTTTAAAATTTCATATATGTTACATTCTAAATATATTACGTAACAATAATGGAACCTTTGCCTAATAATGATGTTTGTACAGCATCTAAATGAAACTATACAGCAGATACTTTGTTCTCACCATCCTTGGGTGAAGCTACAAATAGTAGTGAAAACTAGATTTATACTTTGTAGTCTGAAGAAGATCAAGTTCAAGTTTATTACATATACAACCAGACAAAACTGATTTTATACATCACATAAAGATGAGAAAATACATAGAAAAACCTTGTTTTGAAGTGAGTGAATGAATATGCATGAAGTAGGTAGATGGACTCAAGCATTTCAACACTGACATTAGAAATTGTCCATTAACTCAGATTGTATTAAGAGGAGAATATGATGCCAAAGGATCTTCAAAGAAGAATAAGGAAGAACTCCATACAAAGCACTTAGGATAGTAAATATTAAAGCAAGGATTTGTTTATTGGACTGCAATTGACAAAGAAAATAAGATTTAATTAACGTCAAATCTTTTAGAATTAGAGACTGCTACCTCTAAAGGACCACTCCAAGTATGGAAGTGGTCTGTCCTAATGAACTGCATTGATTATTGTGAAAATTGAATGGACAACCCTAGTTGATAGTCATTCAAATGAAATGAAAACATGTGGTGCTGAAAAGTCATGAAGATTTATCTTTGGCATAAATAGGCATCCTAACATAACATAACATAACAATTACAGCACGGAAACAGGCCATTAGGCCCTTCTAGTCCGCACCGAACCAAACACCCCTTTCTAGTCCCACCTCCCTGCACAATGCCCATAACCCTCCATCTTCTTCTCATCCATATACCTGTCCAACCTTTTCTTAAATAATACAATTGACTCCGCCGCCACTATTTCTCCCGGAAGATCATTCCAGACGGCTACCACTCTCTGAGTAAAGTTCCCCCTCATGTTACCTCTAAACCTCTGCCCCTTAATTCTTAACTCATGTCCTCTTGTTTTAATCTTTCCTCCTCTTAACGGAAATAGTCTATCCACATCCATTCTGTCTATCCCTTTCATAATCTTAAATACTTCTATCAAATCCCCTCTCAACCTTCTACGCTCCAAAGAATAAAGACTCAATCTGTCCAATCTCTCCCCATACTCCAGATGCTTAAACCCAGGCAACATTCTGGCAAACCTTCTCTTGAAGAAGTTATAACAGGTAGTGCTCCATAATTTAGTTTTGTTCTATTTGAATGATTAATTAACAGAATAAACCACAGTTGCAATACCCCTTACTCTATCAGAGAAGTGGAAAGGTCAGTTTCCACCATTAAGAAGGCATTGAAGAAACAAATCAAACGAACTTTACAATGAGCCATTTATCCAAAACCAATGAAATTTACCACACTCTACTATAGGATGTTGATGGAAACAGTACTCAGAAACAATTGAAAATCATCCAAATTAGAAGGGGGGTAGATAGTGGAGAAACACATGGCCTCCCTGCCTGCCTGGAATATTGTGTATTGTGGGTAGTCACGTGTCACCCCTGTCTGAAACTTTTCAGAAGTCACATCACCTGTCAATCAAGGTTGGAATCCGGCCATTCATTAGTGCACACTTTGCTGGCTAATTTAAATCACC
Source organism: Narcine bancroftii (assembly GCF_036971445.1). NCBI lineage: Eukaryota > Metazoa > Chordata > Chondrichthyes > Torpediniformes > Narcinidae > Narcine > Narcine bancroftii. The sequence goes on along the minus strand of NC_091470.1, from coordinate 50,003,335 downwards.
TAGGTTCATTATTGGCTAGATGCCCAAATCAGAGATGTATAAAACATCAATGAATAGCACATTATTTCTCTCTGCCATGTGGTCCAAGCCCCAGATATTGCTTCATGCCAGGTTGCAGTAGTACTGTGATAGATCAATACTTGCAGAGCAGAACCCCTGTTGGACCAGGAAACTGGTTGTGATTCTCCTGACCACTAGAGGGAGTCATAGATAGTTGGTTGCAGCTCTCAGTTGGATTCAAGATGGATGCCTCCACATTGTCCTTTAACTGATAAAATATAGTTGTTTTAAAAGTATCCAAATGTATTTATTACACTAAAATAAACATCACATGGTACAAATAGAGAGAATCAGTTGATATAACAGCAAAGAAATGGAAAGTTTAAATGATGCTGTAAATGGGACTGGAAATGTCAACCACGAGTGGAGGCTGTTCAAACAAAAATTCATACAGTACCTGCAAGCCATTGGAATCAATAGCAAACCTGATGCATGGAAGATTGCACTGTTATTACCATGGCAGGATATCAAGCATTAGAGGTTTTCAATACATTTGTTTTTTTTCTGAGGCAGAAGGCCAGGACAAGTCCGACAAGGTTATTAAGATGTTTGATGAACACTGTTCACTAAAAAATATGAAATGTTCGAGAGGCATGTGTTTCACTCATGCACACAGCTGCAGGGAGAGAGCTTTGATACCTTTATAATGGACTTGAAATTAAAAGCAAGAACATGCAATTTTGGACCACTGCAAGATTCAATGATCTGTGATCAAATTGTGTTTGGGATTATTGATAAGAAAGTGAGAGAAAGGTTGCTGCAAGAGACAGGTCTTACTTTTGCTGGAGCTGTGAAAATATGCCAGTGAATTAGCTCTGCAATACTCGAAAAAGTTATGTGATCATGCAGAATTCAGTGAAAATGAAGGCATAGCCATAACCACAGACTGTGTCCACACCCAAACAAAAAAACGAGATATAGGAAATAACAAAAAGCTGGAGAGGCATTCAAGTGCAAACAATGTAGCTCTCAACATACACCAAAACGATGCCCAGCCTATGGAAAGTAATGCTTTTCCAAAGGGAATCAATACAGAAGTAAAAGTGTGCACACTGTTCACACTATAGAAAAAACTGCCCTCAATGATACACTTTTCAATGGCATGGTAGTGCAGGAAGATTATAATCCAACAGACACTGAACAGCCAAGCAGCACAAGTGAGACAAATAATCCTTTCAAGCTGGACACAGGGGCAAAGGTCAATTTGATCTGTGAGTACGACATCAGGGCAATGAAGATAAAGCCATACATCCATGCAAATCCTGTACAGCTCAAAGCCTACAATGGACAGAGCATTGACACAAAAGGTACATGTAAACTCAAGGTAAAAGTTAAAGATAAAGAGCACCACCTCAGGCTAACAGAAGTCCAAGATGGACTTGAAGCACTGCTTGGTGACAAAGCATGTGAAAACTTAAGCCTAGTCAAGACAGTGCACCATATTAACAGTGACAATGAACAGTACAGTGTAGAGGAAACACTGGATCAATTTCCTAATATCTTCACAGGATTTGGAGTTCTACCATTCATCTATAAGATAAAGTAAGATGAACAGCCAGTGGTGCATGCCCTAAGGCAGGTTCAGGCGCCACTAAAAGTAAAACTCAAGCACAAACTCAAATGAATGACGGCGCTAGGGGTCATAAAGAAGGTTGAAGATCCCACAAAATGGGTGAATTCAATGGGGTGTGTCAAAAAAGAATGGTGACCTACAAATGTGTATGGACTCAAAAGATTTGAATGCCAATATAAAGAGAGAACATTATCAGATTCCAACCAAGGATGAAATTACAAGTGAGAGGGCTGGTGCAAAGTTTTTCACTAAATTGGATGCATCACAGGGCTTCTGGCAAATAAAACTACATGAAGGTAGCACAAAATACTGTAAATTTAATACACCATTTGGGTGATACTGGTATCTGAGGATGCCCTTTGAAATTTCCTCAGCTCCAGAAGTGATCGACAGGAAAATGAAGGACATCATAGATGGCATAAGTGGGGCATGTGTTTACATGGATGACATGATCCTATGGGAATTCACACAAGAACCACAAAATGAGAGGTTCCTCCAGAAGTATGGATTAAAGTTAAACAGAGGACAATGTCAATTTGGTGTGATGGAAATCACCTTTCTGGGAGAGAAACTGTCAGAGGTGGGCATGGAGCCAGACAAAAGGAAAGTGAAACCAATTTTAGAGATGCCCAGACCTACTGACAAAAAAGGCCTATTGAGAGTGCTGGGAATGATCAATTTCATTGATAAATTCATACCAACTCTGTCTTTCAAAACAATGTACAAGTTGTAAAAAGACAAATGTGAATTTAAGTGGACAGACAACCACGAGGAAGAATGAGGATGACAGAAGCCCATTATAACTACAAAACAAGTATTTTAGATCTATCCAAAAGGACAAAAATATCCACAGATGCTTCAAAAGATGGAAAAGATGTTGTAATACTTCAAGATTTGAAGGCCAGTAGCATATGCATCAAGGATGATGACAACATCTGAATGTCAATATGCACAGATCTGGAAAGAGTGTCTAGGTCTGGTCTATGGACTGAAGAAATTCCAGTTATGTGTATAGTGTACCAACATTCATGGAAGAGACAGACCACAATAATCAAGAAAAATCTCAATGAAATGTCACCGAGAATCCAAAGAATGATGATGAAGCTACAACGTTATGACTTATTGTGTTGGCTGATGCATTATCCAGGGAAATGATGCAGAATGAAGCACACAATGAGAGTATGAATCTCAATGTGAATCTGATCATGGAAGTGCTTCCCATTATCTGACATGAAATCCAAGCAGATCACAGCTGAAACATAAAAGGACACCGTTCTACAGAAGATCATCAAGAATATGAATGAAGACATATACTTTATAAGTGGGATGAAAAACTAGTGCAATATAGAAGTTCACCAGTACTGCACTATCTGCTCAAAATTTGGAAAAAAAACAAATTACCTACTACCAAAATTATTATTGACGCAAAATAGATAACAATAGATAACCTTTCCTTTCGAGAATGGGAGAGAAAAAGGATTAAAAGAATAGAAAATTGTTTTTGGGAAATAATTTATTATAATTTGAACAAATGAATTACAAATATGAAATAACTCACAGTACAATGTTTGCATACCACCAACAAAGCTTATTTAAAGTATAAATTGGGAAACAGACTGAGATTACCTGAAGGAAGCAGCTTTGAATATGTGATTACAGACACAATGATAATTAAAAGATTTATAACAAACATGTACATCAAGCTGCAAGAGAAAGAAAATGATGAAATAAGCTGTAAACCCAAACAAAAGTGGGAACAAGATCTAAACTCAAAGATAAAAAATGAAATATGAGAAAAGCTATGCTCCCGAACTATGAGAAATACAATAAACACAAGGTTACGCATGATACAATATAATTGGTTACACAGGCTATATATCATGCCCCAAAAGTTAAATAAATGGAACCCAACAGTATCAGATGTTTTCACTGTAAGAAGGAAACAGGAACAACAGTATGTGCAATTTGGGCATGTGAGAAAGTGGAAAAGTTTTGGGAAGATCTAAATCAGGTATTAAATAAAATCACAAAAAGCAACATACCAAAAAATCCAGAGATCTTTCTTCTAAGTAATATAAGAAGGAAAGAATTAGGCCTCAAACTGGTTGAAGCACAAAAAAGATTTATTATGATAGCCATAGCTGCAGCAAAAAAAATGTATAATGTCAACTTGGAAATCAGAAGAGAGACTGAGAATACAGCAATGGTACATAGAAATGAATAAATGTATTCCATTGGAAAAAATAACACATCATTTAAAAAATAAAGTCACATTATTCGAACAAATTTGGGAACCGTACATGGAACACAACAGAGAGGGCCTACCGCGGACCTCCAACCCTAAAATGATAGAATGAGAAGAAGACGAAATGAACTGACCCAGTGTGTAAAAGTAGATGACACAATTTTCATTGTGCGATGACATTGTTTAATGGATTTATTGTATTGTATATGTTGAACGTTTAATGGGTTTGGAGGTGGGTGGGAAGGAGGGAGGGAAGGGAGGGGGGAAAAGGGGAGAAAATGACACTGTGTATATTCAAGAGGGAAATGTTTGTGTGTATTTTGGTTAATATGGTTCATAGTGCGAAAAATAAAAAAATTATATATAAAAAAAGAATATGAATGAAGGATAGCCTAGAGGTGAATGTCAGCCATGCTACAACATCAGAGCTGAGCTGAGTGTTGTTAATAGCTTCTACTCAGACAGAATAGAATTGTCATTCCTCAATCACTGTGACAAGAGATGCTGAAAAGGGTTCATGTGGGGCACCTTGGAATGGAAAAATGCAAGAGGAGGGCCAGAACTGCTGCATAGTCACCAGGGATAAATGCTGACATTGACAGGATGGTTTCAAGCTATGAGTCCTGTTTGAAACATGATGCAAAACGATCAAAAGAACCCATGATCATAACTGACTTACCAACAGAACTATGGCAGAAAGGTGGAACTGATCTGTTCCATATGGATGGAAAGAATTTCTTGCTGGTTATTGACAATCTTTCAAACTATCCTGAGATTGTACTGCATCCTAACATGTCTGCTGCTTGTGGGATCAAATATATGAAATCAATCTTTGCAAGTCACAGAATTCCTCAAATTGTCTACTGTGACAATGGACAGCTACAGCTGAAGAGAATTCCAGAACTTTGAAGAAGAGTGTGATTTCTGACATGTGACTTCAAGTTCTCTGCAACCACAATCAAATGGAAAAACAGAGAAAGTAGTTCACATAGTTAAATAGTTGCGCATAAGTGCACAAGACAGTGGCTCAAATCTATGTCTAGCTCTATTGAGTTACACCACTTGAACATGGCATGTCACCCGCTGAGGTTCTGTTGGGACTTAGACCATGCACCACACTTCCCTACTCTGCAGACCCAAACAAGGACAGAAATGTCAGAGATGTTGAACAGAAACAAAAGTGCAATAGAGACAAAAGGCAAACTATGACAAGTCAGCAAGAAGGTTAGAGCGACTGATACAACATGACACAGTGAGACTCAGAGATTCCAACACTTGGGACAAAAAGGAGGAAGTAAATCCAAGATTCCATATGGTCAGAACAGAGGATGGTCAAATACTGAGGAGGAGCCAAAAGAGCCTGCTGAAAACACAAGAGACACTGCAGGAATGGACAAATGTAGAAGATTCAGCCTAGACAGAAACAGAGGAAACACCACCCATGCTAGACAATAAAGGACCAGCAGAGCTAATACAAACACCTGTGTTGTTAAGGGGTATGTTAGAATAGTTATGGGTAAAATATATCTTTAAAAGAGATAGATTGTGGGGCTTTAGTTTATGTTACGCTTCACAAAAGACATCTGATTTAAAATGCAAGAGCTTTAAGTGAGATCTTGAGTCACCAGTGACTTTGCAGAGACAATGGAACTGCTTTAGGAAAGATCTTCAAAAGAAGGTGCAAATGGAACATAATGTTGATCATGTCAAGGCACAGATACTGATAAGATTTTTCAAAAATTGGGTTTGGAGCCTTGGGAGAGGTTTTTTAATTTTTACAAGCAGAGAGAGGAAAAAAACAAACAGGTGATTTCTCTTTTGGAGAGAGAAGTCAGTTCTACAGCAGCAGTTGAGGCTGCAAAATGGCATGCCTGCAGGCTTGTTGAAAAAAACAATTTTGAAGATGGGTTGTGAATTTTGAGTTCAGCCTGTTAAAAACCCTTGTAGTCTTTACAAGAGGAAATGGCTGACTAGAGGAACTCTGTGGTGACCTGGAAGAAGAGGTTATCATTTGGAAAACCCACGATGGGGCAAGTTTCTTTGGCAAGACAATGAAGTGACAGATTGGAGGAAGTCAATTTGTGTGTGTCCATTGAGCAACAAATTTCTCTCTGAAACCAACAAGAACCTTCCTGAGTGGTAACCATTTAAACACCAGAGCCTGGTGGAAATTATAAATGTTGAATTCTGTGCACTGTATGAGAATTGCCTGATACTGGGGAACTTGGAGAAGTGAGAAGTGAACGATTGGTCAGTGAAACAGAGAACTTTCCTGAACATATACACATTACATACAAGTGTGCTTAGAATGAGCAGGGGGTTAAGTTAGGTTAAGTTAATAGTAATGTTAAAGATTGATCTTGTTCTTAAGTTTAAAGAAAATTAAAAGCAATTTTTGTTTTTAAGTAACAGTTTTCTTGGTGAACTTCTATTGCTGCTGGGTTTTTGAGTCCTCTGGGCTCGTAACAGTGTTAAAAATATCCACATATGTTATCAAAGCACCTGACAGTCTGAATCTCTAAAAGAGAAAGAGCTGCACACTTAAAAACTTTGTGCTGCTGATTTTGTGTTTACATTTGTGTTGAACTTTCAATTGAAATTAATACTGTATTAATGTGTCTTATTGTTTGATTAAACATCTCAAAGAAAGGGGATGTAGTGATAGAGTTGTAGTGATCCTCCTGGCCACTAGAGGGAGTAAGAGATTAATGGTTTCAGGTCTCAATTGGATTCAAGATGAATGCCTCTACATGGTCCTGAGTGAGGTCCTTAGCTAATAAAGTATAGTTGTTTTAAAAGTACCTACATTCTTTTGTTACAATAAAAGAAACATCACACTTGGGTGTGTGTGAGAGAAAGTCCCTGTCTGTAGAGTGTGTACTCAAGTGTGTGAGAGTGTAGAGTATAGGCAGACATTGGTATCAGAGTCCAATCTAGGTCCAATGTCAATTTCTATATCATTGTTTAAGTAATATAGTTATTAAGTAATGTTTGACATTTTCCCGTTTGTCTCCTGTGTTGTTAATCAAAGTTATGTTTAATTGTGACAATTGTATCCAGGCTGATCTCTCTGTGAACCCACCAAACCTGATACTCTTTCCAACATGACAGTGGTGGGAAGTTATTAAACCAGGAGAAGCACTAGGACACAAGCTGCAAGAAAGTAAATTCCATGTCAGAGATCATGTCCTGAGACTATCCAACCTGTTGTAGATGAGGAAATAGGGGAGATATATGATTCTCGAAATTACCTGATTAAAATTTGGATAGGAATTCAGCCAGTTTTGTCTTAATTACTGGTTTCTGATGAATGATATCTGGAAGAATAGCAAAGAAGCATGCAAGTTGAAAATGTTACTGATGAAATCTTCCCATGAGAATGTTTAAAATAAGATTCATGTTGAGACAACATTGCAAAGTCTATTGGTTTGATTTATTTATTTGTGTTGAAGTAATTGGTTCTCAGGTATTGTTGGAGTTTCTTTCAACTTTGCAATGTTGTCTCACCTTGAACAAATTACTTCACCACAAATAAATAAATAAAACCAATATCACGACATGTATCACAAAGAGCACAGAAACTGGTGAGTGAGATAAATGTTCTTGGTACAGATACACACTGCCACTGCTGTGCATTGGTGATGGAGGGAATGAATGTTTATGGTGGTGGATGGGCTACAGTCAAGCAAGCTGCTTATCCTGGAAGCTGTTGAGTTTCTTGACAGCTATTGCAGATACACTCATTGAGACAAGAAAAAGTATTTCATTGTGCCTTGTAGATGTCAGAAAGGCTTTTGGGTATCAGGAGTTACTGCAGATACATGTAACCAGCTTCTGACCTGCTATTTTATTTATGTGGTTGTTCCATTTCCATTTATCTTCTAGTTAATGATGTTGATGATGTGCAAATCAGCTTTGGTAATACCATTGTATATGAAATATAATTGGTTTAGCTTTCGCTTGTTGGAGAAGGCAATTGTCTGGTACTTTTATTTTAAAAAAATATTTATACATATAACACGGTATTGGATCTTTTCGGTCCATGACCCCGTGCCACTCAATTACACCCAATTGACCTACAACCCCCCCCATACATTTTAAACGGTGGGAGGAAACCAGAGCACTCAGTGTAGACCCAGGCAGACATGGGGAGAACGCACATACTCCTTACAGACAGTGCGCCAGATTTGAACCCCGGTCACAGGCGCTGTAACAGGATTGCACTAAACACTACACTAACCGTGCCACCCTTTTGTGGTGTGAATGTTACTTACACTGATCTGGAATAAAACTGAAGTTAATGCGAATAAAGGAGTAAGTACACCAATGTCTGAACGTTTTTTTCTGCATACAGTAATATATTCATATATTGAGAAGTGCAAAAAGACAAGCATTATGTATTAACAGCAACTATCCATGCTTCGTGGAAGGATTGTCATTGATGAAGCATCTGTCGAGAGCTGAACCTGGGACATTTCCATAAGAAATCCAGTAGTGATATCCCAAGGCTGATGTTTGATCCCCAACAACTACAACCATGTACCTCATTGTGGGTTATGGCTTTAAACATTGCTGTCCTTACTCCTTCATTCCCATTAACTTCAGTTTTATCCCAATTAGTCGGTCAAATCCTGTCACCTTCCCCCAGGATTCAGCTCTGCCTCCCAAACTTGGACAAGGCTGTGATGAGGGCAAGAGTCGAGAGGTCCTGCCAAAATCTAAACCTCTAGGCATGAGTCAGCAATTAATCAGTAAGTAAATGAAAGTAGATATAAATAGCCAGTTGATCGTGTTCATTTTCTGAAGATATGTAGATACGATAGTGATGTTTAGGAGGTACTTCTATAGTCACATGCACATGGAGGGAATGGAGGGATAGGGATCATTTGCAGACAGGTGGGAAAGGTTTAATTTGGCATTAGGGTTAGCACAGATATAATGGGTCAAAGGGCCTATTTTGGTACTACACTGCTCTACCATTAAGTGAAAGGAGATGGAAGAATTGGTAGGCAATTGTAGTCCTGCAATGGGTTCACCTGGAATTTCCAACCCTCCTATGTTTATTGCACATTGATTGAACTTGTGTTTGCAATTTCTTCCCACATAGACCCTAAACTGAAACCATTACAATATTTTTTTAAAGATTTTCCTCTAGCTTTGATCTCTCAATTTATGATTTGTAGCTTCTGTTCACTTGGTAAATTGTTGTCAATTGGTAGAGGGCCTGTGCCCTTTAGTTGTTTTTTTTTTCTTTTTTTTCTATTGAGATGGAATGGTGTATTTTTGTGTGTTTATATTTTATGGCCTATGATTTTGGTGCCAAGCATACCTGTTATAAAAATGTCAAATTTCAGTGACAGCCTTAAATAAAATAAACAAACTACAGATCTGAACCCTGCAGGCAACCATCTCACATTATTTTTGGTAGGTCTGATTCAGCCTAGATGAAGGCTCGTGTCTTCCTGCTATTGATAAATCATTTAATCATGCATTGAGTTTTGCTTTAAAAACAAATGTATGTAGATTTAGCCAGTGTAGACCAGGCTGCAAAGCATTTTGATTAACTCTGTCAGACTAGTTCTAGATCAAACTTGAAACCAGTGCCTCAGGTGGTGAAGTGCAGTAGGGTGGCACAATAGTCTGTCAGATACTATGCCACTCCAGTTACTGGCACTAACCTATATTTAGAATTGAATATGTTGAACTCTAGACATCGTTCACATAGATTTCTGTCTGCATTTCTTAAAATTTCTGAATTTGGTTCAGAAAATTGCATTTTTGCAGGCATTCCATGTGACTCCAACATCAAATGATGAAGAGGAGTTTTGGCTCAGCTTTAGAACAACTGCCCATAATTAATGAAAAAAACACAAATCTTCAAACGTTGCTCTATGACCAAAACAACAATTTTCACCTTCAGAGTTGGAATTGACTGCATATTTAAATTACAAAGTAAAACTAGGTTATGTGGAATTGTGAATAACCTTTCTTCGATGAAAGAATCCTGTAGCATTACAGGATGTTGTAAATGATTTGGCTGTTTGCAACGGGTTAATAGCTGCTTGTTCATTTTTAGTTTTGTTTGAAGTAGGAGTGCATAGAGCCCTTAGGGATCGTTTGGATTAAATGTATTTCAGAAAGAGCTTGATGTCATTCTGAATTGTTTCAGTCACATGATGCAGCCAGCTGATTAGTCTGCAGTGTTTGCATTGTGTTCGGATTTACAGTAACTGATTTAATTGTAACCAAAAGTATACGGAGTGGAATCACTTAATGAGGAAATGTTTGTCTTGATCAAATTTCACTAGACCAGGAGTTTTTGCTGCAGCAGGACCAGATTGATTGAGAATTGGTAACAATTTAATAAACAAGAAAACCAAAAGTTTGCATTTTGTAACAGTTATTATCAATAGTCTTGGTGCAGCCCCAGCTTGAAAAGTCTGTTCAGTATATGGAGGGTGTTAGAGAGACCCTGAAAAAGGTTCCTAGCAGGGCTACTCTGAACCTAGATTAATAGCCGCTATAAAAAAAATCTTTGCTGGAACAATAGCCTTGGGAGTGTATTCTTTTGGCATGTGATCAACTTGCAGATCCATTGAACTAGGTTAGATGCCAGGAAGGTTTCCTTTCCCAGAGGGTCACTGAAGTTCAGACTGGTTGTTGCTTGGGTCGTGACAGCACTGCAAACATTCAGAAGTTGGATGAGTTCCTGGGGGAGAACTAATGTTCACTTTATGCCTGCTAAATGCCAGATGCTGCAGGTATCGTTAAGAGATTCTCAAAACCAACAGATCAGATCAGATCAAATTTGGAAATCCCTTCAGTATTCATGACCAGTCATGGACAGTTGAGTGGAGGAGGAGGCTACATGGACTTCCACTTCCTCCATCGAAACAGAGCCCAATATGTGAGGACAAAAGTTGAGGCAGTTTGCAGACAAGAATGCTGGGTCAATGTCAATTTCACCCTCCTCCTGAGAATGTGGAAGCCTGCTTTCAGCCAATTTAATTTCTTACATGCAACATCAAACAATGGCTGAATGCCCTCAATGGCAATGGCAATAAACAATATCTTGGTATGGTCACAAAAGACTTGGACTCCAGAACTAAATGTGCCTTTGGCCAAGTTATTCCAATATTTCCACAATATTGCTTCTCTATCTAATATGGTAGAAGTTGCCAATGTATGGACAATAATGGCAAATCCAAACTGGCTAATTGCCACCTAACACTTACTCCATATGATCTGTAGATCAATAGTGACATTCACAGTATAATCCAATAAAAGGGTCCAACCACTTTTTCCTCGACACTCAAGAGATTTGCCTTTGCACAGTTCCCCAGAATCAACATCCTGGAGGTCACCATAAGCCAGAAATTTTATTGTGCGAACTTCATAATGACTCTGGTTACAGAAGCAAGACAGCTGCTGAGTACACATGAGAGACTGCAGATGTTGGATTCTGGAGCAAAAAACAATCAGCTGGAGGGAATGAGCAGCACCAGTGGGAGAAAAAGAATTGTTGACGTTTTGGGTTAGAACACTTCATCATGTAGCTGGCTATTCTGTGGTGAGTGGCTCACCTCCTGGGTCCCTAACATCCAATGAAGCATATCAGGAGGGTGATGGGATGTTCTCCAACAGTCTGGATGAGTCTCTCTTCAATTTCACTGAGGAAGTTCAACACCATCTGGAACCATGTACCCTGCTGAACTGGCACCTCATTTTCCAATGCAGTAGTGCACTCTCTCCATCATTGCCAATGCAATATGTACTTATTTACAAGCAACTTAAACATTTTGTTGACTGTGGCTCCAAAACCTGTGACCTCAACCACTTTCGATAAAGAATGCCATTTAAAGAACTCCACTACCTCTAATTCACATACAGTCCTCACCAGAAAATACCTGATAACCAAATAACCATTTACAGCGCGGAAACAGGCCATGTTGGCCCTTTGAGTCCACACCGGTTCACTTGAACAATTCCACTAGCTCAACCCTCCCAGTCTCCGCCCATAACCCTCCAAACCCCTCACCTCCATGTACACATCCAACCTTCTCTTAAATGACAGAAGGGACCCTGCCGCAACTATCTCTTCTGGAAGATCATTCCATTCTGCCACCACACGCTAAGTGAAAAAGCATCCTCTAATATTTCTCCTAAAGTTTTGCCCCCTTACTCTTAACTCATGCCCTCTTGTTCCAACCTCCCCTGCCCTCAGGGGAAAGAGTCTGTTTATGTCTAGTCTATCTATTCCTTTCATAATTTTAAATACCTCTATCAAGTCCCATCTCAGTCGTCTATGTTCCAATGAATAATTGCTGATTGAAAAGCATATCACTCCCGACTGATTAGCATTGATGACCTTAACAAAATAGTCATCAAATGTTTTGAGAAGACATCACACCACCTTCTTTTTATGATCAACTTAGAATTGGACAGTAAATACTGGCCTTACCAGAAACATGCATTCCATGAATGAATAAAAATCTTGTTGACCAATAAAAATTTCTGGTTATTGTTTTCACCTGGAATATTTGTAATCATTTTCAGTGAGGAGAAGATGCTTTGGAGGAGGAAGGAGAAGTAAAATTACATTTCTTAATCCCTGGAAGATGGTTCACTGGTGGGAAATGTTATGAATCTTGTTTATTTCAAAGATCAAAATTCAGATTAATCGTCAGCAAATTTATGGATGGTGTTGTTGTCATTCCGAGCCCCACAGTCATAGGTATAAAATGAGTAGAAGCAGGAGGCAAAGAATGCAGCCCTGTGATGCTCCGATATTGATGGAGATTGTGGAGGCGATGTTTTTACCCATCTTCACTGATTGAGGTCTGGAGGTGTGGAAATCCAGGATCCAATTACATAGTGGAATATTAAGGCACAGATCTTGGAGTTTGCTGGTCAGTTTTGAGGGGATGTTGGTGTTGAATGCTGAACTGATGTATGCTTCTTTGCTGTCAAGGTGTCCTAGGGTTTTGTGTAGAGCCAGTGAGATGGCATCTGCCACAGACCTGTTCTTGCAGTAGGCAAATTGGAATAGATCCATGTCGCCGCTCAGCCAAGAGTGGATATGCTTCAAAACCAGCCTTTCAAAACACTTCATCACTATAGATGTGAGTGCCACTAGTCAGTAGTCATTTAGGAAGGTAACCACATTCTTCTAGGCCACTAGTACAATTGAGGCCTGTTTGAAATAGATGGATACCACATGTTGTCGGCGTGAGATGTTGAAGATATCCATGAACGCATTAGTACGTTGGTCAGCGCTGGATTTCAGTTCTCGTCTGGCTATTCTGTCTGGATCAGATGCTTTCCTTAGATTCACTCTCCTGAAGGCAGCCCACACATCATCCTTGGATATTGACAATAGAGGATTATCAGAGGCCATGTGAGTGTGCAGTGCTTCCTGCCTGATCTGGTGGTCAAATCAGGTGAACAAGGCTTTGAGTTTATCTGTGAGGGAAGCTTTGCCATCTCGAACTGCACTGCATTTGATTTGTAGCAGGATGTGTCAGTTATCATTCATTGTTTCCAATCTCATCTGGAATCTTCACTTTGCCCGGCAGATTACTTTTGTAGGACATACCTGATCCTTGTGTAGTTGCTGTACCACATGGGTTGGACCCAGTCTGGAGTGTTGTGTTTCACTTTGGGCATTGCAACCTGGATAAAGCATATCGATGTCAGCAAAGATATGGTGCAGATTCACTGGAATGATCATTGGACATTGGATTGCAAGGACAGGTTGCATTTGCAGTTTAGAGAGTTAAAGGGTAATTTGAGGTAATAGTAATGAAACTTCGGAAAAGGTTTTATGAATGGGTCCATAGGTATGACCGGACCACACATTGGAGCATGGAGATGTAGAGCTGTATTCCCCTGGAGAAAATCATCTGCAATCTGAAGAGGAGGTATGGCATGTATGTTGAAGTGTGGCAACTGTACTTGTGGTACATTGGAACACAGGTATGATTACATCCCCCTCCACCCCCCCCTCCCCACTTCCTTTCATTAAAAGGAGCGGTGGACAGTAAGTTCACACCAGTCCCAGAATGTCAGGATTGAAGAAATTACTCTGAGACCTGGACAACACACCCTTAAGTTTTTTTTTGTAAATTGTCTCTTTTTGTTTTGTTTTTTCAGTGTACTTTAGATTTTCCGTGTATCTTCTTGCCTTAGTTATCTTTGGATAATTTCTGTGACCTGTTTGTAACTATTGTTATTTCATTGGTTTTTTTTTCTTTTGTATCTAGCATGTGTTTGCTGGTTTATCATTTTGGAGTAGAGGGATGAGGGGTGGGGAGAGGGGGGGAGGGGAAAAAAGACTTGGTATAATATTCTCTGTAAAAGGGGACAAATGTTCTCCTGTATTATTTGAAATGTATGAGTCCGCAAAATCAAAAATAAAATATTTTTTAAAAAGATATGACCATTGAATCTTACATCATTGATGTGCAAACTATTGGAGAGGGTCCTTAAGGATAGGATCTATGAGCATTTGGAGAAGTACCGTCTACTCAAGGATAGTCAGCGTGGCTTTGTGAAGGGAAGATCGTGCCTTACGAGCCTAATAGAGATTTTTGAGGAAGTAACAAAATAAATTGATGAGGGTAGGGCAGTAGGTGTGGTCTAGTTGGGTTTTAGCAAGGTATTTGACAAGGTTCCCCATGAGAGACTCATTCTGAAAGTCATGAGGCTCAGGATCAGTGGAACCTTGACAGTGTTTTTTTTTTAATTTTTTATTTTTCACACTATGAACCATACTGACCAAAATACATACAGACATTTTTCTCTTGAATATATACAGTCTCATTTTCTCCCTTTTCCCCCCTCCCTTCCCTCCCTCCCCCATCCCCCCTCCCCATTTATTCAAAGTTCAATCTATATGATACATTAAACCCGTTAAATAATCTCGTCACTTAATAAAAATAAACAAGAAATTTGTGTCTTTTACTTTTATATACTGAGTCATTCATTTCGTTGCTTCTCCTTCTGTCCTTTTAGGTGGTGGAGGTTCATGGTAGGATTTCTCTATTGTGTTTCATGTATGGTTCCCATATTTGTTCGAATATTGTAATGTTATTTCTTAAATTATATGTTTTTTTTCTAATGGAATACATTTATTTATTTCTATATACCATTGTTGTATTCTCAAGTTGTCTTCTAATTTCCAGGTTGACATAATACATTTTTTTGCTATAACTAGGGCTATCATAACAAATCTTTTTTGTGCTCCATCCAAATCGAGTCCAAATTCTTTATTTCTTATATTACTTAGAAGGAAGATCTCTGGATTTTTTGATATCTTGCTTTTTGTGATTTTATTTAATATCTGGTTTAGATCTTCCCAAAATTTTTTCACTTTCTCACATGCCCAAATTGCATGTATTGCTGTTCCCGTTTCCTTTTTACAGTGAAAACATCTGTCTGATACTGTTGGGTCCCATTTATTTAACTTTTGGGGTGTGATGACTAGCCTGTGTAACCAATTATATTGTATATGCGTAACCTCGTGTTTTTTGTATTAGAGCTAGATAAAATAGGGGAGAAGATACCTGAACATATACTATATAAGTGGGATGAAAAATTGGTGCAACATAGGAATTCACCAGTATTGCACCATCTACTCAACATTTGGAAGAAGATTCATGTAGAAAGGAATAAAATAAATTATCAACTACCAAAATTAATATTGACACAAAATCAGCTACTCCCTTTCACAATAGATAACCTTTCCTTCATAGAATGGGAGAGAAAAGGGATCAAAAGAATAGAAAATTGTTTTTCGGGAAATAAATTATTATCTTTTGAACAAATGAAGGACAAATATAATATAACTCACGATACAATGTTTGCATATCACCAAATGAAAACCTACTTGAAGGACAAATTGGGAAACAGTCTAAGGTTACCAGAAGGAAGCAATTTTGAATATGTGATTACAGACACAATGATAATTAAAAAATTTATAACAAACATGTACATCAAACTGCAAGAAAAGGAGAACGAGGAAACAAACTGTAAACCTAAACAAAAATGGGAACAAGATCTAAACATAAAGATAAAGAATTAAACATGGGAAAAGCTATGCTCTGGAACTATGAGAAATACAATAAACACGAGGTTATGCATGATACAATATAATTGGTTGAACCTTGACAGTGTTGATAAAAAATTGACTTGCAGATAGAATGCAGAGAGTAGTAGTGGAAGGAAAGTATTTCTGCCCGGAGGTCAGTGACGAGTGGAATAACGCAAAGATCTGTTCTGGGACCCCTGCTCTTTGTTGTTTTTTTATCAATGACCTGGATGAAGAGGCAGAAGGATGGGTCAGTAAGTTTTCAGATGATGCAAAGGTTGGAGGAGCTATGGATGGAGCTGAAAGTGTTGAAGGTTATAAACAGGATAAAAACAGGATGCAGATGTGGGCAGAAAAGTGGCAGATGGAGTTCAATATGGATAAGTGTGAGGTGATGCATTTTGGAAAGACATACTAGAAGACTGAGTACAGGGTTAATGGTCAGTTACTTAAGAGAGAGAATGAATAGAGGAACCTTGGAGTACAAATCCATGCATCCCTCAATGTCACTGCACAAATTGATAGGATAGTTAAGAAGGCCTATGGGAGGCTGGGCTTCATTAATAGGGTGATCGAGTTCAAAAATTAGAGAGGTCATGTTGCAACTCTACAACTCTGGTGAGACCACACTTAGAGTATTGTATTCAGTTCTGGTCACCTCATTATAGGAAGGATGTAGAAGCTATGGAGAGGGTGCAGAGGAGATTTACCAGTATGTTACAAGGATTGTAAAATAAGTCTTATGAGGCAAGGTTACCAGATCTGCAACTCTTCTCTTTGGAGCACAGACGGATGAGAGGAGACTAATAGAGTTCTTCAAGAGTTCTACAAGGCAGCATGGCTGGTGTAGGTGGTGGCACGGTTGGTGTAGTAGTTAGTGCAATGCCTTTACAGTGCTAGTGATAGGGTTTGGACAAGGGTTTGAATCCCACATTGTCTGTAAGGCATTTGTACATTCTCCCGTATTTGCATGGATTTTCTCTGGGAGCTCCAGTTTCCTTCCACTGTTCAAAATGTACCGTGGGCATAGACTCATGGACCAAAATGGCCTGTTACCATGCTGCATGTCTAAATTTAAAAATGTTAAATTATGAGAGGCATAGATAGGGTGTACGGCCAACATCTGTTTCCCAGGGCAGGGATAGCAAACATCAGAGGACATGTGAAGGGAAGGAAGTTTAGGGGAGACATCAGGGATGTAGTGGTGAGGGCTGAAACATTAGGGGCATTGAAAAGATTCTTAAACAGGCACATGGATGGAAGAAACATAGAGGATTATAGGATAGGGAAGGTTTAAAGAATATATGGGTTGGCACAACATAGAGGGCTGAAGGGCCAGTACTGTGCTGTAGTGTTCTATGTACCTGATGAGCCACATCTGCTGCCATGGTAGATTGGAGAAGCTGTGATTGTTCTCCTTTGATAAAGGTGCGAAGATCTCTTTCCATAAAGAGATTTTTTAATGCTTTGTGTTCATCAAAAATATACACTTTCTGCCTTGTTAAAATTAAGTGGAAACATTTGGTGAAACCTCACTCTGATCAAATTTTTAAAAGCAACATTTGACCAAAAGTTAAGCATAGATAATTGTTTTTGTTTTTCCATTCCAATTTGCACATATTCTACAACTGGTAGCTCTAAAACATTTTGACTAAAACACAAGTTTTAACATAACTTGCATCGGGGATTTGATAGCTTGGTTGCAACTCCCCAACAATGAGCTGGACTGTACATTTTGCATATATGAAACATCTGGCTCACAGAACTACAATTGTGCTTGAGTTTGTACCAATCTGTGCTGTGGAGTTCTGGTGCCTTTTGTGTTAGCCACGGTTTTGTGGCTGGAGCTCCTGCTTCTGAGTCAGAAGGCCTCTCAGTTGGTCCCACATCAGGCATGTGAGTGCATAACCTAACCAGATGTTCCAGTTTAAATCAAATGGAAAATTGTGCTGTTTTTTGGCCCTGAAGTAAAACAGAAGCCACATTTACTTTTTTAGATGGGCATAAAAGACTCCACAGGATGCCTTGAGATTAATTAAAATATTCTCCATCAATCTTGGTCTTCTTTCAAACCTGGTTCTGGAAAGCAGTGTTGCTTGCAATCCCAATATAACTAGAGTAAAACTCCTGGTATTCAGCACCTATGGGGATTGGTAGATGCCAGGTAAACAAATTGTCCGGTGGCTTGAGACTCACATCTACAATGCCCAACTAATACACCAGCATTAAAAATAAACAGTTTAAAATACAAAAGATAATGCAAAATGTAAAGTAACTTGAAAAAAAATTCAGTATTGTAGTCCTTAAATGTAGTTCACTTAAATGAGGTAATTCCTGTAACTTACAAAAATTTAAATTTAAATTCGAATCCTGATCAATAGCACTGTAACATAGATGCCAACATCGATGCTAACCATCCCAACATTATAATTAACACCCTCTCTTCAAGTTTACAGATAAAGCCTTACTAATGTACAATAATATACTAATAAAGTCTCTAACTAAGCAGGGATAGAGACACTTTAAGAGAGTTACTCCAATGGCGAGCAGCATCAACCAGCATCCTGGGTGATACCATTTCAGTCAAACACAACTTTATTCAAACTTTATTCAAACAGCTGCTATGAGCAAAGCACACCCAAGGCATTCTGCTAGCTGAATATTTGCTCCAATCTGCACCAAAGCTTTATGTGTTACTTTGAAGAACATTTACTTTTACAATTTTAAACTTTTATTTACATTTTTAGTTATTTTATTATTTATCTACTTACTTATTTGTTTATTTTCCTCAATTTTTTTTGCCGGATGCTTGAAGTTGCCAGATATTTGAATTCCAGAAAACAAGGATTTTACTTCACCAAATTTAAAAGTTAAAACGTTCACCCTTCACCACTGACTATGTTATCCCAATTGTTTAGATGATTATTCTTGCTGGTGCACCAAGGTACACCAGGGCGTTTAATGAATGACTGTTAAAGTCCATGTGCCCTTACATTAGGCCTCAAAAGTGCATCCAGGCCTCTTCAACAAGCTCCATCTCCTCTTTTCAGGACTATGAGCAGCCCCACTTCAGACCTACAGAGCAGGAATCGGACTTGAATAGTTAAATGTTTCAGGAGAAATGAATGATACAATGGATAGGATCTCTCGATTTGTGGATATTTCTGGCTCTGACTTCCTGAAGACGAGGAGAGAATCAAGAGTGGGTGGCACTAGTTAGATAATATTAAGAACCTTGAAGGGAGGTGTCCTGCACATTCATTCTCCTCAACCAGTACTCTGTGCTCCCATATCATAAAACTCCACCACCACCACCCTCCCTCACCATTACAATACCTGATAGCTTACAAGATTATTCATGGTGGATATGCTCAGCAGGTTGGGCAGTATCTTTGGACAGTGAAACAATGACCTATTATAAGGCATGAAGTATTAAATGTTTCTCTCTTCATGGATGCTGGCTGACCCACTGACTATTTCTCGCATTGCCTTTGATTTATAGAAAATATATGTTTCCAACATTAGAAGCTTTTGCCTCAGATTATTTGCCATGGATTGCTACTTGGAAGCTTTCTATGAGTGGCTATGGCTATGGAGGTTCATGATCTTTAAATATGTCAAGTTACCATCTTCTTTTGGTGTTGATCTTTCCTCATGAAGCAGCAACAAGATGGAATCTTCCTCTTCTCTCCTTTGTCACTTCTTTTCAATGCCAACCCCACCCTCCATTATTGTTCAGATTGCATTCACCATCCTTCTGACTACCTTCAGAGCTGTTGCAGGAGAGATTTGAAATACTTGTATCACCCTCCAGCTAGTCATGAACCAATCTTGCAATTTAGAACAGAACTGAGACATTGAGAGCTGAGGTGTTGGTGAATGGTAAAATCTGGGGTAGTTGATGGGAATGTGGAGAGAATCAAATACGATGAGTGTGGATGGATGCTTGTGGGTCACCATAAACACAGTGGCCATTGGGTAGCCACAGATACCCACAATGACCCCAGCGATGCCTGTCTTTTTGTTGGTTACATGGACCAATCCATGCTCCTCAACTCTTCCTCTGCCACATCAAAAATTTCTGTGGTGCTGCCTCTTGCACCCTCAATGAGCTTGTAAGCATTATCCACTTTGCTGCCAACTTCCACCCTGACCTCAAATTCACTTGTTTCATCTCTTGCAACACTCTTCCCTTTCTCAATTACTCTGTCTCTATCTGAGGAGACAAGCTCTCAACAGACATCTTCTACAAACTGACCAATCTCCACGGCTAAGTTAACTACACCTCTTTACACCTTGCTTCCTGTAAGGATTCCATTCCTTTCTCTCAATTCCTCTGTCTACATCACATCAGCTCCCTGGATGAGGTCTTCAATGTTGGATCATCTGAGACGTCCTCCTTCAAACATAGCTTCTCCTCTACTACCATCAACAAGGCCCTCACCCACATATCCTCCCTTTCCTGCATATCTGCCTTGCCCCCTCTGCCCCAATGTGCAACAAAGGCAAGATTCTCCTTGTCCTCACTTACCACCCCACCAACTTCCACATCCAATGTATCATCAACTGCCATTTATGCAATCTACCACCGGAATCAACCACAAAAGACATCTTACCTTCTCTTCTCCCCTCTACCTTGCGAGGGACCACACCTTCCATGACTCCCTTGCCCACTCCTTACTTCCCACCAATCGCCCCCTTGGTACCTACCCCTGTGACCATAGGAGGTGCTGCATTCACCCACACCTCCTTCCTCACTACCATTCAGAGTCCCAAACAGTCCTTCCAAGGGAAGCCACACTTCACTTGTGAATCTGCAGGGTCCATCTACTGCATTCAGTGAACCCATTGTGGTCTTCTCTACATTGGAGAGATTGGACGCAGACTGGGAAATTGCTTCATTGACCACCTCAGCTCTGTCCATCACAATAGCAATGATCTCCCAGTGGCCACACATTTCAATTCTTTGCCTCATTCCCTCCCCAACGTGTCTGTCCATGATCTCATACAATGCCCCTTTGACACCAACAGCAAGTTGGAGGAACAATAACTCATATTCTGTCTGGCACCCGCCAACCAGATGGCATTAACATTGACTTCTTCAGTTTCTGTTAGCAACTCCCCATTTATTCCTATGTCTCCTTTCTTCTTACTCTCTCTCTCCCTCTCTTCCATTTTCAGTCTTTTCCAGTTCCTCAGCTCTTCCTTCATGGAGCCATCCTCCCCCTTCCCCTATCAATTCTCACCTTTCCTATCCATACCCAATTAACACCTTTTGTCTGTTGGCCTCCACTCATCCTCATGCCCTTTCTTTTAATTCAGATACCGTCCTGATTTTTATTCATATTGAGAAGAATTTGGGTCCAAAACATCGGCCATATAACTTTACCTCCTACGGATGCTGCGAGACCTGCTGAGTTCCTCCAACATTTCTGTGTCTTTATTACAATCACGGTGCCTGCATCTGTGTTTCTCAGTGTCCATTGGGCCTATTTCCATGGTGCACAATTCTATGATGTTAGGATGGGAAAAAAATCCACTTCTGGTTTACTGTGCATCATCTCACTCCACTTGCGTGTTGTTTATGTTCAGGGTTAAAAATATTTCAAAACTCAACTGAATATGGCCATATATTGTTATCATGACCAAATGTTTGGATAAAATCAATGCACCAATAAAAAATGCAATGTAATAATAAATTTTAATTTGTTCTTTTACCTTGAACATGATCCCAGTGCCCTCCAACTCATTGCTTGTAATATCATTAGGGTTCCTTGAGTGTTCCATATGCTGTCATTAGTCATTATTATAGATTTGAACACCATTTGTTACAGTCCTGAGTTTTAGTTTCAAATAACCCATTTTGAAACCTTCATGCGCCATTCATGACAATCCCATCAGAAAGGAGTGATGACAATGAGCTTGGGTCATTTTGTGGAAATGACTCATCAACCAACTATTCATTGTCCCAAAGAACAAAGTTTTGCTGAATTTGTAATGTAGCTTGACCCACATGCTTTCAAGTGCCATCCCGGTTTGTGTTCCCAATCAAATATTGAACCTCCAGAAAAACAAATTATATTTTGCCCTCAGGTCCTTAATTTGCTGAGGCATTTAGAGTACTTTCATTATTGGTTTCAGTGGCTTTATGGAGATAGGAGAACAAAAACTAGCCTGCCAAATAATCACCGAGCAAACCATGGAACATTACAGTAGATTTAAATATATCTTTCACTAGCTACTAATAGGATATTTGTAACATCTTGAATCTTTATGTCAAAATTGCCCTGTGTCCAGTACAGAGTCTTAAGTTCTCAACTATGAACTTAGAATTGTCTTGTTCTTCAGATTTGAAAGATGTGGATCACTTATGGTTTCATACCTGCAAATAAAGCTTCCTCCTACTCCAGATTCCCAAATTTCTAGTTCTTTAGTGCAACACTTGATAACAGTGTCTCTGCCATTGCCCCTTGGTGATTGTCCTTGTCAGAAATGTTCATAACTTGGCTTTAATAAAAGTGACATATGGTGATACATCTTAATTATACTATACAATGTGATGAAGCAGGTAAAAGGAGCTATTCAGGAAAATTTGGTCAGTTGGAAAAAAAATACTGACACTGCTGCTTAGTCTAAAGTACCAGTGGGAAAATGTAATCCACAATGTTGAACAGATTAATTGTTTTACAGTCATAAATTAGTATTTGAAGATTAAAACCTTGGTGGTTTACAGGATTAACATTTATTTGTGGCTGAATTTAAATGGGTTTTGGTCTCTTGAAAATCTTCATGTGCTATTATAAAAACTACTTTTGCCTCTTGCTGCCTTTGCAACCTTGTTAAAGGTTTACAGATCCACTTTTTTGTGTTTTATTTTTAACCACGCTGGGAGAGTCTTTTCACACTGATGGCTGTCGATGGATTTTAAAATGCATGGGTGAAGTTGTGCAGCACCGACTTACTGCCTCTCTGTGTCCTGCCTTCCTAGTTAGTGCAGGAAGCTGCGTGATGTCAACTCTCCCCAAGGAATACACTGATTTCAATAACCTTTTTGTAAAAATGGCAGGCATATCAAATGTCTTACAGGGCCTTTTTTTTAGCATGAACACTTCTTATTAAATTCGTAAGCAGTAAATTAATTTAATATTAAGCAATAGGTAAATGAACTGTAACTTCTGTGTCTATGTTACGGCAGATTTATTATTTCAGATCACTGAGGACAAGTTAAGGTGGAGTGGCTGAGTAACTTTCTCTTTCTGTCATATTACCCAGTCTTTTTTTTTTGAATGATTTTCTAATTCCTCAATCTCCCTTTGGTCACACCACTTGCTCCTCTATGGTCACCTCTGAGAAGATTAACCCTTTCATTAGGAAGCCTGAGCAGGGTCAAACTGATGCTTGGCTTCAGAACTCTTGCTCCCTTTGATCTATCAAGGACGGAGAAATTATTAGCAAATTCTAAGCCTTCCCATGTGATCTGTTTTTTGTAAATTTGTAAAAATTATTCCTAATCCTATTATGTGGCCCAGGGCAAACCTGCACTAAATATATGAGACCTTTGTTATACAGCAGCAAGATGATAAAGGAATTCTGAATCTGGTCCCATTCCGAGTTATGGGAAGCTGGGCACTTCATCAGCATTCGTTAATCCTTTGCCATGGCCAACACCTTTGATGAATGCTTTCATTTATGACCATTGATGCCACTCACTTAATTTTGTAAAGTGAAAAAATATATAGAACACTTGGCCTTTTTGGTTAGTATTGGATTTTAATTCACTTTTAGACAGAATTGGGTAATCATGAATGCTTCTGTATGATATCTGCATGCTCATTATTCAGCCATACATCTTATTAATCAGAGATAGGAAAATTAGAATTTTACATCTCCCATCTCCTCTTTTCAGTGCAGACACCTTGCAGACAAAAGTCACTGTCTTAACCCAAATTCTAGCTGACAATGCGTATCAGCCCTTGCTATTTTCATTCATTGTTGTGCCAATCTTGTATCTACCCATGGACATTTTTTCAAAGAAAGAATGGATTTCCTAGAGACTCTACCCCACGCAACTTCCACAGCTTTTATTGTAGAAAAAGGAAAGGCTGTATTTTTTCTCTCCTGTTTTAGAACTGTCGCTCAGTGGGTCATTCTTACTGATTAAACTGCTCTTTCACAATTAAGACAGTGTGTCTACGAAAAGAATTCAAAACCTAAGGTGAGCTTATTTCTAAACTGTTCATACTTTTTAAAATTTATTTGTTAACGTTGTCATAGCATTGAAAAATGTGTATCATCTAATGAACTAAAATGCTGGAACATCAAATATATTGTTCATAAAGATGCTAGATAACAGAATTTTATTTGAACTGAAAGGTAATGCAAGTTTTTAAAAAATTATTGTGAATTGCTAAAGTAACATATATAATGTGCACAATTGAACTATAAACTCCTGCAAAATTACTTAAAAAGCTTGCTTTTATGGATTAGCTTTAATGCAAGGAAGAGAATCAGTCCAGCAATTATTCTTTCATAAAAAATCAAACAGAGGAATAGTGATTAAAGTCCCACTATTGTTTTGATTTCTGATCTACTGGATTGTGAAAAGTGTCACACATCTAGATTTATTGTTAAATAATCAGTGAATTTAGGTTGCAAAAAGCCAAATTCCTTCAATATTGTATCACTGTTATACAGGGAGTCGGTCACAGTGCGAATCCTGTCTCTTTGTGTTTGTCATCACCTGGCTGTGAAAAAAAATCATTTTAACTATCAATAAACACACTTAAAATTATTGCTCTTAATATTCTCAGTTTTGTTAACCCTATTGAAAAGTACTGTTTGACTGCTAAACAGATACTTTCATTTATTTATCAAGATGTACTTTCGGCTGATCTTTACCATTATAATTTCATGAGAGATTAAATTTTTCAGGCAGCATTACATTAGCTTTTTCCACAGGAGTGACTCTGTGCCTGCTTGAAGTGAGTAATGTAAAAGAATCTGAGCCTGAGGTAAGTGTGTAACATTTAAAAAATATTATTCCCTAAAGCAAGTACATTTTTAAACAACAACAGGTCTGCAGAGGCATGGATCACAGTAAATGATTGAGGGGGCTGAGGTTCCCGTGTCACAGGTAATGTTTCAAAACAAGGTGCAGTTGATTTCTCTTAAATGTATTCAGTAAAAAGTGAATAATAAACTTGTCTTGACAGTTCCTGCAGCAACTCGTGATCATGGCTGAGACATGCTGGTGAAATCCTTGCAACACCAGCATCCTTCCTTTATATAATAAAAATCCAGCTGTTGTCAGACAGACAATCCCACTCTTAAATTTTAAAAATAACTAACCTTCTGCACCTTAAAATGAGAAATTTCAGCTCCCTCGTTTGATAGATTAACCCAATGGAGTATTGTTTAGTGAAGCATTTTAATTCCCATTGAACCAAATGGACAATGAAGCTTAGCGGGTATTGACATCATATGAGTGTGCAGGTATGCGGTTTACAATCACATGATGTTCACAATGTCCAAAGTGTTGCCTTTTCTTGGGAGTAATTAATTAGATTGCCCTCACCCATCATTAATATTGCTTTAAAATGTTTGATATTTTGATTTTCAAGATTTGAATCTAGCTTCAATTTAAGTAGTTAGCTGAGTGGGGGTGTCAGGTTGACTAGTTGTTAATGTTTTACTGACAGTGCAAAGCTCAGACAATAACTGACTCCAAATCGTGTAATTACCCTGGGTTTTTGAACTCCTGGAGCTCTTTGCCCAGAGCTATGGGCTAGGGACAGCATAGCTTTCGTGAACTTAGTGCAGACTTCACTTTTGCTGCCAGATTATGTGTGTTGGATACAATTGGCCAGACAATTAATTAAATGTTTGAATTTATCTTTCATGGTTGCCTGAGATTTTTTTCCTGACTCTATTGCAACGGCTGTGATGCAGAACAATGAAAGGTTGGGAAACTGCACAAAATGCAACAGTGTTACAGTGCACTGACCTAATCAGAGCTCTTTATCCTTGCCCAGAATCTAATTAATTACGCACAACTAGGGATAAACACCTGGATTAATTTTGGATTTCAGATTAAAATTTCCCTCTTCTTCAAAGTACAAATTTTGCTGGACACAAAATTCAAATTCCATGACTTTTTTTAAAAAAAAGATAGAGAAAAAAACATTTTTCAAATGAACAATGTGAATACAAAAGCATTTGAAGTTGAAGGCACTGAACCCAGGATGGTCAAGAGTTGCACCCTCCCAGATCATTAGGGAAAAGCATAGCCGCAGGAGTTCACTGAAAATGAACCAACATCGGACATATGCAGCTTCCAAGTAAATGAAGCTGGTTTTATCAAGAAAATATAAAACAACCATTCCTTGTAGATAATTATTTTGTAAGCCAACATAGAGCAATACTGATGATTATAGTGTGGCAGTAACTATTTTGGAAGGGACAGGCTCTACTGATCTTTGCTATTGAAATTAAATTTGATTTTTACAAACAAATTGTATGAGGAACATAACTCTGTTGAGACTGTTCCTTTACCAGAAGATCACAAACTGAAGTCTGAGCACAAATGATTGGAGAAAAGATGATCATGCAAATATTTCTATAAAAAAGCTGCCTGATTCAAAGCACCGTTTTGAAAAATACTAGCATAAGGAAAGAGGGTTATCATTCCCATTGATAAAATCAGTGGTGTCAGTCTATCACGCAGTAGAATGCAGTAAGCTTATTAACCCTTACCCTGTTGCACAAATGGGAAATCCTTGAGGTTAGCACAACAAATGCTGTGAAGGGCACTTAATAGCATTGTGACATTTGCTATTGCTCACACATTGAGTTGCATTAAATTAAAAGGAAAAATGTTCTTCTCTGCCTGGCATCTAAATGACAGTCACAAACGGATAACAGTTTCTTACAGAAATACTGATGTTCACCTGTTACATATCATTTGGTTGTAGAGTCTACAGTACAGCCAAACTACAGAAATTAATGTGGTATCAAAGCCATTGATACGAAGAATTACCATCAGGAAGCATTTAGCAATTATCTCTGTGAAATACAAGTTCATGCCAATTATTTTCAAGAGTACAATTTACTCTTTGAGAATTTTAGCAGTATAAAGATAGCAATGATTGCACAATGCAGGGAAATGTAACAAGACAGACTGGAATCATCTGCAGAAATTAATCTTAAAGGACAGAAATAATCTAGGTTTGCTGGAGTACGTAACTTCCTCAGTTTTTCCTGCAAACAGCTTTTACTTCTTCAGTTGCAATAAGATAGTGCAAACTTTTTTTTTATCCAGTAAATATTTGCAATTATTGACAAATGTTGCAGTTTGAAATGTTAGCAAAAACCTAATAATAAAATAATCAAGATGTTGTCATTATTTATAAAGCAGTGTATATAACTGTGAACATCTTAAGTGTAATTCACACAAGTATGAGAGTTTCAGCAGTGGTTCACATGGGTGCTTTTTAAGACCGACATGCTTCACTTCTGCAACAGTGAGCCCCCCCCCCCCCCCCACCCCATGACTGAGAATGTGTAGGACCTTGTCGGCAAGATCCGCCTTACAAGTCAGAGAACAATTGAAATTCTCCTACGTATAAACAAATGTTTGGGTATCAGCTGACCACCTGGATGACACACGTTAAATTTGTCACTAACAGCATATGCTGTGATAAATATTTTACAACAACTGTTTAGCTATATAAGCAGAAAGGATAATTTATAACTGTTCTCTTGTAGGTTCCTACGAAATAACCTCTAATTTCAACATTGTTTTTACTTGCATTTGTCTGAATACTTTTAAAATATGAACTGCAATATTTTTTTTGCCTAAGGTAAGTGGCAGGACCCAATAAGGCAGTTGTCTTTGATAATTCCTCCAGAACCAATAGATTGATCATCACTGAATTCCTACTTCTGTGATCCTGGCAGTTTAGCACCTCATCTCGGGTGGAATGGATTTTAAACTTTTTTGTAAGAGTACCCCCCATATGAATGATCACAACTCCTGTTAGAATCTTCAATGACCTATGTAATAAATTAGTTGTCTATAAATGTGAAGAGCCATTGTGAGGCGCTTTCCGTTAATCCCTGAAGAATCTAAACCCTGCTGTCATTTATGTGCTTTTGGCTTAAGGTGATACATCTATGGGAGGGAAGACTCTTTATTACAGATAATGTCTTCACATTGCTCCCTGGAGTGAGCCCAACACCTGCATAAATGTTCAGTGAAAGCTTTCAAAATAGGGATTTAAGCCATATTTTTCCTGTAAAGATATTGCTATGGGGAAAATAGAATCTTGTGCCAAAAATGGACTATCTATAAGATATTTGAGGAAGGAGTACTTGTTTTGTGAATTTAAAGCAGTATAATTTGGTGTGTTCTACATTTTCATTTGATGAAATAGGATAAAATTCAGTGTTGCTGGGGACTCAAAGTTGCAATAGTAAGTAAATGACCCACCGTCATATACCCAATAGCCATTGTCCATTAGTTATGTCAATGACCATTTGTTATAAAAGACCATCTGACGTATACCCTTTTGTGTATGTCCATCCTCTCTGTAGTGAGTGGCTAGTTGTCATCATCTAATATGCTCATTGCTCAGAAGCTCTCAGTTACATACCTTGCACTCAATTGATGGTGGCATATGATTGGTGTACATTAACCAGCTGAAGGACCTAGCCCTGTTTTGAATTGCTGTTGATTCTGAATTTTACCACACACAATGTCTTTCTTTGACTAAAGTTGTAATTCTGTAATCCTAATTCAGAGCATAACTGTACGAGGCATGAACATCTAAATGTCTGTCGCGCTTATTGATAACAGTAAGAATTTTTGTAACTAGAAAAGTCCAAGAATCAACAAGTCCTTTTAATTATTATAATGCTGTCCTTTCATTTCCAATTTCAGGAATCCAACATCCGATAAGTATCTCTCAGATACTGGACTTCCAATATCAAAGTTAATTAAAGAATAATGTTAAAATAGCTTTTAGCCTCAACTGTCTGGCTTTTTGTTGCATACTTCATGCTTTCTCTCCAGAAGTATCTCTATCTAATTGCTTCTTGAATGAATGTACGTCAACTGCCTCAAGAACATTTTGCTACTGTCAGTGTGCCAGCCTCAGCACATTAGGGTTCAGTTTCCAATTGGTTATTCCCAATTAACAGGCACAAAGAGAGCATAATTGATTGGATAAATGGGTAGAGATCAGTTATGCCAGATTTCAACTCAATTAAGCGCAGATCCACTTTTCCAATTGGGGTTTGCACTGACATCAGAGGGTCTTGGCAATCTGAAGTATAATTACAGCAAAACCAAGCCTTGATTATATAATTTAAATATCCACATACTTTGCTGGTGTTTATGCCAGGCAGCACTCAGACAGATATCTCCTCAAGAAGATAGATGTCCAGCAATTTTATGATATTTCACTTGTGAAAGCATAGCTAATAGTAAGACTTGAAACTTGTTTATCACCTTTTTACATTGCTCCTTTTTCGTTTGAATGAAATTTATCAGGAGGCACTATATTGAGTGCTTCCCGTTGTACAAGTACAGCAGATTTCCCATTGGGAATCAACCCTATTTGCTTTGGAAAAATAAAGCAGGATGCTTGTAGGGTAGGCCACAACCAGAGGCAAACCGAGGATACAGATGGATATTTTCACAATCGCAGCAGTGGGTAGAGAAATTTCTACCTGTTCATAATCAGATTCACTGATCCTGAGTAGGCAGGAAAACCCACCACAGTGCAATGCACCCTGCAGCGAAAATGCACCACAAGCTGACACTAACACCTCAATATGTCCACGGGACACCAATCTCATCCATTGAAAACATTTACGTGAGGTGATGCCTCCAGAGGGCAGCCAGCATCATAAAAGGCCTCCATCACCCTGGTCACAACCTCTTTGCGCTGCTTCATTCCGGCAAAAGGTACAGTACTTCTAAGATCAAGAGCAGTCTTTATCCAACAGCTATCAGGCTCTTGAATCTTTCCATATTATCCTAACCATAAACTACTCTGGGACCACTGAAAGATTTGCTTGCACTACTGAAACATTTTTTTTTAATTTCTCTAACTGTGACTGTGAATATCTATTTATTTATTATTGTTGATTTATGATCTTTTTTCTGCCTTGGAATATTGTGGTGATTTAATGTGCCTTGCACACCTGCTTGGCTGCAACAATAAGAATTTTTGTGCATCTGTACATGGCACTTATCGATGTAATGATAAGCTCTCATAATGCAGCCTCCAGGCAGGTATTTCACCCCCAATAACGATGGGGTAAGCCAACGAATCTCACAAATTTTATTCAAGCAGCCATTGAAAAATCTGATGCAGAATGTCCTCAGCTTTGATCTTCCATGTTGGTTATGGGCACCTCCAAACCATGGTACCTATAGATATTCTATGCACAAACAGAAAATTAAATCTTCACTGCGTTCCTGAGACGATCAGGAGCGAGTGATCAAACTCATATCAGCATATTTCCTGACAAACAAACATGAAGGAGTTACCATCTGGCGCTCCTCAAGCAACTATTTGGTTTAAACAACCTCATTTAAAACAAGAGCTGCTCCTCTACAACTTTGGCACCCACATGAAACACTAACAAGTGTCTAATGTTGCAGCAAAGTTAGAAGAACCTTACAGCGGTACTGCTAATAAAATGGATGTTGGGCTAAAGAGTGTTGTGACCAAAACTTTGGGGAAAAGAGGCACGTTTAAGGCAGTATTAAAGGAAGAAAGTGAGGTGGGAGACACAGTTTTGCCAGAGAATTTCTCAACACTGTAATGCACCTAACCACATTTTTGGTTTGCTTGTGCAAATTTTCTTGCCAGTTTTATTTTGATATTCATTGCTACTCAGACCTAAACCATAAAACCTTAACAAATCTTTGTAAAAGCTAAAGGTGAAATAATCGCCTCATATGTGACCACATTGCAAATCTCTATGATATTAAAATTGTCTGCTGCTCTTCCAATCTTCTTTATGTCCTCCACCAAATTCCAAAGACCATGCATCACAAGGGTTGAAAGGCCAAAGGCTAACTCCTGAAACCAGCCAGAGGACATAAGCCAATTTTATCCAGCCTGAAGCCCAGTCAATCTTATCATATACATCGAACAATTAATCATACAGAGTATGAAGTGCATTATCATTCAGTCTTTTCATCTAACTCAAGTGATAGTGTCAAGTTACAGAGCAGTATGTGGTGGACAGAGTGATGAAGCAGTGTGTGGTGTTGTGGAGTGATGGAGATGGAGTGCCATCATGTGTTGTCACAGCAGATCTCCTACTAATTTGTAAAAGGCAGTGATTGTGGTGCAGGATGTTCTCAGCAATGCAGAGAAATTGGCCAAGAGAATTAAGCTTTGACCATGTCTACCCCTTGAACTTGGCTCTGGTTGTTTTTTGGAGGCAGCAGAAGGTAAGGATCTGTGGGAACTGGAGAGAAAAGAAGTCTTTTCAAATTTCAGTCTCAGTTTTAAAAGAGGAAAAATGACTACTTCAGTGTCAGTATTAAAGTTTAAATATTCCTTGAGGCAATTTAACTGGTTACTATTGGTGTTAAGTCTATGTGATGCATCACACCATTGGAAGAAATCACTAGATCGTGTTCGGCAAAGCTTTGCCCTGTGGTGTTTTGTCAAGAGTTCAAACCAGAAATATTTCTACTGCGGAAGAAAAAGGGGCACCAGAACACCAGCTGAGTGGAGCAGTAATGCCCAGGTTGAAATGAAACACTCAATACATGAGGAATAGACAACAGATTATTAGTATCTGTGGAGTGAATGGACAGTTAGTGTTACAGGAGTGGATCATTTTCTTTTTACTATCTATAGTAGAAATCCAAAAATCTGAATGCCGGAAATGTGGAGCATCCGAGAATTGGGATTTTTGAAAACTCTTAAAGCACCACATATGCACAGCGGCAACAAGCAACCACGTTTAATACCGGTAATCTTATCACAAAGAAATTCATGTGTATACTGATTTTTTTATTTTACAATGTTCATTTTCTAACATAATTTCAAGCATTATACGCTCCTTTTTGTGGCGAAAAAAGTCGTTTACTTTTCTGTCAAGTGTTGAGTTTATAACTGCTCTTTTTGATAAATGAACCATACTGTGTTTGCTAATGAGTAAATTATCAAAATGTAGCTGTTCATCTCTTCTTTATTCCTCCTTAAATCTGAATCATAAAAATGCTTCCTGAGTATCCAGAAAATCCAAAAGTTCGGGCCGACCCAATCCCCGAGCAGCCTGGATTTTAGGATCCAGAGCAGAAGAGGAAGTAGGGCTCCTCTCTCCATTAATTTTGTTTCAAAAGGCTGGAGAGGTCAGAAGGCAAACACAGTAGTGATTCCCAGGTGTCCATCTTTTCAGTTGTAGTCAAAATGATATCTGTTACTGCAAGAACGTAATGACACCTGGGTTGATATCACCACCACCCCTCCTGACTGTCTCTTTAACATCAGACTGCTTGTCTGACATCTAGTAACGGATGACTAAATACTGACAAGATTGAAGTCATCACCAACTCCTTTCATAAATGATGGGCCCCTTCCTTTTCCTGGGTACCTGTCTGAAATTTGAAGTAAACTGTTGGTATTCTTGGTGTCATATTTTCCCCAAGTTGATCTTCTGAGCTTGTACCTGCACCATGAGTAAGATGGCCTACTCCTATCACCATAATATCACTTGACTTTGCCACAAGCTCATATTACACTGCTCAAATGCTCAACCACATGTTTGTTTCTCATTGTCTTCACTGCCCCAATTCATTCTTAACTGGGTGCCTTGTTCTGCTCCCCATAAACTTGGTTTATTTTAAACTCTGTGCCCTTCTGTCACCTTGCACCAAGTCTTGTTTTCCAGCTTTCCTGTCACTGCTGACCTGTGTCGTCTCCTAGCTCAATGATGCCTCCCTTTTAACATCCTTGTGCATGCATCCACCTCTTCAAAGCCTCCCACCTAGCACTCCTAATGACCAGTCCTACAATACTCTATAATGCCATTGTCCCTGCAGTTCTGGCCTCTTGAGTGCCCTAACTTGATTTGACTGATTCAAGGTGGTGGCAGTAATGGAGGTAACAGTTATGGCATTCAAGAAACATCTGGATACATGCTTGATTTGCCAAGGCACAACAGAATACAGACAAAGTGCTGCTAAATAGGATTAGTAAAGGTGGTCAGCATAGATGTTTCGGCTAAAGAGCCTGTGTCTGCATTGTATCACTGAGAACAGATGGTCCTTCTTATAGCTGTCGTAACCACATGCTCTGGAGTTCAGTCCGTAAAATGGTCCAGTTCTCCATCTTTCGTTTCTCCTCAAGACAATCCCTAAAAGAACTATCTAGCCATCTGCCTTGGTATCTCCTTATATACCTCGGCATCAGTTTTTTGTTTGGTTTCACTAATGTGAAGCACCTCAGAACATTATGATCTCACTAGATGCCAACTGAAAATTTGTACCCTGCCAGCTATAAAATCAATGTTCCTGGCACCACCAGGCAAGGGACTGTCCCAAGTCAATCAGAATATTCCCACCCCCCTCCCTCACAAAAGGAAATCAAATCCAGAATCCTTTAGGACTACATCTGGTTGAATGTTTGTGGATTGAATGTTAATGAAGTTCTATAATTTATTTGGTGAAGATCTGTAGATTTTAGAATCCTCTATCATTTTGCTGTCACACCTCAAAGCTCCCAAGAGCCTACATCACCATCATTTTACAAAGAGCAAGGACATCCTGACTTGAACGTGGCTGCATTCAGCCTCTAAGAACCTTGCAATATTTTTGGCATTCAGGAACCATGAAGAAATCGTAAACAATAATATTTCAATATGCAAATAAAACTCTAAAAAATTGATAAAGATACACATGTCAAAAATACTTTTTACATTTTTCAATTAAGCTATACCAAATGCCATGCCACATCAAGAAATGTTTCCGGTATTTTATATTCACCAACTTTACAGGAAAGAATGCAGTAACATATTGAGGTCAGTGCTTTAGAGGAGAGAGACTGTACCAGACATTACCTGACAGAAGTGAAGTACATGCTTCCTATAATATGCTAAATTCGCACATTGATTTGGCCGAAGTGCAGATTCCAGCACATTTTCACTGATAAAGCACTGACCGGTTGTATCACAGACTCAATGCGAGAGGCTGTAGAAAGTGACAAACTTAGCCAAGTCCATCATGGACAATGACCTCCCGTCCTTCGAAAGCATATGAGGTGCTGCCTCCAAGTGAGCAGCAAACATCATAAAGAAGCCCCCATCACACTGGTCACAATCTCTCTTTGTGGCTTCCTTCAGGCAGAAGATCTAAGTCCAACAACAGTTTTATTCCAACAGCTTTCCGACTCGTGAATATGCCTGTACTTCTTGAACCCAAACTATAAACTACCCTTTGCACCACCAAAAGATCTGTCTGCAACACAGAAACTCTACTTTTTTTCTTGCAGTAACTGTGAATATTCATTTATCTGACCTTTGATGTTTATTTTCCTTTTCTGTCTTGCATTTGTGATCATTTATATTGTTGCAGTTGGCGTATCTGACATATCAGCAATCAGAATTCTATTGTTTCATTGTACTTATGTATATGACAATAAACTCACATTGAACATCACTCTGTGGAATCCAAAACTGCATTTACATGGACAAAATGCCTTAGAGCATTTAAAGCTGTACAATGCATTGTGTAAAAATCTCTTTCAGGGCTGCACTGGGAAGTTTGACTTGCATAAAACAGCAGGTCAAAATATAAGTTGTTGTTGTTGATCTTGGATCCATATTGACTTTGAAAGAATAGCATTTGAGAAATGCGATGATCCAATTTGCAGTCTCATTATTAATATTAGAGATCCAAATGGGGCCATGGCAAGTCGGCTCACAAATATGAAATAAAAATGTAACCAGTAAATTTATGATCTGTAGCGAATGGCAGTTATATTGTGTTCTGTACTGTTAACCTCAGTCAATGGCACACCAGACTTGGAGCTGTACAGTGGCACCAGTTAAATCTGGAATACATGCTGACATTGAAGACCTTGTTTTACTTTTAGGCTGTCGGTTAGATGTTTGTTGGACCAGGTGGGCCATTCAAATGAATAAAGGGTCTTTAGCCAGAATATATCCTGTACAGCACACCTGGTCTGTGTTTGGAAAAGAAAGTCACTCTTGTTTTGTTAAGGTGAAAGCCTTGAAAGACTAAGGCAGCTTAATTTATCCCCAAAGAATGTTGAGTTCAATAAGAAGGTTCATCACAGGTGACTCACTTGAATTTCAGTCTAAAGGCTTTAAAGGTAATGTTCCATGGTTAAATAATATACATCTTTAGAACATCTGCATTTTATAACGTTCTAAAATGTTTCTTCGAGAATAATGTGCTATGGGAAATAAAAATAAGCATCTTTTTAAGAAATGTGAGATGAAATCATAGGGCTGGATAATATTCCCAACACATAAATACTGGGCAGTTGTTAAAATATCTTGAATTGAAACTGTTTTGCGGCAATGTTTAACAATGCAATGTGTGTAATGTTTATATCGTCTAAAACCAGTCCACTTGTGGGGGGGGGGGGGGTGGGGGGGGGGAGATACTCAATGAGCAAAATTTATCCCAATCTTTACAGGAATTTAGAGAAACGAGATCTTGTCTGTCATTTGATGCTATCTTGCAACAAGGTATTCTCTGAGGAACAGTTTGATCACAGGATTCTCATTCACAAACAGACAGGTTAAACACTTAAATGCTAGCAAATCCTGCACAGCCCTGTGGGAAATTTCAGTTTAATCCCAAACTTATAGGAGGACAATCAAAGCCTAAAGCCAGGGTAACAAATCCGATCCTCTGTTACAATCTGTGCTCTCCTGGGACACAAAAGTCACTCCCCATACAAGACCGAGATGGATAAATGCCTAAATGATGAGATACACTGGGACTGCTGGAGAAGCATCTAGCTTTGGCTATTCACTTTCAATTTCACATTACAGCGTGAGAGGCAATACTTTCCCAGAATATAGCAGACAGTCCTGATTATTATAAGTTGAAGTGTGGCTTAAGGAATGATTAATGATGGTGTCAGAAGAAAACAAAGCTGAATGAGAGTTATCTCCAATCCACCTGCTCGCAGATGGGAATGAAAATGGCCCCAGCATGCCCTGATATTAAAACACCAAAAGGGAAGGTGTTAATGCTGTAGATATGTATGAAAAAGATAACATGTCATGCATCTAAAGTCCTCTTACCTCAAATAAATCATTATCCCATAAATGGGGCTCAGTATGTGATTAGTATTATAAGCACAGAAGACTTCACGTTCTATTTTTTCAAATAATCAGACCAAAGCCAGTCCCTCTTGTATTGATGCTAACATTAATAGACAGGAATTTGGAAAGAAAGTCTTTGACAAAAGGGAACATTGCAGAGGCTTTGTGAAAGTTTGTCCAGAAGAAGGGCAATGATGCCACCTCGTGTAAAGTCATGGTATTACATAGAAGTGAGGTTGGAAAGGTTTTGCTGCAGGAATCAACCAAGCTCTCTGTTTCAATACTC
Source organism: Narcine bancroftii (assembly GCF_036971445.1). Lineage (NCBI taxonomy): Eukaryota > Metazoa > Chordata > Chondrichthyes > Torpediniformes > Narcinidae > Narcine > Narcine bancroftii. Next base: position 49,966,755 of record NC_091470.1, on the reverse strand, counting down.
CAAACCTTCATTTGTTGTTCTGCAAACCTCACAACTCAAGAACCAAAAGATACTAAGCTCCAACCCCTGTGGCATAATACAGCTGGTAATGAACAGTGCAGAGGCAAATTTTTGATCACTTGTCTTCATTGTTCTATTTCCTAAGATTTGTTATAGCAATTAATGCAGTAATATGAATTCAGTGAATAAATAAACAAAAAAAAGTATTTTAAGTAGCTGTCAGTAATTGGACTATATTCTTTTGTGAAACAGAAAGGAATGGCTAAATAGTGAAAAAAGGGTCAAATCTAATGGGAACAAAGAGGGATGAGAAGCCTAATTATTAACATCCATCTGAACAGGGCCTGAAGGATGGGATTATAAGGATTAATCTGTGTCTGTCTGTCAAAAAAAAAGTCTCAGTCATGACTAATTGTATTGTCACAAAACTTCTTCTAATAATCAAACTCCATTAGCTAAACCCTGGAAAATGTGTTACCTCTGGCAATTTAATGAATCCCATGCAGAACAGCCATTTCTACACGAAGAGCTAGAAATGTATCATGCAACAATTTGAGACTCAATAAAGAACTAAGAAACTCAAACATTTCCTTTTACATTGGAAAATAAGAACCAATTTCCTTTTTGTAAATGCACATGCCCATGGAGTAAAATTTATTGCTTGCTCAGGAATGTTAACATACTTTGAGAGTATGTCATTTGGAGAAATAAATTGCTTGGTATTATGCATAGACTAGTCTAATGGAACACACCCAATGTCCTGACCCTTCAGTGAGAGTAAATGCCTGACCCATCAGAAGCAGGATTATATTAGGTTTCAGTTCTCAATTCACGTTAAGCAAAAAGACAATATGCGGCAATAGTTCATTTCCTAGACCTGAACTATCAAAACCATTGTCAGATGTTACCTTTTGAACTTCATAAGCCTAGACAGCCATCATATCAAGATGTAATATGAGGAACTGCTTTAATACCATGTCATGCTTGTAATGACATTTGACGCATTTGGTGTGTTGCTCTAATTGTACTTTGCTAATGTGGCACCAACAACAAGATCTTCAGCTATAAGGTTTGCAGAACAGCATGTTGGGTTTTCCTGTGCAACACTGCAGTCTCAGGATGGTGTTCCTCATACAATACTGCGAGGAGCTATTGCTGGAGCTGTGTGTTCTTAAAAGGACATTCCACAATGCGAGCAGGTCTTTTCCAGCTACAGGATGAATGTATGATGGGAGGGTGATTACTCCTAGGGATCAGCAGAATGTGAACAGGCTATGAACACCAAAGCATTCAGAGGACATTTTCTGAAAAGAGGTCACAAAGATCTTTCAGGGTGGAGGTGGCTAGCAGTTCCCTGTTAAAATGAATACAGTCTCTGAATAAGGAGGCTGCCATCCAGGTGAATGGCTATTCCCACTCAGATGGCGTGAAGGGAACATAGATGAAGTCATCTCTTCTGGAGTAATGAGTTGAGTAACTTCCCCACTGCAGAAAGAAGAAGTGACAGCGATCTGCCTCAGCAGTCCTGCAAGCCAAGAATTACCCATGTATAAAGCTATCCAGCCACATATGTCAGGCTGTATTTGTCAGAGCTCACAGATCTTATTAAGGACAAAGAGTGCTTTAAAATGGCTGACCCTTTAAACTGGATGGGATTAACAAAACCTGGTCATTCTGAGAGAAAATAAGAATAGTCCTGGTTCTGACAAATGTGTGATGCCTTACTGTTGATATTATTTGGAGGAGTCCTATGTTGCAAAGATCGTGCCAGAGCAAATGAAAGTTCAGCCTAAAGGTCCAGAGTCAAGGTTGTCAATCAGGTGCTAAGACTCAGTGTATGTAGACTGATTCCAGATGAAGTCAGTTTTAAACTGCTCACATCCGTTTAGTGGTGTGTAAAAGAATTTCTAGGCCTTCATATTAAAAACACAAGTTAGAAATGACATCTCTCCACCAGAAGCATCTACTCCCAGTTTTTTGATCATTTCACGAAGCATCACCTTTCTCTCTACCTTTGACAGTATTTAAATACAAGAGAGAAAATGGAAGTGAAATCAGATCCTGTGGGAGCACTTTCTGGTGGAAAATAAATTATAATTCCTGTGTTTGGGAATCTTCCTTTTGGTAAACAGTATCAGAAGCACATCCTTTATCACCAGGTTTTCATATCAAAAGCACATCTCCACAGAGCACTGGATTAGCCCATTTCACCTTTTTACTTTTTACCAACATGGCTGATCTGTTGCTGAACAAGAAAGTCTCACTTTGCCCCATATTCCCTGGAATAAAACAACAGCTACAATCATAAAAGAGAACCTCTCGAAGCCTCTTCAAAGCTCCTGCTGTATCTGCTTCTACCACTAATGGTAGCTCATTTCAAGAACCTATCACTTTCTGTGTAATATATTTGTCCTGCTTATCTCCCTTAAATTTCCTTCCCCTTTTCTCAAACGCATGTCCTCGAGAGTGTGAAATTTTTGCCCTGGGGAAAAAGTTCTGAATGTCTGCATCTTTTCACCATTTAGATGTTACCCTTTTTAGGTCCAAAGAGTATGATCTGTTTCCTAGACGTTTACCATGAGGTGCCTCAGGCTTATTTTAAATGTGTCCATTGGAAAGGTGTCCATGTTATGCAGTTAGCAGTATATCAGTTAAACAAGTCAAATGAGATCAGGGCATTCCTCGTCTGTGAAGGAATGCAGTTATTTGAGAGAAGATCAGATTAAATCAGATACTACTTCTTGTCATGTACTAAAATAGAAATGCAATATTACACGAATTTGCCTTTAGTCTGCCATAAGTCACCATGAACATTGCCCAGTGCCCCTTACAGTCAGAGAAAGAGAATCAAAAGAGAGTTACTGAGTGTCCATGAATTCACCTCTAACGCTCCTATTGTTGCTGCAGCTGAACAAGACTCAAGTTCAGTCAAACTGTCAGCAACCCAAGCTCAGATCCAAACCTCCAACATGATGAGGAAGCCTTCAGCACCCTCTAGGATCTCAGTTCCGATACCTGGCCAGTCTCCTGCAACCCACAGACTGGTGTGAGTCCTTTGACCTTGTCACCAGCAGCCCACAGCCAATGTGGGTTCATTGCATATAAGGGGGAGGACAGGGGAGTTAAGACCACATTCAGAATAAAGCTTTTTTTTATATTTAAGAAGCTTTTGAATAGGTATGTGGATGGGAGGGATATGAGTTTTGGACCGAATTCTTGTCTTTCGTTAAAGACAGAATACAAGTTCAGAACAGACTATATTGGATGAAGGGCCCATTTCTATGCTGTAGTGTTCTAAGGTTCTCAGGCAATTTTATCCCCTCATTGCCCATCAGTATAGAATTGTGACTCAGGTTTCTGGAACAAGAATTGAACCCAGAGGCAAGAACTCTTGCAGCTGAGCCAATGCCATAATTACAGAGTCAGTCATTCAAAAAGGAATAGTCAAAAAGAGGTGATGAAAAATAGATCTGGAACAAAAGGGGCAGGTGTTAACAGATGAATAAGTGTGTGCTGAGAAAGAATAAAATGTGTCAGGTTTTTTTTCAGAAATGGACCATTTTTTAAAAATTACAACAAATGAAGGAATATGATTTTGGCCAAAAGCAATTGTTGATGCTTCCCAGATTAGCTCTGCATATTGAAGTTTCATCATTTACTGAAATGTGCATATTATTGTATTACTTGAATTGCTGAGTTGAGTTTTAATGTTATCAAGTTCAACTTTATCTGACTGTACACATACAACCTGACATAAAAGCATTTCTCCAGACCATGGTGTACACATATATACAAAATACAAAGCACATAATGATTACATATATTTCTTCTTTGGCTTGGCTTCGCAGACAAAGATTAATGGAGGGGTAATGTCCACGTCAGCTGCAGGCTCATTTCTGGCTGTCAAGTCCGATGCGGGACAGGCAGACACGGTTGCTGCGGTTGCAAGGGAAAATTGGTTGGTTGGGGTTGGGTGTTGGGTTTTTCCTCCTTTGTCTTTTGTCAGTGAGGTGGGCTCTGTGGTCTTCTTCAAAGGAGGTTGCTGCCCGCCGAACTGTGAGGCACCAAGATGCGCGGTGCACCTCTGTCTCGGTGGCCAGTGGAGAGTTCGCCACATAACACGATCTTGGGAAGGCGATGGTTCTCCATTCTGGAGACGTGACCTACCCAGCACAGTTGGATCTTCAGCAGCGTGGATTCAATGCTGTCGGCCTCTGCCATCTCGACTACTTCGATGTTGGTGATGAAGTCGCTCCAATTAATGTTGAGGATGAAGCGGAGACAACGCTGGTGGAAGCGTTCTAGGAGCCGTAGGTGGTGCCAGTAGAGGACCCATGATTCGGAGCCGAACAGGAGTGTGGGTATAACAACAGCTCTGTATACGCTTATCTTTGTGAGGTTTTTCAGTTGGTTGTTTTTCCAGACTCTTTTGTCTTCCAAAGGCGCTATTTGCCTTGGTGAGTCTGTTGTCTATCTCGTTGTCGATCCATTGTAAGTAAATCACAGTATTCTGTAGACGCCGAGGATGAAGTAAAAGCACAAAATGCTGGAGAAATTCAGCAGGTCAAACAGTGTCCTTTATGTAGCAAAGGCAAAGATACATAACCGACGTTTCAAATTGAGCCCTTCATCAAAGTATGAGAAAATGCCAGCAAGCGTCCGAACAAAAAGGTAGGAGGAGGAAAAGTAATATAGACATTAGTTTCAAGTTAATTATGGAGAAGAATATGCCTGGGCCTCGGGTTAAGATTCTAAATTGGAGACAGGCCAATTTTGATGAAATGAGAAAGGTTTGGAATAAGTTGTTTTCAGGCAAGGATCTGTGAAGTAAGTGGAGGACCTCAAAGGTGAAATTTTGAGAATACAGAGTTTGTAGTCCCTGACGGGATTAAAGATGAAGTTAGTTTATAACAGGTATAGAAAACATGCAACAAATGAGGAGTATAAAAATTGCAAGAAAAACCTCAAGAAAGAAATTAGGAAGGCTAAAAGAAGAAATGAGGTTGCCTTGCAGACAGTGTGAAGGAGAATCGTAAGAGTTTCTGCTGGTATATTAAGAGCAAAAGGATAGTAAGGGACAAAATTGGTTCCCTTGAAGATCAGAGAGGTCAGCTTTGTATGGAGCCAAAAGAGATGGGGAAGATATTAAATTTTTTTTTCATTAGTATTCACTCAGGAAATGGGCAAAGAGTTGTGGGAAATAAGGAAAGCAAGCAAGAGGTCATGGAATCTATACAGATTAAAGAGGAGGAGATGCATACTGTCTTAAAGCAAATAAGGGTGGATAAATCCCCAGGGCCTGACAAGACCTTGAAGGAGGATGGTGTAGATATTGCAGGGACTATGACTAAAATATTTAAAATTTCCTTAGCCATCCATGTGGTGCTGAAGGATTGGAGGGTAGCTTATGTTGTTCTGTTGTTTAAAAAAGGCTCTAAAGGTAACCCTGAAAATTATAGGCCAATGCGTCTGACGTCAGTAGTAGGTAAATTATTGGAAGGTGTTCTAAGAGATCAGATATATAGCCAGGAACTAATTAGGGATCGTCAATATGGCTTTGTGCTTGGTAGGTTATGTTTAACCAATCTTATAGAGTTTTACGAGGTAACCAGAAAAGTTGATGAAGGAAAAACTATGGATGTGACAAGGTCACATATGAGAGGTTAGTCAGGAAGATTCAGATGCTAGGTGTTCATGGTGAAGTAATGATCTGGAATCTACAATGCCTGAATGGGAGAAGCCAGAGAGGAGTGGTGGATGATTGCTTCTCAAACTGGAGGCCTGTGACTAGTGGTATGCCTTAGGGATCAGTGCTGGGATCATGATCTGGTAAATTGGATCAGCAAGTTTGCAGATGACACTAAAATTGGAGGCATTCTGGACAGCGAGAAAGGTTTATACAGGGATCTAGACCAGCTGGAAAAAAATGGGCTGAAAAATGGCAGATAGAATTTAATGCAGACAAGTGTGAGGTGTTGTATTTTGGAATGATAAACCAAAAAATGACATACACGATAAATGGTAGGGCACTGAGGAGTGTGGTAGAACAGAAAGATTAGAGAATCCAGATACATAATTCCTGGAAAGTGGCTTCACAGATGGATAGGGTTGTGAAGAGAGCTTTGGGCATATTGGCCTTCATAAATAAAAGTATTGAGTACTTGAGTTGGGATGTTATGGTGAGGTTGTATAAGACATTGGTGAGGCCAAATTTGGAGTACTGTGTGCAGTTTTGGCAATCTAACTACAGGAAAGATATCAATAAGATAGAAGGAGTAGAGATTTTAGATAGAAATTTTTCAAATTCTAAAAACAATTTTCAAGATTAACGTGGACCCCTGTCTGTTAATTGCTCTGTTTGTTTTTTCTCATGACTCAGATGAACATCTATCAGCATCTCAGGAAAAAGTCTTACATTGAGAGCCAGATGAGCTATTGTATTGAAATGGAAAGGAGATTCATCCCCTACTCATATGCAATGGCAATATGATGTAATGTTGAATTTAAGTTTAGAGAAAATCAGATATAATATTAAAGATAAAAAGTTTCAATATATGAAATTATGGGGCCCATTCTTAGAATTTTGTTACAATTGGAAAAATCAGTAAGTATTACATGTTCCGGTAATTCTTTGTCTGTTCTCTGGAGGTCGCCAGTGATTCCACATTACTATTGATTTATTTTTTATATTCATTAAAAAAAAGTAACCTTGATTAGAGGGAGGGGATTAGATTAGTATAGTTTAGTCTATTAGTTTTTTTTTCTTATTTCTTTTTTGTTTTTTTTACTTTTTTATTTTAATACTGTATAACAGTCTAATAAATCGGTCTGATATGGTAGCATACATTACGTTTATTACTAGATTGAGTTATTATAAGTAACTAATTTTCTCCCTTCTCTATGTATTTACTTGTATATGATTGATTCATTACATAATTGTCATTTATTATGTATGCTCATATGTTAAACTCAATAAAACTATTTGATAAAGAAAGAAAGAGTACAGAGAAGATTTACTAGGATGTTGCCTGGACTTCCGAAACTGAGTTACAGGGAAATGTTAAAGAGGTTAGGACTTTTTTCCCTGGAGCGTAAGAGCGAGAGGTTATTTGATAGATGTATTTAAAATTATGAGGGGGATAGACATAGGCTTTTCCTACTGATACAAACCAGAGGACATAGGTTAACAGTGAAAAGGGAAAGGTTTAGTGGGAATATAAGGAGGAAGTTCTTCACACAGAGTGGAGGGGGTATGGAATGAGCTGCCAGCTGAAGTGGTGAATGCAGGCTCAATTTTAGCATTTAAAAAGAATTTTGACAGGTACATGGATGGGAGAAGTAGGGAGGACTATGGACTGGGTGCAGGTCATTGAGACTAGGCAATAAAAAATGGTTTGGCACTGATGAAGAGCCAAAGGGACTTGTTTCTGTGCTGCAGTGATCTATGGTTCTATAGGTCTATCTCCGTGGCCCTCCACATCCTCAAGTCCAGTATGTGTCAGAATGGCAACAAAATTGTGCAGAGGCCCCAGTTCCAAAACACAGATGAATGGTTTTCACAGCGGCCAAAATTGAGAGTGGATTTTTGTGTGCTTTGAAATATGAGAGGCTTTCTAATAATTTAGAAATGTCTCTGATATAAAAATCATTGGGTGAATTTGAAAAGACAAAAACTATTATTTTCAAGAAAACAAAGGAACTAATTAAAACATAAAAAAAATAATTAAAACATTGAACTAATTTAAAAAAATAACAGCTACTGCTTCTTCCCCAAAGTGGCAGACATATTGCAGTTAGTGTTTTCTCAGATTCCTCACCAGGATTGTCCTGGTGCAGGATCTAAATGGCAATTTCTCCAAGGAATTTCAAGATGACTTAATTCCATGTGGAGTACAGCAGTAGATCACAGTGGTCGATGTCAGTCCATCCTTCATTCAGCAAGCCTCAGATTTCTGCCCTTGAAGATAAGCACGTGACTTATGGGCATTCTGTTGGCTGACTGCCAGCAGGTTCCAGTAAGGATGCAGCCTAATATTTTTTAAATCTGCAACAATTAATAATTTCTGATGGAATGAAAGTCAGCCTTTGTATAACTAATTTTCTTCTGGCAGTGAAGTAGTTTGACAATGGTTATCTACTTATCACACATTTAGCAATTCACTTGCAATTGGATCGACCTGCCTTTACGTTTTTTAGTGCGCTTGGTGGGTAATGAGTAAGTAATTCACCATCGTAATATGTGCAACAACTAAGATGATCTATCAGTCATTCCTGGTTCAGTGCACTGGAGGGGTACTGCAGTTCCAATCTTGGTTGAAGGCTGCCATATTTAACAAGACATGAGTGTGCTCAGAAACAACAGTAAAGTATCAGATTAATTCAGACTTCAATGTTCATTGGATTGTAGATCTACTTAAAAAAAAACACAGGTTGACCTGTAAAGCAAAAACACAGAAATCTTGAACAAACTCAGCAGGTTGCAAGGAAACCAAAACTAGAGATCATTTGAAAGAACAATCCCTGAGAAGCAAGAAATTTAAGTCACAGTAAAGAGGCTTAAAGACAGTTTCTTTCCCACAACCATCAGGCTCCTGAATTAACCTCATAACAGTGCTATTATGCTTGGTGCTAATTGGTCTTTCATTGAAATGTTCTTTATATTAGAGATAACCCATTAGTCTGCTCACAGAAAAATCCTTCTCAGTGTACTAGATATAATGTGACAAATAAAGCTAAATTTAAACTTAAGGAGAATAAGCCCTCCACATATTATATAATGGTTATGTTTTTTCATAAGACACCAAATGAATAACTTTTGAAAAAATGTGAAATATCTTTTACATTGCATCTTCTTTCTGAGGGATCCAATATAAGACAGTAATCATATAAGAGCCAGAAAAATGGGAAGGGGATTTATGAGAGGAGGGGAAGAATTGTCCACATTCCATCTTGAAACCTTTAATCAAGTCTTGATCTGAAATCCCCACAGATGCTGTTCTACTGCTGAGCTCCTCCAGCAGATTGGTTTTTTTTTACTTACGGTTGTAATAAAACTGTTGCAATAAAACTGTTTTACTTATGGTTGTAAAAGAAAATAGACTAGAATTTACATTGCTTTAAATTTTGAAACCGACACACACACCTGTAATACTTGTCAATGAAGATTTTACTTTTCCTGAACATTTTTGGCCGTATTTTATGGATTTTAGACGGCTGATCACAAAAAATCATCTTAAAATTTTCCTATCACATACCATTTTTAGATATAACCTATTTTTGTGATTTCCTGTCATATTTTAAGACTTCTTCAAGCTTATAAAACCATGAAGTGCAGCATGTTATTGAAAATCCATTTTCTTCATTCGCTCTTGGACAATTTCCCTGCTGATCTTGGTGCAGTCAGTGACAAACATGGTGAAAAGTATCACCAGGACATTGCAACCATGGAAAAGCATATCAGAGCAACTGGAATCTATTAATGCTGGCTGATTATCGTTGGACACTGATACTAGAGGCATCAGATGCTGAGTACAAACGAAAATCAGCAGCAAAATATTTTTTAGGTCAGTTGAACTAAAGCAATGTGTCAGCGTCATTATTTGATTAAACTGGCTAAATGCAAAAAAAGTTAATTAAATGTTTCTCCAACTTCCTACATGATACAGGAAATCTGAAAATATCCTTGTGTTCATCTTGAAGTTGTCTATCAATATTTTTCAGGAAACAAACCTTTTGAAATAAATTGTTGTCCAATGTAATTGAAAACCATGCATCGTTTTGGAATCTTGTAAGTTGTTTGGCTATCAGAATTCATCATGTTATTTTATGACCATGAATAGCTTTTATTTTGTCCTCCAATGCCTCCACTTAACAAATGAAAGTGAAAAAAGTTACATCTAAGCTTACTGCCTTGCACAAATGTAGTATTTATAATGCACATAGATCTAAAAAGAGGTGGCAGAAGATTAAAATTTCTGACCTTTAGATGGCAGCTGAAAAATATTAAAATTGAAATATTAATAATTTATGTGCTTAATCTTACTGTAACCCTCTTACTGCTTATAGCACTGCACTGCACAATAAAAAGATCTTATTCTACAAACTTCTCTTACATTAATATTTTCCAAGTAAACATATTTGCTTCAATATGTATAAACTGTGGATCTGCCACCATTAAAATCAGGATACATTTATACAATAGGAATGCTTTTCTTCCACAGCAGTTGAGATTCCGATCATAGCATTTGTAACATAGCACTGAGTAACATAGCACAGTAACATAGCATCAGTAACATAGCATCAGTAACATAGCACTGAGTAACATAGCACTGAGTAACATAGCATCAGTAATATAGCACTGAGTAACATAGCACTGAGTAACATAGCACAGTAACATAGCATCAGTAACATAGCACTGAGTAACATAGCACTGAGTAACATAGCACAGTAACATAGCATCAGTAACATAGCATCAGTAACATAGCACTGAGCAACATAGCACTGAGTAACATAGCATCAGTAACATAGCACTGAGTAACATAGCACTGAGTAACATAGCATCAGTAATATAGCACTGAGTAACATAGCATCAGTAATATAGCACTGAGTAACATAGCACTGAGTAACATAGCACAGTAACATAGCATCAGTAACATAACACTGAGTAACAAAGCACTGAGTAACATAGCACAGTAACATAGCATCAGTAACATAGCATCAGTAACATAGCACTGAGCAACATAGCACTGAGTAACATAGCATCAGTAATATAGCACTGAGTAACATAGCACTGAGTAACATAGCATCAGTAATATAGCACTGAGTAATATAGCACTGAGTAACATAGCACTGAGTAACATAGCATCAATAATATAGCACTGAGTAACATAGCACAGTAACATAGCATCAGTAACATAGCACTGAGTAACATAGCACTGAGTAACATAGCACAGTAACATAGCATCAGTAACATAGCATCAGTAACATAGCACTGAGCAACATAGCACTGAGTAACATAGCATCAGTAATATAGCACTGAGTAACATAGCACTGAGTAACATAGCACTGAGTAACATAGCATCAGTAATATAGCACTGAGTAATATAGCACTGAGTAACATAGCACTGAGTAACATAGCACTGAGTAACATAGCATCAGTAATATAGCACTGAGTAACATAGCACAGTAACATAGCATCAGTAACATAGCACTGAGTAACATAGCACTGAGTAACATAGCACAGTAACATAGCATCAGTAACATAGCATCAGTAACATAGCACTGAGCAACATAGCACTGAGTAACATAGCATCAGTAATATAGCACTGAGTAACATAGCACTGAGTAACATAGCATCAGTAATATAGCACTGAGTAACAAAGCACTGAGTAACATAGCATCAGTAATATAGCACTGAGTAACATAGCAGAGTAACATAGCATCAGTAACATAGCATCAGTAACAGCACTGAGTAACATAGCACAGTAACATAGCATGAGTAACATAGCACTGAGTATCATAGCATTGAGTAACATAGCATCAATAACATAGCATCAGTAACAGCACAGAATAACATAGCATCAGTAACATAGCATCAGTAACATAGCACTGAGCAACATAGCAATGAGTAACATAGCATCAGTAACATAGCACTGAGTAACATAGCACTGAGTAACATAGCACAGTAACATAGCATCAGTAATATAGCACTGAGCAACATAGCACTGAGTAACATAGCACTGAGTAACATAGCACAGTAACATAGCACAGTAACATAGCATCAGTAACATAGCACTGAGCAACATAGCATCAGTAACATAGCACTGAGTAACATAGCACTGAGTAACATAGCACAGTAACATAGCACAGTAACATAGCATCAGTAACATAGCACTGAGCAACATAGCACTGAGTAACATAGCATCAGTAACATAGCATCAGTAACATAGCATCAGTAACATAGCACTGAGCAACATAGCACTGAGTAACATAGCACAGTAACATAGCACAGTAACATAGCATCAGTAACATAGCACTGAGCAACATAGCACTGAGTAACATAGCATCAGTAACATAGCATCAGTAACATAGCACTGAGCAACATAAAATGAGTAACATAGCATCAGTAACATAGCACTGAGTAACATAGCACTGAGTAACATAGCACAGTAACATAGCACAGTAACATAGCATCAGTAACATAGCACTGAGCAACATAGCACTGAGTAACATAGCATCAGTAACATAGCATCAGTAACATAGCATCAGTAACATAGCACTGAGCAACATAGCACTGAGTAACATAGCACTGAGCAACACAGCACTGAGTAACATAGCATCAGTAACATAGCACTGAGTAACATAGCACTGAGTAACATAGCACTGAGTAACATAGCACAGTAACATAGCATCAGTAACATAGCATCAGTAACATAGCATCAGTGACATAGCACTGAGCAACACAGCACTGAGTAACATAGCATCAGTAACATAGCACTGAGTAACATAGCACTGAGTAACATAGCACTGAGTAACATAGCACAGTAACATAGCACAGTAACATAGCATCAGTAACATAGCATCAGTAACATAGCACTGAGCAACATAGCAATGAGTAACATAGCATCAGTAACATAGCACTGAGTAACATAGCACTGAGTAACATAGCACAGTAACATAGCACAGTAACATAGCATCAGTAACATAGCACTGAGCAACATAGCACTGAGTAACATAGCATCAGTAACATAGCACTGAGTAACATAGCCCAGTAACATAGCACAGTAACATAGCATCAGTAACATAGCATCAGTAACATAGCACTGAGCAACATAGCACTGAGTAACATAGCATCAGTAACATAGCACTGAGTAACATAGCACTGAGTAACATAGCATCAGTAACATAGCACTGAGTAACATAGCACTGAGCAACACAGCACTGAGTAACATAGCATCAGTAACATAGCACTGAGTAACATAGCACTGAGTAACATAGCACTGAGTAACATAGCACAGTAACATAGCATCAGTAACATAGCATCAGTAACATAGCATCAGTAACATAGCACTCAGTAACATAGCACTGAGCAACATAGCACTGAGTAACATAGCATCAGTAACATAGCATCAGTAACATAGCACTGAGTAACATAGCACTGAGTAACATAGCATCAGTAACATAGCACTGAGCAACATAGCACTGAGTAACATAGCATCACTAACATAGCACTGAGTAACATAGCACTGAGTAACATAGCATCAGTAACATAGCACTGAGTAACATAGCACTGAGTAACATAGCACAGTAACATAGCACAGTAACATAGCATCAGTAACATAGCACTGAGCAACATAGCAATGAGTAACATAGCATCAGTAACATAGCACTGAGTAACATAGCACTGAGTAACATAGCACAGTAACATAGCACAGTAACATAGCATCAGTAACATAGCACTGAGCAACATAGCACTGAGTAACATAGCATCAGTAACATAGCATCAGTAACATAGCATCAGTAACATAGCACTGAGCAACATAGCACTGAGTAACATAGCATCAGTAACATAGCACTGAGCAACACAGCACTGAGTAACATAGCATCAGTAACATAGCACTGAGTAACATAGCACTGAGTAACATAGCACTGAGTAACATAGCACAGTAACATAGCATCAGTAATATAGCACTGAGTAACATAGCACTGAGTAACATAGCATCAGTAATATAGCACTGAGTAATATAGCACTGAGTAACATAGCACTGAGTAACATAGCATCAGTAATATAGCACTGAGTAACATAGCACAGTAACATAGCATCAGTAACATAGCACTGAGTAACATAGCACTGAGTAACATAGCACAGTAACATAGCATCAGTAACATAGCATCAGTAACATAGCACTGAGCAACATAGCACTGAGTAACATAGCATCAGTAATATAGCACTGAGTAACATAGCACTGAGTAACATAGCACTGAGTAACATAGCATCAGTAATATAGCACTGAGTAATATAGCACTGAGTAACATAGCACTGAGTAACATAGCACTGAGTAACATAGCATCAGTAATATAGCACTGAGTAACATAGCACAGTAACATAGCATCAGTAACATAGCACTGAGTAACATAGCACTGAGTAACATAGCACAGTAACATAGCATCAGTAACATAGCATCAGTAACATAGCACTGAGCAACATAGCACTGAGTAACATAGCATCAGTAATATAGCACTGAGTAACATAGCACTGAGTAACATAGCACTGAGTAACATAGCATCAGTAATATAGCACTGAGTAACAAAGCACTGAGTAACATAGCATCAGAAATATAGCACTGAGTAACATAGCAGAGTAACATAGCATCAGTAACATAGCATCAGTAACAGCACTGAGTAACATAGCACAGTAACATAGCATGAGTAACATAGCACTGAGTATCATAGCATTGAGTAACATAGCATCAATAACATAGCATCAGTAACAGCACAGAATAACATAGCATCAGTAACATAGCATCAGTAACATAGCACTGAGCAACATAGCAATGAGTAACATAGCATCAGTAACATAGCACTGAGTAACATAGCACTGAGTAACATAGCACAGTAACATAGCATCAGTAATATAGCACTGAGCAACATAGCACTGAGTAACATAGCATCAGTAACATAGCATCAGTAACATAGCATCAGTAACATAGCACTGAGCAACATAGCACAGAATAACATAGCACCAGTAACATAGCACTGAGAAACATAGCACAGTAACATAGCATGAGTAACATAGCACTGAGTATCATAGCATTGAGTAACATAGCATCAATAACATAGCATCAGTAACAGCACAGAATAACATAGCATCAGTAACATAGCATCAGTAACATAGCACTGAGCAACATAGCAATGAGTAACATAGCATCAGTAACATAGCACTGAGTAACATAGCACTGAGTAACATAGCACAGTAACATAGCATCAGTAACATAGCACTGAGCAACATAGCACTGAGTAACATAGCATCAGTAACATAGCATCAGTAACATAGCATCAGTAACATAGCACTGAGCAACATAGCACTGAGTAACATAGCATCAGTAACATAGCACTGAGTAACATAGCACTGAGTAACATAGCATCAGTAACATAGCACTGAGTAACATAGCACTGAGCAACATAGCACTGAGTAACATAGCATCAGTAACATAGCACTGAGTAACATAGCATCAGTAACATAGCACAGTAACATAGCATCAGTAACATAGCACTGAGTAACATAGCATCAGTAACATAGCACTGAGTAACATAGCACTGAGTAACATAGCACAGTAACATAGCACAGTAACATAGCATCAGTAACATAGCATCAGTAACATAGCACTGAGCAACATAGCAATGAGTAACATAGCATCAGTAACATAGCACTGAGTAACATAGCACTGAGTAACATAGCACAGTAACATAGCACAGTAACATAGCATCAGTAACATAGCACTGAGCAACATAGCACTGAGTAACATAGCATCAGTAACATAGCATCAGTAACATAGCACTGAGTAACATAGCACTGAGTAACATAGCATCAGTAACATAGCACTGAGCAACATTGCACTGAGTAACATAGCATCAGTAACATAGCATCAGTAACATAGCACTGAGTAACATAGCACTGAGTAACATAGCATCAGTAACATAGCACTGAGTAACATAGCACTGAGTAACATAGCACAGTAACATAGCACAGTAACATAGCATCAGTAACATAGCACTGAGCAACATAGCACTGAGTAACATAGCATCAGTAACATAGCATCAGTAACATAGCATCAGTAACATAGCACTGAGCAACATAGCACTGAGTAACATAGCACAGTAACATAGCACAGTAACATAGCATCAGTAACATAGCACTGAGCAACATAGCACTGAGTAACATAGCATCAGTAACATAGCATCAGTAACATAGCACTGAGCAACATAAAATGAGTAACATAGCATCAGTAACATAGCACTGAGTAACATAGCACTGAGTAACATAGCACAGTAACATAGCACAGTAACATAGCATCAGTAACATAGCACTGAGCAACATAGCACTGAGTAACATAGCATCAGTAACATAGCATCAGTAACATAGCATCAGTAACATAGCACTGAGCAACATAGCACTGAGTAACATAGCACTGAGCAACACAGCACTGAGTAACATAGCATCAGTAACATAGCACTGAGTAACATAGCACTGAGTAACATAGCACTGAGTAACATAGCACAGTAACATAGCATCAGTAACATAGCATCAGTAACATAGCATCAGTGACATAGCACTGAGCAACACAGCACTGAGTAACATAGCATCAGTAACATAGCACTGAGTAACATAGCACTGAGTAACATAGCACTGAGTAACATAGCACAGTAACATAGCACAGTAACATAGCATCAGTAACATAGCATCAGTAACATAGCACTGAGCAACATAGCAATGAGTAACATAGCATCAGTAACATAGCACTGAGTAACATAGCACTGAGTAACATAGCACAGTAACATAGCACAGTAACATAGCATCAGTAACATAGCACTGAGCAACATAGCACTGAGTAACATAGCATCAGTAACATAGCACTGAGTAACATAGCCCAGTAACATAGCACAGTAACATAGCATCAGTAACATAGCATCAGTAACATAGCACTGAGCAACATAGCACTGAGTAACATAGCATCAGTAACATAGCACTGAGTAACATAGCACTGAGTAACATAGCATCAGTAACATAGCACTGAGTAACATAGCACTGAGCAACACAGCACTGAGTAACATAGCATCAGTAACATAGCACTGAGTAACATAGCACTGAGTAACATAGCACTGAGTAACATAGCACAGTAACATAGCATCAGTAACATAGCATCAGTAACATAGCATCAGTAACATAGCACTCAGTAACATAGCACTGAGCAACATAGCACTGAGTAACATAGCATCAGTAACATAGCATCAGTAACATAGCACTGAGTAACATAGCACTGAGTAACATAGCATCAGTAACATAGCACTGAGCAACATAGCACTGAGTAACATAGCATCACTAACATAGCACTGAGTAACATAGCACTGAGTAACATAGCATCAGTAACATAGCACTGAGTAACATAGCACTGAGTAACATAGCACAGTAACATAGCACAGTAACATAGCATCAGTAACATAGCACTGAGCAACATAGCAATGAGTAACATAGCATCAGTAACATAGCACTGAGTAACATAGCACTGAGTAACATAGCACAGTAACATAGCACAGTAACATAGCATCAGTAACATAGCACTGAGCAACATAGCACTGAGTAACATAGCATCAGTAACATAGCATCAGTAACATAGCATCAGTAACATAGCACTGAGCAACATAGCACTGAGTAACATAGCATCAGTAACATAGCACTGAGCAACACAGCACTGAGTAACATAGCATCAGTAACATAGCACTGAGTAACATAGCACTGAGTAACATAGCACTGAGTAACATAGCACAGTAACATAGCATCAGTAACATAGCATCAATAACATAGCACTGAGTAACATAGCACTGAGTAACATAGCATCAGCAACATAGCACTGAGTAACATAGCATCAGTAACATAGCACTGAGCAACATAGCACTGAGTAACATAGCATCAGTAACATAGCATCAGTAACATAGCATCAGTAACATAGCACTGAGTAACATAGCACTGAGTAACATAGCATCAGTAACATAGCATCAGTAACATAGCATCAGTAACATAGCACTGAGTAACATAACACAGTAACATAGCATCAGTAACATAGCACTGAGTAACATAGCACTGAGTAACATAGCATCAGTAACATAGCACAGTAACATAACATCAGTAACATAGCACTGAGTAACATAGCACAGTAACATAGCATCAGTAACATAGCACTGAGTAACATAGCACTGAGTAACATAGCACAGTAACATAGCATCAGTAACATAGCACTGAGTAACATAGCACTGAGTAACATAGCATCAGTAACATAGCACTGAGTAACATAGCACTGAGTAACATAGCATCAGTAACATAGCACAGTAACATAGCATCAGTAACATAGCACTGAGTAACATAGCATCAGTAACATAGCATCAGTAACATAGCACTGAGTAACATAGCACTGTGTAACATAGCATCAGTAACATAGCACAGTAACATAGCATCAGTAACATAGCACTGAGTAACATAGCACAGTAACATAGCACTGAGTAACATAGCATCAGTAACATAGCATCAGTAACATAGCACTGAGTAACATAGCACTGAGTAACATAGCACTGAGTAACATAGCATCAGTAACATAGCATCAGTAACATAGCACTGAGGCTT
Organism: Narcine bancroftii; assembly: GCF_036971445.1. Lineage (NCBI taxonomy): Eukaryota > Metazoa > Chordata > Chondrichthyes > Torpediniformes > Narcinidae > Narcine > Narcine bancroftii. The sequence goes on along the minus strand of NC_091470.1, from coordinate 49,948,361 downwards.
TACTCTGGGTTTTAATTCTTGTGGTGTTCTATCTTTGGCACAATGAGTTCATCCTTGCTGTCTAGGATCTTTCACAATGTGCCAAGGATGAAACAAGTTACCTGATCGCAAATAAACTGACAAACTTTCTTACTATGCAAGAATGAAACTCTGCCAAAAGGTTCACCGTCCCAGTGAAAGAATGAAAATCATTCAAGTCTTGAGCAAGTCCCAGCTGTAAATAGCCCTCACACAAAATGTTAATCGGTAATACTTATTCCCACAAAATGAGGGAGAAGTGAGACCCTTAGACCCTCAAATTGGTATATGTGGCTTGAGGACACTATTGAGAGGCCGATCACAGCAACATCTTGATGAGTCCATTAGCAAAGGCTGAGCAGCAAATCACCACATTATTTAATGTGCAACACTAATGTGACATCAATGGTTCCATATTGGGTCTATGGTCTCATTGCCTCTGCTAACACCATCACTTCCATCACCACCTCACAGAATTGAAGTCACATTGAGGAGTAAGAAATCTAAATTGCCTACATCTTAGTTACTGGTTTCTGCTACACATTTACTACAATTTCACAGTAAGGCCCTCCTAAGAACATTCAGAGGCCTAAAGTAAGTAAAGCATCTGATTTTGGCTGGAATGCAATGCTCTGCACAAGTGAGTGTTCCAAGTCATGGCATATTAGTAAGGAAGTGTGAGTTGAGGTCATGGATGCAAGACAAAGCTCTGAAAAAGATAGGACTTAAATGGGAATAAGCCCCGTCCAAGTGATGTGCTCAGGTAAAATTTGTCCTGTCTGTACCTCAGTGAACACATTTTCAATAAAATATTTGAAGCCAAAGCACTTTTATTGGCACCTTCTACCTGAACTATCTCTCCAGTAACTTGACCTGGTCTACCCATATTAACACAATGGCCAAGAAATGAAACCAATGCCTCTACTTCCTCAAACTCCTGAGGGAATTTGACATTTCACCAGGATCCCTTAATATTTTTCTACAGGTGCATCACTGATTAGTATGAGAACAGCTCTGCCCAAGAGTGCGTGCAACTGCAGAGGGTGGTGAATGTGGCTCAGTCCATCGCTCATACCCTCCCCCCCCCCCATTGAATCCATCTAAAACTCCCTTGGAAAAACAACCACCATATTAAAACACTCACAGTATCTCTGTCACACTCTTTTCAGGCCCCCTCTCCCCCACCACCACCACTCAAGAAAATGCTTCACAAACCTGAGATTACACACCATCAGATTTGAGGGAAGTTTCTTTCCCACTCTTATCAAACTCCTGAATGAATGTTCCCATAGGAAAACTATGTTTCCTGTTTGGGATACCAACTGATTATTTTTTCTGAAACCATACACTTCTGTGTTGTGTCTCACCTGCTGCACTATTATATGAGATGTTTTGCTGAACTTATCGCAAAATAAACTGTGCCTTGGTATATATGGCAATAAACTTGAAGTTGAATTTCAGAGAAGAGCCAGAAAGAAATTATTATTGGCTGTCAGGTTCACAGAATTGTAATTTTTTTTTATTCATTTGGCTGGAATTACAGACATTTGCAATATTTGTTGCCCCTAGATGCAATCATCAACTTTTTGAGGCATTCTACTTCAATTTCACCTGTTGGGTTTTATTGTACTGATCCAGTCCCTCTGCCCAGATAATTGTTTAATGTTCACCCACCTCTACACTTTACAAGGTGTGGTGCTGGGGCTACCTTTGTGTCCTTCCATAACCTGGTGCCCAGTCGCATGGAATTTTGCTTTCTATCTGAGTGGTGAATGATCTTTAACAGTGAAGTCAGAGTACGAAAGTCCCAATAATGATTTCCCAGTGTAATGCGGGGAACACAGGTGGCCCCCACGTGGACTGCAGTGGAAGAGCAAGCTTACAGGTTCAGTCCCTCGATTGGAACCACTATGTACAGCCGACACCATTTATCGTTGTATTACCTGACCAGCTTGCAGTTCTTGAACATGCAAAATGAAAATGCAACAATATCTGGGTGAATTGGGACAAAATAAAATGTTCAACAAACAATACCTTATTTTGTTTTGCAGGCTACAAGACTGTAAAAACTAACAGAAAATACTAGAAATGCACTGCAGGTCAAGTTACTGTGGAAGCAGTGTAGAGGCCTACAATATCATCTAACATGCTTTGTGGAGGTGGGAGGGTAGAAATCTTTATTGTTATAAGCATAACTAATCCTATTGGTTTTTATTGCACTCTGTTTTGTGCACTGTATTCTGTGTAGAAGTCACATAGATAACATAGGCAACATTTGGGTTCTATTAAAATAGTTTGAAAATAAACATGATTCAGGTCACAGGTTTCAACCTTATAGTGTAATGAAGAACAGGCTTTAGGCATTAAAAAATGACATGTGGTAGCACTGAAGTCAGCCAAATTCCATGTGAATGTTGAATTTGACTGAGAAAATTCAGCTCCAATCTGTGGTGATTGCATGATTTCACTGTGTGATTAAAGCCCAGTTCTAGCCCATTATTAACTGAGAGGTCAATGACATTGTGGCAGCATTCAGAAAATTGACTGAGTGGACACTTAATATCTGGATATGCTCTCAACAAAGCCTGAAGCAGGAGTCAGGAGGGCCTATTATCTATTTCCTTACAAGGTTTTGCACTAAGTCCAGCAAGATGGAAGAATGATTGGTCTGGAACTCAGCTTCTGCAGAAAAGATGAAAAGATGAAAGCTTTAACCAATGTGATAGTCTGGGATACTATCACCAATGTATATATTTATATTTGTATATATTTACATATAGTAGTAGTGATTGACTGAGAACTGTAGCCACGCCCACCGGCAGACCTGGTTGACCTCGATGTAATATGCTCCCATTTTTTGCTAATAAAAGCCTTGGTTTGAATCAACAAGTCTTTGAGTCATTCGATGCGCTATAACCAGGAAGAAGGATCTTATTATGGCACATGTATTAGACACCAAAATTGATAGGCAAGAAATTTCACACCCATCTCTATAGAAAAAAAATCATCAGAAAACATGATTTCTGACCCATGAAGAAAATCAACGGGCAAAAAAGGGCCACATCGTCCATCTGTATAATGTGAACAAAATTGTTTTGATACTTAATAAATAGATTTTGGGAAACAAAAACAAGCCTGAATGAAATGGCAGCAAAACTGCGAAGATTATTCTTGTGGTTCAGCCTGAGATACAGTTCAGGATAAGGAATTCAACACCAGCTGTCCTGTGGACAAAGGAAAATCATGAGGTTGGAATTTAGGTGAGAACATGGACTATCTAATAAATTTGACACCACCAATGCTCTGAACTGAGAATAAAAGAGATGAGGAGTGGGAAGTAAATCATGATTGGTCTAAATCAGTGGTCTTCAAACTGCCCCCCAAACTCACATTCCACTTTAAGTAATCCCTGTTCCATAAGTGCTCTGTGATTAGTAAGGGATTGCTTAAGGAGAATGGAAAGAAAAAGTATGGGTACCTCTTTTCATGGTACCCTGTTAACTTGTTATGTGTACGGTTTCATAACTCCAAAGGAAATGGGCCAATGCCAATTTTTCTCAAGCAAACTATTTCAGAAACAATTGGGTCTAGAAGCAGTGATTCTCAACCTTCCCTTCCCACTCTTATACCACCTCAAGCAATCCTTTACTAATCAAAGAGCACTTAAGGCATAGGGATTGCTTAAGGTAGAATGTGAGTTTAGGGAGGCAGTTTGAAAACCACTGATCTAAATGGTGAATATAACCCTTAATAAATGCAATAAAGGCAAAGGAAGACTAAAACCTCATCTTTGTTGCAGCTCTTAAAGACTGTCAAGAAATTGCTCTAAAGGCCGCTAAATGGTGGTAAGTATATGACAGCTAAACCAACAAAAGACACTCTCCACAATGCCAGTGTAGTAAGACAAAAGTTAAAGGAAGCCAACACTACAACACAACAACAGTGTTATATAATAACAATGTTGATGAAAGGATAAGCAATGCAGGCAGACCTGGGCTTTGAAGACCTGGTTGCTGAGAAGTGTGGTCATGCCCATTTTAACATCAACATTCAAAGAGGTGAAAAGAAGGGTAGTGGAGCTCTCTGAGGAAATCCAGTGGAATTGGCTAGAGATGTCAATTATATTGCAAATTGTGAAATTGCCATGTGGTTGACTCTCTAAAATGCACAGAATATTGTTGATGATTGATTCTTGAGCAAGACAGGTATCCTCTAAGTGTGTCTGCATATTTTCTGGCAAAAAAAGGACCTCCTTGTCATCCTACAACATTATCAGAGAGCCTTGTGTAGGCATCATTCACAAGTTTCCCTTGCCTGGAAGTTCTGTAGCTGCCGTATTTAGATGATAAGAAGTCAGCTGTTTAGGGCTGAGGCAGGAAGAACTTATTTCTCAAAAAGGATTCCCCCTTAGGATTGAGGTTGTTCAGTGAATGAGGAACTTGAGAACACCTATCAATGAATGTTTGACTTTTTAGACCAAGGACAGGCAGAGGTGAGTTTGAGAAGGAAAACACATCAGCCATGATTCAAATGGCAGAGCAGACTTGATAGGCCAAGTAGCCTAATTCCGCTCCTAAATCTTCTGGAGCTGATTTAGAAACCAACCAAAGTGTAATTGAATGTCAAATCGAGGTTAAAGGATGCAATGGCCTAATGCCACTCCTATATCTTGGGATCTTACTGATTTTTAAAAGGTCATGTTGAAAAAAAAAAGGCAGGTAGAAAACCAAAAGGAAGTCAGGTAGTGATAGATTCTTCCAGGAACTTTGCAAGGAAGAATGAAGTGAATAAGGAGGTTTGCTGGTTTGACTTAGTTATGGGAGTAGTCTAGATAAAAAGACAAAAAGCAAAATTTTCTAAATGTAAGCCAGCAAATTGCATCCTGCCATAAATGTCAATAGTGTAAATATTAAATAGACCTTGACTCAGTTATATAATAAAACAGCAGTCAAGCAATAAATGATAACTTCATCCACAACATCAGAGAAAAAATACAGTGTATTCATTTAAATACTGTATTGCATAAAGCATATAGTAATGTTCAGAAGTATTTTTTACAAGAGCCATCATAAGAAATAGAAGCAGATTTAGAAAACAATTGAAGTGATGACATCGGAGCTTCCTTCACCCTTGTGCACTTTTTATTTATTTTATCAAAGATGTTTCAACATTCCATGCAGTTGTTATGTGAGATCATGGCATACCTGCTGAGGAAATATTCAACTGTGAATTGACTTGACCATGGGTTTAGCAATTTAAAATAGGGGTTTGTGAAAAAGAAAAAAAAATCAACAAAAGCTGGTGGGAATCATTATTTTTTGAAAGAGAGACTGTTCCAGAGAATTTTTTTTAAAAGAATAAATTGAATTGATCAATAAAAATTTTAGGTGCTGGGAAAGGAGTTGTAAAGTTACACTTGCAAGTGATCCCAGGGATCAAGCACCAATCGGCCTTTAAAGCATCTAGTGTGAAAGCAAAATCAGCTCAGCGCCAACATCAGATGATGTCATCTCATGCAGGGGATTGACGGCCTCGACCCCTAGTACAAAACCCGGCGTTGGAATCAGGCAAGTGTGAAAGGGGTAATTGGATTGTGGGATTGAAATGACCCATTTTTGCGTGAGTGCAGGAAGAAAAGATTAAAATGAAGGTATAAACATTGTCATGGGAAAGTCTCAGTGGGGGAGAGAGAGAGAGAGAAAGAGAGAGAGAGGAAATAAATAGCAATAAATAGCAATAGCGGACAATTTTTAAACAGCATGGAAAAATTTGTAGTACTCTAGCGCACAATTTATAAAGAACCTGGGAAAAAAGGAATGATGGACCTGACTTCCCAGAATGCTGTGGAGCAGAGAAACCCCTCTATGAACGCTCCATGTATGCAGCTGGGCATACAGGCCTTTCTCTGCCACATGGAATTCTGGGAGGGCAGGACCGCCATAACTTTTTCCCTATAGCGCTACCAACTTTCACACCCTGTTTAAAAATTGTCCGCTATTACTATTTATTGCTAGCATTTTCCCACAGTCCCTTATATAGGTCGGCACAATAACAACAGGGGCTGAAGGCTGTGCTGTACATAAAGCTTAGTTATGTTATAATTAGGCATTATTAATTCTGTTCAAATATAAGATTGTAATACATTGATCAGGATTTAGGGCAGGTTCTCCATCACTCGATGCATCATGACATCACCAGTAGAAGGTAGAACAGTCCTAACCCCGGGGATGGCTCCTTGCAAGTGTGAAAGCATTCAGTGTCCCAGTTAGGAGTGGCCGTGTGAAAAGCCAAACCGCCAGGACACTGAATAGCCAATATAGTGAAAGGGGCTTAAGAATCTTCAAACTTGAGTGTACAGATTAAGATTCATGTAACAGTTGTAAATTGGCTTCTAAATTAGTTAGATAATGGAAAAAGGAGATTAGCTATCAATAGTAATTGCGTTATAATTGGACAACTGTGACCATCAAGTCTGTCAGGAATCAGGGCGGAAATCACAGTATTTGCAGTATTTATTAATGATTTAATTATGATAGAGAAATCTATTGTTCTTAAATGCTAGATCATACAAAATCCAGTAGTTGATACAAACAGCCATAGTTCATTGTGATTTACCAATATGCTAATTAAAACTCAAAACGGTCAACCAGTTTACCTATCTCGGCTGCACCATTTCATCAGATGCAAGGATCGACAATGAGATAGACAACAGACTCGCCAAGGCAAATAGCGCCTTTGGAAGACTACACAAAAGAGTCTGGAAAAACAACCAACTGAAAAACCTCACAAAGATAAGCGTATACAGAGCCGTTGTCATACCCACACTCCTGTTCGGCTCCGAATCATGGGTCCTCTACCGGCACCACCTACGGCTCCTAGAACGCTTCCACCAGCGTTGTCTCCGCTCCATCCTCAACATCCATTGGAGCGCTTACATCCCTAACGTCGAAGTACTCGAGATGGCAGAGGTCGACAGCATCGAGTCCACGCTGCTGAAGATCCAGCTGCGCTGGATGGGTCACGTCTCCAGAATGGAGGACCATCGCCTTCCCAAGATCGTGTTATATGGCGAGCTCTCCACTGGCCACCGTGACAGAGGTGCACCAAAGAAAAGGTACGAGGACTGTCTAAAGAAATCTCTTGGTGCCTGCCACATTGACCACCGCCAGTGGGCTGATATCGCCTCAAACCGTGCATCTTGGCGCCTCACAGTTTGGCGGGCAGCAACCTCCTTTGAAGAAGACCGCAGAGCCTACCTCACTGACAAAAGGCAAAGGAGGAAAAACCCAACACCCATCCCCAACCAACCAATTTTCCCCTGCAACCGCTGCAATCGTGTCTGCCTGTCCCGCATCGGACTTGTCAGCCACAAACGAGTCTGCAGCTGACGTGGACTTTTTACCCCCTCCATAAATCTTCGTCCGCGAAGCCAAGCCAAAGAATTAAGATGGAGAACAATTTTTTTTTAAAAAGGGTACACTTAAAAACCTGTTAGCAAAATAATTTATATATTGTACCTGACAAAAAATAGTGAAGGAAACTATTTTACAAATGTGTAAGGTACTACTGTATTTCAATGACATTCTTCCAATAGGTTAATTGTAACTATTTGGTGTAGAAATTATTTGATGAATAGTCTTCTCCTGTGCCCTAAATTTCTATAGCCCTTTCACACTTGCAAGGAATTAACTGCCAATCGGCTTTTAAAGTGCCAAGTGTGAAAGCAAAATAATCTCAACACCGGCGTCAGATGAAGTCATCTCATACAGGGGATTGATGGCTTTGACCCCTAGTACAATCCCCTTCAGATGCCAGTGTTGCAATCAGGCAAGTTTAAAAGGCAACTTTAAAATGGATAATTGCATTGTGGGATTGAAATGACCCAAGTTTTTGTGTGAGTGCAGGAATGTGAAGGTACTTTGTCATGTGAAAGTCACAGTAGTGTGGGGTTGGGGGGGGGGGGTGTGGTTGGAGAGAGAGAGAGAGAGAGAGAGAGAGAGAGAGAGAGAGAGGAAATAAATAGCAATAGTGGACAATTTTTAAACAGCAAGGGAAAATTGGTAGCGCAATAGCGCACAATTTATAAAGATCATGGGAAAAAAGCAATGGCGGACCTGACTTCCCAGAATGTCGTGCTCTATGCATGCAGCCGGGCATACAGCCCTTTCTTTGCTGCATGGAATTCAGGGAGGGCAGATCCGCCATAGCTTTTTCCCACGGTATTTATAAATTGTACATGATAGTGCTACCAACTTTCCCACGCTATATAAATTGTGTGCTATAGTGCTACAAACTTTCCCATACTGTACAAAAATTGTCTGCTATTGCTATTTATTGCTAGCACTTTCCCACAGTCCCTTACAAAGGTTTATATAGGTCAGCACAACAACAACAGGGGCTGAAGGGCTCATACTGTGCTGTAAAAAACCTTAATTATGTTATAATTAGACATGAATAATTTTGTTCAAATATAAGATCATAATACATTGATCAGGATTTAGGGCGGGTCCACCATCACTCAGAGCATCATGACAAAGAAGGTAGAGCAGTCCTAACCCCAGGGATGGCTCCTTGCAAGTATGGAAACGTTCAGTGTCCCAGTTGGAGTGATCAAGTGTGAAAAGCCAAACCCCCATTCCTATCCCAGGGCACTGAATGGCCAATATAGTGGGATGCAAGTGTGAAAGGGGCTAATGATTCCAAGAAATTATGAAGTATTAACAAAATTATATTTGGATCATCTTATGCAATGAAGAGTTTAAAAAGTGATAATGAAGTTCGCATATGCTGCAAAATGACCAGCAGAATTTAGTGAGTGAAATTGTCGATCTTCCACATCTGCTCAAATACTATTAGATAGCCTGTGGAATAACATAGAAATTGCCATAAGGCAAATCATCAGATTCACTGAATCAGACAAGGTTGATACTTATTTTCTAATCTTCATTTAAATGTTTCCTGTTTCCATGCAGCCCAATGTATTCCTGTCATTGTATACAAAGGATATGCAAGAATTCTGCTGAAAATAAATTAGAATAACTACCTCTCAGACCAATGACGGCAACAGCTAATTTTCTACAAGCAAGTAACCATATGCAATCTAAGGGTCTCTGATTCAATCAAAAACCCTAAATATATCACTAACTGAAAAATTGCAGCAACATGCCAAGAAAGGAAAGAAGAGTGGGAGAGTACACCATATGGCCCTTCAATCTTGCTCCTGTGTTCAGTACAATAATTATTCTGATTTTGGTCTCACTTGCACTTTACTGCCCATTCCCTACAACCCTCATCTCTCTAAAAGACAAAATTTCTGTACGTCCAAGACTTAAACATATTCCATTATTTGGCATTTTGTTTAACATGGAGAATTGCAAAGCTTTAACCCTCTTAAAGAGTTACTACCTCCTCCAGTTCATTTTAAAAGGGAAGTCCATCATTCCAAAACTCTGCCTGGGTCTCCCCCCCCCTCCCCCCCCCCCAACTATGTACCTTGACAAAACATCTCAATATTTTGGTTTCAATACGATTTCTCATTCTTCTATATTCAGCTTTTCCTCACAAAGCCTCTTCATTCCAGATATTAACCCAGGGAACCTCTTTGGAGCAGCTTCCAATGCATGCATAATCTTCCATTTTTTTTTACAAAAAAGGAGACCTAAACGGTACGTTTTAAATACAGTTTGGTCTCACTGCGCCCTCCAAGAAGAACCCCCCACTTTTATATTCCATGTGCAGTAAAATCGCAGTTATCCAGAATTCAAACAATGGCCAAAAAAAACTCATGGAAAATAAATAGGTAAAAAAATGTTTAAAATTGGTGCCCCCTAGCAGTCAATTCACCAATCACACAACACGCAATCTCAAGCAACCAGAAAGTTCACTTATCTGGCACCTTCCAATCCCCAAAGGTGCCAGATACCTGAGGTTTTACTGTACTTTACATTTTCATTGTCTTTCTTAATTATTCCTGTACCTATGTGTTACCTTGGCGTTACAAGGATAACCAGATCCTTCAATACAGCAGAATCTTGCAGTCTCTCTCTCCAGTTATACAACATTCTCTGATTCTATTTTTCCTGTCAATGAGAGTAACCTCATATATTCCCCTCATCAACTGTCACATTTTTAAGCACTCGTTTAACCTTTCAACATCCCTTTGCAGTCTCCACGTTTCCTCCTTGATTTAACTTTCCCAAATATCTTTGTATCATGAGCAAATTTGGCAACAATGTACATGGTCCCTTCATTTGACATCAGCATCAATTGTAACGAGTGAGGCCCTTACATTATCCCTGTGGCACTCACAAGATACAGCTTCCAATCTGAAAATGTCCCATTTATCCTGACGCTCTGCCTTCTGTTGGCTTGCTAGATTTCTGCCTATGCTAATGTATCACTCACAATGCCATAACCTTTAACTTTCTGCTGTGACCTTTTATGCGACACTTTAATGAAGGCTTACGGGAAATCCAAATACATTATATCAATTACTTTTCATTTATTTAGCCTGCTCATTAAATCCTCAAGGAACTTGAATAAATGTGCCAAGCACAATTTTTCTTTCATAAATCTATTAACTTTGGTTTTATTATCATTTTCTAAATGTTCTGTTACTGCTTTAACAATAGTTTCCAAGAAATAAAAGCAGGAGGTATGTCATTCAGCCATGGCTGAACTTTTACCTCTGTGCAATTTCTCCCACCAGTCCTTTTATCCCTCGATTCCTTTACTATCAGAAACCCATCAATCTCAGCCACCAATTCACTCAATGCCCGTCTCCACAGCCTTCCAGGGTAAAGAATCACGAAGATTCACTGCCCCCTTGTGGTAAGAATGTTTAAATACAAAACTGTTTTCTTAAACAGAATTGCAAACAGAATGGTGTGAAGTTTATGTCAGCCAACAAATACGAGAAAGTTGTTGATAAATCTTTGATGCAATTATAGGCAGAACAGCATTACCATTACTCTGCCAGCCTTCATATATTACTTCCGCTCTCCAGCACTTCACCCATAATTTTCTATGGCAAGACATTTCAAATGCTCATGAAATATTTTGAGAGAATCTTTCCTATGCATCCCCTTGGACAGTGAGTTCCAGGTTTTGACTACCTTCTGGGTGACAACATTCATCCTCAAGGCCTCTCTAAACCTCCTAACAAGCACCTTAAATCTGATTAAGTGCACCTGTGTTCAGGGGAAAGGCTTCTTATTTTGTGTGTTATCCGTACCACTCAAAATTTTGCATGTCCTGACTTGGTCCTTCTAATCAGCTTTCTCCAGTCCAGCCACTCCTCATACTTTATCCCAAGTAACAACCTAGTGAATCTCCTCTGCAGTTTCTCTAGTGCTGTTCTATAATGTGGTGACCAGATTTGCACACTGTATGACACAACATTGTGGCTAACCTTCTGCTCTTGCATTCTGACTAATGAATTCAAGTACCCATATATCTTCTAAACCACCTTAAAACAGGCATGACCACCAATGTGCTGCAGTTTTGCAGTATATTAGGACATATGCGCCCATCTCTCTCCCCTTCAATATTTCCTGGAGTCCCATCATTCTTTGTTTATTTCCTAGCCTATTAATTCTATTATTACAAGCTCCTGTTTCACTTTGAGGGTTAGTGCAGGCTGCAAACATTCACAGGTTTCACAATATCACAGACAGAATGGCACCGCTGGATATTGACTATAAACAAAGTGATGCTCTGACAGAAGAACCAAGAACAATGATTGCTTATTAAGGAAAAACAGATGATGAGAGAGAGTCATGTGATTATGAGTCTTGTGATTGGAACAAGAAATCTCTTGGTGCCTGCCTCAATGACCACCACCAGTGGGCTGATATCACCTCCAACCATGCATCTTGGCGCCTCACAGTTCGGCGGGCAGCAACCTCCTTTGAAGAAGACTGCAGAGCCCACCTCACTGACAAAATACAAAGGAGGAAAAACCCAACACTCAACCCCAACCAACCAATTTTCCCTTGCAACCTTGCCTGCCTGTCCCGCATTGGACTTGTCAGTCACCAACGAGCCTGCAGCAGACGTCGACATACCCCTCCATAAATTTTTGTCTGCGAAGCCAAGCCAAGCCAAAGATTGGAACATAAAAAAAGGTATTTCAGTATTGATCAGTCAGCCATCTGATAAACACTGAAATGGGCATTTCTGCTGATTCTCCTTGCCAGGGGAATTCTTGTAATGGTCGTTTTGATTGACCCATATCTGGGGAAAGGAAGCAGGCATATACCTGCATTGTGATGGTCATTTCAACTGACTCATGCCTGGGCTTTGGAAGTCATTCGTTTTGTTTCCCCTGTGCAAGGAAAAGGAGAGTTGTGACAACCATTCATATGAAAGAACATTTCTCTGGAAATGACTCGACAAGGATTCATTAGTTTTTTGGCTGGTTTGGGTATTCCATACATGCATAAGTATATTCGTGCATAGTTGGGGTAGATTTAAGAAAGATTTTAAATAATTAGTAATAATTAATAAATTATCTTGGTGAATTTCTATTGCTGCTTGTCTGTGACTGTCAACCCTTATGGTTTTCAGAATGAATTTCCAGCAGATTGAACTTCTTGACTTTGCTCAAACGTGGCTCCAGAAGTAATCCAGAGATTACATTCTTGGAGGTTCTGCTGCTTTATAATCAGCTACTTACCTCCCTAAAATCAAGGTGCAAGACTCCATACTCATTTTATCTGTCACTAGGACAAATTCTGTTTCCCCATCTCCTCAGAAATGCTCTGTGACATTCTTGACCACGGCACTAGGGAGATAACAGACCACATCAAGGGATGCAGAAACACCTATCTATTCCTTTTGTTCATGAATCAACTACCACTATTGCCCTTGGACACTTGCTCTCTCCTACTTGTTCAGCTAATCCATCCACAATGCTATGAACATGGCTTTTGATGAACTCATCAAAGGACCCTTCATCCCCTTCATTTTTCAACATGACGTAATAGTTTGGACTGAGATGCGCACTAGGCCTTTCCTGATTACTTGCCTGCTTCCCTTCCACCACTCCTCCTTTATCTGCCTCCTCTTAAAATATGTGGTGACTGCTTGTAAAAATATGCTAATAATCTTGCAGATTCACCATTATGGTTCAAGCTGTGAAAACTGGGACTGACGCTTGTCAAAAGCATGTCACTTCCTGTCAAGGGCTGTCATGGAATCCCCACATGCAAAAGGGCATTCAATGTATAAGAATGAGCTTCTCAACCAATCCTTGACCTCAAACAATTGTCCCTTTAATTAGTTATCCAATTATATAAGAATTATATTGAATTAAGCAACTCCCTCTTAACAAAAGAACACATAACATCCTCTCTTTATTTCAGCACAAACTAATAAACAGTAGTAGTGGAGTAACATTAGGAAGGCACATTTAATTGTGAAATAGTTGGGAAAAATCACAAAGGGTCGATAACCTAATGTGGGTGGAGGTGTAAGCAGTTTATACTGAGAAATCATGAAAATTTATATGAAAAACTAAATGTTTTCGAAAATTGAGAATGTATTTTATTGGATAGCTAAGTCCATGAACTTTGACCCATAGATTTGCTAGCTAAATTATCTCTTTGTGTGCTGAATATTTTTCTGATTCCTCCAGGCAACTAAAATGCGGAGGAGCCTGGAAGCATGTGGTGTTGACCAACTAGGCGCTCTGCACAAATGGATGCCACCACCAGGAGTTTAGGCCATGCATATGTAGCCATGCAAGGAGAAGGAAATTGCCACTATATATGAAAACTGTTTCAGAATGACTCAAAGGGGTCCTCCCGAGCAAACCCCAGGTCCCAACTCAGTTCAAACCACCCTAACAATTTCTCTCCACTGAACGTCCCAAATCTTTACCAAAGTCCACGTAAACTATGATGAGCTCACTTTCTATTGATCTGCAGCCTCCTGGGATCTAATATCCTACTTGACTATCAGCCACATGCCTAATGATTGTAGCCTCAAATACTGAACCCACCCCCCACCCCTACAGCAGAGCAGATTACATGAATACCGAATCGCAAAAGTAGACAAGATTAGTTCCCTTGAAAACTGAGATCCCTACACAATTGCGGATTCCTCCCATTCCAAATACCAACTACCCCTGCCATTCCAACAATAGATCAGTTTCTATGAATACCAACTGCCACTTGATGATAGATGATGCCCCTCCAAAACCAAGCCTTCATCCAACTCCTAACTGAAACATCCAAATGAAACTTCCATCCCAACAGTACATCAATATTGATTCTTTAATAACGGGCTCCCACCCGATTTTTGATCAGATTCCTTCCCAAACACAAACCCCCTTCATCTAGTATCCCAGCTGCAAATCAGACATCTGAATACACCCCCTTGCAAGAGCAAATCGTTTGGCTGCTTGTCAGACCCATGAAATCCAACCCCTCCCAGACAGCTGATTTTATGCAGGCAAACAATGACCCATATCCCAAATGCTAATTTGATCCCCCAAAAGTGAACCAAACCCTAACCAGAGCATTTCCCCACCCACTGCTCAATAATAACCCATCCCTAACTGGTCCTCAGCCCCCTGAATATCACCTCCACTAATGATCATACACCCAAAAATTTGATCAATTGAATGGTTGGATCCTCTCCCCACCACCCCCCACCCTCCAACTACCCATAACACTCACCCATCAAGTAATCATGGCCTTGCAATACCAATTCCTACTAGGAATGGTGATCAGACCCGCCATGCAGCAACCCACTGACTCCCACGGTTACCTCAACGAAACCTCTTCATGCCCTGTCCCCTATAAGGATTCTATTCCTTTCCCACAATTCCTCCATCTCCATCATATCTGCTTCCATTCCAGAACTTCTTCAAAAAACATGGCTTCCCTTCTACTGCCATCAACTCAGCCCTTACCCATATCTCCTCTGTTTCCCGCAAATCTGCCCTACCCCCTGTCTCACCTACCACCAGCCTCTGCATCTAACATATCATCCACAATTTCTGCAAGCTACAACTTTATCCCACTAACAGAGATATCTTCCCCTCTCGTCCCCTCTGCACTTTCCACAGGGACTGCTCCCTTCATGGCTCCCTCATCCACTCATTCCTTCCCTCTCATTGCCCCCTTGATATCTACTCCTGTGACTGCTGAACCAGCACCCACACCTTCTCCCTCACCACCATTCAAGACCCCAAACAGTCCTTCCAAGAGAATCTTTAATTGTGAATCTGCGGGGGTTCATCTACTGCATCCGGTACTTCCATTGTAGCCTCCTCTGCATTGTACTGGACCCAGACTGGGAGATCATTTTGTTGAGCACCTTCACTCTATCCATTACAATAACAAGGACCTCCCAGTGGTCAACTATTTCAATTTCACACCCCATTTCCATACCAAAGTGCTTGTCCAAGGACTCGTGCGCCGTTCAACCAAGACACCCAAAAATTGGAGGAATAGCACCTAATAATCTATCAGGGCACTCTCCAATCAGATAGCATTTAATACCAACTTCTCCAGTTTCTGTCGGCCCTTTCCCTGTTTCTCTCTTCTCTATCACTCTGTCTCCTTTCCTCCAGATCTCCACCCCATCCCTCTCCATTCAAAAAGCTATCCCTCCTACATCACCTCAGCTTTTTCCTCTTCTGCCCTCCCACCTATATCCACCTATGACCTCTTGCCTATGGGCCTGTGCTCCTCTCGCTGCCCCTTCTTCCCTCTTTTCCCCCCTCATTTCATTCAGGCACCTGCCTGTTTTATGCTCATACACTGATGAAAGTTTCAGGCCTGAAACATTGGTTATGATTCTTTGCTTCCTCTGGATGCTGTGTGTCCTGTTGAGTTTCTCCACCACTTTTATGTATTACACAAGTAATATTGAATAGATCTATTTGAAAATTGATCATCCAATGTATGTTTTACAAGAGTTTACATCAGTAGATCTGGGTCATGACTTATTAGCACTGTAAGTAAAGATTATTCAGCATGAAGTTATAAACCAATCCCTACTATTAAGTGAAACAAAAATTTTGCTTCAGATGTGACTTCTTGTTGCATCATATAGTTTGGAATTTTATTTTGCAAAAATACATTCATACCCACTTTTGCAACAATATTCTGCTTTCTATTGTCACATTTACTTATTTATCTTAAAATGTGGATTTAGAGAACTAGAAGATAAAACCTCATAGAATTCATTCCTGTCACTCTGTACAAAATGCATTGGCCAACAGGTGGTGCTGAACTATGTGTTCTTCACAAAAGCTCCTACAATGTTTCATTAAACTTTTTTAAATTACTGGCTTTAAAAATTGTGAGAATAACAGTTTAAAAATATAAATTTCACGGGCAGCCTTTTTGTAAATACTCAGCAGGTCATCAGTTAAGAAGTCATCTGTCCAAAATAAGACCTCTGTTTTTCTGACAAAAAGTCATCATTGAGAAACATTGGGCTCTGTTTCTCTCTCCACAGATAGTGCCTGGGCCTGCTGAGCATTTCCTTCCATTTCTATTTTTTACATTGAAGTTTTTGACATGTTTATTACATTTTTGTTTTTCCTCTTAAGGCTCAGCTTGAGTTTTGATCTTTAAAGATTATTTTTAATCTGCAGTTGGGACCTATGTTTCCCATGTTGTATGGGTTTTGCTTAATACAGGAGCAAGGTCAACAGAGCACGACTCAGAGACAAATGATAGCCAGGGTCTAACAACTCAGTCAGTTATTCGGACACAACACTTCTTGTTAACCTTTACTGGTTTTTGTTTGGTTACTTTTCTGAACTTGTATGAATAATTAAAGAGCAAATCCTAAAAGCTTCTTTCAGGTGAATTTATAAAAAGAATGAACATTTTTGAGAAAGATATACCCAATTATCATCTACACACCCATCTGGCATCTGCTTTTAATCCAAAGATCATAGAATGTGTATTAAATAGGAGGGAAAATATCTCTCTTCATGTTTATTCTGATTGATTAGAAAGGAAAACAAACTGAATTTTGAAATTAACAGAATAAAACTAACCTTTGAAAATATTTATGTACCAGCTCCTGATTTTTGGGTGACTAACACTTATGTGAAGAACATATCATGTATTTCCAAGTTTGCATTTGACTTTTTAAAAAGATTTGTGAGTCTCTTTGAAAATATAGGATAACAATAGAGTTTAGGAGGAGAAGGTACAAGGAAAGAGAGCTGGAAGTTGAGATAAATGACAATGGGATGAGACAGAGCAATGATAGAGTATGTATTTCAAACAGAGATGGGGTGATAATGGGACCAGAATTTTTCTGTCTCTTTGAGAATATAATATAATACATCAGTCAATAAGCCCTACAACATTGGAAGCTACTCTCCTCTAGGCTCTGTTAATCTTCAGCAAGACTGTTGGCAGCTTCTCCAGCCTACATCCCTTGTCCCTTTCACAGGATGCTGCCTGACTTTAGGCAATGAAGACTAACTGTAACACGAGCTGACGATTCAAGTCACTGGCATTTTATTAATACCAATTGACACTCGCTGGATGATGAACTCAGTGAAATAAGTTTGTACATAGCCTTTTGATTGTACTTTTAGTTTAAAATTTATACCATAATGAGTTATTGGTTTTCAACATTCATTTCCTAAATTTTGGATCTTTGTAATTTGGGATTGAATTTTTTATTCCATTTTATTTGCATGGCATTTAAATGGTTGGTGAGTTAAGTATGCAGTGAAATGTGAAAATGTTATACTGCTGATGTAGAATGGTGGTCATGGCAATGAAGTTGCCATGGTTACATCTAGTGGATACTTTTTGTATTTTTCAAATTGGTGAATTGCTGTGAAGAGAATAGTTCTGGTCAGGTTATCATTTTATGCATGTTAAGATATTTTCTTGAAATACAAAATGTAGGTCAGGTACTGATTGGAGAAGATGCAAGTAAAAATCTTTATAAAGCAAACATTAAAGGTAAACAATGGGGACTCAGTGGATCAAAGCATCCATGGAGAGAAATAGTCAGTCAAAAATTTTGGGCAGGGACCTTTAGCAGTCTTGATAAACATTGCTGTATCCACTATTGGAGTACTGTACAGCTATAGGAAAGACATCAATAAGGAGAAAGGGGGCAAAGAAGATCCATCAGAATGTTGCCAGGACTGAACAGCTTGAGTTATATGGAGAGGTTAGGTAGGCTAGGAATTTATTACCTAGACTGTGGAAGGCTGAGGAGTGACCTAATAGAGGTTTATAAAATCATGAGGGCATGGATAAAGCAAATTCTCATTGTCTTTTTGCAAGGAAGATGGGGAGAAATATAAAGAGGGGCAACTAAGGGGCAATTTTTTCATCCAGAGGGTTGTCAATATTTGAAACTAGCTATGAGAAGAAGCTATGGAAGAAGTTTCAATTACACCATTTAGATGATGTTTGGGCAGATACTTTATATGGATAGGAAGGATTTGAAAGGATATGGGCCAAATGCAGGTAAATGGACTAACCCAGAATGCCAACTTGGTCAGCATGTATGTGTTGAATCAAAGGGCCTCTTCCATTCTAGGACTGAATGACTCAATAACTATGGGTGATATATATTTCCTCTGTAAATCCAAATCCACATCAAGTTAAACATTTGGAGACAAAGGGATTGAAATAAAGAGACTTATCAGATATCAGTGGATTCAGCAATCAGTTCAACAGTTGAAAACAAAGGGAAAGGAGGAGAAGAGGCCAGCTGCAGTGAGAGGGGATTCCTTAGTTAGGGGGGCAGATAAGAGGTTCAATGGAAGAGATTAAGTACCCCAGACTGTATGTTGCCTCCCTTCTGCCAGGATCCGAGATATCTCAAATCGAATACTCAGCATTCTCAGGTGGGAGGGTGAGCAGCCAGATGACCTGGTCCATATGGGGACCAATGCTGTGCATAGGAAGGATAAGAAGGTCCTGCAAGGAGAATTCAGGGAGTTAGGTGCTAAGTTGAAGGGGAGGACCTCCAGGGTAGTGATCTCAGTATTGCTACCCATGCCATGTGTGAGTAAGGTTAGAAATAAAAGGATAATGTAGCTTAACATGTGGCTAAGTACATAGTGTAGGAGGGAGAGATTCAGGTTTCTGGGTCATTGGGGTCTCTTCCAGGGAATGTGGGACCTGTTCCAATGGGATGGTTTGCATCTGAACTGGAAGGGGACTAGTATAGTTGGAGAAGTTTTGCTAGTGCTGCTCTGGTGGGTTTAAACTAGATTTTTGGTACGGGGCGGGGGGGGGGAAGCCAGAAGTGCCAGAGCAGATAGAGGAGTGGAGGAGGGAAAAGGTGTTGTTAAATTCCATGTTAGAAGTCAATGATTTGAATATGGTGGAAATATTCTCAGGTGCATCTTTTTCAAAGCAAGGAGAATTGCAGGAAAGATAGATTATCTTAGAACATGGATTGGCATGTGGAATTATGACATTAGTAAAACTTGGTTGCAGGAGGAGCAGGACTGACAGCTCAATGTTCCGGGCTTCCATTGCTTTTGTTGCGATAGAACAAGGGGATGAAAGGGGGAAGAGATGCGAGTTTGCGCACAGAACATCAGAGGGAAAACATAAAAGAAATGGGCCATTAAAATAGTTCAGCAACCCTGTAACCATCTCACTGTAAAATGAACTGCAGATTCTTTTGAATTGGTCACTCTTACCTAAATGAGTGGGTAGCATGGATAGGCATCTTTACTGCATGCAAATAAAACGCTGATGAGCCTAATGCAATTTAAAGTGGTCAAAAGTGTGTACAACACAAACTGTATGCTAGAGAGAAAGGTCCCATGATGTTACTGAGATACACAAAGGGAGATGAGTACACATTGGAGCTCTGTGGGCTACTAACCCTGAAATATCCTTCACCAGTGTTCCCACCAGTTGTGCCTGACCACCACATCAGTCTTCTATTGATAATAGTGGCCTCTGCCTCGTGAGCAGTAATGGAGCATCTTCAGTCTTTTCATATCCTTAGTGGATATCAATGCACACTGTTACACTCATTCTCTATTTAGCACCATTGCCATCACTATGACAATGTGGTCCTTCTCCACAGCGCCTTCGTAGTGGCCACACCAAGCCTCAGTGCATCCTTCAGCACATATACCTGCAGTGTGCAGCATTCAGTATGCTGAAAAACCAACAAGTTTCAGGCAAACCAAAGGGCCTTTCACCGAGTTGGTCTTCTATCAGCTCTGGTTGTCTGTCTTTGCATGCATCTCTGGGAACAGAATCCTCTGTAACAATGATCACCAACCTGTGTGCAACTCTCTCTCCTAGGAAATCGATAGGTGCTGGGGATGAACCATGACAAAGACCTTTGCATCCTTTTCCATGGCACACTGAGAAAATCTGCATTCTTCTAAGAGATGGTCGTTATTGTGATTAAAGTTTACTTTTAGGAAAAAAAATCTGTGCCAGACACAAGGCTGATTAGCAGTGTGATGGCAAGGTCCAGGCATTCAGCTGCTTATTAGTGACCTTCCTCCACCAAAAGATTGAAAACTGAGGCATTAGTGATGATTGAACAGATTTCTGCATGTAAAGTTAATAGTCATAGAGTCTCACAGCACAGAATAGGCATTTCAGCCCAGCGTATCAGGCCAATCGATTCTCTAGGAGAGAGAGTTCCACACAGATCGGGGAAAGGTGATTAAAAAGCAATGGTTGTGGGGCTTGGTGCTATAGCGGACCAGTCAAATCATGATTCATTAGCAGGAATAAATAAAAGTGAAGCAGCCACTGTGTGAGTGGCCCAGTGTAGGAGTGGGGAGTTAAGACTTTGGCTCAAGAGGCTTCAGCAAGAAGAGGCTGAGGCCAAAGAAGCAGGTAAGAAAGGTAAGTTTTTTTCCTTTCATTATTGCTGATTTGATCTTGGCTGCCCGTGGTATAGTGCAGGAGTGATGGCAGATATGGCAGTGGAATGCTCCTCCTGGAGATTATGGGAATTCATATAACCTGGTGATTTCCCTGATGAGTATGCCTGTGGAAAGGGCAGTCAACTCCTGAAAGACTGCATTAAAGAGATGGAGTTGGAGTTGGATGAACATCTGAGAGGTTGAGCAAGTCATAGATAAGATTTTAGAGCAGTTGATCTTTGTCAGTGCAGGGTCACCCTGTGCCCATTCCCCTCAGCAACATGTATACCCCTTTGGACACTGCTGAGGAGGATGACCTATCTGGGCAAGGCAGCAGCCAGACCAAAAGCTCTGGTCAGCTCTGAACCTCAGAAGGGTAGGGTGAAGTCAGGTGGAGCAATAGTCATGGGAAATTGATATTTAGAATAGATAAGAGATTCTGCAGCCACAAAAGAAAGCCCAGGATAGTGTGTTGCTTCCCAGGTGCTTGGGTCCAGGATGTTCCTGAATGGTTGGAGAATATTCTTAAAGAGGAAGATGAGCAGCCAGATGTCATGGAACATATTAGTATAAAAGACATGAGCAGGAGTGGGGTAGAGGCCCTGCAAAGTAAGTTTTGGGAATTAAGAAAGAGACTGAAGAGCAAGACATCCAAGGAGGTAATTTCTGGATTACTCCTGGTGCCATGAGCTAGGGAAGGCCCGAACAGGAAGATAGCACAGACAAATGAGTGGCTGAGGAGATGGAGCAGGGAGTGGGTTTCAAGTTCTTGGATAATTGGAACCTTTTCTGGTGAAGAGGTGATCAATACAAGTGGGATGCGTTGCACCTGAACTGGAGGGGAACCAATATCCTGGCAGGGAGGTTTGCTAAAGTTTAAACTAGATTTTCAGTGGGGTAGAAAAAAAAGTGAAGAGGCAGACAGTATTGGTGCGCAAGTAGAGATAGCTGGTAGGGAGTTTGAGTGGGAAGATAGGGGAAAATTGCAGCCATTGAGATGATTTGCAATGCAACAGGAACAGAGTGAAAACAAAGTAACAAATACAGGGCTAATTTCTTTATATTTAAATACACTCAGCTTAAGAAATAAAGTGGATAACCTTGTAGTACAGTTATAATGGCAGGTATGATGTTGTGGCCATTCACTGAATCGTGGCTCAAGGATGGATGTCATTGAGAGCTGAATGTCCAATGATAAACAGTTATCGATAGGAAAGGCAGATATGCAGAGGGGATGGCGTGGTTCTGTTGATAAGGAATAAAATTAAATCATTAAAAATAGCTGATATAGGATCAGAAATCATTGCAGATTAAGAAATTGCAAGGGTGAAAATACACGGTTGGCAATTATATATAGACTTCCCTTCTCCGTGGATTAAGGTCAAGGGAGAAGTCCCTGACAAAGAACAATCCAACAAAGACCTCATTGTTGGAACAGGAGGACAAAGTTACTTCGAACTTGATGGCTGTGAAGGTGGATGAAGGTTGCAACAAATCCATTAGCTCCAATCGTTGTGGTTTCCATGCCATTGGAAATATTTGGTTGATTTGTGAAGTCTCATGTGCTTCTTGGAGTGTAACATTAATACAGATTAAACAAATACACCCACAGGTGTCTTTGCTTGGTGGGCCACTTTCCACGATTGGACTCATAAGCCACCTGAGAGCTCAGAGGAATGAAGACCATCATCCTTGACCTCTAGGGATAGTCAAGATAGACCTCCAAACAATAGCTGGGATGTGGACAGCAAATTACAACAGCATATAGAAAAGGCATGTCAGAAGTGTGACATTAGGGTAGACATGGGGGATTTTAACATGCAATTAGATTGGGAAAAACAGGTTGGAATACTATCTCGAGAGAATTTGTAGAATGCCTACAAGATGGCGTTTTAGAGCAGTTTGTTGATGACCCCACTAGGGGATTGGCTGTACTGGATTTGGTGTTATGTAATGCACTAATGGTGATTGGAGAACTTAGAGTAAAGGAACCATTGGGGAGAGGGTTCACAATATGATTGAGTTCAATTTTAGATTTAACATGGAGAAACCAAAGTCAGATGTGACAGTATTTCAGTGGAGTAAAAGGAATTACAGTGGCATAAGATATTAACTGTCCAAAGTAGATTGGAAGAGGACACTAGAAGGGGAGACACCAGAGCAGCAATGGATGGAGTTTCTGCAAGAAATGAGGAAGATGCAAGATAAATACATACCAAAAAGAGGAAATATTTAAATGGAAAGATGACACACCTATGACTGACATGAGAAGTCAAAGCAAAAGGGAGGGCATACAATGAAGCAAAAATTAGTGGGAAGATAGACAATTGGGAAGTTTTTAAAAAACTTGCAGAATGTAATAAAAAAATCCTCAGAAGGACGGAAAAGGTATGAAAATAGGCTAGCAAATAATTTCAAAGAGGATATGAAAAGCTTCTTCTAGTATATAACAAGTAAAAAAGAGATGAGAGTAGATATAGGACCATTAGAAAATGATACTGGAGAAATAATAATGAGAGACAAGGAGATGGCAGAGGAGCTAAATGAGTATTTTGCATCATTCTTCACTGTGGAAGACATTAACAGTGTGCCGCATGTTCAAGGGTATCAGGGAATGGAAGTGAGTGTGCTTACTATTTCAAGGGAGAAGGTGCTCAGAAAGCTGACTGGTCTAAGACTAGATTGGTCTCCTGGACCAGAACCCTTGAGTTCTGAATGAAGTATCTTTAGTGATTGGTAATGATCTTTCAGGTATCAATAGAATCTGGCATGGTCCCAGAGGACTGGAAAATCACAAATGTCACCCACTGTTCAAGAAGGAAGGAAATTATGGACTAGTTAGCTTGACATCAATGGAGGGGAAGATATTGGAGTTGATTGTCAAGGATGAAGTTGCTTCACAAATCCATTGGAATTATTTGAAGAAGTGACAAACAGACTGGATAAAGGATAAGCTGTGGATGTTGTGTACATGGATTTTCAAGCCCTTGACAAGGAGCTGCACATGATGCTACTTAACAAGATAACAGCCCATGGTCTAACCGAAAATATACTAGTGTGGGTAGAACATTGGGTGATTGGAAATCATATTCTAGTTGGCTGCCAATTGCTAGTGGTTTCTATAGAGGTCAGTGTTGGGGCTGCTTCTTTTTATGTTGTATATTAATGATTAAAGATAAACAGAGAAAAATGTCAGTTTGGTGTGAAGGAATTCTGGAAGATAAACAGTCAGAGGCAGGTGTGGAGCCAGACAAAAGCAAGATGAAAGCAATTGTAGAGATGCCCAGATCTATTGACAGAAAGGGTGTATTGAGAGTGTTGGGATGATCCAATTTCATTGGTAAATACATACCAAACGTGTCTTCCAAAACAATGTACCTAAGAAAGTTGTTACAGGACAAATGTGGCTTCAAGTGGACAGCCAACCACGAAGAAGAATGGGGATGACTGAAGATCATTATAACTACAGAACTTTTGACATTCTTTAAGCATCCAGAAGGATGAAAATATCTACGAATGCGTCAAAAGATGGACGATGACAACAACTGAATATTGATATGCACAGATCAAGAAAATGTATCTATGTCTGATCTATTGACACGAGAAATTCCACAGTTATGTGTATGGTCTACCAATATTCGTGGAAGAGACAGTCCACAAGCCATTAATAGTGATAATCAAGAAAACTCTCAATGAAATGTCACTGTGAATCCAAAGACTGATGATGAAACTACAACATTATAACTTTGAATTGGTGTACACACCAGGGAAACGTATTGTGTTGGCTGATGCATTAAATATATATATATGGAAGAGGGTGGCTGGAGTCAACATAGGTTCCTTGGAAGATTGATATTGACTAATGAGGAAATGGACGAGGCATTGAACAAATATTTTGTGTCAGTCTTCATGGTGGAAGTCACGTCCAACATGCCAAAGAGTGGTGATAGGGATGTGAAGGGAGATGAGGGCCTCGTTAAAATAGTTGTTACAAAAGAGATAATGATGAGCAAATTAATGGGACTGAAAGCAGACAAATCCCCTGGTCCTGATGAGCTGCATCTCAGGGTACTGAAGGAAATGGTGGGATTTATAGTCGATACTTTAGTAGTCATTTACCAAAATTCTCTGTATTCTAGGCAGATCCCAGCAGATTGGAAGACACCAATTTAAAAGGTGACATAGGCAGAAGACCGGTAACTATTGGCCAGTTAGCTTAATGTCTGTAGTCAGGAAAATGCTTGAAGCTGTCATTAAGGATGAAATAGTGAGACGTTTAGAATGAAGGGGTTCCATCAGGCAGACGCAGTATAGATTCAGAACAGGAAGATCTTGTTTGACAAACTTGTTGGGGTTCTTTGAAGATATAATGAGTGTGGTAGATGGAGAGGAACAGGTTGATGTTGTATATTTGGATTTCCAGAAGGTGTTTGATAAGGTGCCCCACAAGAGGCTTATCAATAAGATACAGATGAATGGAGTTGGGGGAAGTATATTGGCATGGATTGAGGATTGGTTAACTGACAGAAGGCAGAGAGTTGGGATAAAGGGATGTTTTTCTGATTGGCAGACAGTTGTAAGAGGGGGGCTGCAGAGGGCCCGCAGCTGTTCATCATTTACACTGATGATTTGGAAGAGGGGACAGAGTGTAGGGTGGCCAAGTTTGCGGATGATACTAAATTGAGTGGAAAAGCAAATTGTACAGAGGATCTGGAGAGGCTGCAGAAGGATATAGCTAAGTTAGGTGAGTGGGCAAAGGTCTGACAGATGGAATACAATGTTAGTAAATACGAGGTCATCCACTTTGGTAGGAAAAATAGAAGAGCAGATTATTATTTAAATGGTGAAAAACTGCAGCATACTTTTATGCAGAAGGACTTATGCGTGCTTGTGCATGAATTGCAAAAAGTTGGGTAGCAGGTACAACAGGTTATTAAGAAGGAAAATGGAATGTTGGCCTTCATCGCTAGAGGAATTGAATCAAGAGTAGGGAGGTCAAGCTGGAACTGTATAAGGTACAGGTGAGGCAGCACCTGGAGCACTATGTGCAGTTCTGGTTTCCGTATTTGAGGAAGGACATACTGGCCTTGGAGGCTGTCCAGAGGAGGTTCACCAGGTTGATCCCAGAGATGAGGGGGTTGAGCTATGAGGAGAGATTAAATTGTCCGTGATTAGACTCACTCAAATTCAGAAGAATTCTTATAGAAACATATAAAATTATGAAAGGGTTAGATGATAGAAGCAGGAAAATTGTTTTCACTGGTAGATGAGACCAGAACTAGGGGACACAGCCTCAAGATTCAGGCAAGTAGATTTATGAGATGAGGAAAAACTGTTTTTCCCAGAGAGTAGTGAATCTGTAGAATTCTCTACCCAGGGAAGTGGTTGCGGCTTCTTCATTAAACATATTAAAGGTTCAGTTAGATCGATTTTCACATAAAAAAGGAATTAAGGGATATGGGGAAAAGGCAGGTAGGTGGAGTTGAGTCAATGAACAGATCAGCCATGATCTTGTTGAATGACGGAACAGGCTCGATGAGCCAGATAGCATACTCATGCTCCTAATGTTCTTATGTTCTAGGGCACACATGTCAAACTCTGGCCCGCGGGCCAATATAATTATATTTGGCCCGCAAGATCATTTCAAAAATGTATTAGAGGTGGCCCGCTGGCCGCCACGCCAGTATAGCGCATGCACAATAATACAACAAATCCCAGAATGCATTGGCGTCAGCATGCTAATCGCCCCCACCTCCTCTGTTTACGTTGCAGGGTCTCACCGTGGACTCTGGTTTTGGGGCCTGGCCAGTGTCAGGGGAAGCCAAGGCCGCTTCCCAGCGCCCGGAACCGGAGGCCTCGGGCCTGACCTCGCCAGGACCGTTGCCCACTCCCCCTCCCTGCCACAGGCTGATCCGCGACTCACAGTGACGGGGCCGCTGATCCGCCGAGATGCCGCCCTGCAGCGAGAGCCGATGACCCCGCATTGTCGTTGTCCAACCCAGTCGCCCGCAAACCCCGCCCTCCCACACACAGGCCTGAGTAAGTATTATGAACTTTAATCTCAGGATAAAACGATCTTCCAATAGTTTCATGTCACAGTGATAAATATATTCCTGGTTAAAAATGGTCCTGGACTTAAATACAAGCTCATTAGGCATAAAACTTGAAAAGTGTGTAAATCAAAGGATATCTTTACCAATGGAAAAAGGGCATGGCAAATAACCCTGCTAGAGTTCATGCCCACAATCAGTCACCCATTTGATTGTTTCAGGAATCATGTTATTCTCCCACATTCTCAATAGCCCTCAGATTTTACTATTCGACAGCACACTAGCAACATTTGACAAATCCTCTATAGAGAAATATTATTTATTGAATATTTTATTTCTCATTTGTTAATGCTTCTGGAAAGAGTTTATCCAAAACTATTATTAAACATTTATTTTAATAAGAAAAGGTTTAACATTACATATGTTGAAAGAAGAGAAAACATGCAGGTGTTGTTGAAAATTTTCAATAAATATTTAGTTCGGCCCTCGACTTAGTCCAAGTTTTTAATTTTGGCCCTCCGTGAATTTGAGATTGACACCCCTGTTCTAGGGGTGACACAATGACAGATGTGAATCTCCTCATGAATCTGAGCATTGAATCCTTTCCCTTATCTGACATGAAATCCAAACAGCTCGCAGCTAAGTCAGAAAAGGAGACAGTTCTACAGAAGGTAGAACTGAATGAAGGATGGCCTAGAGGTAAAGGTCAGCCATACTACATTATCAGAGCTGAGCTGAGTGTCGTCAATGGGCTTCTACTCAGACAGAGAAGAATTGTCATCCCTCAATCACTCCAACAAGAGATGCTGATAAGGGTACGTGAGGGGCACCTTGGAATGGAAAAATGCAAGAGGAGGGCCAGAACTGCTGTTTATTGGCCAGAGATAAGCATTGACATTGACAGGTTGGTTTCAAGCTGTGAGACCTGTTTGAAACATCATGCAAAGCAGACAAAGGAACCCATGATCATAACTGACTTATAAGCAGAACCATGGGAGAAAGTTAAGACTGATCTGTTCCACATGGATGGAAATAATTACTTGCTGGTTATTGTCAATCTATCGAACTATCTGGAGATTGCACTGCTTCCTAACATGTCTGCTGCTTCTGTGATCAAATATATGAAATCAATCTTTGCAAGACATAGAATTCCTCAAATTGTCTACAGTGACAATGGTCCATGCTACAGTTGTAGAGAATTCCAGAATTGCAGAAGAGTATGATTTTTGATGTGACTTCAAGTCCTCTGCAACCACAGTCAAATGGTAAAGCAGAGAAAGGAGTTCACATAGTTCAAGAAAGCACTAGATAGCGGCTCAGATCTGTACCTAGCTCTATTGAGTTACAGAGCTTCGCTTCTTGAACATGGCATGTCACCCACTGAGGTTCTGATGGTACATGGACTACACACCACACTTCCCTACTTTGCAGTCCCAAACAAGAACAGGCATGTCGAAGATGTTGAATGGTTAAAAAAAAGAGTCTGCAATGGAGACAAAAAGCAAACTATGACAAGTCAGCTTAAGGCCATTAGCACAACATGACACAGTGAGACTCAGAGATTCCAACACTTGGGATGAAAAGGCTACTGTTCTGGATGAAGTAAATCCAAGATCATTCACTGTCAGAACAAAGGATGGTCAAATACTGAGGAGGAATTGAAAGAGCCTGTTGAAAGCACAAGAGACACTGCAGGAACAGACAAATGCAGAGGATCCAGCCTGCACAGCAACAGAGGGATCACCACCAGTGCTTGAGAGTAATGGATCAGTAGAGTCGACACAAGCATCTGTGTTAAGAAAATCCACAAGCGTTGTCAAAGCACCTGACAGACTGAATCTCTAAAATAAAAAAAACTGCACACTTAAAAAGTTTGTGCTGCGATGTTTGTGTTCACATTTATGTTGAACTTTAAATTGAAATGAATACTGTGTTCATGTGTTATTTTGTTAGATGAAACATCTCAAGCAAAGGGGATGTAATGATAGAGTGCTAGTGATAATCCAGACCATTGGAGGGAGTCGGAGATGGGTTGCTGCAGCTAGGTGTAGATTCAAGATGGATGCCTCCACTAGATCATCAGTACTATAGCTTATAAAGTACAGTTTTTATAAAAGGACCCAAGTTTCTTTATTACAATAAAAGAAACATCACTAATGCTTTTAGATTTAAATTTAGACATACAGCATGATAACAGGCTATTTCGGCCCATGAGTCCATGCCACCCAAGTTACACCCAATTAACCTTCAACCTGGTACGTTTCAAAAAGTGAGAGGAAACCAGATCTCCTGGGGAAACTCACGCAGATATGAAGAGAACATACAAACTCCTTACAGACAGCATGGGATTCGAACCCCGATCTCAATCGTTGGCAGTGTAAAGGCTTTGCACTAACTGCTATGCCAACCATGCCACCCCATTGTAATTAAAGAAAGACAATAAATGCAAATCAGAAATAAATCAAGCTTTTTCCAGCCCATTTGAATGAATGCATGGAGTTAAGATCAGTAGGTTTCTACTTTACAATCATTTAAGTTAAAAATACTATGAAAGGTTAAGAAAGGTATTTTATACTGTATACATAACTGCTATCATGTTAGAAATAAATGATCATAAACATGGTTGTCTGAATAAGAAGCAGTGAATTCACACATTGAAGAGGTGCTGTTGTGCCAATCTGGAGCAAGGCTGAAAGAGTGCAACATTCTACCTGACAGGATTGTCAAAACATTGCAAACAGCAGAAGTGGAAAATCTAAGCTATGGGCATTTGTTCAGCTACAAAGCAGTTGCAGTGAGGTGAGTGTTGGAGAGAAGACTGCAGCAATGGGGAAAGTTATCTCTGGGGCTAGTAGGTTCAGGACAAGTTAGAAAAGGCTGGAAAGGAAGTTCAGGCTGATGGAGAAAGGATCAAAATGGAATTGTGTGGGAAACTGAAAGTGGAGTCAAATGACAAAGAATTCCTGAAGGAAGTTTTGGACTTCAGCTTGCAAAGGACGTCAAGTCGTCTGAGAGCAAATATAGAGTAACAGGTCACGGGATGTGGACTGAAGAATGAGAGAAGGAATAGAGACAGGAACAAGATTGATGGAATGTTGCTGAGAAATCTGAGAGGCCACAGAGGACTTTGGAATAGAGTACAGACTGCTTCTAGGAAACGGTGAGCATGAGAGTGATCATTCAGGAGAGAATAAACTATTCCCTGTGGAGGATCAGTATCGATACCTCATCCAGGTTCTGGAGTGAGATCTCAATCAGCAGCTAACAATCCTAAGGACACAGACTTGTCTTCTTCAGCCAATTCCCTTTATTTGATACACAAGCTCGTGGAAGATTTGTCATCTCCACAGAGGATCAAGGAGCTCTCTGAACATAAAAAAGCATGGTTTGATTATTCCAATGCTATTTGACGTTAGCTCATCTCAAAACAGTCTCCTCCTAGGTGACAAACATCATCCCTTCATCATTATTCATCTGCATGTTGCACCATATTTTGGACTATTCACAGAGACATGTCCCCCTCCCCTCAGGTATTGTTGACAGTTTTGGTTCCCCTGGTTCTTGTAAGTCACATGATTTCAGGAAGATTAGGACATGAAGAAATTTATCAGCTTGGCTGTTCTTCTCAGACAGCACACGTCATCATGCCCCCACTGTCCTTGGGTATCTGCAATTATCTCAGTGCTCCTCCAAAGTCACCTGGCAGATGTAAGAATTACTGAAGTTGCAACTAATGAGCATCAGACTAAACTTAACAGACCCTTACTTACACATCCTTTATTTTAACTACCAGGCATCCTGACAGGAACTCATGAAGGTTCAGGTTCTTTAGGTGATTAGGAATGAGTACGACCTTCAGGCTAAAACTGTCATCAGAAGGTAAAGACCTATTTCATTCATATACATAGTGTAAAATTTCAGTAATATTCTCAATCATTTGTTGTATGCTGATTGAGGCCAATGTAAAATCCTTGCA
The DNA here is from genome assembly GCF_036971445.1 of Narcine bancroftii. NCBI lineage: Eukaryota > Metazoa > Chordata > Chondrichthyes > Torpediniformes > Narcinidae > Narcine > Narcine bancroftii. Next base: position 49,917,463 of record NC_091470.1, on the reverse strand, counting down.
GGTTCCATCCAGAGGGAAAGAGAAATACATCATCACTTATGAAAGTACACGATACACACATAACATTCTCATTCATATTAGGCAATGAAATTTCCAACAAAAATCCATTGCATGAAGCATAAAATCTTGTCAACTAGTAGAATTTCTTGGCTGATAGTTTAGCAATAATTTTCCTGAAAATTCTATATTTCAGTGTCCTTCAGATCTTAAATAGTGTCTTGACAAACCCTACAGCAAATCTCATGTTGTAAAATGAGGACTGTAGCCTATTGCACGAGTAAACGATTAAATAAAATATTTTGGTACGAAAACCTGGTTCCAGTATTGCTTCAATAAATTTATATGTGTTACGTCATCGCGTTGTATGTGATAATGCCATTACTCATATATACTGAGTATCAGAATCCACTATTTTAGTTTTACATTAAAATAGTGAATGAACGCCAAGTTCCATGTACTGTGGTCTGTTAAATTCACAACAGTTTCCACTGAATTAGTTAGATTTAACCTGCAAGAAAAGCATTAAATATTACAGTTAACAAATTATGTAGATCTATTCCCACCGTTGTGGAGGTGAGTTTGTGATCAAAGCATTTTGTTATTGTTTAATTACCGATGTAAAGCTGCAAACGAGGTCAAAAGGCCTCTTTATTGAAGACTGATTATCCTTTCAATGCTATTAAGATGACAATTTCCTGGAGTGGTATACTTTGAGGTTTCTGGATGAGAATTACAAATATATAAGATATTTTATATTGAAAATATTGTATAATTAATAATAAAGATTAGTGAATAAAGGTGGGATCGGGTTTCAGGAGATCTTGTTACAATAGCCAAAGGGAAATGTCTATGTTTTTGATGTCTTGATGCCTTCAGGGTTAACATGGAAGCAATAAAATTAAAATAAAATATTTCATCCTGTCTGATCATGAATAATGATCCCAGTTACTTGCTGGAATTTTAGCCATTTTTAGTATATTGGTTAGCTAAAGGTTGGAATTGACTCTTATGTATTATACTCCAGAGAAAAGGTGAGATATTAGTTGGCTTTAGGTACAAGTCAGCCTGAAGAAAACTGAGGTCCTCCATCAGCCAGCTCCCCACCATGACTACCAGCCCCCCCACATCTCCATCGGGCACACAAAACTCAAAACGGTCAACCAGTTTACCTATCTCGGCTGCACCATTTCATCAGATGCAAGGATCGACAATGAGATAGACAACAGACTCGCCAAGGCAAATAGCGCCTTTGGAAGACTACACAAAAGAGTCTGGAAAAACAACCAACTGAAAAACCTCACAAAGATAAGCGTATACAGAGCCGTTGTCATACCCACACTCCTGTTCGGCTCCGAATCATGGGTCCTCTACCGGCACCACCTACGGCTCCTAGAACGCTTCCACCAGCGTTGTCTCCGCTCCATCCTCAACATCCATTGGAGCGCTCACACCCCTAACGTCGAGGTACTTGAGATGGCAGAGGTCGACAGCATCGAGTCCACGCTGCTGAAGATCCAGCTGCGCTGGATGGGTCACATCTCCAGAATGGAGGACCATCGCCTTCCCAAGATTGTATTATATGGCGAGCTCTCCACTGGCCACCGTGACAGAGGTGCACCAAAGAAAAGGTACAAGGACTGCCTAAAGAAATCTCTTGGTGCCTGCCACATTGACCACCGCCAGTGGGCTGATAACGCCTCAAACCGTGCATCTTGGCGCCTCACAGTTTGGCGGGCAGCAGCCTCCTTTGAAGAAGACCGCAGAGCCCACCTCACTGACAAAAGGCAAAGGAGGAAAAACCCAACACCCAACCCCAACCAACCAATTTTCCCTTGCAACCGCTGCAATCGTGTCTGCCTGTCCCGCATCGGACTGGTCAGCCACAAACGAGCCTGCAGCTGACGTGGACTTTTTACCCCCTCCATAAATCTTCGTCCGCGAAGCCAAGCCAAAGAAGAAAAAGAAAAATAGGTACAAGGGTTCCAGAGAACATTGTGTTATGGATCTGTGTCAGCACCAACCAGAGGTCAATGGCAGAACTCTCTATACTTATTCAGAAAGTTTAAAGTACTTCGTTGCCTGACACACTGTTCAACAAGTCATCTGCCCCCATTAGAATGGATGCTTGATTACTGAGTAATGTTGGCTGGAATTAGCAGAAATTCTGATTACAATACTCAAATCATTCTTGAATGTTTGGTTGGTGCAAATTATTACCCCAAAAAAAGGAAAATATCTCATTCTGCAGAACAATTGGTGTAAGGCAATGACAGAAAATTTACCTGAGCTCTTGGATTGTTGTTGTCAAGGACTAATTGGAATGTAAAAGATTTCTATCAGACCTTTGACAGACATTGACAGGTAAATGACTACATTCTTTGGTGATTAAGGGAGAAAATTCCTGAAAGCTAATGTTAAACTTTCAAAGGCAGTTGATATTAAATCTAACAACAGGTCTATATAGAAAGTTGAAAATCATAAAATTGCAGAAAATCCTAGAAATGCCTGTACTAACAATAGCAACAGCAGAGCGAGTATAAGACAGCTTTAATAACTATTAAGTACATTAAAAGGTCTTGTCTCCCTGCAAGATAAACCTGGAAGGCTAGACTGGAGCTCTGGACTGCTTTATATCCAAGGTCACCAGGATGATTCACCCCCCTTTAAAAAAATTTATTCCCCCCCCCCCCCCCCGCACTACTGTCGTCCTTCCCTTGTTTGTAAGTTCATAAGTACATAAGTAGGAACAGGAGTAGGCCAAAAATGGCCTATCGAGCCTGCTTCGCCATTCAATAAGACCATGGCTGATCTATTTTGTGACCTAACTCCACCTACCTGCCTTCTCCCCATATCCCCTAATTCCTCTATCATGTAAAAATTTATCTAACCAAATTTTAAATATTTTTTTTTTCACACCATAAATCACATTAGCCATGATATACACTATTTCTTTTTCACACATATACAGTGACTTTTTCTCTCCCCCCCCTCCTCCCAAGCCACCCCCCCACCCCCCCTCTCATCCATTTTAGGTATACAATCTAGGTTGCATTAAGCCAGTCAGACAATGTTGTCATTCAACAAAAATACACCAGAAATTCTACTGAGTCCATTCTTTTCTTTCCTTCTCCTTCCATCAACTTAGGTAATGTTTGTCCCCGGTAGGTTTTCGCTATTGTATTTAATGTAAGGCTCCCATACTTGTTCGAATATTTCAATATTATTTCTTAACCTATATGTTATATTTTCTAATGGAATACATTTATTCATTTAAATTTAGTAGTTTCTTCCTTTTAATTTGGTTATGTATTCCATTAATATTTAAAGTCATATAGTTCAGCGTAGCCCTTTTATATTTTGTTTATCTTCTCTTTCCGTTTTTCCATCATTACCTTTCCTCCTTTTCCATTTCTGTTTTCTTATTTTCAACTCTTTATAAGACAACATTCCTACAACATCCAACATTTTCCTTATTCTCCTATTTCTATCTTCTTTATCCCCAATCTCCCCTTCCCCTCCTGAGTTCTCCTTTATCCCTTGTCGGACAACCACATCTCCCCTCTCCATTTGGATTTGCGAATCCACTCGCAAGCGTCAACTGATTTTGCAGTGACCGCTATTTCCCCCCACCCAGCCCCCCCCAGAAAAGATTTCTCTTTTCATATGTCACAAAGGTCACTCTTTTAATTCCCTCCTTATTCTCTCTATTCCATTACCTTCCCTTATTAATTCTTGTCTATACTATCTATATTTTCCTCTAAGTACAGATACATTCACGTATGCACATTGTCTCTATTCACTCTTATACCTCTTTACCCGCATACATATCAATCGTGATCATTTTTACTCTCATTACCCGTCTTCATCCCTCAGTCTATTTTTGTCTTTACCCACATACATATCAATCGTGATCATTTTTACTCTCATTACCCGTCTTCATCCCTCAGTCTATTTTTGTAATTGTTCTGCAAATTTTCGTGCTTCTTCTGGATCCGAGAATAGTCTGTTTTGTTGTCCTGGAATAAATATTTTCAATACCGCTGGATGCTTTAGTATAAATTTATACCCTTTCTTCCATAAAATCGCCTTTGCTGTATTGAACTCTTTTCTCTTCTTTAGGAGTTCAAAACTTATATCTGGATAAATGAAGATTTATTGCCCTTTATACTCCAGTGGTTTGTTGCCCTCTCTTACTTTTTCCATTGTCTTCTCCAGTACCTTTTCTCTTGTAGTATATCTTAGGAATTTTACTACAATAGATCTTGGTTTTTGTTGTGGTTGTGGTTTAGAGGCCAATACTCTATGTGCCCTTTCTATTTCCATTTCTTGCTGTAGTTCTGGACATCCTAGGGTCTTAGGGATCCACTCTTTTATAAACTCCCTCATATTCTTGCCTTCTTCATCTTCCTTAAGGCCCACTATCTTTATGTTATTTCTTCTGTTATAATTTTCCATTGTATCTATTTTTTGAGCTAGTAGTTCTTGTGTCTCTTTTGTTTTTTTATTAGATTCCTCCAATTTCTTTTTTAAGTCTTCTACCTCCATTTCTGCTGCTACTGCCCACTCTTCCATCTTGTCCATTTTCTTTCCCATTTCTGTTAAGGTCATATCTATTTTATTCATTTTCTCTTCTGTGTTGTTTATTCTTTTTCTTAAATCATTAAATTCCTGGGTTTGCCATTCTATCCCTGAATAAGAGAAAGTACCTCCTTTATCTTGCCTTTCTTTTCTTCTTCTATTTCACTGTACTCTTCCTCTTCCTCTTCTTCTTCCTCTGGGTTGGCCATCTGTTGTTTCTTTGTTGCCCTTTTCTTCTCTTCTTTCTTGTTTCCATTGTCTTCTGTGGTCTCTTCTTGCTGCAGGTGTTCTGCAGCTGTCGTTGCCGGCTGTGGAGATCAACTCCCCAGCTGGTCCCCCCTCCCGTCAGTGTTTTTTTTTCATGCGCGGTTGCGCACTTTTACTCGGCTCAGCGAGCCATTTTTGTAGTCCATTATTTACCGACCTGAGGGAGCGGGTTTCTCTCTCCGCAGCGGGCCTCTTCAGACAGGTAAGGCCTTCACCTTTTTCCTCCGTTGTCTTCTCTTCCTCTCTTCTTACCGTTGATTTGATTTTTCTTTTTTTGTCGCCATCTTCTTTCCACCTTTATACTCACTTTTCTGTAACTTTTATTTCTGTGCCTTTGTGTTTTCCTTTGTTTTTCCCGACTTTTCTGGAGAGGGCTAGAGTTCACCGTCCGGCCACTACTCCATCACGTGACTCCTCCCAAATTTTAAATATGTTTAATGAAGCAGCCTCAACCACTTCCCTGGATAGAGAATTCCAAACATTCACTACTCTCTGAGAAAAACTATTTTTCCTCATCTCTGTCCTAAATCTACTCCCCCAAATCTTGAGACTGTGTCCTCTCATTTTAGTTTCCCCGGTCAGCTCAAAAAACCTTCCTACATCTATCCTATCCATACCCTTCATAATCCTATATGTTTCTATAAGATCTCATCTCATTCTTCTGAACTCGAGCGAATACAATCCTAGATGATTTAATCTTTCATTATAAATCAACCCCTTCATCCCAGGGATTAACCTAGTAAACCTTCTCTGGACCATCTCCAAAGCCAGTATATCCTTCCTCAAATATGAAGACCAGAACTGGACACAGTACTCCAGGTGTGGTCTCACCAGTACCTTATACAGTTGCAACATTACCTCCCTATTCCTGAATTCAATTCCTCTAACGATGAAGGCCAACATTCCATTTGCCTTCTTAATAACCTGCTGCACCTGCAACCTAACTTTTTGTGATTCATGCATAAACACTCCCAAGTCCCTCTGCACAACAGCATGCTGTAGTTTTTCACTATTTAAATAATATTCAGCTCTTTTATTTTTCTTGCCAAAGTGGATAACCTCACACTTACTAACATTGTACTCCATCTGCCAGACCTTTGCCCACTCATCCAGCTTAACTATACCCTCTGCAGACTTTCCACATCCTCATTACAATTTGCTCTTCCACTCATTTTGGTGTCATCCACAAACTTGGCTACACCACTTTTTGTCTCCTCCTCCAAGTCATCAATGTAAATGATGAACAGTTGTGGGCCTAGCACTGACCCCTGCGGCACCCCACTTACCACTCTCTGCCAACCTGAATAACTCCCACTTATCCTGACTCTCTGCCTCCTGTCAGACAACCAATTTTTGATCCATGCCAATATACTTCCCTGGACTCCACTTTCCTGTAACTTACTGATAAGTCTCTTGTGCGGCACCTTATCAAACGCTTTCTGGAAATCCAAATATACAACATCAACCTGTTCCCCTCTATCCACCGCACCCATTATATCCTCAAAGAATCCTAACGTTTGTCAAACAAGATCTTCCCTTTCTAAAACCATGCTGCGTCTGCCTGATTGAACCCTTACGTTCCAAAAGTTTCACTATTTCATCTTTAATGACGGATTCAAGCATTTTTCCAACTACAGACGTCAAGCTAATTGGCCAATAATTTCCAGTCTTCTGCCTACATCCCTTCTTAAAAAGTGGCGTGACATTTGCTGTCTTCCAGTCTGCTGGGACCTGCCCAGAATCCAAGGAATTTTGGTATATGACCACCAATGCATCAACTATAACTTCTGCCATTTCCTTCAGAACCCTTGGATGCATAATCATCAGGACCAGGTGATTTGTCTGGCTTTAGTCCCATTAGTTTCTCCATCACTACTTCCATTGTAACAACTATTTTATCAAGGCCTTCCCCAACATTCGCATCCTTGACGTGTTTTCCACCGTGAAGACTGACACAAAATATTTGTTTAATGCCTCGGCGATTTCCTTATTTTTTGCTATCAGTTTTCCTTTCTCATCCTCCAAGGGTCCTATGTTAACTCTGGCCACCCTCTTCCGTTTTATATATTTATAAAATTTTTTGCTTTCTGTTTTTATATTTTGTGCCAATTTACTTTCATAATCCTTTTTCCCAATTCTTATTACCTGCTTTGTAACCCTTGTTGTCTCTTAAAGTTATCCCAATCTTCCAGTTTCCCACTGCTCTTTGCAGGTTTGTACACCTGCGCCTTCAATTTTATACTCTCCTTTATTTCCTTTGTTAACCACGGTTGATTTTTCTCTCCCTTGCTGCCCTTTTTCCTGACCGGAATATATTTTTGTTGAGCATTACAAAATATTTCTTTGAAAATCTTTCACTGATCCTCAATTGTTTCATCAATTAGCCTGTGCTCCCAGTCCACTCTGCCCAATTCCTCCCTCATCCTATGGTAGTCACCCCTGTTTAAGCATAATATATTAGTTTTAGATCTAACTATTTCCCCTTCCATCTGAATGAGAAATTCAATCATACTATGATCGCTATTTCCCAGATGGTCTCTGACTATTACATCATTTACTCTACCTATCTCATTGCACAACACTAGATCCAGGAGAGCATTTTCTCTTGTGGGTTCCTTAACATGCTGCTCAAGAAAGCTATCGCGGATAGCAGCAAGGTTGCTGGCTGCTAACAGGATCTGGTGCTCACTCGGGCATGTGGGGAGGGCAAGGTGGTTGACTAACCCCTGGTCAATAAAACTTTCAGTGCTTCCACTATCTATTAAGCAATTTACCCTCACATCATTAATTTTGATGCACACAGTGACGTCAGATAAATTGTGTGGACTCGCCTGATTCATGCGTAGGGAAGCAAGTCTGGCGTGTCCTTCCATCCGATAGTACTCTGCGTCATATTCACCACCTGAAGACTGTGTCCTCTGCTTTGTAGCATTTGTCCAAGATGGCCGGCTGCACATGGCCTTCTTCTTCTGTTTGTGGAGAAAGAAGAGCTTTCCTGCCTCTCATTAGCATGAGAATGGGCCTTAGCTGTGGCCTTGGGGCTTCTGCAGACTTTTGCATAATGCCCACATTTTCCACAGTTGGAACAGACATTTTCTCTGGCAGGGCAGAGGACTCTGGAGTGCTTCCTTTGTCCACAGAAAAAGCACTTGGAACCCTCAAGGTGCTGCTGCTGCTGTGGATTCCTGTGAGGCAGCATACTTTTCTTTTTGTGGGGCTAGAGAGTCCAGCAGTCTGACGTTTGTCCCAGCCCCAGGGTCCTGTGAGTACTCCTCCAATTCTTTCCTGGTTCTTTCTAAAGCTTCTGCGATAGTCTCTGCCTCATCTAGCCCCACCATTCCTTTCTCCAGCAATCGATGTCTCATCTCATTGGACTGTATGCCTGCAACAATTCTGTCCCAAATAAGGTGTTCCGCATTCTCCTGAGCTGATAATGCTTTAAAGTTGCAGTCTCTCGCCAGGTCTTTCAGAGAGAGAGTATGAAGTCTCCGGCAGACTTCCCTACTTGTTGTGACCTGGTCTTTAGTCTGTACCGGGAATGGAGTTCACTATACCCCTTACTGTTTTTTTCTTTGGCTTGGCTTCGCGGACGAAGATTTATGGAGGGGTAATGTCCATGTCAGCTTCAGGCTCGCTGGTGACTGACAAGTCCGATGCGGGACAGGCAGACACGGTTGCAGCGGTTGCAAGGGAAAATTGGTTGGTTGGGGTTGGGTGTTGGGTTTTTCCTCCTTTGTCTTTTGTCAGTGAGGTGGGCTCTGCGGTCTTCTTCAAAGGAGGTTGCTGCCCGCCGAACTGTGAGGCGCCAAGATTCAAGGTTTGAGGCGATATCAGCCCACTGGCGGTGGTCAATATGGCAGGCACCAAGAGACTTCTTTAGACAGTCCTTGTACCTCTTCTTTGGTGCACCTCTGTCTCGGTGGCCAGTGGAGAGCTCGCCATATAACATGATCTTGGGAAGGTGATGGTCCTCCATTCTGGAGACGTGACCTACCCAGCGCAGTTTGATCTTCAGCAGCGTGGATTCGATGGTGTCGGCCTCTGCCATCTCGAGTACTTCGATGTTGGAGATGAAGTCGCTCCAATGAATCCCCTTACTGTCTTTGGCTTGGCTTCGCGGACGAAGATTTATGGAGGGGGTAAAAAAGTCCACGTCAGCTGCAGGCTCGTTTGTGGCTGACCAGTCCGATGCGGGACAGGCAGACACGATTGCAGCGGTTGCAAGGGAAAATTGGTTGGTTGGGGTTGGGTGTTGGGTTTTTCCTCCTTTGCCTTTTGTCAGTGAGGTGATGCCTCAGTAAAATGCTCATTGCCTCTTGGTAGGACCTGGCATCCTGTATAAGGGAGTAAGGGTGGTCTCCCAGCTGGGCTAACAGCAGCATTAATAGCTCTTTTTCCGATGCCTCAGCACGCTCCACGTAATTCAGAAAGCATTTTTGCCAGCAGCCGAAGTGCGTGCCGACTCCGAGATTTCTGGGAGTTCCAGCCTGTCTGGTCGCAGCACATGGCTAAGCCACTGACTCTGGTCCCTTGGGTGTAGCAAGGGTGGACCCTGGGGTACTGGGAGCTGCTGGTAGAACGTCTGTGGGGCTTGTGTCTGCTGGAGGAGTAACCTGGGTGCTTTGGCTGAGTCGCTGGCTTTGGGACATTTGCAGCGGGCTTAGGGGGGATCCCAGCGGTAGCGTCATGTCTCCTTAGTACTGGGGAAACTGCTGCTAGGGGAGTGATGGTAACGGTGTCTGCTTTCCCTGGCTCTGGAGTGGTTTAGAATTCTGCACATACGTGGCGATTGGGAGCATGACTTGTGGAGATCCTCCACTTGTAGTGGCCCCTTTCTGATCAGACCGGGGTTTAGAATCGGCGGCGCCTGTACCGGCGAACCCACGGGCAGGCAGGGCTCTTGGCCGTCATACCTGCCCTATCGTACTTCTGTGGTCTTCCCTGCATTCCACCACGATTCCAGTACAACGGTTCCTCGCCGTCTCTTTCCTCGGAACCACATGCGTGCTAGTCGTCCCCAGATTCCATTCCTTGGGAAGAGTCTCCAGGTGGTCGGGAATGCATGTTGGAGCAGAAGTAGCTTCCATCCTAGTAGCTGTCATATTAATTTATTAAATTGTACTGACAAGAACCACAACAGCAGTGCGAGTATAAGACAGCTTTAATAAACTAATATGTACATTAAGAAGTCTTGTCTCTCTGCAAGACAAACCTGGAAGGCTAGAATGTTGCTCTGGACTGCTTTATATACAAAGTCACTGGGATGACCCCTGGTGACCTAGTGGTGTAATTACATATCACCACAATGACCAGCAGGTCAAGCAGCATCTTTGTAAACAGGGTTAACACTTTAGGTCTGAAACCCTGCACAAGAATTAAGAAAGTTAGTTTTAAATTGCAGAAACAATGTTAAGGAGAAATAGATATGCCAAAGGGAATATCTTAGATGAAGACAGGGTTGTCATGGGGATAAGATGCAGATGAACTCATGTTTTTAAAGTAATAAAGTAAGTGTGAGAACAAAATTATCCATAGAACAGAAGACAGAAGTAGTGAATGGATTCTTTTTTTCCTGACTGGAGAGAATTGTTCTTCAGGGCTCCCAGGGGGTCCATGTATGAATCATTGCTCCTCTTGTTATTTATAAGTAATCTGTACTTGGGCATGACACATACAATTTTGAAGTTTACAGATGATATAAAACTTGGTAGTGCAATATTTCACGAACATGATAGTACAGAGTCAAGGGGAAAGCTCATTAATGAACTGGGAGACACATGGCTGATGCAGTTATTCCAGGTAAATGTGAAGGGATGCACTTTGGGAAGAACAAGCTAAAGAAGCAATGGCTTAAAAATTTGTGGCAGCATTGTATTTTATTCCACTTCTATTAATCAACAGAACCAAATTAAAGAAACAGAGTAAAATATGTCACTGCTATAATGTAGAACAATCATCATTTTGCTGCAGGAATTAATTTTCCAGGAAGAACGCTTGAAGTCATAGAATCATACCACACTGTTCTTCAGCCAACCTTGTCCATGGCAACCCTCATGCACTCATTTGCACCAATCCTACTCTAATCCTATTTAATTCTCCCCACATTCTCATCAGCTTCAACCAAATTCCACCACTCTCTTGAACACACTGGGGAATGAAAAAAAAAAGCCAATTAATCTACCAGTCTACATTTTCAATCTAAGGGGAACACAAAGCAAGGCAGTGTGAGCTGGGAGACTAATTTGCAATTGTAGATTCTCCCTCGTGTGTAGGTGAGTGTTTGAACCTCGTTGAACTTGATAGGAATGTAGAGGAGAGAATCGCAGAGAGAACATGCAAATTCCACTCAGATAGCACCAGAGACCATGATTGAACTTAGTCCTTTGGAACTAAGAGTGGGCCCTGCTGTGTTGCCAGGCTATTACTGTATCAATGTTTTAAGCCTCCAAACACATGAAAAAAATGTATGATTAATTGCATTCTTGGGTTATAGTGCAGATGCACAAAAAGGTCAACTTGGACGTAGAGAATCATTTTGATATTCAGAAAGCCACAGATACCTCATCATTTCACCAGCTATCAATACTATTAGAATACTTACTATATATTTTGGCATGTAAGATGACCCTTGAGGCACCCAAAAACACACCAAAAACAGGGGTTGTCTTATGCCGAAATATGCAGTGTATTTTTAATCTACTGGTTTTTTATTATTAAAAAACACATCTAAAATCCTTCAAAATCACTATCATTGTCTGGGGCAAAGAACTCGGCGAGCATATCCAGATCCTCATTGTTTACACTGTCATCATATGGGTCCCAGTCTGAATCTGATGAGTTGGCTTCCTCTCATCAGTGTCCCACAGCAAATCATCCTCCATATCATCAATTGCACTAGAGATTCCGGACTTTTTGAAAGATTTTATTACAGCCTCTACTTTTACTTTATTCCATGCTTTGATCATAAAATCACCCACATTCCAGCTATGCCCAACAGCTCAGTCAACGCAACACCAGCTCAAGTCAGCACACATATTTTTTTTAGAGGGGGTCATCTTATACTCACAATATATGATAAAACCATGAAATTCAGGCTGAAATTGGGGGCCCATCTTATCTGAATGTCATCTTATACGCCGAAGTAAATGGTAAATATTCAACCTATTGGAAATATGTAAACAGTACCACAATTTTAAAAGAAAAAATATTTTAGAAGTATCACTAAAACATTGATCGGAATGCAAATATTTAAAATATTTTACTTATTCTACTCTTTCTTCTTCATAGCTGTAAAATCAAAAGGGCTAATAGTTTCTGCAGCAGTTCTAAACTGATATATGATCTGTGAACATATTTCCCAGTGTGGAACAAACCAGCAGATTAGCCACATGCTGGCAGTTACTGCTGAGGTCTTTGAGCAAGATTTGGCCTTTTTATTTTCTTACGTTATCCTTCATCCATGAAAAGTTATGATCCATTGATGTTTCCACTGATTCTATTGATACCAAACCTTATTCAGCTTCCTGAATAGAGATTAAGGTACAGTGTCAAGAGACTTACCACCTTTTTAAATTTCTTTCCAGAACCAGTAAAAAAAACCACAGCAAGTTGAAAGCCATTTGGAACACCAATTCATAATTAACATTTTACCATATTTGAAAATAGAATTGAGAAGTTGTTTTGGGGCACACATTTTAAGTACATTGAATTCCTGGTGCAGAATTCAAATGTTGAAATTAACTTTGTCAAGGACTTGCAGAGTGAACTGAATGAATCACAAGTGACACATCTGTTGTCCAGAACAGTTCTACTGTGCAATTGTAAGAAGTACCCTAATGGAAAATCAGTAGACTACAAACATACCGAGGGCAGGTTGAGCAGTGTTTAACAGGCTCATCACGCTTTCCAATCCTTGCAAACCTTGCATGCTTGAATGAATCCTTTAGGTCATTTAAGTTGAAATGACATGCCTGAATGACAATACGCAGACTGGTGGAAATGTTATTATTTTTGCTTGCTTTCTCACCAGGTAAATTACCTAATAATGCCAAAGCAGACAGTTAAGAGAGTTGGACTGAATTTATTTTAATGAGAACAATATGAATATTTAAATCAAACACAGATAAATATAGCTATTAAAAACCCTAGGATAGTGTCCTTATAGAGAGTAATAAGAAGAAATTAAATACAAAACTTTAGTTACATCACAATTAGCTGTCTGCAATTGTAGGTATCTAATTCCAGGAAGTTAGTGAAAATCTTTGAGAGCATTCAATGGAAATCTAAGAAACTATAGTTATACATAGGAGGGAAGCTTCTCGATGATGATGTTCTCATGCCTTTGCTGCCCTTGTCCTTCTAACTGGTAAAAGTCATTTGTTTGGAAGCTGCCATCTAAGAAGCCTTGGTACAAACTGCTGCAACTGTGGACAGATGGTGAAGTGGATGGGGTATGTTGTTTTGTATGATGCCGAGTGTGTGGAATTTTGTTGAAGCTGTACTCATCCACCTAAGCGGAGAGTATTTCATCATTCTCCTGACTTGAGGCTTGTCGATGATGGACAGGCTTTGGCGAGTTAGGAGGCAAATTGCTCACCACAGGATTCATAGCCTTTGATGTGGTCCTGTGGCCACATTGTACATTTGGCCCACACCTGATCAGTTTCTGATCATTGATAACACCCAGGATAGTGATAGTCGGGGATACTGTTGAACATCCGAAGTTGATAGATGGATTTTCTTTTGTTGCACATAGTCAGTTCTCTGACGGGCCCCCAATTGCTCTTATGTAGTTTGTGTTACTTGTCACCTATCAGCCCAGACCTTGTTGCATTTCAATGTGGACTGCCACATGATCTAAAGAGTCACTAACATTGTGCAATCATCAGTGATTGTCCCTAATTTGATTTTACAATTGAAGGAAGGTCTTGGTAGAGTAGTTGAAAATGGTTGGGCTGAGGACACTACCCTGCCTGGGGAATTCTTGCAGATATGTCCTGTGGCTGAGATGATTGATCCCCATTCAGCACAACCATTTCATTTCCCCCCTGATTCTCATTGACTCCAGTTTATCCAGTGCTCATGGGTGGCATACTCAGTCAGATTCTGCCTTGATATCAGGGCTCTCACTCTCACCTCACCCCTGCAGTTCAGCTCTTTCATCCATGCTTGAGTTGAGGCTTGAAATGAGGTCTGAAGCTAAGTGACTTTAGTGGAATGCACACTGATCTTAAATATATTCCTTAGGTTGAGAAGGAAATTGGGATTAACTTCCTCATTCAGGCCGTTGGTACAGATCTCCCAATCCCCAAAGAAAGTTTTGAAGTGGAGACTGGGGGTAAATATAGCCCTGTGAAAAGAAAACAATGCAAGTTTCTGGGCATACAGATAATGCTGATTTGACACTGTAGCCAGGGAATTCACATGTCACTTTTTATTACAGTGCAATATAATTGAAAAGTCTGAGGGTGAGAAATGATTACAGCCATTTCCGAATTGGTTTGTTTGACCAAAGGTGGTTAGCTGATAATTTCTCAGTGTGAATCATGCAATTTTTTGGAGCATTATAGAAAATGTAAGTCATTAGTTAGGGAGTTATTACAATTGGGTAATCCCAGAATGGTTGGTTTTTAAAAATGCTACTGTGAACAGGGTCTTCACTGAAGTTCAATTGCTTGGTTTCTCTCTTTCACTCTCCCATCCTATTCCTTCCCTGCCCTTTATTCCTTGCTCCCACCCCTCTGTGATCTCTGGCCTGACGCCTGTAAACCCTAATTCCCAGGTTTTCCTCCCACCTTCCCAATCACTGACCCTTTTGAATACATTGACAAACCTCTTCCCTCCGACTCTCCTGAACTCAGGCCCAAACCTCTAAACTTGGCAATCTTGGACCTGATCCCTATCTTTCTTGGCATTAACCTTTGACCAGCCAAACAACTCCCTCTGCCCCAAGATCCCCGATGTTTAAATTAACCCAAGGCCTCAGTTAGACCTCTGAATGAATTTTCTTTCGATAAATTTTCTTTCGAGCACTTCGCCCTCTTAATCTTGGTGAAGAGTATAAAAATTGTAGGGAGGTGTTTAAAAAGGAAATGAGGAAACCTAAGAGGAATCACAATATATTACTGGCAGGGAGGATTTGGGTAAATCCAAATGCTTTCTAAAAGTATATTCAGGGCAAAATAATAACCTGGGAAAAAGCAGGGTCCATTTGGGGTAATGCGTGCAATCTGTTTACAGAGTATAAATGAAATTCTAAATGAATACTTTTCATTGGTATTCACAAAACAAATAGACTTTGTTGATGAAATCTTCAGTGAAAGGATGGGTGAAAGTCTAGTCCAGGTCTCCGGAAATAATTAAAAGGTGAAGTCTTAGAAGTTGAGGTATCCCAGGACATGATGGGATTTATTCCAGGATGCTACAGAATGTAAGGCAATAAATTGCTGGGGTTCTGGAATTGCTGGACAGGAGAGATGTTCAAGATGACAGAAGCAGAGCAGTCAGTAACCAAAGTGCAGGAGGAACTCAGCAGGTCACGGAGCATCCAAGGGTAGTCGATGGTTTGGGCCTCAGTCCTTTGTCAGGAACGCCAGAATATGAGCAAATACCTGAATTAGAAGGTGGGGTGGGAGGAGGGGAAATGGTTTTACAATTTTAGGTCGAAACAGGAGGGAGGAGGGAAAGAGAAAGGAGCTGAGAGGTGATAGTGAAGGGGATAGAGGGCTGAGATGCTCTCTGATTAGAGAAAAGAAAGGAAGGGAATACAGAGCTGTAGAAAGTGATTACAATCTTCTTTCTTTCTTTGGCTTGGCTTCGCGGACGAAGATTTATGGAGGGGGTAAAAAGTCCACGTCAGCTGCAGGCTCGTTTGTGGCTGACAAGTCCGATGCGGGACAGGCAGACACGATTGCAGCGGTTGCAGGGGAAAATTGGTTGGTTGGGGTTGGGTGTTGGGTTTTTCCTCCTTTGCCTTTTGTCAGTGAGGTGGGCTCTGCGGTCTTCTTCAAAGGAGGTTGCTGCCCGCCAAACTGTGAGGCGCCAAGATGCACGGTTTGAGGCGTTATCAGCCCACTGGCGGTGGTCAATGTGGCAGGCACCAAGAGATTTCTTTAGGCAGTCCTTGTACCTTTTCTTTGGTGCACCTCTGTCACGGTGGCCAGTGGAGAGCTCGCCATATAACACGATCTTGGGAAGGCGATGGTCCTCCATTCAGGAGACGTGACCCATCCAGCGCAGCTGGATCTTCAGCAGCGTGGACTCGATGCTGTCGACCTCTGCCATCTCGAGTACTTCGACGTTAGGGATGTAAGCGCTCCAATGGATGTTGAGGATGGAGCGGAGACAACGCTGGTGGAAGCGTTCTAGGAGCCGTAGGTGGTGCCGGTAGAGGACCCATGATTCGGAGCCGAACAGGAGTGTGGGTATGACAACGGCTCTGTATACGCTTATCTTTGTGAGGTTTTTCAGTTGGTTGTTTTTCCAGACTCTTTTGTGTAGTCTTCCAAAGGCGCTATTTGCCTTGGCGAGTCTGTTGTCTATCTCATTGTCGATCCTTGCATCTGATGAAATGGTGCAGCCGAGATAGGTAAACTGGTTGACCGTTTTGAGTTTTGTGTGCCCGATGGAGATGTGGGGGGGCTGGTAATCATGGTGGGGAGCTGGCTGATGGAGGACCTCAGTTTTCTTCAGGCTGACTTCCAGGCCAAACATTTTGGCAGTTTCCGCAAAGCAGGACGTCAAGCGCTGAAGAGCTGGCTCTGAATGGGCAACTAAAGCGGCATCGTCTGCAAAGAGTAGTTCACGGACAAGTTTCTCTTGTGACTTGGTGTGAGCTTGCAGGCGCCTCAGATTGAAGAGACTGCCATCCGTGCGGTACCAAGTGATTACAATAGACAATAGACAATAGACAATAGGAGCTGGAGTAGCCCATTTGGCCCGTCGGGCCAGCACCGCCATTTTAGATCATGGCTGATCATTACCATCAGTACCCCTTTCCAGCTTTATCCCCATAACCCTTAACTCTGTTACCCACAAGAGTCTTATCTAACTCTCTTTTGAACATAGTCAGTGAATCCGCCTCTACCACCCTCTGTGGCAGAGCATTCCACAGATTCACACTTCTCTGGGTAAAAAAATGCTTTCCCATCTCTGTCCTAAAGGGCCTACCCTGTATTCTTAAACTATGCCCTCTAGTCCTCGTCTCCCCCATCATTGGGAACAAGTAATCAGACTTCACCTTGTCTATCCCCCTGATGATTTTGTATACCTCAATCATGTCCCCCCTCATCCTTCTAAACTCCAATGGATACAAGTCCAGTTTTTCTAGCCTTGCTGCATATGACAACCCTGCCATCCCTGGAACTAACCTTGTAAATCTGCGCTGCACACCCTCTATAGCTAGTATGTCCTTCCTCAAGTTTGGAGACCAGAACTGGACGCAATACTCCAGGTGGGGTCTCACCAGGGCCCTGTATAACTGCAGAAGGGCGTCTCTGTTCCTATACTCCAATCCCCTCTTTATGAAAGCCAACATTCCATTTGCCTTCTTCACAGCTTTCTGAACCTGCATGCTAGCCTTCATTGACCGGTGAACAAGTACACCCAGATCCATTTGCACTTCCCCACTCCCTAGCTTGTCTCCATTTAAATAATACTCAGCTTTCCTATTACTTCCCCCAAAATGAATAACCTCACATTTGTTCACATTGAAATTCATCTTCCATTTAGCCGCCCACTCCTCCAGCCTGTCCAAGTCCCTCTGCATTTTCCTTACATCCTCCTCACACCCCACACCGCCACCCAGTTTAGTGTCATCTGCAAATTTGCTCATGTTATTTATAATCCCCTCATCCAAATCATTAACATAAATTACAAACAACTGAGGACCCAACACCGATCCCTGAGGCACTCCACTCGTCACATCCTGCCATTCTGAAAAAGACCCATTTACTCCAACCCTTTGTTTCCTATCTCTTAACCAATTTCCTATCCATGAGGAAATTGGCATGAGGAAGAGGAGGAAAGGAAAGGATCAGAGAGATGAGGGAAAGCAAGGGGATGGGGATTCTAGAAATTGGAAAACAATATTTATGCTGCTTTTTGAAGACAGCTGAGATACAATATAAGGTGTTGTTCTGCAATTTACATGTGGTCTCACCTAGCTGTACATGAGGCCATGGACAGTCATGTCAGTGTGGCAATATGATGTGGTAATGAGTGATTGGCCACTGGGAAGTCCTTAATGTTGCAGTGGTCAGAGCAAAGTTGCTCAACAAAGCAATCCCCCAATCTACGTCCAGTCTTCCCAATGTTGATGAGCCCACATCAGGGAGCACCAGATGCAGTAAATGTGCCCTACAGGTTCACTTGGAAGGACTTCAGGGCCCTGAATTGTGGTGAAGGAGAACACACTGTTCCTCCTTTCAAGAAAGGCAGCAGGGAAAAGCCTGGTAATGATAGACTTGTGCCGCTCACATCAGTGGTAAAAAAAAGATACAGGAAACTATTGAGGGAGAGGATTATTTGGAATGGCAGGGACTAATGAGAAACAGCCAACATGGCTTTGTCAAGAGCAAATACTGTCTGACGAATTTTGCTCGGATTCTATGAAGAGGTAACAAAGCGTGCCAATGAGGGCAGCAAAGTGATTTACATAGACTTTGGTTGTTTGGTGGAAGGCACTGCTGGCAGATGACATGAAGACTGACAAAGTTTGCTGACAGTGTGGGAGGTGGTGTTAGGCTGAAGAGAGATATTGATGAGTTGGAGAATCTGACTTTAGATGGAGTTCAATCCAGACAAATATGAGGTGATGCATTTGAGAAGTGTCTACATTGGCACTTGGATCATCTAGTGATAGGGAGCTTCAGACCGAATGATGAGAAATTGGATTAATATGGAAGAGTGCCCATTGTTCAGCATGGATGACAAGGATGGCATGTCCTTCTTTTGCAACATTGGCCAAGACCACCATGGCCATGATGCAGAGATGGCCTTGGTGTGAATCCTAGGTGCATCACAGTCAATTTCCCCAGTGAAATGCCAGGGGATCTCAACTAGAATGGGTCCTGTTGGCCTGCACATGCAGTCTGGTCAATGCAGTGAGAAATGCAGTGGCATCTGATTCTCAGCAAATCATTATACTTGCAACAGCTCTAAGTATCTCCAGAAATGATCTCAGCATGAATTGCTGAACCTTTCAAATACTGGCCAAAGCCAGGAAGATTCACCCAGAGCTTCAGGTGCACAGTCCTTTTAGGGTAGAAAAGTAATTGACCTAAAGCATTAATTATTTTTATGCTTCCACATCTGCTGACTATCTGGCTGAATATTTCCATCTTTCTGCTTTTATAGAAGTAATGGGATGATGTACATTTATTTATTTTCATTACCCCTGATCTGCTACTAATATTCTTTTTGATTGTTGTCATTTTTATTAATAGAGTTTGAAAATGTAAAAAAGATTCATATTATCACTTGTTAAATTTATTTATCTTGTTTTACAAGCTTTCAAAACTTTGCAGTAAAATATTTATTATTTAAATATCAATACAGTTTCACTCCTAGCCACATGGTAGCGCTAGAGATTCATTTTAGAGATGAGTGCCTAGATCACTTTCTATCTTAGAATATCATATCTCTGGAATGTTAACTGGGACAATTTTTATAAATGGTTCAATTCAATTTATTTGAATATTACCTAGTTTTAAAATTATTGAAGATGAGAAAGAAATATGCGTAATTTTTATACAGTTTGGTTGTTCATCTCAGTCAGAGTCTGATTGGTTTTTGGTTCGGAGTTGAGGGATTGAACAGGGTAGCTACCAAAGCATAGGCATTAAATGTATAAGCATAAATGAACGTTCCTGTATTATCTTTAACCAGAGCTGATAGTCCTCTTTTTTTACCAAATGTAAGCATGCAATATGGAAACAACCTTTTTTGCTTGTAAAACCAAATTTTGGAATGTGAGTGATTGGCAGAAATGACTGAGGGTGAAATTATATCCTATGTCAAGGATCCAGTAAATGATTTAGCTGTGCCACCTTCTAAACCAAAATCCGGACCGCAATCAGTGAAGATTGGTAAGAACATATCCTCTACAATCTCCACTGCACCATAGGGCTGCTTTCTTAGCCCCCTGCTCATCTCACCTTACACCTACGTCTGTGTAGCTCGGTATGACAATAACACAGTCTATAAATTTGTCAACGATACCACGGTAGTGGGTTGTATAAAGGAAGGGGATGAGTCAGCGTACAGGATGGGGATTAAAAACTTGGCTGAATGGTGCACCAACAACAAACTTGCATTCAATGTCACCAAAACTAAGGAGCTGATTGTTGATTTCAGGAAGGGAAAAACAGAGGTATACAATCCAGTGATCATTGAGGGATCAGATGAGTAAATCTAAGTTCTTGGGAGCCACTATCTCAGAGGATCGTTCCTGGACCCAACACACCAATGGCATCATGAAGAAAGTACATGAGCACCCCTACTTCTTCAGGAGTTTGCTGATTTTTGGTATGACATAAGAAACCCTTGCAAATTTCTACAGAGATGTGGTGGAAAGGGAGTTGACTGGCTGCATCATAGTCTGGCATGGGGACATCAAGTAGTGAACACAGACCTGGATATCACAGGTAAAACCCTCCCCACTATTGAGAAATTCTACAGGGAACGCTGCCATCGGAGAGCAGCAACAATCATCAAAGATCCACACCACCCAGTACATGCTCTATTCTCGCTGCTGCCATCAAGAGAGAAGTGCTACAAGACTTGCACCACTAGGTTCAGGAACACCTGCTACCCCTCCACCATCAGATTCCTGAATGGCAAACTCAATCAGGGACTCATTTAAGGACTCTTACTTTATTCATTTTCTTTTTGTTCTCTCTGAATGGCACAGTCATTTTGTTTACATTCATTATCTGTTTACAGTTCTATATTTGTTTACATGTTTACACTGTGTAATTTTTTTTTGCACTACCAATTAATGGTAATTCTGCCTCGCCCGCAGGAAAAAGAATCTCCAGGTTGTATGCGATGTCCTGTACATACCCTGACAATAAATCTGAAATCTGAAATCTTAAAGGGTTCACTTTTTACATCCACAGAAAACAAAAACTCTGCAGATACTGGAAAATTGAAGCAACACATAAAGAAGAAAGAAAGTAAAGCACGAAAGTTGGCAGACACTGTGGTTGAGGTAAAAACACAATTCTGGAGAAACTAAGCAGGTCAAAGAGTATATTTTATATAGCAAAGATAAAAATAGATAACCAATCTTTTGGGCTTGAGCCCTTCATCAAGGCACAAAGAGGAACTCAATGGGTCAGGCAGCATCATAGAAAGGAATTGTTGATCATTAGGAACCTCGGCCCAGAACGTCAAGTGTCTACTGTATTGCATTCCATGGATGCTACCTGACCCACTGAGTTTCTCCAGCACTTTCTTTGTGTATTCCTGCACTTCTTTCCTGCATTGTAAAGCACTTGCATAAAGGAAGGATGAAAAAATAATCTCAGCGAGATCTTGAGGCAGTGTTACCTTTACAACAAATGCTTGGGTGCACTTGTGCTTATTGGACCCAGGTTGACTTTATTAGTCTCTCCATATGTAAACAAAGGTCCATGCTCACATGTGTAAAAGATAAAGAAGGTTATATCAATATCAATTATATATTGATATAGCAATATAATACAATATATTATATCAATATAACAGAATGGAGGACCATCACCTTCCCAAGATCGTGTTATATGGTGAGCTCTCCACTGGCCACCGAGACAGAGGTGCACCAAAGAAGAGGTACAAGGACTGCTTAAAGAAATCTCTTGGTGCCTGCCACATTGACCACCGCCAGTGGGCTGATCTCGCCTCCAACCGTGCATCTTGGCGCCTCACAGTTTGGTGGGCAGCAACCTCCTTTGAAGAAGACTGCAGTGCCCACCTCACTGACAAAAGACAAAGGAGGAAAAACCCAACACCCAACCCCAACCAACCAATTTTCCCTTGCAACCGCTGCAACCGTGTCTGCCTGTCCCGCATCGGACTTGTCAGCCACCAATGAGCCTGCAGCAGACGTGGACATACCCCTCCATAAATCTTCGTCCGCAAAGCCAAGCCAAAGAAAAGACGCAGGTCCATAGGTTTTACAAAATTTTTTTTAAACTAACCACTGAGACTGTTTTTCACTGACAATGTACTCTAGAAGCCATAGTTTCCCCACTCTGAAATACTCGCCTTGGCGCTAACTCTAACATAGAATAAGCTTAGGAGGAACAAGGATATGAGAAATATATTACATAATGTCTCTTTGGTTTGCAAGAACTACAGATATGAGTCAGTAATCACTTTAAATGTAAAAGAGGAAGCATGCTGTTTTTAAGTTTAAGTATTTGGATAAACAGACTGGAAGCAAAGTTTTTTTTAAAAAATACTTTATAATTTCTATCCTGTATTAAAAAATGTTACACAGACAATTAAGGATTGTAAACACACAATGCTGGATGTGGTGATACACCACTAGCCTACTGCAAGGGGCAACCTGTGTACCTGCAGGAAGAGCACTGGAGGACAAGGCAACACCTGGCTGGCTCTCAATCAGCTGACCTGAATGGACCAAGCCCCTCCAGGATATAAGCTACATCCGTCCCCTCAAGGTCAGTCTCAGAGGCAGCACAGCTCTTCTCACAGCCAGCTCTGTGGAAGTTTGTGTGGAATAAAGCCTGTTGAATAGCCTTTATGTTTTGTGTCTGCTTTACTGCTGCTCGATAGTGCATCACACTGGAGAAACTCAGCAGGTCAAACAGCGTATTTTATATAGCAAAGATAAAGATACATAACCAATGTTTTGGGCTTGAGCCCTTCATTAAATAGGCAAGCGCCTGGATAAAATTCCATTTGATGACTGTTAAGGATGAACTTACATCTCAGAATAAGTTGTTACCACCAATTTTGTCCAATTTGGTTCTCAATAATAAATGTGTCAAACATAAGAACATAAGAAATAGGAGCTGAAGTAGGCCATCCAGCCCTTCGAGCCTGCTCCGCTATTCAAAGTAATCGATCTGATGATTGGCTCATCTCCACCTACCTGCCTTTTTCTCATATCCCTTGATTCCCTTACTTTGTAGAAATCTATCCAATCTTGTCTTAAATATATTTACTGAAGTCTCCTCACTGCTTCAACAGGCAGCAAATTCCATTGATCCACCACCCTCTGGGAAAAGCAGTTCCTTCTCATCTCTGTCCTAAATTTACTACCCTGAATCTTGAGGCTATGTCCCCTAGTTCTGGTCTCCCCTACCAATGGAAACAGCTTATCTACCTCAATTTTATCTATGCCTTTCAAAATGTTAAATGTTTCCATAAGATCTCCTCTCATTCTTCTAAATTCCAGTGAGTATAGTCCTAGACGATTCGGTCTCTCCTCATAGGTCAACCCCTTCATCCCTGAAACCAATCTGGTGAACACTGAGGAACAGATAAATAGGCAGATTTTGCAATGGCACATAAATAACAGGATTATTGTCATGGGAGGCTTCAACTTACCAAATATTGACCAGCACTTCCTTACTTCAAGAGGGATACAAGGGGCATAATTTGTTAAGTGTGTCCAAGAAGGATTCCTGACATAATAGGTGGTCCAGCCCATGAGAGGAGAAGGTAATGAACCTGGTCAGGCAATAGACCTCTCAGTAGGGGAGCAGTTTGGTGATAGTGGCCAAAACTTTATGAGCACAGCTATGGACAAAGGATAAAAGCAAACTAAAAGGTAGTGTTTAATTGGGGAAGGGTTCATTATAATGAAATGAGGCAAGAATAGGGAGAGAGAATTTGGAGCAGATGATCTTGGGAAAAAGCACAGACGTAATGTAGAGAATTTTTAGGGGCCGCTTGTGTGGAGTTCTGCATAGGTTTGTCCCACTGAGACAGGGAAAAGATGGGAGGAAAAGGGAACCAATGGTTGATAAATCAGATGAGGCAGCTAGTTAAGAGGAAAAAGGAAATATGCATAAGATTTAGGAAGCAAAAAATAGGAATGG
The DNA here is from genome assembly GCF_036971445.1 of Narcine bancroftii. Taxonomy (NCBI): domain Eukaryota; kingdom Metazoa; phylum Chordata; class Chondrichthyes; order Torpediniformes; family Narcinidae; genus Narcine; species Narcine bancroftii. The sequence goes on along the minus strand of NC_091470.1, from coordinate 49,893,566 downwards.
CTCATGAGAAATATATGGTAACCAGGAAGGAATTTAAGAAAGGACTTAGGAGAGTTAGAAGGGGGCATGAGAAAGCCTTGGCAAGTAGGATTAAGGAAAACCCTAAGGCATTCTATGGATGCATGAAGAAATGAAGGATGATAAGAGTGAAGGTCTGCTTAAGAACAAGGAAGGCCACATGTGCCTGAAGGTGGAGGAAATTGGGGATGTCTTAAATGAATATTTTGCTTCATTATTTACCAGTGAAAAAGACATTGGTCAATGTAAGGTTAGAATAGAATAAGCTTATGTGCTGGACCATGCTGATATTAAGATAGAGGAAGTACTTGGTTGTGGATCTATGGAATGGGTTTCTGCAAACTACTGTGGAGGCCCGATCATTGGGGGAGTTTAAGGAGGAGATTGATAGGTATCTAATTAGTCAGGGTATCAAGGGATATGGGGAAAAGACTGGAAATTAGAAATAGATGGGAAATGGTTTAGAGCTCATGGTGGAGCAGACTCGATGGGCCAAATAGCCTACTTCTGTTCCTTGTGAACACTGGATCTTCTTCAAAGTATTTGGATTGATAATACCCCAGAAATGAACAAGATATTACACAGGTTGCTATGCGAAGAGATAGCTGGGGTGTTGACAATGATCTTTGCATCCTCCTTGGCCACAGGGGAGGTGCTGGAGGATTGGAGAATGGCAAATGTAGTCCCCTTGTTTAAAAATAGGTAATAGAGAGAATCCTGGGAATTATAGATCAGTGAGTCTTACATCAGTAGAGGGCAAACTATTGGAGAGGATGCTTGAAGACAGGATTTACAAGCATTTAGCAAAGTAGTCTTCTCAGGGATAGTCAACATGGCTTTGTGAAGGGATAGTCATGCTTCACGAGCCTAATTCAGTTTCTTGAGGAGGTAACAAAAGAAAATAATGAAGGTAGGGCAGTATATTTGGTCTAGGTGTGGTTGATATGGATTTTAGTAAGGCATTTGACAAGATCTCGCATGGGAGACTCTTCAGAAAGTCATGAGGCATGGGATCCATGAAACCTTGGCTGTCTGGCTGTATGGGTTCAGAATTGGCTTGCTTGAAGAAAGCAGAGTGCAATAGTGGGCGGATCTGTTCTAGGACCCCTATTCTTTGCGATAGTTATAATTGGCCCGGAAGCAAAAGTAGAGGGATGGGTCAGTAAGTTTGCAGATAAAACGAAGCTTGAAGGTGTTGTAGATCATTTTGAAGGTTGTCATAGGTTAGAACAGGATATAGGCAGGATGCAAAGTTGGGCAGACAAGTGGCAGAAGGAGTTCAATCTGGATAAGTGTGAGGTGATGCATTTTGGAGGGTCAAATTTGAAGGCAGAGTACATGGTTAATGGCAGCACACTTTTTTGAATATTTTATTTTAATTTTCATAGACTCAAAAAATTCAAACAAACAATATAATCATTTTTTTTAACATTTATGTAACATATAGAGTTTGTATTTATTCTCCCCACTCCCCCACCTTCGTACAAATTAAAGTACGGTCAATTCAATTACATTGATACAATTTAAATTAAATTAAAAAGAAAATGAAAAAAACAAAACAAAACTGAAAGAAACATGTCACCTGCATCTTGTCTCACTTCTTTGATTACATTAATTTCCCTGCTGGGATGGATTGCGACAGTACCCCTATTTCAAAGTGGGAGGGGGGAAACTAATCAAACTGTGTGCCAATATATTTCAAGTAGAATACTTAACAATGTGGAAGAATATAGGGACCTAGGGGACCAAATCCATAGATCTCACAAGGTCTATGGAAGCCCCATAGAATGCTGGGCTTCAATAATGAAGGGACTGAGTTCAGGAATTGTGAGATAATGTTACAGCTCTAATTCTCTGGTGAGACCAAACTTAGAATATTGTGCTCAGTTCTGGTCAACTCATCACAGGAAGGATGTGGAATCTATGGAGATGATGCAGAGGAGATTTTCCAGGGATATTGCCTGGATTGGAAAATATGTCTTATGAGGAAAGGTTAGCAGAGCTATGGCTTTTCTCTTTAGAGCAAAGAAGAATGAAAGGTGACTTTAAATTTTTTTTCGAGGGGCATACATAAGGTTGATAGCCAGCACTTTTTTTCCCACAGTGGGAGTAGCAAAGTGAAGTTTAGGGGAGACATCAGGGGTACAGTTTTTTGCACAGAGTTGTGGGTGCCTGGACGGCGGTGAAAGTTGGAATAATTGGAGCATTTAAGAGACTCTCAGATAGACACATGGATGAAAAAAAAATAGAGGGTTATGAGGTAGGCAGAGTTTAGGTTTTTTCATAGGCATGTATGGATCACCACCATATGACGAGCTGAAGGCCCTGTACTGTGGTGTAATGTTCAATGTTCTGTTCTAAAGTTTGGGTTTAAGTACCAACATATGTTCTATATAATCTCTCCCTTATTGTGTTCAAGAAAGCTTTCACTAAGCCAGTTGTCAGACATAACTAAATAATCTGTTTGATCATTCAATATGTTGAAAGGCCAGAAAGAAAATGGAGAAAGAGGAATAGAACTTCAAGTCCCATTGCCTGCATACTTCAAAATCACTTGTGAAAACATCCCTGGTGGAACTACAAGTCGCTGTTTAAAAATAAGTGTATTTTAAATTCAGGGAAATGAACTTAATTTTTTTCCCTATCGGTGTATCATAAATCCTTGAAACACTATTTTTCAACTGATGATGGATGTCACGTCATTAAATGGTAAATATAGCTAAACACCTGATGAACAACAGAGTGAAAGGCGACTGGAGTAGGTGAGAATGCAGAATTGAGATTGCCAACAGATCAGTCATAATCTCATGGAATTGTGGTACACTCTCAAGAGTCCAGTACCCTACTCCTATTCTTAATTCACATTTTTGTAACTGTGCTCCAAACTTTTTTTCCGAGAGGATCAGTGAGAAAGATCTGAGTGACCATTCCAATGCTCCTCATGCTCAGCTGGCTGTGGTTCATGAGCATCAAACACAACTAAGTGTGATCCAGATTCAAACTTTGGCAAGGACTTTCTAAAAAAAAAATTAATTTAGACATACAGCACAATAAAAGGCTCTTTTGGCCCATGAGCTTGTACTGCCCAATTACACCCAATTTAACCTACACCCCAGTACGATTTTGAATGGTGGGAGGAAACTGGAGCACCCAGAAGAAACCCATGCAAATTTGGGGAGAGCATGCAAACTCCTTACAGACAGTAAGAACACAATGCTGAAGAAACTCAGCTGGTCAAACAATGTAGTTTATGTAACAAAGATAAAGACGCAGAACCAACGTTTTGGCCTTGAGACCTTCATCAAGGTCTTTATCTTTGCTATATAAAGTACACTGTTTCACCTGCTGAGTTTCTCCAGAATTTTGTTTTTACAACCATGGTGTCTGCAGACTTTCATGTTTTACCTCCTTACAGATAGCATGAGATACGAAACCCAGTCCTGATCACTGTTGCTGCAATAGTGTTGTGCTGACCACTACGCTAACTGAGCTGCCCTAAATACACAAGTTGAGCCAAGGAACACAAATGCACTTATGGAGGATTAATTAAACAAAATGATTGAGAAAGGAATAGGCATGAAGTTAATCATCAGTTGGCCCATTTCCTGCTTTTCTGTTGTGCATAATTCTATTTAATTTTGAGTGAACTAATTTCATCGACAGCAAAGGTGTGGTGTTCATAAATTTGGGAAGGAAAATTGCAGAGGAAGTTCCTCCAGTACATTAGAAGTTGGATATAACTGGCTACCAGCTGCACTTGGTACTTCACCACTTAAAATGAGCACCCCAAAGACTTTGATTGCTCAGTGAATCATAGCTAAGGAGGTGACGGAATTGTCAATAAAAGAAAGGTGACTCTAAAAACCCAAAAAGGTAAAATGATTTGCATTGCACCTGATATATACAGTCTGGCAAAATCACTGTGCTGATGAACATGAATGTCCAAATTATGAGGTGGAAAGAAGGGAGGAGCAGGAGGAAAAACATGATCAACATGATCATTTCTATAGTAGCAGGCTGTAATTTTTGTCAACAAACTAAGAAAATGACTTGAAACTTAAATAATTGCTTTCACTGGATTGAAAAACAGAAATTATTGTGGTGGTACACCACCGGCCTACTGAAGGGGGCAACCTTTGCACTTGCAGGAGTGTAAGGGGACAGGACCACACCTGGCCGGCTGTCAATCAGTCGGCCTGAATGGATCAAGCCCCACCCGGTCGGGTGTCAATCACCTTCCGGGATATAAGCCTCACTCAGAGTTGCTGCAGCCACAGCCAGCCTGGCTCTGTAGAAGTCTTTGTGGATTAAAGCCTGTTGTACAGTCTTTATCTTTGTGTGTGTCTGATTCTGGCTAACAGCGCACCACAATTATATCTTAAAATCTCCATTGAAATTATGATTTCTGGTTCCCATTGCTTCAGCACTTGCCACAATATACTACCTGACACTGCGCAATTAAGATTTTGCTTCCTGAATACTTTTAGATGGCCTGTTTCCGTGCTGTAATTGTTATGTTATGTTATTGGGCATTGTGCAGGGAGGTGGGACTAGAAAGGGGTGTTTGGTTCGGTGCGGACTAGAAGGGCCTAATGGCCTGTTTCCGTGCTGTAATTGTTATATTATGTTATGTTTATGGATTTTGGACTGTTGATCACAAAATTAATCTTGAAATTCTCCTATCATGTACTGTTTTTTATAAATAACCTACTTTTGTGATTTTGTGTCATATTTTAAGTCTATTTCAAGCATTTGTATTTCATACAAAACTATGCAGTGTATTTTCTGCGTTCGCACTTGGACGTCTTTCCTACTGATCTTGGTCCAGTCAGTGATGAACATGATGAAAGTTTTCACCAGGACATTACAACCATGGAAAAGTGGTATCAGGGCAACGATTGCCAATTATTGTTGGACTCTGACATGAGAGGCATCAGATACTGAGTACAATTGAAAATCAGCTGCAATACATTCTTAGATCAGTTGAACTAATGCAATGTGTCAGCATTATTACATGGTTAAACATGCTAAATTCAATAAATATTAATCTAATGTTTCTCCAACTTCCTACGTGATACAGAAAATCTAAAATAATCTTCACGTTCAACTTGAAGTTGTCTATTGTAATCCCCAAATTTTTTCAGGAAGCAAACCTTTTGAAAAAATTGTTGTCTAGTGTAGTTTTAAAAGTCAGTTTAGCAATTTGTCTGCTTGGTTTTCTGCTTCCAAAATAGCAGCTTGTAACTGAAATCTAATCCAGCAGAGCAAAAAGAGTCATTCTTCTGACACTATTTCTACATCTAAAATGAGGTGGGCGGCCAAAAAATTAAATCTGCATATCCCTTGTCCTCCTAAGACTTAAATTAGGAAGTTAGAAGTTGCATCAAACTTTTGATCAGAAATATAGAATCAATACGTAGGAGCAATTGTGTTTAAAATTATGTTATCCCCATTACTAAGATTTGAAATATATAGTTTGTTGTTTAAAACCTTTAAAACTATTTGTCTTCTAATGTTTTAAAACTGCACTATCAAAAAGAAACCGTTTCTTTATTCATGTCACTGTTAATAAGAAACAGTAATTGGAAGAGTCAGACCCGATCTTATTTAGAGTTTATCTGTTTTATTTTCTACTTATGACTCAATGACATGAATTGTGTTTTTATAAGAATATTGAGATAAAAAGGAAGCAGCTACCAGAGAGCAACCAAGAAAATGTTTTTGAAACATGAAAACATTTTAAAACGTCTTTCTTTTTCTGTTATATTTTACTATCTCTGTGACTCTTTCTCAGGAGACAAACTCAACTGGTATTTTCTACAAACCTACCAACTCCCACAGTTACCTTGACTACATCTCTTCACCCCGTCTCCTGTATCCATCCCTAATCCACAGGTACCAGTGGACCAAGCTTAAATGGCTGTAAACAAGAAAATACAGATACAGTGGTCTAGTGCAGTAGACAAAATGTGCTGGAGAAACTCAGCAGGTGACCTGTTGAGTTTCTCCAGGACTTTTTTTAATGTACTAGATTAAATGGCTTGTGGTTTCCCTGTGATACAACAAACTGCATTGAAGAAGATCTCAGTGGGACTGTCTGTTTCAAGGCACCTCCCAAAATAACATTGATGGGGACGGGCAGTGGGAATTTCACCACTGTCTTAATCATACGCCCATGACTTCCCTCCCTGGCAGATCCACAGAGTGACAGAGATATCTAAGAAATGAATCTGCCGATGAGAATAAACTTGATCTATTAAAGGTTTAACTATTCTTGTTTAGAGATGGGCAGTATCCTACTCTATGATAGTTGTTTATGCTAGCTGACAAGCATAACATTTTGGGAACACTCTTGCCTCTGAGTCAGAAAACTGTGAATTCAAAACTCATTCTAGGATATGAGCACATAATTGCAGATGACACCTCAGTGCAGTACATCAGAATTGGTCTACTTCTCCACGCTGCATTTCAGATAAGATGTTAAACCAAGATGCAGTCTGTCCCGCAGATGTTCTGAAAGATCCCTTGATCACAGGGGAAATGCTCATTCAAACTCATTCTGTTCCCTCTTAAAACACAGATTCCAATTTTACATATATTAGGTTTTTATTCACAAGTGAACTCTGTAATTGGTTGAATCAAGTGGATTTTTGACTGTAACTCAAATCATAAAGATAATCTTTTTGAAGCCAAATCACTTAACAATTTATTCTTGACTTAAGTTCACCAAATAGTTTCATCCCATCTATCATAATATTGAAGAACTTGTGCAAAAAAAGGAAGAAAAGGTTTGCTAAAGTTCTTCTGCTCATCTGCTATAGACAATTGAAAACAGTCTCCACTTTTTTACACGTTAAGACAAAACACATTGGCAAAGAGAAAAATAGGTCGTGAAGTTGGGTGAGATTGATGAGAAACTTTTTTTTTTCTAAATAGAAACATGGAAAGAGAAATGAAGAGAGAGATGAGGTTGAACAAACTCCTCATAATACTCCAAATGTGGTCTGACCAATACCTCATAAAGCATCCATGCTTTTGTATTCTGGTCTTCTCAAAATGGATGCAAACATTGCATTTGTCTTCCTTACTACTGACTCACCTTCAAGTTAACCTTTAAGGAATCCTGCACAAGGACTCTCAAGTCCTTTTGGATCTCCACCATCTGAATTCTCTCCCCAATTAGAAAATTGTCCACACCTTTATTCCTTTATCAAATTGCTTCTTCATATGTATTTCATCTACCTCTTTTTTGCTCATTCTCCCAACCTATCCAAAGCTCTCTGCAATTGGATCCTGGATTTCCTCACCTCCAGATCCTAATCCATAAAACCATAGAACACTACAGCACAGAAAACAGGCTATCCGGCCCTTCTAGTCTTTGCCAAAACATAATTCCACTCATCCCACTGGTCTACAAGTGTGCTAATGATACCAGGGTAAAGGTTATATAAAAGGGGTGATGAGTCAGGATAGAGGAGGGAATTTTTAAAAATTGGCTGAATGGTGCACTAACAACAACCTTGCACACAATGTCACCAAAACCAAAGAGCTGATTGTGGACTTTATGAGGGAAAGGTCAGACAATCAAAGGTGGAGAGGGTGAGCAAATTTAAATTCCTGGGACTCACTATCAGATGACCCAACATACTAATGTTATCAGGAAGAAAGCATGTCAGCACTTGTACTTGCTCAGGAGTTTGAAGAGGTTTGGTATGATAACTAAAACCTTGGCAAACATCTACAGATATGTGGTGGAAACTCTGCTGCATCAGGTCTTGTAATGCGGCACCAATACCTCTGAGTGGAAAGTCCTACAAAATGTAGTGGACACATCCCAGGAAAAACTCTCCTACCTTCGAGAATATTTACAAGGAACACTACTGCAGGAGAACAGCCAAAATCATCAAAGATCCACACCACCTAGGACATGTTCTGTATTCACTGCTGCTATCAGGAAAGAGGAATAGATGCCACAAGATTCATACCACCAGGTTCAGGAACAATTGCTATCCCTCCATCAGACTCCTGAGCAACAAACTCATTTAAGGACTCTTACTTTGCTCAAAAACAAAAGAACATAATAGACTTTGGGAGGAAAAGTACATTTCCATACCCATTATATCATCAAAGGGTCGCTGTTTTTGGGTTTCTAGGTATGCATACCATCGCATTGGTTAAAAAGGCACAACAACGACTCCATGTCCTGAGGATTCTTCAGAAAATCAAACTGCAGGAGAAACTGCTGCTACCATTCCATCACTGCTCCATTGAGAGTGTGCTGGCCTACTGCATTCCTACGTGGCTTTCCAACTGCTCAGCAGCAGACAAGAGAGACCTTCAGAGGGTCACGAGTAGATTATCGGCTGCTTACTGCACACTTTGGAGGATTTATTCAGCTCTCAATGCCTCAGTAGAGCAGCCAACATCCAGAAAGATCCTTACCATCTTGGTCATCATCTGTTTGACCTGCTTCCCTCTGATAGATGTTTCAGGTCCATTAAATAATGGACAAACAGACTTTAAAACAGTTTTTACCCCAGAACCATACGTGATCTGAACACTACCAAACATTGAATATTGTATTGTTTTATTGTGTTATTGTTTTTATATCTTATTTGTTTGATGTGTGTGTGCACCATCAGGATGTGTACTCAATTTTGCTGTACTTTTGCAAGATCATCTTATTTTATTATTGAATATTTATTTTCTGTATTGCACAGTTTGATTGCACTTTTCTTTATTTACATTTCTTTCTTTTGTATATATATCTTTTCCTGAATACAGTTTGTTACACTACTGATAAGTAGAAATTCTGCCTGGCCTGGAGGAAAAAGGAATCTCAGGGTTGTATGTGATGTCATATATGTATTCTGACAATAAATCTGAACTATGAACTTTGACCACAAATCCAGAACTGCCTTTTCTCTCGTGGGCTCAATGACAGGCTGCTCTAAAGAGGCATCTCATTAGCATTCAACAAATTTCTTCTCTTGGGATCCAGCACCAACCTGATTTTCCCAGTGTACCTGCATATTGAAGTCCCCCATGACCACAATAACATTGCCTTTCTTACATCCCCTCTCTAACTCCAGTTATAATCTGTACATCACAACCTGGCTGCTATTTTGTGACATACTGTATTACACAACTCCCAGCAGGGTCTTTTTACCCTTGCAGTTTTTTCAACTCTTCCCTCAATTATTCTACATCCTCTGATCTTTTGTATCATCTTGCTAAGGATTTGATTTCATTTTTTTTATATTTGATTTCAGCATTTGATTCTTAAATTTTGATATGAATAATGTGTTGTAAAATATCATTGCACAGGTAAACCCCGCTTTACGAATTAATTCGTTTATACGAAGAAACTCGTATTTGCTTTTACAAAGAAAAGATTATGGGTTTATAATGGATTTTTCAGTTTTACGAAAATTGCCTCCAATAGTAGTCAATGAGTTTGACATCCCACGCCAGCCGCCCCAGTCCTGACGTCCTGCGGCAGCCGCCCTAGCCCTGACATCCCGAAGGGACTGGAGCCGGAGTGCGCTCTGAGGCGCCTCCCATGCAGCTGTCCCTTTCTAGTGACCATTAGCGCTGCCACCTGAACGACCATTCCACAGGTCTGAATCCGCTTCTGCAGGCGCATTCTTGCTGGAGAATGCACCTGAAAGCGACTAATGCTGTTTTCTCTCTTTACTGGATTTGATTAAGGATCTCAGACCTGAAACATTAACTATTTCTCTTCCTCTAGACCTTGCCAGACCTGCTAAGTGTTTCCAACACTTTCTGTTTTCAAAGATGAATTGGCTACGTTGAAAGCCAAAATTGATATTCATTTCAATACTCCACTATGGTTCCTCAACCATGAAAATGTGAGACTTCTGAGAGAGATTAATTCAACCTGGTAAATAGCCTCAATGGACAGCACCCATTTTGTGTTTGTTGAAGTATAATAAATCCATCAGGAATTGTGGCGATTTAAATTTGAATGTTATTTGATGATCAGCAAAATGCTAGAATCTATAATGTAGGGTGTAATAATGGAATAGTTAGAAAAGAATATTTATATTCAGCATGTCTTATTTCATACTTATGATGACACAAAAGGAAACCATTTGGCTGTGATGTGTGAAGAACAAGAGTGAAGGGTGATTCAGCCCTGTTGTTCACAAGTTATTATCAAACGTCTGGCTGTGGGGACTAAATATTAATTATCTACCAAAAATATAGATCAATAGATTTCTGGGGCTTGAGAGAATCAAGGAAAAAGGGGTTAAAACTGGACAATGCTACCAAGCTATAAGATTTGGTGTGACCTCAATGAATAGTGGAGCCGACTTGAAGGGCCATAAGGCCAACTCCTGTCCTACTTTTTAATGTTGTTGTAAACTCATCCTTGGAACTGTATCACATCCTGAGAAAAGAAGGCTTATTTGTAGTTTTGACTGGGATGCAGCAGCTCAGGAGGTTGATGAAGGGATATGACTATCAACTGATAGTGTTAGAGGAGTGATTTATAGCCTTTCATGTTATCAAAAACACACACATTTCAAAGTTCAGATTTATTGTCAGAGTACATAATGTACATGACATCACATTCAACCCTGAGAACCTTTTTCCTTCAGACCAGGCAAACTTTCTAATTATCAGTAGTGCAAAAAACTGTACTCAAGAAAGATTTGTATACATGTAAGAGAGAAATGTAAACAAACTGACTACGCAATGCTGAAAATTAATATTCAATAATAAATAATGTGCAAAGTAGATGTCCTTAAATGAGTCTCTGATTGAGTTTTGTTGTTCAGGAGACTGATAAGTGGAGGAGCAGCAAGTGTTCATGAACCTGCTGATGCAAGTCTTTTCTGATGGCAGCAGCGAGATCAGAGCATGTCCTGGGTGGTGTGGACCCTGGATGATTGTTGCTGCCCTCCGACAGCAGCTTTCCATGTAGGTTTTCTCACTGGTGGGGAGAGTTGATGTACTGGGCTGTGTCCACTACCTATTGCAGGACTTTCTGTTCAGATTTATTGGTACCCTCATACCAAGCTGTAACACAGCCAGTTCACATCTGTAGAGGTTTGCCAAGGTTTTTTAAAAAATTTTTTAAAAATTTGCACTATGAGTTATATCAATAACAACATCCACAAATGATCAACAATATTTACATAGTGACATTTTTTCTTTTCCCCCCACTTCTGCTCTCCCCTTCCCCACCCTCATCAAAAATCAATAAATGATAAAACACTCAAAACAAAGAAATAATAAAAAAAAAGAAAAAAATTGTATCATCTACTTTCACGTATTTAAATCTTATTATTGCTGATAATTGTGTTGTTTTACGAGATGGAGGTTTGTGGTCGGCATTCTCTGACATATTTTATGTATGGTTCCAAAATTTGTTCAAATGATGTACACTTGTCTTTCAGATTGTATGTAATTTTTTCTAATGGAATGCACTTGTTTATTTCTGTATAGCACTGTTGTATTTTAAGGTTTGTTTCCAATTTCTAGGTTGTCATAATACATTTTTTGGCTACTGCTAGTGCTATCATTATAAATTTTATTTGGGCTTTGTCTAATTTTAATCCTAATTTTTTGTCTTTTATATTATTTAACAGAAAAAAATTTGGATCTTTTGGTATATTATTTTTTGTGATTTTGTTTAATATTAGGTTTAGATCTTCCCAGAACAATTTTACTTTTGAGCATGTCCAAATTGCACGTAATGTTGTTCCAATCTATTTTTTGCAATGAAAACATCTATCCGAAGCTGTTGGGTACCATTCTTTCAATTTCTGAGGAGTAGTGTATAATCTGTGTCGCCAGTTATATTGAATCATACATAATCTACTATTTATCATGTTCCTCATTGTTCCTGTACATAACTTCTCCCATGTTTCATTCTATATCTCTGTCTTTAAATCTTTTTCCCAACTTTGTTTCAGTTTATACTTTATTTCATTTTCTTCTTTATATTATAATTTGATGGACATGTTTGTAATGAATTTTTTAATTATCATTGTGTCTGTGATTAAATATCCATAGTTGTTACTTTCTGGTAATCTCAAGCTATTTCCCAATATATCTTTTAGGTAAGTTTTCAATTGGAAATATGTAAATATTGTACTTTATGTTATTCCATATTTATCTTTTAATTGCTCAAATGTTAATAAATTAGTTCCCAAAAAGCAATCTTCTATTTTCTTGATTCTTTTTCTATCCCATTCCTTGAAAAATAAATTGTCTATTGTAAAGGGGATTAATTTGTGTTAATATCATTTTTGGTATTTGATCATTTATCTTCTTTTCTTCCAGGTGTATTTTTTCCCATAATTTAAGTATGTGATGTAGTACTGGTGAATTGTTATTTTGCATCAATTCTTCATCCCATTTATAAAGTATGTGTTCTACGATATTTTCTCCCAATTTGTCTAATTCTATTTTAGTTCAGTCCGGTTTTTCTCCTCTCTGATAAAAATCTGATAAGTACCTTAATTGTGCTGCCGTAGTAATTTTTGAAGTTTGGTAGCTGTAACCCTCCTTGTTTGTAACTCCAAGTTAATTTTTCTATTCTTGATTTCTTACCTTTCCATAAAAAATTCCTTATTATTTTCTTCAGTTCTGCAAACTATTTCTCTGTCAGGGGGATTGGTGACATTTGGAATAAATATTGCACTCATGGGAACACATTCATCTTAATACAGTTTACTCTTCCTATTAAAATTAACAGTAGTTCTTTCCATTTCTCTAGATCTTCCTGTATTTTTTTTAATTAATGGTTCATAATTTAATTTGTATAATGTTTTAGGTTGTTATCTATTTTGATACCAAGGTAACGTATCGCCTGTGATTGCCATTTAAAGGGTATTTTTTTTAATTCTGAATAATCAATTTTGTTCATTGGCATCCCTTCTCTTTTATTGGTGCCATTGGTGCTCTGTGAATAGTAAGGGATTGATTAAGGTGGTATGTGGGTGGAAAAAAAAGTTTGAAAACCACTGTTTTAATTGTACCTAATTGACTCGTTATGTGCATGGTTTCATAACTCCAAAGGAAATGGGCCAATGATAAAATATTTCAGTAACAATTAGGTCTAGAGCAGTGATTTTCAACTTTCTCTTCCTACTCACATACCACCTTAAGCAATCCTTACTATTCACAGAGAACCGATGGCATAGGGATTACTTAAAGTGGTATGTGAGTGGAAAGAAAAAGGTTGAGAGCCACTGCCACTGTTTTGTCCCGTTGGATGGAAGATGATTCTGAACAACCAATAATGTTGAGAATGCTGACAGCGGCAGAAGAAAAAGGAGTAAAAAGGAATGTCATATTTGCAGTTCCATTTACGGCCATCATTTCACCTTGTTGACAGACCACAAACACCTGATTTCCCTGAATCATGAAATGAAGCCAGTGCCTCAAATAGTTTTTCATGAATTCCAAGGTAGGCTTTGAACTTAAAAACATATGAATATATAATTGTTTCAAAGCAAGAAAATACCATAGAAACACAAATGGTCTCAATTGCCTTCAACTACTGATGAAGGAATATAAGGACAGGAGTTGAAGGTAGATCATCTGAACATTGTGCCTGTGAGTACCTATAAGTTCACCAGTGAAATCTATAAGACCCTGTACTACCTCAAGAGGAAGGAGTTCTCCAGTGTATTGGAATGATTACCTTACTTAATGTTGAATTAAGCTGTGAGGGAATGTTATAGTATATATAATTTGAGTAATCACATGATGCTTGTTTGCTCTTATCCAATCCAGCAGGGATAAGCATGCTTATCTTTGGTAGATGCCATTTTGATTGATCTCTGAAAGGGCTATATTTGCAAGTGTATTCTCAACAGGTTTGAAGAAAATGGCCTCCTGAAGAATGTAAATCAGCCTCTGCCTTTCTCATACACCAAGATATGATAGTCTTTAGGATAGAAATTTCTGTATTAAATTAAAACCACAGGAGGCAAAAAGGGGTAATGATGATGAATTTATTGACATATACTTTGTACAATGTACATATGTAGCCAAACTTCAATAAAGAATCAACTAAATGGTATGCATTGAAGAAGAGGTATTAAATACAAAAAATAGATAATACACATTCAGTTATTAGTTGCAAGAAAAAAAATAATGCAGACAGTCCTTGTGGTTTTGGAGCAGTCTATAATTAGTGTAATAAGGGGAGGTACAAGAGTCAGGAAAGAAACTGTTCATGAACCTAGAAGTTGATGGTCTTCAAGCTTATTTACCTTCTTCCCAAAGGTAGCAGTGAGAAGAAATTGTGGCCTGGGTAATGGGAGAGTTCTTTATGACATTGGCTGTCTTTATGACTTAGTGCTTCATTGAGAAGTTGTTACAAACTAACAACCCTTTTAATTTTTGTTTGGGACTAAAGGGACTTTATTAGAACTAACAAAGGAACAGCAATGGAAAATTCACCAGACAATGGTAAATTCAAAATAATAGTTTTTCTTAAACTATCAATAACATACATTTCTTACTTAACTCTAAACTTAACCCCACTATGCATGTATGTAAAATTTGTGTGTGTGTGTGTGTGTGTGTGTGTGTGTGTGAAAAATCTATTTTTAAAACTTCAACATCATTTTAGTCTTGCTTGAAAGTCTTAAATTCTCAGTCAGGATTAATTATAAAGTGCTTTTAAAATTCATATCTTCATGCCTCTTTATTCACAATTTTTGATGAGGTGTCCTGAGAGATATTCTTTAAATAGAAGTGACCATCTTTTGAGCCATCAATGTACCTCCTGTTAAAAGGAGAATACAATTCCTGTTTTCCCAGGATCAAATCTTCTTTTTACTGAAGATTTTAGAATCTGTTTTCCACACAAAGAATATGCCCTTTTCAAAGTGACAGCGAATGTGGCTATTTTCTCCACAATGAATTCACAAATCAAAACCAGAGTTAAATGAAATGGCCATACAAAAATGGATCCAGTAGATTATTGTTCTCTTTTTCAAAGAGACAGTGAAGTGGTCCTTCTTATTTCAAAAGCCACTTGTTCTGTGTTCCCCTTTTCCCAGGAGTAACATACAATAGCACCTATTCTGGCTACCTTGTTCAACCCTGTCTTTCACAAGGTTCTAAACCTTGTTGTCACAGGGTTTTGACTTCTGTACTCTCCAACCTGAACAGATACAAAAATGTCTGAATTTGATAATACATTTCTCCAAATCACATAACAGTTACATAATCAACAAGGTCAGTCCCAATTCTTGGAAACCACATGACTATCAGTTTTATTTCTACCAAAATTCTGTTCCTTTTTCAAAACCAATCCATATCCACAACAACCTCTGACCTCATCTCTATTCAAGAGGCTTAAGTGATTTTGTTTAAAAACAGATGGCTTCCTCAGCAGTTGTTATTATTTAGATCAGTTTTTAATAAAGCAAATATTCCATTGTTCTTGAATAATTAAGAACCACTTCAGATCCATTAGCTCTGTCTTTTTCCAAGATACTGCGACTCCGAGAATGAACTCTCTTCTGAGTACAATGGTTATCTGTAAATGTGCTGTGGCCTGTGTGTGACCCTATATCAGCCCATACCTAACTTACTAAGAATACATATACAATATTTTAACTCTCTGATTTACTCTATGACATTTTTATAAGAAATATAACTTGCCTTAACCTAAATATTACTATTTACATAGATCCATAACAATGTCATTAAAGAATGGGAGGCCAGAGCCTGTGACGGATCTGGAAATGTTTGCTATCCTCTGTAGCCTTCTGCTCTCTTGGGTTTCATTAGGATTGCATGGAAGATTGAGGAAAGAAAACAATCATGCAGCTGCAGTTTCTGAGATTAAGTACAGAAATGTTTATCAGGTATGTAAACTTTTCATTAAGCTAAATGTGCAATCAGTGATGAGGACGGTTTTTTTTTGCTCAGAAACTCAGAGTCTCATTTTTGAGGATCCCTAGTGAAGTATAAGTGAGGACTGATTGCTTTGGAAGATGCCATCAGAGATCATTGAATGTTGTACAGCATGGACATTTTAAGATGATTCGTGACTTGTTCTGATTCTGATTTAATCTGGAATAAACTGTTGGTAAAAGCCAAGGTGACGTGGAGTTAAATTAATGCAAGATCATTTTGATACTTCAGGAATGATGTGGAAGAGTGCAAGATTCTTCTGGATTCTTTAAATTAGGTGAGTCAAATAGCCTAATATCAATAAATATGTTGTGAAGATCGAACACTCAGTCTGATTCCTTTCCTGTTCCTCTGCACTTCCATTTTGTTGATGATCTAACATGAACATTGTTTTGTCACCTCAACACATGGCAAATTAAAAAAATAAACAATGTAATTTCATTCACTACAGAGTTTTACAACACATTCATTCAAGTAGGGGTTGAGTTTACTATTTTAATGTTCTATCAACATGAAAACAAATAATGAAAGCCTGTCATGGTTCTTTTTTCATAATATATCTTACTTTCTGTTACTTCCAGTGCAACTGAATATTTAAGATATTGAAGATTTTGCCATGTTTGGTAGGTGATTCATATAGGTGATTCAGCTGCTTGAAGTAGCTGTCACACTTGTCTTCCTGGAGTCTTCTCACTCCTTCATTTGGATCTGTGGCTTATCTCAAAACAGTGCCCAATGTTTTTCATACCTACACCATTGAACAACCTCAAGTCACTTTGATCAGCACCTTTCAGTGTAATAATTAAAGCCCAGCTGGTTCAGTCTTTCCTTGCATCTTAAATCTTTGGATCTTGTCTGCACCATATAAACCAGTTAACATTTCAGGTGCAGAATTCTTCAAAATCATTTAAAGATGTTTAAATGAGTGGTCTTCCTGCACATGGGCTACCTGACTTTTTGAATTCTTCTAGTAATTTCTGTTCTATTTTCAGATATGCAGACACTGGGCCTTTTTAATTTTCTCAGATGATGGAATATTTGTTTTATGTTTTTCACCAAAACTGTGTATCGTACATAAGCTTGACAAGAACACAGCACAGATTTTAAATTATGCCCTCTTTTTTAAGCAGATAAATCTTGTTAAGGAGTCCATTGATTTTGTCATTTGCTGTTTGACAGTGACAGAGCATGTGAATTGTTGAATCTGCTGTCATCCTGCTTCCTTTTCTGGTTCACCTCTACCTGTTGCACTCCATCTATCATGTTTGTATAAAACTTAATATTTCTTTCCAATGTGCATTTGCCTGCAGTGAATTTTGATTATTTGTAGATATCACTGGGATGTTTGCATCTTTGGCCTGCTTCCACTGACTTTTTATGCCCTGAGCCTTTTCCTCTCTACTAACCCTTCTTCCTTTTTCCTGCTTTGCATTGCCTCTGAGTTTGTTTGCCTTAATTGAAATTTGCAAATTGAAGTTGCTAAATTAGGAACAACAAGGACCACAAGGATCCATCCCTGTGTCACTGTGCTTGGTTTTACTCACAGAATAGTCACCACCATCTCTCAGCAAGCTGGTTTCCTGTGTTCCACTTAGCCTTGAATTCCTTCAGCCTTCATTCTCTGCAGCAGCCTTTAACTGAAAATGCTTTTGAACTCCAAGGATACATGTTATATAATTTCCCATCCATTCAGTTGCTGTATGCTTCTTAATCTTTTCCTGCTCGATGGGGTATGGGGCGGGAGGGCATGAAATTGTGCTTGGTTCTAGCAGGAAAATACAACTCAAAATCATAAACGAAAGACTTCTCCAATCAGTCTATAAAAGTTGAAAAAACAAGACATAACACCTTGCATTGACTACATGTGAAAGATTTATGTTACAGAGTTTTGAGTTCTTAATTAAGTACCCAAATCTTGGAATTTTGTTTGAAAGAAATGTTAGGGAAAGAGTACATTGCAGCCATCCTGTTGCATATGTAACTGCATCTTTTCAACCCCTGATTAATGAAGACAGTTTTACAGCTGTATATAATAAAGTCATTTTCAGGCTGCCAATATTGTTCCACGTGTCTCCTAAAACATACTACAAAGCAGCAGTATTCAGACTAAAGATTCATTTTGATTCTGTTCTCATATGCCTATGTTGTATCTGTGGGGCCTGCAAAATGTAATTGCTGCAGCACAAGGAACAAAGACACTATTCAGTATGGAAAACAGCTTCCCCTCCGCACCACTCTGACCACAGTAGTCTGGTACTGCAAGTTATCTGATCCACATAGATTCTCTGGCACAAAGAATTTGGCTTCATAATCACCTACATTCAGTCCTGCTGAAAAAGTATTGTTTGAATAAAGAATTCGGAAGGTTGACTATCTGTTTCTTTTGACTCTTGGGTATAATCTGTACAGAAGTGACCGTGTTAACTGGAAGACTACATTTCAAACTCTGCTGTTGAGCACCCTCCCCCAGTCTTTGTTAATGGTACGTGCCAGAGTTGCAGAAGTTGTATGAAGACATTGTCTCTGATCTGGCTGGTTTAAAAATCCAATCGCAAGGGTCATTTCCTGACTTTTGTGGGATTTTTGTATAGTGCCCACAAGATTCCTGTAACCTTGAGTGACTTTGCACAGGACACAACAGTACTTTTACATCTTACAAACTTAATACAGCCATTATTGAAAATTAAACAGTAGACATAAGTACTCAACCAGAGATTTCATTTCCTCTTCATAAGCATTTTAGGATGTATTTCAACTCGTCTAATACTTGTAATTTTAGGATTATAACTCCAACTTTGTTGTTTGAATGGTAACACTTCATTATAGTTTTAGTTTTGCAAAGCAATTGAAATATCTAATTTGGATTTTTTTTAAGTTATAAAGATCATAATGCTTAATTTAAAGAACAGTGCATAAAAAAAAGAGCAAGAGCTGGCCATTTGATCGTCCACCATTGAGTACAACAAGGACGCATCATGTACATCAGTCTGACCCCCATATTTCTAGATTGCTTTGAAGTCTCAACATCTGCCTTTGTGAGATCTGAGTCCATGTCATAACTAAGCTCATAGCTCTCTGAGGTAGTAAGTTCCAGAGATTTTCAATCCTCAGCATAAAGAAATTTCTCCTCACTTCAATCTTAAATGACCAGTTACTATTGTGTATTCAAGTCTGTCCTTGCTACTCTCCAAATGGCTCTCTGCACCTATCTTCAAGAAGCTTGTGATTCAAATATGTTGTATTCTAGAGATATATTTGTACATCTAGTTCATGAATTAATAACATGCTTTCACAATTTGCTTTTTCACATGCCTTAATGTTTTAACTGGTAATAGTCCAAGACAAATTAATGCTGATGAGTAAAAGACATTTTTAGGATGGATGAATAATTATTATGTAGAAAAGTTTTTGAGATTCAAAATAGATTTATTGCATGAAGAAAGAATGCAGTGAAAAATGAGTTTCATTCTGGGTAAATACCAGGAAAGCAGCATGATGAGTTATTTTTCCACTTGACCAAGACTTATTTCTGACTGGTGTACACCCTTAATATTTTGTTTGTATCATGATGTAGAAATAATGTACCAACTATTTAGTCTACACTCATCTCAAATGTAAAACTCTATTGGAAAGGCAATGATATTTTTGAATGTTGTCTGCTTAACAGTGACTGCAGATCGTTAAAGTTCAAATTCAAATTTATTGTCAGAGTACATATATGACATCACATACAACTCTGAGATTCTTTTTCCTGTGGGCCAGGCAGAATTTCTACTTATCAGTAACCATAAACTGTATTTAAGAAAAAGTTATGTATACAAAAGAGAAATGTAAACAAAATTACTGTGCAATACAGAAAATAAATATTCGATAATAAATAATGCGTAAAGTAATAAGAGTCCTTCAATTAGTCTCTAATTGAGTTTGTTGTTTAGGAGTCTGATGGCAGAGGATTAGCAAACGCTCCTGAACCCAGTGGTGTGAGTCTTCTATTGCCAACTACAATGATGGAGCATACTAGAGTTTGACAAAGAGTCATTTCAGTTTTGTTCTACGTAAAACTGAAAGAGATCTGAAAAATCAGAAAACTGAAAAAGATCTTACATCACCAAACTAAAAATTGCAGTCAACAGAGTAAAGGTGCAGCCAGATGTTCTGCTGGAGGGTGCATAATATCAAGGGTGTTAATTTAGTGTGATATTGGCAGAGTAAATTTTTCCAGATTAATGAGATGTGCCTCCTAGTTGTAATCTAAAAGGGGTTATGGTAACAGTAATCTGACTACATTGGCTTATTTCACAATTGGAAGAAACAAAAAAAATTCCTTCTTAATGTAATCAATTTGAAACTGCATCTGCTTCCAGACAGAAAGCTGGAAAAATGCTTCACATCCAGAGATCCAAAATTTGAGTCTTGGAAGTTATGATTAAAAAAAAGTATGGAAACCTGTGGTGATACACCACTGGCCTACTGCAGGGGGAAAACCTCTGTACCTGCAAGAGTGTAAGGGGACAGGACAACACCTGGCCGGCTGTCAATCAGTTGGCCTGAATGGATCAAGCCCCACCCAGTCAGGTGTCAATCACCCTCTGGGATATAAGCCTGCACCGGCCTCCCGAGGCCTCACTCAGAGTTGCTGCAGCCACAGCCAGCCTGGCTCTGTGGAAGACTTTGTGGATTAAAGCCTGTTGTACAGTCTTTATCTTAGTGTGTGTCTGATTCTGTCCAACAGCGCACCACAAAACCACAGGATGGGTTGAGAGGATTTGAGTGAATCACATCAAAATACAGAAGGAACTCAGCCAGTCTTTTCACATCTAAAGGATCAAAGATATATTGCCGACATTTCGGGCCTGAGCCCTTCTTCAAGGGAAAATCAGAAAAGGGAGAAGCCGGATATACCAGAAAGACTCAGAATTCAATGAGGGAGGAATCCAGACCAACAAAAGATTTTAAATGAATGTGATAAGGGACTACATGAGAATTTATCATGTCTTTACAAAAGGAGACAGAGAAAGGAGAGATGAGAAGGGAAGGGGGGTGTTAACAAAAGCCAGAGAAGACAATATTAATACCATCCGGTTAGAGGGTTCCCATTGAGAAGATGAGGTGATATTCCTCTGATTTACGGATTTGTGAGATGGCTGCCTAGGGGATAGTGCTGGGAGGCAGGCAGAAGATGACTATTGCTTGGAAGGGATAGAAGTGAATCTGGACATAATTGAAAGGAACCTCAGGAATTTGAGAAGCAATTGAACAATTGAGGAAGGAATTCGGACATCCTATTTGACACCTTACCAATACCCAGCAGCAAAGTTCAGATGGTCAAATGCAAGCACAAAAAAATGTATATTCTATCTGGCTGCCTGAAGATTTAGCCTTGGACTCTCTGATGGCAGAACAAATTGTCCATGAGTAGATAATTGTTAATATATTAATGTCAGTCATAGGATTTATTGTGCAACAAAAAGAGGATAGTCAGCCCAACAGATTATGTTTGTTACATGTGAAGCCATGCAGTTAGTCCCTGTCCATAGTAGCTTGCAAAATTATTTCCCTCAAAAGCCTTGCGAATGACTCCTGAAATCATTAATCATCTCTGCCTCGCTACTCTTCTAAGGAGTGACTAATAACTATTACCCACATGAAAAAAAAGTTATTCCTCACAACCACTTGTACATCTGATAAAAAATCTTAAATAAATGTCTCTTTGCCTGTCTACCAATTTGACGTTATCTAAATCTGTCATTAGTCTTACACACCTCTATCAAATATCCTCTCCTTTGCTCCATGGTGGTCAATCCCAGCTGCTCCATCCTAATATTGGAGATAAAATCTCTTGTCACTGGAACAATGCTGGGAATCTCTTCTGATCCCTCAGATCCTTCAAGATTCAAGATTCAATTTATTGTTGAATAAAACAATGTCATATTACATAAAATTGCTCTTGCCTGCTGTAAGGCAGACAGATTTGCTATCGGCAGAAATTGCCTGAAATGCCTCTTACAGTCAGAGAAAGGAAAGCAAAGGAGGTTCCCCCAGAGTCACCAAGTGTCCGTAGATTTGCCTCCAGTGCTTTCACAGCCCCTGCAGCCACAAATAGTCCAGTCCAAACCACTGGCAGCCTGAGCTCCAGATCCGAACCTCTGACATGGTCAGGAACCCCTCAGTGCCTTCGGCACCCCATCACATCCTGACTCTGATACCTGGTATCCCTTCAGCCAGATTTGAGCCAGTGCCCAGCAGTCTGGAGCCCAACAGCAGTCTCCAGCAGCCCTCAGCCTCCGTGGGTTTCTCGCCTCAAGTCCTAGTGGACACAATATGCTCATTGTCTGCTGACCACAGCTTTAGAAAGATTCACTGTGCCTGTCATTTTAAGTTTATTTATGAAAGACCACATATGATTTTCTAATTTCTCTTGCCCCTTTTAATGATCTAAGCACTCAAACTTCTAGATCTTCCTTTTCTTGCACATTATTTAGAACTATACCATTAACTTTATGTTACCACTCGCCAGCCTTTACATTTTATGTATTCCCCTCATCACCTGGTATAATCTGCATCTGACTCACCAGATGACTCACTAGATTGGTGATGAATAAAGCAAAAATATAGTAAAAGATCCAGAATGTATTAATTGTGACATAGAATACAAGCTTCTAATGTCTGTTCATTGTTGAGAAAATTTTAAACCACTTCAAAGAATGTCTTGCGTTATCATTCTCCTGTTCAGCCAGCTCAATACGTCAGCTCAATACAGAGGAACAGGTGTTTGGTACTGTCATCTTTTGACAATGCTTTTATTTTCACAGCTGCTTCAATAGAAATAAATCTGCTTTATTATTGAATTTGAAATATTTTGGTTCATGAAATTCTGCTTCTGACGTTTCAAAATAATTGCCAATCTTTCTCAACTGTTATACAAATTATCACATTGTAGCACCAAACAGGAAAAAGGTGGGATTAACATTCCATAAATGCTTCTTTCCTCTGTTCCATTTTGTATAATTATGTTTTAAACACTTGATGTGCTTTCATGATGCAAAATTACTAAGTAGCTGGTTTCCTCTTTCATTGATAGTTTCATATTAATAGACATACATTATTTTTATCAAGCAATGGGAACTGAAAAAACAAAATGAGCAGAAAATGACAGAAATGTGAAGAGCTATGAACTCCAATAAAGAGTAAAAATACCTTCACATAGGTACAACCCTGTGCCAGGTGTTGGAAATGAGATAGCAAGATTATAGTACAGATGCCACTGCTTGCTTACTGACTGTGATG
Organism: Narcine bancroftii; assembly: GCF_036971445.1. Taxonomy (NCBI): domain Eukaryota; kingdom Metazoa; phylum Chordata; class Chondrichthyes; order Torpediniformes; family Narcinidae; genus Narcine; species Narcine bancroftii. Next base: position 49,870,349 of record NC_091470.1, on the reverse strand, counting down.
GAGTTCAATTCAAAATGATCAGGCAGGTTCCTGGTAGTCTTGCTGCCATCTCTTGGGAGTTTTCCATTCAAGAACTTAGATAAGGTTCTTACTACAGGATTAACAATGCTGGACAGTCTCTAGGAAAAGATACTATCACCATTTTTAATAAAACTATTTGGCCCACAAATCAATAGCTTTGGTATGGACCTAAAGTCCTGGTTTATCTTATTTTTTTAATGTACTATGTTCTAATTTGAATTAAAATGCTGAGCTTTTGTAATCCACTTGCATTCTTTACATGCAGCATAGCTGAGGTGGTAAAGATAGAAGATGTGAGAGATAGCCTTGTCTATTGTTGCCATTGAATTCAAAGTTGTTGGTCCAGAGTTCGGCAGGCATTGTTGCAGGTGCCTGATGCTTCTAAACAGAAAGCACAATAAGCAGAAAGCCAGGCCTGGATCCAGTGCTGTGAGTCACCGCCATGCTGGCCCAGTGCCAGCATAAAAATGGAGAGGAATGTACATTAAATTCTGACGCTAGTGCATTTCCTGTTTTTGTTTCATAGTTTGCATCCTTGCGGTCTTTGCTGTCTAATTCCATAATGGGCATTTTACATAATGCAAGTGCCACCTTGAACAATAAGTAGCACCAAATTTCATGCGTTAAACATCTTCATAAAGCTGCCAACTCCATGTTATCCTAAATAGTAATTTTCTTTTTCAGTTCATGCATGTTAATGGATAAATATATAATAAAGCTACTCAAATCTTATAAGGATGTTTCACAAAAGTTAACCTTTTTTTGTGGTCATCTGGACTTTCCATACTGATGCCTCTTGATTTTACCTTCCCTCGCCCACTTAAACCTCAATCCAGCTCTTATTTTACTTTGGGCTCCCTTGCCTTACATTAAAGCTTGATTTACTTTTTCATCTATGCTGTTGCTCTTGGATTGTCCTATTCTAAATCTTGTTTTAAATTATATCTAGAATACTTCTGGATTGATTGGTTAAAAAAAAGTTCAAAAACTAGTTTCCAGTCTAATAAAATTCACAGGCCAGATGTCTACTCTGAACTAAAGGTTGATAATAGTGAAGTTTCCTTTAAAATAAAGGTTCCAACAGTAAAAAATAACTTTCCATAATCATATTTTATGTGGTTAAAATCCTTGTTTTAGAAGTAGTTATTTTAGGTAATTGCTCTTTCCGTCTTATGACAGTGTAATTTGCCTTGGACGTTAAGACTGAAGGATATTTTACGGATGTTACTTTGAAGTAATGTTAAATACAACCTGAAATGATGGCAAAAATAAAACAGTCTGAGGCTTTTCCTTTTCCATTTTATTGCTCTCCCAAAGGAAGATTTTGGCATTGCAGAATGCCACTAGCTAGTATACATGAAATTTTAACTCATTCTAAATGAACAAAAGTCCATGCAAACATTAAGTTACTTCGCCATCACCTACCTTTATCTGACATGTCCAGTCATTTAAAGACACTGTAGCTCTCAGATTCAGAAGTGCAAAGATAAAGTATCAATTGCTATAATCTGAGAGTTGCCTTTAAGCTGATTTTTGAAAAATAACCAATGGCTATGCTATCTTGTCTCCAATGTGTAGTTCTGATCAGTTACCAATGAAAATAAAAGGTATCACAGCCTGCAAAGTAACATGCTAAAGATGAACCACTTTCTTCAATTGACAAAGATTGAAACCTACTTTCACCTCTTTGCCCTGCAGATATCTTTCTTTGAACTGTCCCTTCTCCTTTCCTCCCTGAAAGATCTGTTACCTTTCCAAAGTTCCCACTGGTACAAACTATTATCCTTTCCTCCAACAAACTGGCCATTCTTCTTCTTGGGGCCTTGACAGTGAAAATAAACTGACTCTATTGCACCCCTTCACCAATAAAATCACCTTTTCTTTTGGTGAGACAAGGGTACAGATACAAGTAAGTCATTAAAAAAAATATATCAGGTCAATGGGAAATGAATTTTACAAGCAGTGTGCAACAAATGATATGGCACATTAAATGTTACATATTGCTGATAAACTGTATATCAAGGAATGTGTGTTCTATATAGTGCAGGTAGAAATTATTTAGTGTATGTTTTCCATGTTTACATTAAATATACAGGACCAACCCTTGTGCTTTTGTGGTTGGTTATGTGACAACTGAGAGCTACTTTGAATTGTTAAATTGTATACCAGAAAATTGAATCGTTATCCAAATATAACATGCATGTTTATTTGGGTTTGACTTGCATGAAAGAAATGTTACTACCATTATTTTTTTTATATTTTTCTGGATGTATGTATATTACTTTTAATATCAAAGCAGCAAGTGCCATGATATACATGTTCAACTTAATTCATTCCTGCAGTCTTGGTCATAGAAGCTATAATTATAATTTATATAATTTTCATCCCAGACCCCCACCTGCCCGCATGAAGTTGTGTTGGCAGCACATTGTGGCATTGATGCCAAGCTGAACCTGGCAGAGTCTCTGTCCCAACTACACCCATGCCTTCAAAAAGAATCTGATTTATTTACTTCTTTTTCCAGGTGTCAAAACTCATCGGGATTTGCTTTTTAAAAATGTAATCCAAAATCCAGAGGCAAGTCTTCAGGATTACAAATCTTCTGGAGTTACAAAATGGGAGCAATAGTTCAAAATATCTTCTACTTATAGTACAAGGAAATGTAATTGTATCTTTGATTAAAATCAAATTTATATTGGCTACTTAGCTTTATACACATATACATAGTTGGGGTAAGTGGTTAACTGTAAATCAAATGATTAATGTAGAAAACCTCAAACATACCCAATGCATCTTGTGTACCAATTTCACACAACCTCATTCCACTGGTAAATTCAATCAGTGCTGTTGCTGAGTTGAACTAAATAGTTGGACACCAATATCTTGTGTCACTATTTCTCACTGAAACTGATCATGCATCATGGCTCAACCAAGGGCAGGTGGTGGTGCACGTTGTGAATTGGACTTTGGAAACAGTGAAGAATGATGCAACACAGGACAGTGCAGGCACTAGAATATCTCGTTTCTGCACCAGAGGTTTTGCAAGAGGATGTACAAAGATGAATAATAAACACTCTCTGTTTCACAGTCACTTGCTCTAAATGTTCCCAAATTCTTGTCCTTTGATTAGGATGATTTCAAGCAGCCACTGAGCAGGACCAACAAGAGATAGGTTGAGGGAACTAATCTCGAGTCAATTCAAGTTCAGCAATCTCATAAATGTGGCACTGTGATGTTTTAATTCACATGCTGGTTGTAGTGAGATCTGTGAAGAAATGAAATATGTAAAATCTCAAGGGAGCACTGCAGAAATCATCAGTGGTAAAATGTTAAGTGCAAATCACTGTAGCTATAAATGTCTGAGGGAGCTTAAGTAAGTGTAGCTATGTTACTTTTCATATTCTCTGAAACTTTGCAACAAAATCTTTGTCTTTAAACACTGCAGGCAGATCTGTAACCAGGGATTCTGATTTTTAAAATGCCACTCTAGGTTTCTCTTAATAAAGATAGTTATAAACTATGTTTCCACTGATATGTATTCATGAACATGCAAGAAAGCCTTTGATTTAAGATTTTTAATAACATATTTATCTAAGTAAGTATAGTCCATTGCTTGAAATGTATCTAGAAAATTAGATTTTCTTCTATGATGTTGGTCATAAGTAGTTTAAGGTTTGGAGCTCAATGGTGAAATTTAACTATTTATTACAAACCTCTTTAAAATTGCTGCTTGAACAATTCCAGGAGGAGTGCAATCACATTGAAGAAAAGAGTCTGAATAGATGAAGTCGTGGACTGTAGGTACAACCTGCTTGTACATTATAGTTACTTTGTAAACATTACTCACTAAAATTGTATTGTAATCACTTGTGAATCTCGGTTCTCAGGCCAAGAATATTCAGATTCTTCTTCAAGGTGTTGTAGCAGTTTTAATATCACTGATGCGAGTGTTGGTAGCAGAATCTGATTAATTAAATTTCTGAAAATGCTGCTTGTGTTTCCTGGCATGGTATCAGAATACTGGCAATAATGACAGACATGATAATGAAACAATTACTTTAAAACTAGCCATAACATTTCAAAAAAAATACAGCTGAAACCACTAAGAAATAATTCAATGTGAACTTGGAAAATGTCAAATCTATCATTGCTGTACCAACTGATATATTTTATGTCAGAATCAATCATCTGATGAACACCATAATGCCTTCAGGTCTATACAGTATGGTAATAAGGAAGATCAATTTGTTAAGGGAAAGTGAATTGTCCCATGTGTTGGTTTATATTAAAGAAGATGTGAAGTTGACCTGCAAAAGATTTATTCACTGTGGGATTAATGACACCTGGCACAGTTGTTTGTATTGCCATCAATGGTCATGTGTCCCAAATTTTCATGCAATGTGAGGCATGGAGTCTAACCCTCCACAATCCTCTTTGGTGGAGAACTACAAAGATTTGTTCACCTCAGGGTAAGCAAATTTTTTATTTCTTTCCTGAGCAGCTGACCATTTATTGAGACAATATTGTTGGCACCAGAAATGCCAGACAGGGAAAGCATCAATCTACATCAACCCTTTCAAGCCCTGTAAGAATTTTGTACTTCATTATTATAACGTCTCTTTCTTCTTAGCTCAAATACTAGCCCAGCCAGTTTAATTGCTCCTCACACGATAAACTCATCAGCTCAGGAATTAATTTAGTGAATCTTTGTTACAATCTTTCTTTTAAAAATATTTCCTTCTTTAGGTAGAAGAGACCTTTGAAAAAGGTCATATACATGGTCTTACCACCAAGACCCTTGCACTTAAATCTTGTTCAATAAATATTTTGGAAGTTCTCCTGGGGAACTACCATGATATATTGAAGATGAAAGAAATCTCTGCTATCAACTTGGTTGGGGTTCTATTACATGGATATGACAATCTGCAGGCATTCACAAATCTTCCATTATTTTTGGAGTTGCTGCACTGGACCCTCCTTGCAGGAGTTTAAGATGATGCCCATCTCATAATCTCTGTTATATCCTTCCTGTTAATCCTCTGGCTACCTTCATTAGTTCCTGGATGCTTCAAGGTTCAGAGCTGAATTATAACAAATCCATGTACTGCCAATGCTTAAGCTTTGCCTAGCTTTGTTTTCATTATTGATATCCTCCTCCCATTCCTCCCCACAGCTCCCCTAAACTATCCTCTTGTTCACTCTATCTTTAGAAGCTGTGTGTTCAGATATGGTTTAAGGGAATTACCCTTTCTACATCTCTCTTACCTTCTGCTTCTTCTTTCTTTTTAATTTTTAATAAACTTTTAGTTTTCATCATTACTTTATATGATCAGTGTAAAATGTTGTTCAAAAATATTCCTGTGAAACACTTAGAACATTTGGCCATAAAACAGATAAAACTGTTGAGTACTGCTTTTACCTTAGTTTTGACAGTGATGAACATGTCAGGAGTTCAAACAATTTCTATTATCTTAAACAAAGGATTCCTGCAATAGCCAGTTTGTTTCATTTCCATTCCTCTGACAGCGAAGCAGGTTGGGGAAATAAACAAAGGGCAATCAAGGTAAAACAATCTGCTAGAAACGGAAGAGGAGAAAAATCTTCAGTCAGATTCCATCTCTTCCAAGGGTTTCCAAGGAGAAATCCTCCTCATTCTGGCTCAACAATGAAATAGGTCCCCATGATTCATTCAAGAAAACTTTGATAAATGCAGTTAAGCTCCTGGAGACCATGTTCTCTTTCAAATAGAGTTGATCATTTCACAGAGTTCCCTGCAATGTCACAGAAGGTTGACTAACTCCTTCCAACAGGTCTTAAATCTTTTCATTTCCATACAAGAGAGCAGCAGGAAGAGCTGGCATACAGTTTCAGCTGGATCGTGGATAATAGGGTTGTAACTGGAATGGAATTTGTGATATTGTCTATCGGGTGGCATCTATGGCCTTTAAAGCAAAGTGGGATTCATGCTTTCCTGCATTTTATTATGCCATTCGACCAATTTCTCATCAGTTTCTGAAGCCAAAATGCCCTATAATTTGAGAAGGACACTAGCTTCAACAGGTGTTAGCTCCACATGAATTTGGACTCTATGTTGAGATATTAATCAGCTTAATGTGGTTATTGGTGCCTGAATGTTACAATCACATTACCAAACATGCACCATGAAATTTGCAAGTTGTCTAAACTGGATCAAATTGGCATCCTGATCCGCTTGCCAATTTACTGGTGTAATTACATTATCCCCTTAAAAATATTATGCTTCTGGGATTCTCACGGTCTATGAAGTTAAACATTACAGCTACAGCTAGATGTTAGCGCTTCTACACTCAGTTGTATCAACAATAATCAAAGCAGCGAAGAATAGATCTCCAGGAACATAAATATAATATTCCGGTGGCTTACCTTAACATCTTTGGTCCCCAAATGTTCAAATTATATTTTCTGCGTAGACAAATGAAAATCAAATCCAAACTTCCGAAAGTCTGTCCCAACCCAAACACACAACCTGTACTTACATAAATTTATATAAAGCAGTCAGAAGAGATTGTCCACGATTGTACAGCTGATACCAGCAAAAAGTTGAAAGCCAAAAATAGCTCTAACTTGATGTTTATAGTTCCAATCACATTTCCTCTGATAATTATTGCCAGAAAATTATTTCAATATGAATGAAAAGCTGATAGAAGGCTTTTAAGTGGTGTTCTGAAAATGCATGTGCATTGCATTACTGCTTTAAAATTGAATTGCCCAATACATTTCTATTTTGTAAACTAAATTAATTTCAATCCTCCATGATTAAATATTACTGGAGAGATAAGTGTTGGTCTCTATTTTGATTTGAAGAATAGTTTACTGATGGTGATATGTGTATTTTACTTTCTGCGGATTCATTGAAAAGGAAGTAGCCTCCCATAATCATGGTGTGATGATGAAATCTAGGGAATATGAGCCTAGACCGTTTGTACCTTCTGAAGTGCACTACATTTCAGCTCACTTGATGAATATGTTGTAAATTCAGTCATAAATTGCTTGATGATTTAGGCCTGTTAATCAATAGTTAAGAGCTTCAATTAATATGCTTCACCATTGAATTTTTAATAGTGAACCATTAGTAATGTTGCCTGATCTATTTATTCAGTGTGAATGTAAGAGTTTGAGTGATTGAATTTTGCTAATCTTGGAACTCTTTCATTTTATTGAACTTTCCTTAACTGATTCATTCACCTTTCATCTTGCTCAGGGCAACACTGGTTTGGCTATCAAATTCCAATAAACCCACACAAAATTCACATTTGTAGCTGATAGGATTACTTTTGCCAAAAGGTCTTTACTAGGCTTATCCACTTGCCGAGTGGGAGCACTTGCTACCTGAATGGAGATCACAAGGAGAGGATGATAGTGAGAATGGAAATAATTTTGAGATGCAGACATACTCCATCTGTTGATAAATCTGAAGAGTTAGTGAAATAGAGGCATTAGATATAAATAAATCATCATCTTCAATGAGCTTTACAGTGTCACCAGCTAAAGATCTTGTGATGGCAGCTTCAATACTGACCAGCACTTTCTCACACTTATAGCTCGGAGTAATGTTTGATGTTTGTGAAGAATATCATTTGTTGATAAATTCACCGTCTTTCATTGCATATGAATAGCCATTAAAATTTTACCCTGCTGCATCCATGTCCACACTAACTCACTCCTAACATTGATCTCATTGGCCACCCCCAAGCACTGGTACTTCATAATGGAACTAGATGGTTCTTTGAATTCCCAGGTTTTAGGGATTTACCTTGCCTCTCCATTTCCCTTCCTCCTTTCCAACTTGCAAACTAAGATACTGAAGAGCCCTATAAGAAGAACAGGATACCATAATGATCGGTGAAGAGTTTTGGTCAGATTTATATAGGGAAAGTGTAACATTGGTGATCAACGCCAGACTGAGATTGGTACTATATAATTTCTTACACCAAATATAACTCACGCCACAAAAATTACATAAAGGAAAATCATAGATATCGGAAATGTGCTTCAGGTGTGGGTTAGAAATTGGTATGTTTACACACTCCACATGGACCTGCGTGAAGGTGAGACCCTTTTGGTTGGAATCACCTAATATATTAACTAGGATTACAGGAACAGACTTCCCGGTGGATCCAGAGCTGTATTTATCGGGTAACTTGCAGGACCTGGGCAGATCATTAACTAAATTCCAAATTAAATTTGTAGACATTGACCTGTCAGTAGCAAAAAAATGCATTGCGATCACCTGGAAATCCGACTCACCCCTGCTCATCACTCGACGGACCACGGAGATACACAACTGCAGGCCTATGGAGACAATAACCTATAATTTAAGAAATAAATATGATATATTTGCCAAAATATGGCAACCTTATCTAGAGCACTTTGGTGTGCAGCTAGAACAACAGCCCACTGTTCAATGAACAGCATAATTTGTGTTGTCTGGGTGTCGCCATCAAAATAATGATGTGTACTAATTTCAGTTCATACTAGTGTGGTCTAATTTCTCCACCCACCTCCCCCACTTCACCACCCCCCCCCCCCACCCCATCCCCAACTTCATCATTCACCTACCTCCAGGGTGATAACAAGGAAGGGGGTAGAAAACCAGAATTTATGAAAGGAGCAAATTGTTGAAAGGGAAACGCCAATACCAATGCGAGTGAAACATGATTGGAAAAGGAAAGTGGAGAGAGATTGCTTTGGATGAGAGAATTAAATCTAGAAAAATGTTCAAATGGTTTAACGAAGGAGCATTAATCATCATTTAAACATTCTGTGATTGGCTTTTAAAAGAATGAACAATGTTGAGTTGTAAAATCACTCGGACAACAACTCTTTTAATCACTAGAAACTGAATGACTTGAAAGCTGTAAAAAATATTATAGAAATGTGAGGATGATGTAAACAGCTGGAATTTATACAGCTCTGGGCCATATTTAAACCTTGTTATATTTCATGAAGCAAACTGAAAGTTGAAAATAATTGAATTTACATTTACATTTTACAATATAAAGAAACCACCTCTGCTGGTTCAGTCTGCCTGTTGAGCTCATGAATGTGATTTTTTTTGCATTTATATTGCTGGCCTTCCTTAAAAGATGGGAGGTTCTGTGACCAGAAAAACTAAACCAGAAAACTGTACAGGCAGCTGCTTTAATATTCCCCTTGTCTCATCAGGATGATAAATTCATAAATTCAATTGGAAGTTGATAGAGGACAGGAAGAATCCAATTGGTCCACGATGTCTGCCCCAGTGAGTTGTTCTGAATCTGCATGACTCTTTCATTCAAATATTTTCACTGACAGAAACTCTATTCGTTTGCATAGCAGAAAGATCAGGAGTAGATTCATTGCATTGTCAGAGTGTTATATTGTATATTAATTTTCTGACAGGATTTGTCACATTTGGATTTGTTGAACAAGTTATCAGTATCAGAATCAGGATTTATTGTCATGAACATGTCATGAAATTCATTGTTTTGTGACAGCGTCACAGTGCAAACATTTATATAAACCACATTACAAAATAAATAAAAATAGTGCAAGAAAAAAAGACAAAATAAGATAGTGTCTATGGTTCATTATTCATGCAGAAATCTGATGGCAGAGGGAAATAAATTGTCCTTGTGCTGCTGACTGCTTGTCTTCAGGCTCCTGTAATGAAGGTAACAGAGTGAAGAGGACATGGCCTGGGTGGTGGGGGTCCTTGAGGATAGAGGCTGCTGTCTTAAGACACTGCCTCTTGTAAATATCTTCGGTGGAGTGATGACTGGTGTCAGTGATGGCGCAGGCCAAGTTAACAACCCTCTGGAGATTTTTCCAGTCCTGAGGATAGGCAGTGATGTAACCAGCTAGAATGGTCTCCACGGTACATCTGTAGAAGTTTTAGAGAGTCTTCGGTGACATACCGAATCGCCTCAAACTCCTCACAATCTATAAAGTACTGAAAAGGAAGGAAAGTGTGATGCTTAAACCAAATATGTTACTTTAATGTTCTCCTATTAGCTGATTATTATATCAACTGGACCTCTATTATCAGGACTATTTTCATAGGATGATGTCTAAAAGGAATAAGAAGGCACTTTAAAAGACTGGGTTGGGGGGAGGAAATCAAAAGAAAAAATTCAAGTGTAACTAATCTTGCAACATTGGGAATACAATAAACATTACCTTCTCATTCCCTGAAGTACTTCAGTCTATTACCAGAAACCACAATCCTGGTCTCATCTTCATCCTGTTTACAATACCGGTGTATGTAGAATCTGAAAATAGGAACATATAAGGGGAAACCCAGCAGCAGTTTGAGCTATTTATTTTGGAGAAGATTGAGCTTAGAGAGGATATGAATGAGGTTTTTTTAATGAAAGGATTATATTCAGCATATTAGATAGGTTATTTTATTAGATAGGGATGACAGAAATTACTCTTACTGACAAGCTTGGAAAAGAGTTAGATTTGGTGCCAAAAAGTACTTCCTACTGCAAAACTTCTGGAGCTTATGGAAAGAAACTCTGAGATGTGGGCACCAATATATTTTTGGCTTCATGAGAGAGCATTGGAAGGGGAAGGGGGTAATTCTGGACAGGAAACCTGGAAGCAAGTGTGTTTCCCGGATGTCCAGCAGGATTTAACTGCAGGATGTATTTTAAAATTTTCTTAGTAGCTTTCTGGGAGGCAGCCAGGTTGATTAACAGGCTGCTTGCCTGCTGCAGCCAAACTGCCAAGAAGATGGAGGGTTAAGAATACATGTGGGCATGGAGGTTCCAGAGGTCACGGCAGTGACATTGCAGGGTAAAATGGATGCTAGATGAGAAAGCTGGATATTGAGGAAGCAAAGTCAGAGATCGACTAAGCATTTAAGAAGTGAGCTTGGTATGTAAATGCAGCTTTGGGACCTATACAAACATACTTCTCCTTTTGCCTCCTCAACTGATCCGCTCTATCGAGAGATACAGCCTGGACAATGGGCCATCAGGCATCCATTTTTATACTAATCCCATACTAATTCATTTGTACTCACATTCCTATCAGTTATCCCCTCAGAATCTAACATTAGAGGCAATTTTCAGTGGCTAATTAGCTTACAATCCCATACATTTTTGACATTGGGTGAAAACTGGAGTACCCAGATGGAAGCACACCTGGCCATGAGGAGAATGTGTAAATTCCAGACAGCACAAGAGGTCAGGAATGAACTCAACTAACAGAAGTTGTGGCTCTACCAGCTGTGCCATGCTGTCACCCATGAACAAAATTTTAAAACATAAACAAGAAACTTCATTCATTTACTGATTGTCTAAGAATGGAACACAAACACTCTATTTCTGAGACTTGTCATGGAAAGAAATTAACAGGTGGACAGAGGGAAAAGATTCAAAGCTCAAAGCCTCACCCTGCCCCCCCCCAAAAAAAAACTGGGAATGCCTGGCCCATGATCGGTTAAAGTGAGGAAGGACCATTTGGGATGAATTTGTGAACCTCAGGTCAATGCATCAGGAACATACAGAAAGTTCGAGTAAGGAGAAGCAGCAGGAGTATGCCACCCCACAAACTACTCACCCACCTGCCCATTCAGTGGAAGAGTGGCCAAACTGAATTATTAATTATTAAATTTAGACATCCAGCACAGTAACAAGCCCTTCCAGCCCATAAACCTGTACTGCCCTAATACACCCAATTAACCTATAACTCCCTGTACATTTTGTAGGGTGGGGGGAAATTGAAGCACCCAGAAGAAACACACACAGACACAGAGAGAATATACAAACTCCTTACAGACAGCGCTGGATTCCAACCCAGATCCCTGGTGCAGTAATAACACTGCGCTAACCACTAACCACCTCAGTACTCACAAGACTGGAATGCAAATAAGTGACTCTCTATCCCAAAGGATTGCCTAATAAACAGAAGAGTGAATGAGTTTGGTTAAGTTTTTAATATTGGGTTCTCACCCAAGACTGTTTCTTTTTAAAAATGAGAAAAATATCAGCACCTATCTGCCTCATAATTTAATTTAACTTTTCCCCTTTCAATGTCTCAAGGATAGATTTTATCACATTTGCAAATTTTGAATACGATTATCTGAGTGGAATGTATGAGGACTCTAAAGGAGAACTAAAGGAAAAGGCCATTATACGGGTAAATGTTTAATCCCTTAAGAATCTATATCTTGTTTGATTGTATTAAAGAGTCAGAGTTCTTATTAAATTGCCAACTAGGTTTCCTTTTCTTTGTGCTTCAACTTCTCCAAATGAAAACATTAAGGTTGGAAGTGCTTGACTGCTTTTGATTAGCTGGGACGGAACCAAACAGATCCAAAGAAATGTCTTTGATAGCTTCTCAGTGCTAGAAAAAAGATAAATAATTAAGTAATAAAGTTCTTCCACAGTAAAAACAAAAGAAATACATTTGAAAATGACAAAGAATAGCAATCAACAATTCATACTATAATTCATACTTTTCTTCTTTGGCTTGGCTTTGCGGACGAAGATTTATGGAGGGGTAATGTCCACGTCAGCTGCAGGCTCGTTTGTGGCTGACAAGTCCGATGCGGGACAGGCAGACACGGTTGCAGCGGTTACAAGGGAAAATTGGTTGGTTGGGGTTGGGTGTTGGGTTTTTCCTCCTTTGTCTTTTGTCAGTGAGGTGGGCACTGCAGTCTTCTTCAAAGGAGGTTGCTGCCCACCAAACTGTGAGGCGCCAAGATGCACGGTTGGAGACGAGATCAGCCCACTGGCGGTGGTCAATGTGGCAGGCACCAAGAGATTTCTTTAAGCAGTCCTTGTACCTCTTCTTTGGTGCACCTCTGTTCGGTGGCCAGTGGAGAGCTCACCATATTACACGATCTTGGGAAGGTGATGGTCCTCCATTCTGGAGATGTGACCTACCCAGCACAGTTTGATCTTCAGCAGCGTGGATTCGATGCTGTCGGCCTCTGCCATCTCGAGTACTTCGATGTTGGAGATGAAGTCGCTCCAATGAATGTTGAGGATGGAGCAGAGACAACGCTGGTGGAAGCATTCTAGGAGCCGTAGGTGGTGCCGGTAGAGGACCCATGATTCGGAGCCGAACAGGAGTGTGGGTATGACAACGGTTCTGTATATGCTAATCTTTGTGCGGTTTTTCAGTTGGTTGTTTTTCCAGACTCTTTTGTGCAGTCTTCCAAAGGGGCTATTTGCCTTGGCGAGTCTGTTGTCTATCTCGTTGTCGATCCTTGAAATGGTGAAGCCATTTCATCCGATGAAATGGTGCAGCTGAGATAGGTAAACTGGTTGACCGTTTTGAGTTTTGTGTGCCCGATGGAAATGTGGGGGTCTGGTAGTCACGGTGGGGAGCTGGCTGATGGAGGACCTCAGTTTTCTTCAGGCTGACTTCCAGGCCAAACATTTTGGCAGTTTCCGCAAAGCAGGACGTCAAGCGCTGAAGAGCTGGCTCTGAATGGGCAACTAAAGCGGCATCATCTGCAAAGAGTAGTTCACGGACAAGTTGCTCTTGTGTCTTGGTGTGAGCTTGCAGGCGCCTCAGATTGAAGAGACTGCTATCCGTGCGGTACCGGATGTAAACAGCATCTTCATTGTTGAAGTCTTTCATGGCTTGTTTCAGGACCATGCTGAAGAAGATTGAAAAGAGGGTTGATGCGAGAACGCAGTCTTGCTTCATTCCATTGTTAATGGAGAGCTCATTGCTCTATCTGACCCGACCTTGTTGGTTTTCGTGCAGTTGGATAACCATGTTGAGGAACTTTGGGGGGCATCCGAGGCTCTCTAGTATTTGCCAAAGTCCTTTCCTGCTCATGGTGTCAAAGGCTTTGGTGAGATCAACAAAGGTGATGTAGAGTCCTTTGTTTTGTTCTCTGCACTTTTCTTGGAGCTGTCTGAGGGCAAAGACCATGTCAGTGGTTCCTCTGTTTGCGCGAAAGCCGCACTGTGATTCTGGGAGAACATTTTAGGCGACACTAGGTATTATTCTATTTAGGAGAATCCTAGCGAAGATTTTGCTTGCAATGGAGAGCAGCGTGATTCCCTGTAGTTTGAGCAGTCTGGATTTCTCGCCTTTGTTTTTGTACAGGGTGATGATGATTGCATCACGAAGGTCCTGAGAAAGCTTTCCTTGGTCCCAGCAGAGCTTGAAAAACTCATGCAGTTTGGCATGCAGAGTTTTGCCGCCAGCCTTCCAGACCTCTGGGGGGATTCCATCCATACCTGCTGTTTTGCCACTTTTCAGTTGTTCAATTGCCTTATATATCTCTTCCCGGGTGAGGACCTCATCCAGCTCTAGCCTTAAAGTCTGTTGAGGGAGCTGGAGCAGGGTGGATTCTTGGACTGAGCGGTTGGCACTGAAAAGAGATTGGAAGTGTTCTGACCATCAGTTGAGGATGGAGATTTTGTCGCTGAGGAGGACTTTGCCGTCTGAGCTGCGCAGCAGGCTTTGGACTTGAGGTGAGGGGCCATACACAGCCTTTAGAGCCTCATAAAAACCCCTGAAGTCGCCAATGTCTACGCTGAGCTGGGTTCGTTTGGCGAGGCTAGTCCACCACTCATTTTGGATCTCCTGGAGTTTGCGCTGAAGATGGCTGCATGTGTGACGGAAGCCTCCTTTCTTCTCTGGCCAGGACGGCTTTGTAAGGTGAGCCTGGTGGGAAGCTCGCTTCTTTGCCAACAGCTCCTGGATTTCCTGGTTGTTTTCGTCAAACCAGTCCTTGTTTTTCCTGGAGGAGAAGCCCAGTACCTCTTCAATGGATTGCAGTATGGCAGTCTTCAGCTGATCCCAGAGGGTTTCAGGGGACGAGTCCGTGAGGCGGATTGCATCCTCGAGATTTGCTTTGAGGTTTGCCTGGAAGTTTCCTCTCACTTCGTCTGACTGCAAGTTTCCAACATTGAACCTCTTTCTGGGGGCTTTACTGTTCCTGGACTTTGGCTTGAAGTGAAGGTTGAGCTTGCAGCCAACAAGCTGGTGGTCAGTGTGGCATTCCACGCTGGGCATGACCCTGGTATGGAGCACATCTCGTTTGTCTCTTTCTCGCACCAGGACGTAGTCCAGGAGGTGCCAGTGTTTGGATCGGGAATGCATCCAGGTAGTCTTCAGGCTGTCCCTCTGCTGAAAAAGGGTGTTTGTAATGACAAGCCGCTGTTCTGCGCAGAGCTCCAACAGGAGGCACCCGTTGTCGTTGCACTTGCCGACACCATGCTTGCCCAGGATTCCTGGCCAAGTTTCTGTGTCTTTGTCGACGCGAGCGTTGAAGTCGCCAAGGATGACAACCTTGTCGGCTGTAGGGGTGCGTTGAATGAGGTTGCACAGATCAGTGTAGAACTTGTCCTTTTCTGCTGGTTCCGCCTGGAGGGTTGGAGCATAGACACTGATGAGGGTGATGTGACGCTTGTTTTGAATTCATACTATATACCGAATATATGCATATAATAGTCAAAATTTGTGGACCAATTTTCAGGGTAAAATTCTGGTGGTCGAATATTATATGCATACTACTTTTGACCGCGCTAAGTATCTGCATCATTCGAGGAGTTCCAGGCGGGCAGCCACCCAGGACCAGATAGGGAGTCAGAAGCTCCAATGGGTGAGCGGCCTGGCCAAAAATAAAGTGGTCGACTTTTAAATGCAATATATGGAAAATACCAGATTTTGGAGCAAAAAATAGGGGATCAACTTTTACATGGAATTGACTTTTACGTGCGTATATACGGTAAAGTGTATGTTATCTGCAGTCTTAAGCAACCTATGAGCTGATAGACATATATGCCCCTGTTTTAAAGTTTGATCAGCGTATAAATTACTCAAGTTTTATTTTTTCATTTATGACAGTTCCAGGTTCACTTAATTATGCAATTGCCTTATAATTTCAGAATATCACATCAGAGTAACTAAGTGGGTGGAAATACTTGCTGTAAAATTGTGACACATTCCCTGCAATTATAGAAACTAAGAAAAACAGAATTAATTCAGAATAATCTGAATTATGGAAGATAATTCTGGTTTTTTCCAGTCTGAGACTCTCCAGATTTATGCATGATCTCCTACAATACATAATGATGAGGCAGGAAAACCCTTCAAGAATTTAGTCAATGGGCAACTTCCCAAAATTACAAATATTATGGACAGGACCTGGTCCAAAATTGGTGCGTGTGGCATTTTATTTTAAGATACCAGCAAAGAGTTCCTCTACATGTGAGTTAACACATGGCAAACAGGTATTTGTGGCCTCCATCTGTTATTTGACCATGGGTACTGCGCCTGTCTCTGGTAGTTAAAACTGGAGTGGCCTCTCCAGGGCACAAGCCAGAGCAGAATTGATATAGAGATCCATCTGTTGCCCATGTACCCCACTCTCCATGCTAATGCCAGGTCCAAATTTTGGTGCCAGGAGTTGCCGTGTTGATGCAGGGTACAACAGTCAGCCACCTTCAGGACTCCAACTTAGGATTTTTCCTCGGGATCTTCTCCCAAAGTCTTTCCCATGAGCGGGTATAGCCACAAGGCAGCGAACATTTGAAATCAGAGTTTTCCCTCTTCTAGGTGAGTTACTATCTGTGGTTAATGAGCTCCATCTGCCTGGAGTAACTGGTTTCAAGGCACCAGTGGCCCACCTTTGCCCCTTCTCCTGTCAGGGAGAACACCTCTGCCAGGCATCAGAACTATGCCACACGTGAAGGCCAAGAGTTGAGACGCATACCACAAAGAGCATCTGTGTAACAGTGGAAACTCATCCCCACTGACACTCTGAAGTTATGACAACCTTTACAGGACATAGGCATTTTCAATTTAAATAGACATACAGCATGGTAACAGGCCCTTCCAGATCATGAACCGGTGCTGCCAAATACCCAAATTAACCTACAACCCTTATTATTTTGAAGGATCCTAGAGCATCCAGAGGAAACCCATGGAGTCATGGGGAGAATGTACAATCTCCTTACAATCAGTGTCAGATTCGAACCCAGGTCGTTGGCACTGCAATAGTGTTGCACTAACCATTACACTCTCCATACCGCCAAAGTATCAAAGACCATAGTACTTCCTTTCCTTCTCAAAACATTTCGTTTTAATAATTTAGTGTACTTAATGGAAACAGAATGAATAGCATTTGGGTTCCACATTAGTTATTGTGAATAAATGTTTATTCCTTGAAGGGTGACTGTGCCCTGCATTTAGTATTTACCCACCCAGTTTAAGTAAATTCCATATTCATATACATTTATGGAGAAAGACAACTTTCTAAATCTTTTTAGGCATCAAAAGACACCAAGATGCAAAATTGCCACTAGCTCTAAATACCTGATTCACATCACAAATTAAAATGGGGCCTTTGAAGATGCAAAAATAATATTTCCCAAAAGGCTAATTTTCTACATTACTGTTTCGTTTATAACTTCAACCTTGATGCCATGCATACATTTTACTGGGAGTGATTTATCCAATTCTCACAATATGGTGAGGCAATTAAATGATGCATATCAAAAATTGAAAGGTGGCACTAAACCTTTTAACAACGATGACAGCCTGAACACTATCTATACCATGATTGTGGAATGCCAGATTGAGTTCAATGCAAACTAGTGCTTTTTACTGTGGAACAGTGTCATCAATTAAAGTTTACAGAAAATTGGACTGTTGGTTCAAAAAAGGCTCAGTGCCACCTTCTTGAAAGCAGACATTAAATGTTGTCTTTGCCAGCAATTCTGAAAGGGATAAGTAAACTAAAAGCTGAACCTGGATTTTAATGTGCTTAAAATGTTTAATGGAGTGATGCGCCCTGGAATCGGACTGCGTGCGTTTACTCCTGCCGCGGCCGAGTAAAGGGGATGCACCCTTTGAGGATCAGAAAGAAAAGTTCCAGTAGAATTTTTTTTTAAAGACTGGAGAGAACTCTGCAATGGAGTTCACAGTTGTTAGTGTTTAGACTATTGGTTTTTGAGGTGTGTATTACTCCATAACTGTAAACAGCGGTCGTAGATCTCCAGAAATGGTTCGACCTAAAAGGGGAGGCAGGCCTCTTCAGCCCGGTTAAGCAACCTGCTTAGGAGAAGGTCACTCCGATATAAAACCTACGACCCAAGGACCTCGCTGCCACGTCCCAGCTTGCTTGGCCACGGCATACGAACCATGGGTGTAAAGAGTGGGGCCAGTACTGCGCACACTGCACTCCACCTAAAAGCTCCTTTGCAAGGCCCAAGGACAGGTCCACCTCCTCCCCCTCAAAAGATGCACACAAACTCAAGCTAGCATGCTGGAACATCAGAACCATGCTAGACAAGGCTGACAGCCACCGACCTGAACGTCGGTCTGCCGTCATTGCACATGAACTCCTCAGACTTGACATCGACATAGCCGCTCTCAGCGAAGTCCGCCTTGCAGATGTAGGCAGCCTCCAAGAACACGGCACGCGCTACACACTCTATTGGTCTGGCAAGCCTCAGGATGAACGATGCCTATCTGGTGTTGGCTTCATGGTCAAGAACAACATTGCCTCCAAACTCGAAAACCTCCCGACAGGCCACTCTGACCGGATCATGTCCATGCGACTCCCCCTTCAAAACAAGCGACGCATCACTCTCATCAGTGTCTATGCTCCAACCCTTCAGGTGGAACAAGCAGAAAAGGACAAGTTCTACACTGATCTGCGCAACTTCATCCAACGCACGCCTACAGCCGACAAGGTTGTCATCCTTGGCGACTTCAAAGCTCGCGTCGGCAAAGACTCAAAAACCTGGCCAGGAATCCTTGGCAAGCATGGTGTCGGCAAGTGCAATGACAACGGGCGCCTCCTGTTGGAACACTGCGCAGCCCCCAGAAAGAGGTTCAATGTTGGAAACTTGCAGTCAGATGTAGTGAGAGGAAACTTCTAGGCAAACCTCCAAGCAAAGTTTGAGGATGCAAACTGCCTCACGGACACGTCTCCTGAAACCCTCTGGGATCAGCTGAAAATGGCCATACTGCAATCCACTGAAGAGGTACCGGGCTTCCCCTTCAGGAAAAACAAGGACTGGTTTGACGAAAACAACCAGGAAATCCAGGAGCTGCTGGCAAAGAACCGATCTGCCCACCAGGCTCACCTTCCAAAGCCTTCCTGGCCAGAGAAAAAAAGAGCCTTCCGTCTCTCATGCAGCCATCTTCAGCGCAAACTCCGGGAGATCCAAAATGAGTGGTGGACTAGCCTCACCAAACGAACCCAGCTTAGCGCAGACATTGGCGACTTCAGGGGTTTTTATGAGACACTAAAGGCTGTGTACGGCCCCTCACCCCAAGTCCAAAGCCCTCTGCGCAGCTCAGACGACGAAGTCTTCCTCAGCGACAAGATCTCCATCCTCATTTGATGGTCAGAACACTTACAATCCCTTTTCAGTGCCAACCACTCAGTCCAAGAATCCGCCCTGCTCCAGCTCCCTCAACCACCCTTGAGTCTAGAGCTGGATGAGGCCCTTATCCGGGAAGAGACATATAAGGCAATTGAACAACTGAAAAGTGGCAAAACAGCAGGTATGGATGGAATCCCCCAAGAGGTCTTGAAGACTGGCAGCAAAGCTCTGCATACCAAACTGCATGAGTTTTTCAAGCTCTGCTGGGACCAAGGAAAGCTGCCTCAGGACCTTCGTGATGCCATCGTCATCACCCTGTACAAAAACAAAGGCGGGAAATCAGACTGCTCATACTACAGGGGAATCACGCTGCTCTCCATTGCAGGCAAAATCTTCGCTAGGATTCTCCTTAATAGACTAATACCTAGTGTTGTTGAAAATGTCCTCCCAGAATCACAGTGTGGCTTTCGTGCAAACAGAGGAACTACTGACATGGTCTTTGCCCTCAGACAGCTCCAAGAAAAGTGCAGAGAACAAAACAAAGGACTCTACATCACCTTTGTTGATCTCACCAAAGCCTTTGACACCATGAGCAGGAAAGGGCTTTGGCAAATACTAGAGCGCTTCGGATGCCTCCCCAAGTTCCTGAACATGGTTATCCTACTGCACAAAAACCTACAAGGTCGGGTCAGATAGAGCAATGAGCTCTCTGCACCCTTCTCTATTGACAACGGCGTGAAGCAAGGCTGCGTCCTCGCACCAACCCTCTTTACTATCTTCTTCAGCATGATGCTGAAAAAAGCCATGAAAGACCTCAACAATGAAGACGCTTTTTACATCCGATACCGCACAGATGGCAGTCTCTTCAATCTGAGGCGTCTGCAAGCTCATACCAAGACACGAGCAACTTGTCCGTGAACTACTCTTTGCAGACAATGCCGCTTTAGTTGCACATTCAGAGCCAGCTCTCCAGCACATGACGTCCTATTTTGCGGAAACTGCCAAAATGTTTGGCCTGGAAGTCAGCCTGAAGAAAACTGAGGTCCTCCATCAGCCAGCTCCCCACCATGACTACCAGCCCCCCCCACATCTCCACTGGGCACACAGAACTCAAAACGGTCAACCAGTTTACCTACCTCGGCTGCACCATTTCATCTGATGCAAGGATCGACAAAGAGATAGACAACAGACTCACCAAGGGAAATAGCGCCTTTGGAAGACTACACAAAAGAGTCTGGAAAAACAATCACCTGAAGAAACACACAAAGATCAGGGTGTACAGAGCCATTGTCATACTCACGCTCCTGTTCGGCTCTGAATCATGGGTCCTCTACTGGCATCACCTACGGCTCCTAGAACGCTTCCATCAGTGCTGTCTCCGCTCCATCCTCAACATTCATTAGAATGACTTCATCACCAACATCGAAGTACTCGTGCTGGTAGAGTCCGCAAGCATCAAATCCATGCTGCTGAAGGCCCAACTGCGCTGGATGGGTCACATCTTCAGAATGGAGGTCCATCACCTTCCCTAGATTGTGTTATATGGCGAGCTCTCCACTGGCCACTGAGACAGAGGTGCACCAAAGAAGAGGTACAAGGACTGCTTAAAGAAATCTCTTGGTGTCTGCCACATTGACCACCGCCAGTGGGCTGATATCGCCTCAAACCGTGCATCTTGGCACCTCATAGTTCGGCGGGCAGCAACCTCCTTTGAAGAAAACCGCAGAGCCCACCTCACTGACAAAAGACAAAGGAGGAAAAACCCAACAACCAACCCCAACCAACCAATTTTCCCTTGCAACCGCTGCAACCATGCCTGCCTGTCCCGCAATGGACTTGTCAGTCACCAATGAGCCTGCAGCTGACGTGGACATACCCCTCCATAAATCTTCGTCCGCAAAGCCAAGCCAAAAAAGAAAAAAGAAAATGTTTAAAAAATAAATATTGTACTCTATATGTCAACAACATGGACAACATGTCAGAATCAATTAATTGATTGCAAATTATTTTAGAAAATCATGAAAAGGCAAGATGTTTGAGTAATATATTTTTCATTAACTCCACCATTTTAGATAACCTTGTCTATAATAACATCTCAATTCCAGTAAAAGTAGATATAAATGCAAACTTACATAAATAAATATAACAACATTTATAAAACTCTTGAAAGTTCTCAAAATGATTATTATAATAGAATACATTTTAAAAAAATAGCTAATATATTTTCTGTTCTGAAAATTGAAAAAAATCTAACTTAAAAGCAGAAAATGTGTAAAAAGAGCTGAGTTAACATTTCAGGACAAAGACCCTTTATCAGAACCAGGGAAGAGTAAACAAGTCTGTTTTCAATAACATAGAATGTGAGGTAAAGAAATGGATAGACAAAGGGAATACCTTTAATACGGTAAGAACAAATTCTTTAAAGTAACAGAAGGTTTTTATGTTTCTCTGTGTGATGTGCAGCCTGATAGCAGGACTATGGGACATGCCCTGCAGGCCAAACTATATGAATAGAAAGAGAAAAATTGAGCCTAAATGATGACAGGCAAAAATGACCATTATGATACAGAGAGAAATAAAATGAAAATTACCTAATTTGGAGAATCAATATAGAGTCCAGCAGGCTCCAACTTGCACAGAATATAAAATGTTGTTCCTCAAGATGTTGTTAGGTGTACAAGAGGCCAATACAGATAGGGAGTGAGATGATGAATTAAAGTACCTGATAACCACCTTCTATCCTACATATTGAATATAAATGCTTCAGCAAGTGATGCCCAATCTGTGTTTGGTTTCGTCAATGTAGAGGAAACCATATCGTGAATATTGAATGTGGAAAAAGAGTAAGTGAATCACTGCTTCACCTGGAAAGGCTGTTGGGATCCCAGGATGATGAGGTGGTGTATCTTCTGCAAAGGTTTGTCAAAATGCCATAAGGTGGGGAGTGGTTGCTGGGGGTGGATCAGGAAGTTTCAAAAGGTACAGCCTCTTCAAAATGTGAGTGAAGTGGGTCTAGTGTTGGAGCTTAGGAAATTGCAATGGATGATCTGTTGAACATGAAGATCAGTGAGAAGAAGGTGGCAACCACAGAAACTTGCCGTATCCAGGAGGAAAGGAGATGAGGACAGAGGTGCAAGAGATATAGTCAAAAGCTCTTTTTCACTGTTACTGAAAATAAGTCACAGTTCAGACAAGTGAAGACATCACTGTGGCACTTGTGTGCCATAGCAGGAAGGAAGTTAGCAGTAAAAACTATTTGTGAGTTCTGTGTGACTATAGGAAACAGTACCAATGCAGTAGTTTTTAAAATAATTTTTCATGTTTTTGCATGATTTTTTTTATTTCTGCATTCAGTTTTATCTTTTGGAGATGCATGCAATTCAACTTTTGTACAGACAGTAACAATCAGGTTCCATATGGAAGTCCAATGGCCAATCTCCAGCATTCCTTCTACATTATATCTTGCATTGCCTCCTTAACTGGTCTTTTGGGTTTACCAAATCTTTCTCTGACCTTCCTTTCTCCTCACCATCAAGCACTGACCATCATGACTTTAGCTGTTCAGATTATGCTCTCTAAACTCATGTTTCATCTTGACCTCCTCATAATTATGTTTTTATCCTTGCATTTTATCCTCATTATTAAATCTTCATCCTATTAATGTTCTGTGTTCAAATTTCTCCCTTTTTTAAACAACAGTTTTCTTGAAAGTGTGAAATGTGATTCTAAAATATACAACAATAACTTGGATATAATTGAAAGCAAAAAATTCAAATATTTGAATATTATGTTGGATTCACATGAGTTATGACCTCAAATCCCCTGCCACAATTGCTTCTGAATTTCCCTATTATTAAAGTATGTATCTCATGACCAAAGTTTAGAGTTACAGCTTTTGCAGCTTTTCACAAAATATGCAAGGCACTAAAAACTTTTCTCCTTTGGCAAATATTTAGGTGTTTTCCTCTTTGAAATAAATATCAATCGGTGCATTTAAACAGGAAAGTCTGCAGACACTGATTGTGGTGGAATATACAAAAGTGCAGGAGAAATTCAGCAGGTCTTGGCAGCATCTTCAGGAAGCAGCCTTTTGGGCCTGAGCCTGTCACCAAGGTAAGAAGAAAAAGCAGGCAGGTGCCTAAATATAAAGGTGAGGAGTAGAGGGAAGAAGGGCAGAGGGAGCGAGCACAGGCCAACAAGCAAGGGGGTCCGAGGTGGATATAGGTGGGAAGGCAGAAGAGAAAAAAAAGCTGAGGTGATGGGGGAGGGTAACCCTCTGAATGGAGATGGAAGGGAGAAAGAACTCTACACATGCATCCACACCTCCTCCCTCACCACCATTCAGGCAGCAAACAATCCTTCCAAGTGAAACAATACTTGTGATTCTGCAGAAGTAATATACTGCATCCAATTATCCTAGAGCCTCCTCTACATCAGAGAGAGTGGATGCAGATTGGGAGATCATTTTTTGAGCATATTTGTTCTGTTTAGTGTGATAACATGGTCCTTCTAGTGGCCAACCATTTTAATAACACCCCATTCCCACACCGACATGTCTTCCCATGGCCTCATGCACTGTCAGACAAAGGCTACCTGCAAATTGAAGGAACAGCACCTAATATTCCATCTAGGCACTCTCCAACCAGATGGCAGTTACACTGAATTCTCCAGTTTCCATTAAACCCCTCCTCTTTTCTTCTCTTTCTTTCACTATCTTTTCCTCCAGCTTTTCAACCCCTTTCCTCTCCGTTCAGAGACCTATCCCCTCACCTTATCACCTCAGCTTTTTTTCTCCTCTGCCCTCCCATGCATATCCACCTCTTGCCTATTGGCCTGTGCTCCTCCTCCTGTCCCTTCTTCCCTCCTTTCCTCTCCTCCCCCATCCATTTTATTTAGGTGCCTATCTGCTTTTTGCTCAACGAAGGGTTCAGGCCCAAAATGTTGGTTACCCTTTGCTTCCTATAGATAGTGGTTTTCAAACTGCCCCATAAACTCACATTCTACCTTAAGCAATCCCTATGCCATAAGTGCTCTGTGATTGCTTAAGGAGGTATGTGAGTGGAAAGAAAAAGGTTCGAAAATCACAGTTTTTAATTGTACCTAATAGATTTATTATGTGCAGTTTCATAATCCAATGACAATGACAATTTTTCTCATGCAAAATATTTCAGTAACAATTCGGTCTAGAGCAGTGGTTCTCAACCTTCCCTTCCCACTCACATACCACTTTAAGCAACCCTTATTAATCACAGAGCACTGATGGCATAGGGAATACTTAAGCTGGAATGTGAGTTTAGGGGGCAGTTTGAAAAGGATTGCTATAGATGGAGGGTGTCTTGCTGAGTTTCTCTAGCACTTTTGTGTATTTCATCAGTGCATTGCTGAGAAGAAATTGAACTGCCACCTTATTTTCTCTGTGTTTATGTCATTCTTTCACAATTTTATCCAATAAAATGATGTATTTTTATTTAGTTCACTGCAACTGTAACCTCAAATATGCAATTGACTACAGTGGAATGGATTTCATGAATTATTCCTGGCAACCTAGAAGATGAGTGCAATAGGCAGGCACATTGTCATTTTATATTTTTTTAAATGTTGTATTAACCAAATATTAGTTGTAAATTATTTGTTCCAATCAAGATGTGAGGGAGTTCAGATTTATTATCAAAGTACATACATGACAACACATAAAACCCTGAGATTATTTTTCTGCTGGCAAGCAGAATTACCACTTATTGGTAGTGCGGAAAAAAATATACATGTAAACAAACTGACTGTGCAATACAGAGAGGGGAAAAAAACAATGAAGTGCAAAAGTAAGAGTCCTTAAATAAATCCCTGATTGAGTTTATTGTTGAGGAGTCTGATGGTGGAGGGGTAGTAACTCTTCCTGACACTGCTGGTGCGGGTCTTGTGGGCACATATTTCCTCTTTCTTTTTTGTAACAGCGAGAACAGAGCATGTTCTGGGTGGTTTGGATCCTTGATGATTGCTGCTGCTTTCCGTTGTCAGCATTCCCTGCAGATGTTCTTGATGGTGGAGAGGGTTTTGCCTGTGATATCCTGGTCTGGGTCCACTACCTTTTGTGGGGTTTATGCTTGGGGGTATTGGTGTCCGCATACCAGGCTGTGATGCATCCGGTCAGCACACTTTCCACCACACATCTGTAGAAATTTCCCAGGGTTTCAGATGTCATACCAAACCTCCGCAAACTCCTGAGGAGTAGAGGTGCTAACGTGCTCTCTTCGTGATGTCATTAGTGCAGGAAAGATCCTCCAAGGTAGTGACTCCCAGGAATTTAAATTTGGTCACCCTCTCCACAAATGATCACTGGATTGTACACCTCTGGTTTTCCCTTCCTGAAGTCAGCAATCAGCTTCCTGATTTTGGTGACAATGAGTATGAGGTTGTTGTTGGTTCACCATTTGGCCAAGTTTACGATCTCCCTCCTGTATGATGATTCATCACCCCTTCTTATAGAATCCACTACTGTGGTATCGTCAGTGAATTTGTAGATGGTGTTGTTGTCAAATCAAGCCACTCAGTGTAAAGTGAGTGGAGCAGGGGGAAAAGAATGCAGCCCTGTGATGCTCTAGTACTGATAGAGATTGTGGTCTGCAGGTGAGGAAATCCATGATCCAATTACACAGAGGGTTGCTGAGCCCTAGGCCTTGAAGTTTGCTGCTCAGTTTTGAGGAGATGATGGTGTTAAATATGGAACTGTAGTCGATAAAGAGCATCCTGATGTATGCATCTTTGCTGTCCAGATGTTCCAGAGCTTTGTGTAGAGCTAGTGAGATGGCATCCGCCATAGACCTGTTACTACAATAAGTGATTTGGAATGGATCCATGTCGCTGTTCAGACAGGAGCAGATCTGCTTCATCACCAGCCTTTCAAAACACTTCATCACTGTTGATGTGAGTGCCACGGGTTGATAGTCATTTTGGCAAGTTACCACACTCTTCTTGGGCACTAATATGATTGACGTCTGTTTGAAACAGGTGGGTAGCATGCCCTGCTGGAGTGAGATATTGAAGATATCAGGGAATACATTGGTAAGTTGGTCAGCACAGATTTTTAATACTCGGCCAGGATCTCCATCTGAACCAGATGCTTTCCTTGGATTCACTCTCCTGTATGTCTTCCTTGGATACGGACAGGATGGGATCATTGAAGGTACGGACTGGTGGTTCTCTCTTGTTCTTGTGGTTGAATCAGGCTTCTAAGTTCATCTGGGAGTGAAGCTTTGCCATTTCCTATTGTACCCGATTTGGTTTTGTAGCAAGTAAGTCATTTAAGCCCTGCCACAGCTGTTGAGTATCATTCGTGGTGTCCGTTTTCATCCGGAAACTCAATTCACCCTGGAGATGGCTTTCCTTAGGTCATACCTGTTCTTTCTATATTGATCTGGATCTCTGGACTTAAATATCTGTAATCTGGCTCTCAGCAGTTTCTGGATTTCATTGTTTGATTTGGTATAACCCTGAACGATTTAGTGGGACACATGTCCATAGCTGTTTTGATGAAGACTGTAGCAGCCATTCAGATCCTCAGCTGAGTCCTTGAATACCACCCAATCCACTGACTCGAGGAAGTCCTATAACTGTTCTTCAGCCTCCTGTGACTATCTTCTAGCTGACATGATCTCCGGAGCCTCACTTTTTAGGCAATGTCTGTATAAAGGCAGAAGGAGAACAGCCAGATGATCTGACTTACTGAAATGCAATTTTCGGGAAAGAACGGGTAGGCCTTCTAATCTTGGTGCACGAGTGATCGCTTGAATTGGTACCTGTGGTAAAGCAGATTACATGCAGGTAGAAGTTGGGCAGGGTTTTATTGAGACAGGCTTGGTTAAATTCTCTGACTAAGATTTGAGTGCATTATTTACTGACCACATCAGGTAGCTCCAAAAGTATCTGTTTGTAATCGGCATTAGGAGGGATATAAACTCCCACAGTATAAATTGGGGAGAATGTCACTGCTCTCAGAAGGGATATCTTGGAGAGCTTATCCATCAAGGCTAAGTAGGTAGAACTCAGGAATAAGGAAGTTGCAATCACTACAGAAAAAATATTCAAAAGGCCTTCAAATTGCCAGCGAAGCTTGGGGTACAGATACAACAGCATAGGAACAAGCCCTTCAGCCTATATTGTTTGCACCAAACATGATACCAAATTAAATTTTTGCTGCTTGCATATGATGCATACCCCTCCCTGTGTGCATGTGTCTATCTAGAAGCCTCTTAAACAGATATGCAGATAGATCACAGACAGATGTGAAAGCAACAGGTTCATCTAGTTGTTGATTTTAATTTCCCCAATATTGACTGGGATTCTCTTATCACCAAAGGCGATGGAATTTTGTTTAGTATATCAGGGTGGTTTCTTGAAACAACATGCAGAAAGTAGAAATGGGAATAAGGGTGAACTGGACTTTATTTTGGGAATTTAATTTTTAATTTTAACGATAAGACATGGTAAAGGCCCTTCTGGCCCATGAAACCCATGCAGCCCAATTACACCCAATGAACCTACCAACCCCATACACTTTGGAGGGTGGGAGGAAACAGGAGCACCTAGAGAAAATGCAGGCAGGTCAAGTGGAGAATATAAAGTGTCAGATTCAAACCCAGTGACTACCACTGTAATAGCATTGTGCTAACCATGCCACCCCAATGAGTCTGGCCAGGTGATTGTAGGGGAGGTATCTCCAGAACAGTGTGTATAGTTCTCTAAGTTTTCAGATAGTTATGGATAAGATAAGCCTTATCCTTGGGTAAAAATGCTAAATTGAGCAAAGGCAAACTGCAACAGTATTAAACAGGAATAGCCTTGGAAGATAAGCACCCCTAGATGTCCCTTCTGAGAGGAACAGTGACATTCCTCCCAATCTTCATTAGAGAAGAAACTGATTATTGATAATAACAGGAGCAAAAGTGTTCATTATTAAGTTTTGGTTAACACAAGCATTTAAAATCTATTATTGGGGAAAATAGATTGGGAGAGGCTATTTGAAAGGAAATCTACATTGGACAGCTTGGGATCTTTTAAAGGCTGACTAGTTAGGGTTCAGGACCAGCATGTTTCTGTGAAGATGAAAGATAAGGATGCACTGACAATTTTGAATGGTTTAGGTAGGTGATATTAGACAAAGTTCTTGAGATGCAAGGAATAAATAATAAAACAAAAAAAAAGGAAAGAACTTCTGAAGAAAGGATACTGAAGAAAGCACTGACAGAAATGGTTGGGGCATTGACAGAGATCTTTGTAACCTCTTCACTACAAGAAGAAGTTCAAAGAGAATGAAAAATAGCTCCTATTTTTCCTTGGTTTAAGAATAGCAATATGGATTAAACCAGGACAATTATTACTTCAGTGGTAGGGAAATAATTGGAGAAAATTCTTAGGGACAAAATGTATTTGCATTTGGGAAAGCATAGACATGAGAGAAAGTCAGCATGGCTTTGTTCAGGGAGGTCTAGTCCCACAAATTTGATGAAGTTTTTTGAGGAAGTGATGAAGCAGTTGACAAGGTCTCTCATGGTAGCGTTAGAGGATTATTTTTCTGACTGGAAATCTTTGACCAATGATTTTCTGCAAGGACATCTGTTTCATGAAAAAGTAGAATGTCTAATTAATATGTTTGCAGATGGCATGAAAATTCATAGCATTATGGACAGTGAGGAAGATTGACAAAGGGTATAGGTCAATTGGAAGTTTAGGCCAAGAAATGGCAGATGGAATTTAATTTGAAACTGTGTGAGGTGCTGCATTTTGGGAGATAAAGTAAGAGAAGAAAGTATACAGTAAAAGTCAGACACTTAAGAGCATTAATGTAAAGAGGGATGTAGGGGTGCAAGCAAAAATAAGATAATGAAAGTGGCAACAAAAGTAAATTAGAAGGCTTGCTTACCTTTATTGGTTAGAGTATTAAATAGAAAGGTCGAGAAGTCATGTTGTGGCTGCAAAACACTTTAGTGAGGCCACTTTTGGAATATTGTGTGCAGTTCTGGTTGCCACATTATAGGAAAGATATGGTGGCTTTGGAGACAGGGTAGAAGAGATTCACCAGGATACTGCCTGGATTAGAGAGCATAAACTATCAGAAGAGGTTGGACAAACTTGTGTTAATTTCTTGGATGTGTTGAAGTCTGAGGGCCGACCCAATAGAACTGCATAAAATTAGGAGTGGCATAGACAGTGTGGTGGAACACTGTAATCCATGCATTGTACCGGTTGGCCTGCCTCTCATACTGTAGTTCTTCCTCCTCAGGCTTCCTAATAAAGGCAGTACCTCCCAATTCCCTCCCTCAGTACTGCCTTGGAATTGGGCCTACAGCGTGTAAGATATGCCTGTAAGTTTATAGTGATTAAAGCCTATTCATCTCGACTTCTGGTCTGTCGGGTCTAATTGATAATGCCATACTCAGGCATAAAATGAGAGATGGAAAGTTTAAAGGAACTGTGCAAGTATTTTACAGACAGTGTTAGGTGCCTGGAACACCTTGCCAGAGCAGGAAGAAAATACAATAGTTTAAAGAAGATTTATGAGGCAACTTGTTTAAAAATAACAAGTGGTGGGTGCCTGCCTGCTGCCAGGGGAGAAGGTGGAAGCAAGTGCATTATTAAAGTATAAAAGGCATTTACACAGTCAGATGAATAGGCAGGAAATAAAAGGATATTGACTATATGAAGGCAAATGAGATTAATTAGATTGGCATCATGGTCAGACATGGTGCTGTATTGTTCTATTGTAGCCACGCACTACTCAAAAGAAGACACATACATGTAGTGTAGTCATGTTAAGCTCAGAGTTTTAATAAGGCTCAAGCCCAACTTTTATATTGCACTGTTCCTGCCGTGGCCCTCCTTGGCTGCTGTCATAACATGCATAACAAAAACAGGATTCCCGCACACAGGTACTTTCCTGCATAACAATGCCCTTCTTCCCCGCGCCCTGTCCCTGTCTGTTGGCTTCGTAGCAAGGCCAGCGCCACTTTAGGGTCGCTGGCCTTTAAGCTGCCCTTGCCGTTAACCTGCCGGTTCACTTGTTGGGCCCAGCGTCGCTGCGTGGGCTGCTGGCCTTTGGTTGTGCTCGCTGCCCGGAGCAGCAGCTCGATCACCGCCCACATTATGTTCTTAAATTCCTTGGGGTATATGCTGATTCAGAAGTTCCGGTAAATTACCAGAGAAACATGCTCTACATTCTTATATCAACTCCACCCAAAATTAATTTTACATTACTCTTTATTAATCATATGCCTAGTTTGAATGTAAAATAGAGTTGGATTCAATGGTAGTGACCTATTTTAGAAAACGGAAGGGAAATTAGGAATGGAATGTGATCACATTAGTATTATTTTTAAATATAATTAGCTCATATGCAGTAGCTCTGCATCAGCAAACAGTCCTGCATCAGAAATTATATATGTATTCATTCACAAGCAGCACTGAAAAAAAACAACTCTATATAGAACATGAGTCATTCATTACAGCTTAAAGCAGGAGATGCAAAGACCATTCCAGTGTGACACTATTCAAAGAGCAATGTGCAATTACACTCTGAGATTACTCTAATATAATCTACTCCAATAAATCAGTGAGCAATCTTTCAAACTCTGCCCAAAATATTTTACTTTGCTGCAATCATACTTCAAATAGCTGCAGAATCTATAAAAAGTTACTTGCACAAATTTGTAGGGAATGTTCCACAAAAATAAAGCAGACTTTTCTCTGGAAATTGTTTTTCGCAATTGCTTTTTTTAACTTATGAAGACAGAAGACAAAAAAAAAAGATCTTACATTCATACAGCAGTCTCATTCACAACCTCAGGATAACCTATAAACAAGAAAGTATTGTGTAATATATTGTCATATAACAATTTCTCCAAAAAAAGTTTTAAAATACATGTTTACTGTAGTGGTGCATCAAACATTATCCAATATGTTGAAAAAATAAGCATTTTCTGAAAAATTATAGGTTGATAAAGAATAAAAGGCATCTGGGAATAATATTCGGTCTGCATTTTCTTCATGACTTTTATTTGATTGTTTTCCCATGTGCAATAATTTCCAGCAAGTTGAAAGTAATTTTGACCATCTTTGGAAATAAAAGTTAACAAATAATTATGGTACATACTGATCTATACAATTTGAGATGGGTTCTTGGGTTCATGTATCTATGGGCCTATTTATAGAGGAAAAAAATTAATGTAAAGGCGGATATTCTCCACCCTTACATTGATTCATCTACCTTTATAAAAGCGCCGATGGCAGATACTGGATGGGGACTCCGATCCTTTTAGAGGGGTAGTCTCACAGGTGAAGTGAGTCACTCCACCTCGCTCCATAAAGGCAATGCTGCTGAAGGTGGCTGCTTATGGGCGGGGTGATGACGTCATGATGACACCTCAGCCCGCGACCCAGGAGCCACCACCAGGGCTCCCACAGTGATTGGTGCTGGAGCTAGTGCTCCCTCTTGCCACCCGGAAATATCCTCTTCCTGTTCCTCCTCCGCCCCACACTCCTTCACCAAAGCCGCCCAGACCGAGGAGCTGGAGAGAATGGGAATGAACATGCAAGATGAAGGAGTGGGTAAGCCCCATGTGGACAAGGAGAGTCGGAGCCCAGCTAGCTGCCAGGGCTAGAGGCCAAAGGGAGCCGGGTGCTGAACTCCACGGCCCAGGAGGAAGGAGGAGAGATGCTGAGGAGTGGAGATAGAGAAGCAGAGCCAGGGAGTCCGATGGATGAAAGAGGGGAGTGAAGAGCCAGGCAGAAGAACTAGAAGAAGGATCAATGGTGCTTTCATTACCAATAATCACCCACACAGCTTCATTTCCCAGAATGGTACCAGCTGCATGGGGGAATTATAGGTAACAAAGACAGCCATTGCTCAGTGTGTATCTTCAACCTCATGGCAATGGGTGGCATCACACGCCCTGCCTCCCTCAGCTCCAAAGGACAGCTCCTGATGCCGCTCTCTATAAAAGCAACACTGGAGCAGCCTTATAGGCCTTCTCCATAAAAAAGTAAGTCTGCCTTTTTCTTCCCCCAATGGAGCCAGCCTAAATGCCGCGTAGCTCCATAAAAACTGATGGAATAAGAAATCCTTTCTCTTTCTTTCATCCCTTTGGATCTATGATGCTCAATTATCTTCTGCTAATGGGATGATATGCTGAACATTTGTTTCTCTTCTTTTTCAAGAAACCCTGTGTAACCATTCATTTTTAGGATATGGAAGAAGCTGGTGTCTCATGGTATTTTGATTTATACTGCGAAAACGTTTGGTTTCTGGTCAGCCCTTCTCCATTTTATCATAGAATAACATCAAAACACAAAAATGAATAAGAGCCAGAAATAATCAATAAACTCCTCATAAGTATCTTTAGATAAGATCTTTATTGAGGGACAAATTAGGTCCATCCATAACCTTAACGATGTGCAATGACATAGAGACCCTGATTTGAAAGGGGAACACAGGGAAGTTCATCTCGACAATGTATTTCCTACTCCAGCGGAAGGCCTTAAACTGGGCCTTCACAAATCAAGGCAAAACGTGGAAGTCAGACTTAGGAATAATGATTGATGAGCAGTGCTGGTCAGATCTGTGTCAGAACAGCATGAGTGTTTATTAATCCACACTATAGGCTGGTATAACTTTCTGGCTCTTCGCTCCCCTCTTTCAATGGACACTCGCAAGAACTTGTACAAGCCCCCCATGAATGCGGTCTGTGCAAGGTACCTCCTTGGTACGAGCCCAGCAACCCAGGAAGACGGCTGAGTCTTACCTGGGACACTTGCGAGTGTTGGCCCAACCATGTCTGGCTGAACCCGGGGTAGGTGCAGATGAAGTCGAGAGGCTGATCTGGGACACCTTCATCCGAATGCTATGCTCGAGGGCCATCCGGCAGAAGCTGCTGGAAGACAACATCTATGCCCTAACCAAGACTGTGGAAGTGGTTCAAACCCTGGAAGCAGCAGCTCTGCACGTCGAATCCTTCAATTCTGGGTTCCCCCAGGCTCCCTTATGCCCCTCTCATACTGCAGCTGCAGCCCCAGGCCGAGCTGGGGAGGAGAATATTGCTACAGCAGGCGCCCGGCGCCCCTGTAAGTACTGTGGGTCCTGGTGTGGGTCAGATCGCCGATCACGCCAAAACTGCCCAGCTGGGAACCAGTATTGTTCCCGATGCGGCGAGAAAGGCCATTTTGCAAAAGTGTGCCTCTCTAAACCTGCTGGCAGCTCAGCAGCCCTCTATGACCTCCCCACCTCCCCCGTGGACCCCCCCCATGTGTGTGTGCCGGCGGCGCCATTGTCCCTGCAACGACTTCTGACTTCCCCGACTTTGACCGCGCAACATCCGGCCCCGCCAGTGACCACTGCAGTGTGTGCCCCGAGCATCTGCACCAGCCCCCGCCCTCACCGGCGCTGCTTACTGAGAACTACAGCGACGTCACTTATGGCTCATGGTGTGATGTCACTTCTGGCTGATGTAATGATGTCACTGCCGCCAGCTGTGATGATGTCACTTCCCCCGGCGCAGCGGACACAGCTGGGGAAGGAGGCAGCCATGCAGCGGCCCCCCCACGTGCTGCTGCCATCTTGAGCCAGGCAGCATCCGACACGGAGGGCCCCCAATGACGTTGAGAATGACATGGTCAACATGGGAGATGACCAGGCCGTCCTACTGATTCAGAAGTGAGATAAATGATGGCATTTTGGAGCATACTTTGGGGTTGTGTGAGTTCTTTAATTTTGGATCCAGCTAAAGAACATTTTCTAAATATAAAAGAAGTTGGGACAATAGAAGATATAATCATCTGGGTGTGAAAGTAATAACTTAAAGCTAATTGATCAATATATAGAGAAGATAAAAGGTGGATACATAGGAAGTAGGAACAGGAGTAGGCCAAAAATGGCCCATCGAGCCTGCTCCGCCATTCAATACGATCATGGCTGATCTAATTTATGACCTAACTCCACCTACCTGCCTTCTCCCCATATCCCCTAATTCCTCTATCATGTAATAATTTATCTAACTGAATTTTATCTAACCGATACGATATTGGTCTTTATTTCAAGAGAAGTTGCCTACCAAAGAATTGAATTTAAAACTGATCTGTAGACATTTAGTTAGTCTCATATTTTACCCCCTCCATAAATCTTCGTACGCGAAGCCAAGCCAAAGAATATGGAACACTAGGTCCAGTACTGAAAATAAATATTCACAACTACCTAAGACCATGGTCAGTCCACATCTAAAATATTGTGTACAAATTTGGGCTCTTACAATGACATATTTGCTGTAGGAGTGCAGTGAAGGCTCATCAGACATGTTCCTTGGATAGCGAGTTTGTTATATGAAGAAAGAATGGCTAGGCTCTCTTCGCTAATAAGATATTATTGAAGTAAACAAAATTACAAGATGTGTGGTGGATACATCGAGGGAAGATCCTTGTCCTAGTCAGGGAGTCTAGGACTAGGACTGAAATAAGGAGAGATTACACTAAAAGGAAGTCATTGGAATTCACATTCCAGGAATGCAATGGAACTTCAGTAATTGATGATATTCAAAATAGAGATTGGCACATTTCTGCACATTAGAGGAATCAAGGGATATGGGGATATGGCACAAAAATCGTGTTAAAGTAAAATATGGTTTGCTTGATTGGAAGCAGGCCTAAGAGCCTGAATGATCAATTCCTGTTCCTATTTCTCATGTTCTTCTGTAGGAATTGGAACAGAGATTCACCAGAATGGTATTGAAATTTCCAATGTATTCGCAAAACTTGTTTGTATTTCTTTTATTGTTTGTATTGCTTTAGCTAGAAAAGAATATGGACGGATCTGAATTAGGCACTTGAAATAATTCAATACCATTGATTCACAATAACCATTTCTTCTGATAGGGGAAGTAGAAAACTAGGCGGAATCATTTCAGTTATTTTATTCATGAAGCTACAATGTATCAAGATACACTTTTTCATACAAAGGCTAGTAGAATATGTTGAATCTCCAGCAAAATATCAGCATAATGCCCTTGTGATGCAAGTTATTTTAACAAAATATATCCTGTTCAACATAACATATCCACAAGCGTATGTCAGTCTCCATCAATTCTGGTTAACAAAGCTCAAGAAACTCACAAAATAGTTTGATATTTTACAAGAATTGGAAGTGAAGCTAGACTAATAAAAATGAGCAATAATGGAAAAAATTAATCAGAACTGTTAGATAAGAACTACTCACCAAACAGTTTCAATAGATTAAGTAAGGCTTGCAATCTAACTTCCCTAATAATGCAAGAAAATTTTCAGTCAACACAATTCCTAAAATATGGCCCCTATGTAAATGTAGGTGCCTAATCATGAGTGAATCATGCCAGATAACATGAAAAATATTATTGCATGATGAACAATCTTTTGATATGTCAGTAAGAAGAGTGGAACAACATATAATAATCTGGGGTGTCAGAGAAGGAATGAGCAAGATTTTATTTCTTTGGTATGCAAAACCTTTTGTGATCTGAGCACTGCTCATGTACTCTGACTACATCATAGGATGACCACTACTTTAAATTGTCAAAACTAATTAATTTTGAATATAGTTAATGCTAATGTTCCATCACCACTGAGCATATTGAAAGTCTGACCCATCATAATATGAATTGACCTGTACAGCAATATTTTATTTAAAGTATATTGCAAATACCAAACAATTGCACTTTCAGTAAGCTCTTTGTGAAATAAGCTTAATAATTTTAAAATACCAGCAATATAAATGATAGATAAAATAGTTTAAATTTTCTAATGCTGTAATTTTCTCTAATCTATTTAGGAGGGCTGCTAAATGCTTATGAGTTCTTGATCAAACTATGCAAGCTTATAGTTTTGGCCAATCCTTAGCACTGTTCTGGGAATCAGGAGAAAGAAAGAGGGAAATGGGCAAACACAAATCTTAGATCCTGTAATTGATTGCTAAAGACAAACATTCTCACAATACATCTTTCAAACTCAGAGAGGGTATGAGAAATAAATAATTGTCATATGGACATTATGTTCTCGTGATAAAATTCCAATGCCCACTTACTCCCTCAGTTTACTGCAATCTTCCTGATCTATTGCTTCTTCAATTTTACAAATTTGATTGAGTTTTTTGAAGACATGACCAAGCAGATTGATCTTGTCAACATAGACTTTAACAAGGCTGTTGACAAAGTTCTGCATGGGAGGCTGATCCATAAGTTTCATTCATTTGGGACTTAGGGCAAACTAACCAATAGACAAAATTGGCTTGAAGTTAGGAGACAGAGGATAGCTGTAAAGGGTTTATTTTAAATTAGTGTATGACAAGAAGTGTGCCACATGGATCAGTGCTGCCTCTACTATTGTTCATCATTTAAGTTAATGATCTAGATAAGAACGTAGGTGGCATAGTCAGTAATTTTGCAGGTGACACCAAAATTAGTGTTACAGTGTGCAGTAATGAAAGTTATCGATGATTAAAATAGAATCTTGATCAAACAAGTCAGTGGGATGAGGAATTACAGATGCTGTTTAATAAGTGCAAGGTGTCACACATTGAGAAGTTGAACCAGGGCAGGACTTGCACAGTAAATTGTCGAGCCCTGGGGTATGTTGCAGAGACCAAGGGTTGCAGTTACATAATTTCCTGAAAATAGTGACACGGGTAACTCGGGTGGTAAGAAGGTATTTGACACATTTGCCTTCAATTAATAAAGTTGAGAACGTCATGTTACAGCTCTCCAAGATGTTGGCAAGGCCATATTTTAAATGTTGTGTGCATTTCTGGTCAACCTCTTATAGGAAGGATGTCATTAAATTGGAGAGGGGTGGGGGTTAAGGTGAAAAGGATTCATAGGGAAATAACTGGGAGTAGAGGGCTTGTGTCATGAAAAGCTGAAGAGATGTCTTTTTTTAACCCTAGATCAGAGGAAGCTGAGAGGTGACCTTTTGGAGGTTTATAAAAGCAAAACAGACATAGATAAAGTGAATAATCACAATCTTTTTCACAAGGTAGGAGAGCTTAAAACAAGAAGATATAGGTTTAAAGTAGACCTGAGGGGGTAACATTTTCGCACAGAGGGTACAAATACATTTAAAAGAAGTAAAAACACACAATGCTGGAGAAACTCAGCATTATTCCTTTATTTAGCAAAGGTAAACATACATAGCCAACGTTTCGGGCTTGAACACTTTATTAAGGTATGGAAAAAAAGTCGTCAGGCGTTCGAGCAAAAGAGGAAAGGGGGAGGTGTGGTCATAAAGGCAAGAAGTGATAGGTGGAGAATGGAGGGAAGGGACAGCAGTGATCAAGAGGAGGGCTGGCCAGGTGAAGGGAGGAGGAAGAGAGGGAGGAGAACTGGCAAGGGGAAGGGGAGGAGGGAGGGGGAAGTGGAGAGCAGGTTAGCAGAAACCAGAAATTCCATCTGGTTGGAGAGTGCCCAGACAGAAAATCAGGTGTTGCGGGTGGTCTTGGTGGAATAGTTCATTTAAAAGACATTTGGGCATATAAATGGATAGGAATAGATGAAAGAAATATGGGCCAAGTGCAGGCAAATGGAACTAGCTCAGAATGGGCAAGTTGGTCGACATGAGTGAGTTGGGACAAAGGGCCTGTTTCAGTTGTTAGCTCCATTATTCAATGCTCCCCTGAACTTCCCTTTTGAGCTCTCTATGTGTTCAGAATACAATATTTAAATGAAGATTTAACAGTTTTCTAACTCATTTAATTCTTTCTAACTTTGAAGCAATAGTCTCTTTCAAACTTATCCTACTTCTCAACAATGTTCCCACTTTTAAAAACCAAGCATACTATTACCCACTCGCATCTTTCAATATTTCAACCCCATAGATATCACAGATCTCAATATGAATCCTTAATATAGTAAAAATAAATTGTGTATTATTCAAAACATAAATCAGAGCATCAAAGATGCTCTGCAAGGAATATCATGGGAAATATTTTCTTGTTATGAAATGGATTCAAAATAATTCAATTTACAATTCATTTCATGGGACAATCTACAGCATTTCCAAATGTAAAGGTTTTGTTTTGATTTTAAATTCTTTGCCATGGATACATGTTGCAGATGACATGTGCTCACCAAGACAGGAAGAACAAAATTCAGTGGACATGGTTATAATAACGAATGCATGAGAAGAGACCATCAAAATAAGTAATGTTCTGAAACTCAAAGGTGAAATAAACAATTAACAGAAGGAAAGTGATTTAGAATAGTCTGATATTTATTGATTATTAATTCTAATGTCTGCAATTACCAATATTTTGTTACGCTGTGGGCTTCTGGATATTTTTTTTAAAGCATTGATACATTATTTACCATCAAACATATCGCTTAATAAGACCATATGACCTTAAGACGTCGGAGCAGAATTAGGCTATTCAGCTCATTAAGTCTGCTCTGCCAATCAAATCATGGCTGATATATTCCTCTCAACCTGGTCCAAGACTCCCACTTTTGGAAACATCACATCCTCTCTATGCAAGTTTGTCAATGAGACCCCTGCCTCATTCTGCTTAACTCTAGCAAGTA
This sequence comes from Narcine bancroftii, assembly GCF_036971445.1. Lineage (NCBI taxonomy): Eukaryota > Metazoa > Chordata > Chondrichthyes > Torpediniformes > Narcinidae > Narcine > Narcine bancroftii. The sequence goes on along the minus strand of NC_091470.1, from coordinate 49,831,417 downwards.
CAGACCCAAAGCCAAACGTGAACCCTCTCATCCCTTGGATCATTCTTGCAAACCTCCTCTGGATCCTCTCCAACACCAGCAAAACCCTCCTTAGATATGATGCCCAAAACTGCTCACAATATTTGAAATCTGGTATGACCAAGGCTTTAAAAACCTTGCTCCTGTACTCTCGAAATGAAAGCTAACATTGCATTTTTTTCTACAAATTCAACTTGCAAGTTAACCTTCAGGGAATTCTGCACTCAGATTCCCAAGTCACTTTGGACTCCACTTTCTGAATTCACCACCCAGTTAAGAAAATATGCTGGTTCTACCAAAGTCCACATACATTGTATCCCATCTGTCGCCACTTTGACCATTCTCTCAAACTGTCCAAAGCCCTCTTTAGACTCCCTCCTGCCTCACAATCTGCCCCTCCACTTATCTATTGGTATCATCCACAAATTTGCCTACATTCCATCATCCAAACCATTAACATGAAAAACCATGGACCTAACGCTGATGTTTGCGGAATTTACTCATTATTTCCCAGATAACAGGTCAGGAAACCTCTCTGAACCGCTTGCAAGGAAATGCATGTGAGCTGTGATGTTTGACATTTGACTCAGTGTCTGTGGTTAAAAAAAAATCCTCTGTTAGAAAAGGAACTAATCATGCAGGGAACTGAAAGGAAGAACCCACATCCTTTGAAAAAAAAAGGCAATATCAAGTTTCAAATATAATTAGTGTCTTTCCACATTCAGAAATTCGTTTCTGTCGTAGTTTAAGATTGTTGTAATTAAATCAGAACAAGCTATTTTTGATTCAAAAAAATACTCAAAGCTTCTGGCTAATAAACAGCAGTCCTTGATCCTTCTGGGTTTTTAAAAAGACTTTCATACAAGGTTGTTTCAGAGGTCCACATAAAATATTCATGCGTTAAACTACAACAGAAGTAGTTGTTGCACATTAAATAGACTGCAAATGCGTTAGGGAGGGTTAAAAAAAAGCGACAGGTTATTTTTTTAACTGTTGAAGTTTGGATTGACATAGTGACTGTCCCTGCACACGGGCTTCCCCATCTCAGCATGGCCATGCTCCCCAGCTCTGGCACACGGCCAGCTCACCGAGTGGGTGCCTCCAAATTACTGCGCGCTCCCAGTGGGAAAGAGCGAAGAACTACTTCCATTCGGCTCGCACTGAAAGAAAGAGCAACTCCTGCCCCTTCACACGTTCCATCGGGTTGGATCTACTGAAAAAGTACCAACATGCCCACGGGGTAAGAGAAGAAATAGAGAGAACGGGAGGGGGAGAAAATCAGTGAGCAGGGTCTGTTGTTGCAGGAGCGGCGGAGCGATACGGGTTTCCCAGGGTACGTGTGACGGCCGCTGTTTCCGCCAGCGCCCCCATCCCTCCCCCTTCGAGACAGCTCAGCGTCCCGCCTCCTCCTCCTCCTCCTCCTCCCTCCCCCCCCCCCCCCCGCCCCCCGCCCCCCCTCCTCCTCCTCCCTCTCGCTTCCAGTCGAGTGAGAGCGCGATGGAGCTTCGGTGCGGAGCAGTGGCAGCGGACAGGCCGGGGTCAGGTCACTGAAGACAGGCCACGAGTGCCGGCCCGCGTCCTCCCCAGACCCTCTCCCCTCAAGCCCCAGTCCCTTCCCCGGTGTGATGTGGATACCAGCAGCCGAGGCGCGACCCGGCCGGGGACGGGGAGCAGGAACGGCGACCGCCACATGAAGATGGGGTCTTCTGGGCCGGGGGATGCTGCTGAGGATTAACGTGGCCATGATCGCAAGTCGCTGAAAGATGAGCGAGGAGGCGAACCAGACCGAGTAAGGGAACTACATCAAGGCATCAATAAACAAACCAGAGCCGAGATGGCGGCTGGCCGCACCGATGCTCGCCTCACGACCCCGCCGCAGGGTTACCACCCAGAGTCCGGCGGAAGGGACACTGCCCTGCATAAATGCTGAGGCAGCACCCTCTTTAACCCCCCACGCCCCTCCCCTCTGCCCCATCCTCTCGCTTTCCTCTGCTGCATGCCCCTCCTGAATGCTCCCATCCTTCTCGCCCCTCCCTTCTATCCTAATGCCCCTCCCTCGCTCCCCATCCCTCTCCACCTCCCTTTCCCCTCATCCTCCACACCCCTCGCTCCCCATTCCTCTCCTCCTCCCCATTTCCCTCCTCCTCCACACCCCTCCCTCCCCATCCCTCTCCTCATTTCCCTCTCCTCCCCTCCTTCTCATCTCCTCTTTCTCCTCATCCCCATCCCTCTCCTCACCCCCATTCCCCTCCCCTTCCCCTCATCCCCTTCATCCATTCCCCTCCCCTTCCCCTCATCCCCTTCATCCACTCCCTCCCCTCCCCCTCATCCCCTTCATCCATTCCCTCCCCTCCCCTACATCCCCTTCATCCATTCCCTCCCCTCCCCTACATCCCCTTCATCCATTCCCTCCCCTCCCCTCCCCTACATCCCCTTCATCCATTCCCTCCCCTCCCCTACATCCCCTTCATCCATTCCCTCCCCTCCCCTCCCCTACATCCCCTTCATCCATTCCCTCCCCTCCTCTCCCCTCCCCTCCCCTCCATCCCCTTCATCCATTCCCCTTCATCCATTCCCCTCCCCTCCATCCCCTTCATCCATTCCCCTCCCCTACATCCCTTTCATTCCCCTCCCCTACATCCCCTTCATTCCCCTCCACTACATCCCCTTCATTCCCCTCCACTACATCCCCTTCATTCCCTTCCCCTCCCCACTCCCCTCCCCTTCATCCCCATTCCCCTCCCCCTCATCTTCCCCCACTCCCCACCCCCTCCCCATCATTCCCCTCCCCACTCCCCTCATCCCCTTCCACATCCTGCATCCCCTCCTCACTCCCCTCCCTCTCATCCCCACTCCCCATCCGCCCACGCCCCTCCCTCTCCCCACTCACATACCATCCTCATCCCCCACGCCCCCCCCCCCCCCCTCTGCCTCACCCACCAACCTCCCTCGGATCAACGACGTTCCCAATGCCCCTCCCCTCCGCCCCTCACCTTACCAACCCCCACCGCCTAGTTGGATCTGGTCCGTATACCGTGCTGGGCGTTGGGCAGGTTTTATTTTATTTTAAATAATGTTCGGCTGCATTTATTTGTAGGCGTATCCTGTGCCTTGCCTACACATGTGTGCTATACATTCGGTTTTTTAAAATTTGGTTAGATTAAGTTTGCATTTGTATTCTCTTGCGCTCACCCCTCGCGGTTTCGTCGGTAGAATTATGCTCTGTAATGACCCATCACGAGCTCATTCACAATTTTTGCTCATTCTTTTCTTCCTATCGCATTTTCATTCATTAAAAAAATCCTGTGATGTGTCATTTTCCTTCTCTTTTCGAGCTGCGGTGAGGGGACTCATTTTAAGCAATACTTAAATTATTCGCTGGCCTTGTCACATCCGTATTGTTTGCAATGGTATCATTTCGAAATCTTAGTTGTGGAGAATCGTGTGAAAGGAGAACACTTTGCAGGATACATTCACGCGGTGAGAAATATTAGCTTGGGAGGTGCGGCTGTCACGTGATCACCCCATTCAGAAAATACCTGTTGTCCATTCACTGCTCTTTATTCACTCGCATTACACAGTAAGATGAGAGGTGCAGGAGAGAGCCAATAGTGGGACAGGTCTTGCCAGACAGTCTCCTGTTTTGTAACCATTTAACAATAGTAACGAAGTTGAATCTGTAACTCGAGATGAGTGAATTGCCCTCAAGAGTACAATATTATACCATGTTCAATATCATGAACATAGGTTTACAAATTGAGGCATAATTAACTGCAATTGTATTGCACATAACTGATTTCCTACATATTCAGTAAAACATTCTGCATTGCAAATTTGTTACAAATGTTTTTATAAATTAGCAAAATATCTCTAGCCTTTATAATCTTGTTCTCTTTCTGAAAATTAGCAAATTACAGGCAATGGGGGAATCATGGGGGGAACTTTTGCTACCAGAGGCTGAACAGTATTGGAAATGGAAGGAATTGTAGATATCCTCTTTGTTGAACAGGTGCTGTGGTTTGGTGATGTATTGGTGCCATTTCAGGAAACCTGTAGAACACCTTTTTTTAAATTGTAGCTATTTAAAGTCAACAATTTTTTTATAGATTTTGTTGTTCCAAATCTGTGGTGTTAGGTGCTGGAGTGAAAGTGATTTAAATTGTAGATAAAAGTGTAAAATTTAGCATTAAGGTCTTGTGTGAAGAAGATATGAGTGCATGTGGTGTTTTTTTTGTGAAGTAATGAAGTTTAAAGAAGAGAACATATGTTTTGGAAATGGTATTACTGTACTTCATTCATTTTCTAACCATGCCTAGTCTCTGAATTCATTATAAATGTCCATTTCTTCAATGTTTGATGTAATGTTGTATTGTTTAACCATTTGAATTCAGTTTATTGCAAAATTATCAAGAACAATTTAAAAAAAATTTGGTAACTACACAACACAGAAGTAAATCACAAAATTCTGTAGACACCGTGGATGGAGTAAAAACACAAAATGCTGGAGAAGCTCAGCAGGTCAAATAGTGTCCTTTATATAGCAAAGGCAAAACCAACGTTTCGGGCTTGAGCCATTCATCAAAGTATGAGAAAATGCCGGCAAGTGTCTGAACAAAAGAGTAGGAAGGAGGGTACAGCAGCAACAAGGTGGGGGGGGGGGGGGGGGGGTGGTGTTGGCAGGGCTGTGTGGGTGAAAGAACCGGAAAGACAGGAAAAAGGGGAGGAGAAAGAAAAGGCAAGCAGGTTTAATGGAAAGTAGTAAAGCCAATGTTCATGCCATGTGGCTGGAGGGTGCTGAGATGGAAAATAAGGTGTTGTTCTTCCAATCTACGGTAGTCATGGTGGGGCAGTACATAAGGCCATGGAATGTTACCAATGTGTAGTATTGTGAGAAAAGTTGTGAACATAGGATCAGTAGCCAATGCTTGCTGATCATTTGTATATTCACTTTGACATTGTTGAGTGCATGGTTTGTGAGATTTATATTTAATAATGAAATGGTGATTTTTTTCAGGGAGTTACCCAAATGCACTTCAGAGATGCAATAGATTTAAACATGCTAATGAAAAGATTTGGTCTTTTAAGAGTCAAGGGCAAGAACATTTTAGTATTCAGCACACACAGTTTCCTTGGGCAACAACTGTTTGAACTCGAACCAAATGATTGAAACCACTTCTCTGAGATCAAATGAACTTACCCAAATGCTGTATGATAAATCCACTTTGCCACCTTTGATGGTCTTGGCTTTGTGGTTAACATTTCCATGAATGAAAGGCTAACCTTTCATAGTTGCTAGAAGTATTGTAACAACCTTTTTCTCCAATCACTTTCTTATTCAATAATCGTTGCAATCTGGCTTTAAAAGAAATGCCCATAGAATGTTGTTCTGACGTGCAAGCTATCAACAGTAAATATTTCATGAAAGATGCATTTTAACATTTTTCGCTTAATGAAAACGGTAGTATGACTCATGCCCATAAATAACTCTTTTACTGCTTATAATGTTACCAGTTTGGTTTTGTAAGTTACTTCCCATGACCCAACCCTTCGGTCTATTTGCTGTCCTTCCTCTTAACGTCATTGGATTTGGAGGCAATGTTTAGTCAAACTGTAATTTATATTTAAAATTTAATTCTTGGACAACATTACTGTAATTTTATGTGGAGCAATTGGTGCTTAAATTATCTAGTGTAATATTGTATAGTATACAGAAAAAAATGTTGGTACCTTGTTTTCTGAATGCTTTTGATTAATTTGAATTCTTAGTCCAGAATACAACTTTAAGCAATAGAATTTGGGACTTTGTGACTTTGTGACTTTGGGATAATTTTTCTTGTGCATGACCATTCTGAAATGGGCTTTAAAAATGTTTATAGGAGATTCTCAAGGGTACTGCTTTCAAACCTATTACTCATTGCTTTACAGTGATATAATTTTATTCATGAAATCATTTGGGAACATTTTGCGAATATAGAGATATTAAATATGTTTTTGAAATGGCCATAATGATTGGCTCGCTGCGGTTTTAGTAGTTCATCAAAGGACTTAAACTTTGAATTAAACAAGGTAGCCTGTACCACTGAAGATGCTGTATTTGTTACCCCTCTCCTTTGCAGTCCCTCACTTCCCTTCCAAAATTGACCCCAATCCAACATTACTAAAGACTATGACCCATTATGTTTATGTAATTTGAATACTACGCTTTTTGTGATATCAAATCTTTCTAGCATGTCATTTTCTACATGATTTTCACAATATGCCATTCTCTTTCCAATCATTTTATAATGAATGATTATTCTATATGTGATTGCTGAATGTTCTATTCATTTGAAACAAATGGGCATGCGCTATTTCATAATTTATTAAACTCAATATATCATTTTTCCTGAACAGCATTTGCAAGAGGAAAACTTTCAGGCTCTTTTAAAAATGTAAAATAAAATTGAGTATAGTCACAGAATGCTCCAAGCTATCTTAAAGGTAGCAACTAGGGCAGGGGTGGCCAAATTGGGGCTTGCAAGCCCCATGTGGCTCATTGATCTATAATGTGTGTCTCAAGAGTTTGAGTGTTAAGTATCAACGATGAAGGTACAAAATGTTGGTAATAAGACACATTAAAGAGCACATTAATGACCTATACACTAAAAATGAAGCAATTAATTAAGCTACAGCTATTAAGAAATGTCATTGTATTGAGATGTAATGTAATGTTTCTAGAATTCTTTTCTTTGGCTTGGCTTCGCGGACGAAGATTTATGGAGGGGGTAAAAAGTCCACGTCAGCTGCAGGCTCGTTTGTGGCTGACAAGTCCGATGCGGGACAGGCAGACACGATTGCAGCGGTTGCAAGGGAAAATTGGTTGGTTGGGGTTGGGTGTTGGGTTTTTCCTCCTTTGCCTTTTGTCAGTGAGGTGGGCTCTGCGGTCTTCTTCAAAGGAGGTTGCTGCCCGCCAAACTGTGAGGTGCCAAGATGCACGGTTTGAGGCGTTATCAGCCCACTGGCGGTGGTCAATGTGGCAGGCACCAAGAGATTTCTTTAGGCAGTCCTTGTACCTTTTCTTTGGTGCACCTCTGTCACGGTGGCCAGTGGAGAGCTCGCCATATAACACGATCTTGGGAAGGCGATGGTCCTCCATTCTGGAGACGTGACCCATCCAGCGCAGCTGGATCTTCAGCAGCGTGGACTCGATGCTGTCGACCTCTGCCATCTCGAGTACTTCGACGTTAGGGGTGTAAGCGCTCCAATGGATGTTGAGGATGGAGCGGAGACAACGCTGGTGGAAGCGTTCTAGGAGCCGTAGGTGGTGCCGGTAGAGGACCCATGATTCGGAGCTGTTTACATCTGGTACCGCACGGATGGCAGTCTCTTCAATCTGAGGCGCCTGCAAGCTCACACCAAGACACAAGAGAAACTTGTCCGTGAACTACTCTTTGCAGATGATGCCGCTTTAGTTGCCCATTCAGAGCCAGTTCTTCAGCGCTTGACGTCCTGCTTTGCGGAAACTGCCAAAATGTTTGGCCTGGAAGTCAGCCTGAAGAAAACTGAGGTCCTCCATCAGCCAGCTCCCCACCATGACTACCAGCCCCCCCACATCTCCATCGGGCACACAAAACTCAAAACGGTCAACCAGTTTACCTATCTCGGCTGCACCATTTCATCAGATGCAAGGATCGACAATGAGATAGACAACAGACTCGCCAAGGCAAATAGCGCCTTTGGAAGACTACACAAAAGAGTCTGGAAAAACAACCAACTGAAAAACCTCAAAAAAAAAAGTTTCTAGAATTAACATAGAACTTAATACTTTGTCATGAAAAATATATTTATCAAGAGAATGTGGTAAGTGATTTACAGAAAATAATTGTCATTTGTGCAATATTCCACAAGTCTAACTTGTTCAATTCTAAAAATAAAAGCAGGGATGTGATGTTTGGCCTGGCTGTCCGCCCTTCCATGCATCTAACACCTCAAATGTGGACTTATCACCTACTCCCATCTAATCTCCCGACACCTCCAGCGCAGACCTACCTCCTTTGAGGTAGGTCAGGGTCACCCACAAGCCCATCTGAGCTCCTGACACTCTGAATGCTGACTTATCACCTGGTCCTTGCCATTCTCCTGGCCTTCTGAGCTCTCAATACCCCCAAAAAACGCAGATACTTGTCGTGGTCAAAAAAGTAGTATGCCTGTAATAGGTGACTCCCCGAATTTTACCCTGGAAATTGGTCCACAAAATTCAACTAGCACACAAGTATATACAGCATTTGTACTTATTGATTCTTGGATCTAATACAAATTAGCAGTTTAAAAACTATATGCATGAATAAATATTATTTTGTACATGATTTTCTTAATATAGTTTCTTGTTTAGCTGGAGCTTCAAAGGTTATGGGGAGAAGGTTGGACAGTAGGGCTGAGTAGGAAAATGGACCAGCTCCTGAATGAATGGCGGGGCAGACTTGATGGGCAAAATAGCCTATTTCTGCTCCTATGTTTTATGGGCATATACTTTCAAAATGTGGTTAGCTGATATTTACCAATTTCCATGTAGAGGTTAGCACAATGTTGTTACAGCACCAGTGACTCAGGTACAAATCTGGTGTGTTTATATGGAGTTTGTACACTCTCCCTATGCAAGTAGGGATTTCCAATGGGAGCTTCAGTTTCCTCACACATTACAAAAAAATTACAAGGTTAGTTGGTAATATGGGTGTATTTAGGTGGGGTGAGCTCATGAGCCAGAAGGGCCTGTTAACGTGCTGTATCTCTAAATTTAAAAAATTGTTAAAGTTTACTGGTATTTACTTGATATGAATTAAGGAGAAACTTTCTGTAGAAAAGATGATTTTTCTTCCCCCAAAAAACTATTTTAATGTCCTCTGTACCCTCTGTACCTAGCACCCAGGGAAAGTTTCTGCAAATTTTCCGGGTGTTTGAGACACTTACAAATTCCAATTCGTACACTAGCATTAAGAATAAACAGTTTAAAAGGCAAAAGACAGTGCAAAATGTAAAACTAATTTTGAAAAATAAATCTGTATTGTAGTCCTTAATTATGTAAAGTTCACTTTAATCAGGTAATTCCTCTAACTTACAAAATTTAAATCTGAACCCCGGTCGCTGTGCCATCATAATTAACCCCCAAGTTTACAGATAAACCCTTAATAATATACTAATAAAGATAAACACTCTTACTAGGCAGGTATAGGGAGACACTGGGAGAGTTGCCCCAGTGGCGAGCAGGATTGTCCTGGGTAACACCATTTTATTCAAACACAACTTCATTGAAACTATTCAAACAGCTGCTATGGATGGGGCATGACCACAGTGTTCTTCTGGCTGAATGTTTGCTCCCACCTTCACCAAGGGTTTGTGTGTTCTTCGAAGAACATCTATTTTTACAATTTAAAATTTTTATTTATTCTTGTTTATTTGAAAATTTTAAAATTATTTTTGGCCAGTTACTTGGGCTTTCTTGAATTTCAGAGAATGGGGATTTTACTGTAATAAAAGTGTACTTGGTATTGATCTTCAAGCAAGATTTATGATGGCCTTGAAATGTAAACTGTTTCTACTTCTGCAGGTGTAGCCTGCTATGTTTCCTTTCCTGAATTTTCTGTTTTTATTTCAGATTTCCAGCATTTGCAGCTTTTGATTTTTCAGGGATGCTCCTAGAGTTCCTATCAAATTGATAAATCTAGGCAGCATGTTGGTACTCCTTTGTTACATTATGTATGTTTCTCAAGGGCATGGCAATTTCTGTAAGTTATTTAAAGTTCTATAAAATGACCATGTCATGGAAAAGTAATGCCAATGCAATCCCTGTATTAATATTGTTGTAGATTATGGGTTGTTAAAGTCTGGCCAAGCTGAAGTAGAAAACCACATCAGAACCATGGAGAATTCAACCCAGTTTATTCACAATGGTCACACAATTATTACGCCGGTGGGAGCAAGGGATACATGACATGAGTTCAACTCCGACTCTCATTCTGTATTCTTTCTTTGGCTTGGCTTCGAGGACGAAGATTTATGGAGGGGGTAAAAAGTCCACGTCAGCTGCAGGCTCGTTTGTGGCTGACAAGTCCGATGCGGGACAGGCAGACACGATTGCAGCGGTTGCAAGGGAAAATTGGTTGGTTGGGGTTGGGTGTTGGGTTTTTCCTCCTTTGCCTTTTGTCAGTGAGGTGGGCTCTGCGGTCTTCTTCAAAGGAGGATGCTGCCCGCCAAACTGTGAGGCGCCAAGATGCACGGTTTGAGGCGTTATCAGCCCACTGGCGGTGGTCAATGTGGCAGGCACCAAGAGATTTCTTTAGGCAGTCCTTGTACCTTTTCTTTGGTGCACCTCTGTCACGGTGGCCAGTGGAGAGCTCGCCATATAACACGATCTTGGGAAGGCGATGGTCCTCCATTCTGGAGACGTGACCCATCCAGCGCAGCTGGATCTTCAGCAGCGTGGACTCGATGCTGTCGACCTCTGCCATCTCGAGTACTTCGACGTTAGGGGTGTAAGCGCTCCAATGGATGTTGAGGATGGAGCGGAGACAACGCTGGTGGAAGCGTTCTAGGAGCCGTAGGTGGTGCCGGTAGAGGACCCATGATTCGGAGCCGAACAGGAGTGTGGGTATGACAACGGCTCTGTATTGAACCTTGTTCAAATTACAGGCAGCAAGGTTACCCTTTTTGATCCATATTTTTACATATTCGGCAATACATTCTTCTTCTTTTCTTTCTTTGGCTTGGCTTCGCGGACGAAGATTTATGGAGGGGGTAAAAAGTCCACGTCAGCTGCAGGCTCGTTTGTGGCTGACAAGTCCGATGCGGGACAGGCAGACACGATTGCAGCGGTTGCAAGGGAAAATTTGTTGGTTTGGGTTGGGTGTTGGGTTTTTCCTCCTTTGCCTTTTGTCAGTGAGGTGGGTATTTTACAGGCTAAGTTATTCACACACTTTGATTGGTTTGTCATGGAAATTGATCAGTCTTATACAGATTATCCCTCATCAGCCTGACGTTTCGATCCTTTGATAGAGTCTCGCACATTACTTGAAAGTTACATTGGGTTGCATTGTTCTTTTAGCTTGGTTTCGAGGTTAATTATAAGATGTTAATTTGTTCCATTAAAGAATGATTCTGTTCCTGTTTGTCCATTGTGTCAAAAAGTATCCTGACATTCCTCCTGTGGTCTCTAGCAGTGTAGTATCAATGCTGTCTCCACCTGACAATCTCGTCCGATATTGATAATTAGTTCAATCTCTTGTTCTTGTCTGTCGGGCATTTCAACAGACACAATTTAACATATGGATGAGTTCTCCAGCAACTGTATTGGATTTAATGGGACACAATTAGCACAGTGGCAGCATGTAACCTTTGTAGACCTATATGAGATCGGATTTATTTCTAACCTCTAAGTGATGTCCTTGTGAACTTTTACAGGGTGGGCAACCTTTTTTTAAAACTCACATTCCACCTTAAGTATTCCCTATGCCATAAATGCTCTGTGATTCGTAAGGGATTGCTTAAGGTGGTATGTGAGTGGGAAGGGAAGGTTGAAAATCACTGCTTTAGACTCAATTGTAACTGAAATATTTTGCTTGAGAAAAATTGTCATTGGCCCATTTCCTTTGGAGTTATGAAACAGTGCACATAACGAGTCAATTAGGTTAAAACAGTGGTTTTCAAACTTTTTCTTTCCACTCACATACCACCATAAACAATCCCTTACTAATCACAGAGTACTTATGGCATAGGGAATACTTAAGGCAGGGGTATCAAACTCAAATTCACGGAGGGCAAAAATTAAAAACTTGGACTAAGTCGAGGGCCGAACTAAATATTTATTGAAAATTTTCAACAACATCTGCATGTTTTCTCTTCTTTCAACATATGTAATGTTAAACTTTAGGAGGATAATGTTACAGGTCAGGAGTAGGTAGCTCAAGTTCACCCTTTGCTTGACCTGAGGGAAACCTATTTGGTCCCTGTGGAGATGTAGTCAGCATTCACAGGCTGTGTCCATTTTGGCCTGCATCAGGACTCAGCTTTTCCTGCACACTCCTCAGGCTCTAGGCCTCTATTCACCCTCGACCCACCATCCCTCTACCTGACCAGTCCTTTAACCAACCTTACTCACCCCTCACTCCACTCACTCTGCCTCTACCCACCCCATCCTATACACGCCCCTCTACTGCCTCTCCCCTCAACCTGTTCCTCCCTCTACCCGTCTCTCACCCTCTAATCACCCCTCCCCTACTCTCCCTGCCCCTCCCCTTTTACCTCTTCCCTATTCACCCCTCCTTCTACTCATCCCTCCCTCTAACTGCCCCTCGCACCACCATAACTTCCCCTGCCCATTACTCCTCACCTACACCCTCTGCCCACCCACTCAGGCCCAGCGCGCTGCCGATCAGCCTTTGCGGACAGCCACCATCTCTCTCTTCACGTGCAGGGCCGAACCAGCCGTCCCTGGGGTCCGCGCGGGTGGAAGCGCTGAAGGCCGTGGCGACCGGGAGAAGTGCGCTCGCGCTGTGGAAGGGCCGTCCGATGCCAGCCCCGCGGGGCTCGCGCTGCCTGGGGGCCGTGCGCAGCCTGCCATGTCCGTCGCGCCGACAGGAAATCACAGGCGCTCGCCCATCCGCCGCACTGCTCGACAGGTGGGAGAAGTGACTGGTTGTGCGGGGAGCCTTCCAACTGGCTTGCCAGCTGATGACATCGACAGACTTCTTGTGTTACAATTTCTCGTGTTACAATGGGGAAGGATGTGCAATGAAGGGGGAGGATGGTGGGGGTGACATTACTAAAAAACAGCATCGGCTCTTGCTGCAGGGCGGGCCACCTCTAATACATTTTTGAAATGATCTTGCGGGCCAAATATAAAACCCGCGGGCCAGAGTTTGACATGTGTGACTTAAGGTAAAATGTGAGTTTTTAAAAAAAAAAAGATTGCCCACCCTGAGTAGATTCTTATGGGCTTGAGCTTTTAGATTTTTAATTTTCTTTATTGTAGGTTCTACAATGTTCTGATTTTGAGATCATAGAAATATGTTGTGAAGAAATTGATATTATATTTGGAAGAATGAAAACAAATATGTTTTATTGGCTTCATATAACTATTAGAGCTCAAAAAAGTGCTGAGCTTTTATGTTTCTTTTATTTCAGTGAGTTTTTGATTCCTGTGTGAATGGTTCCATAAAAGTGATCATTAGAAGTTAATAAACAGAGTGGAGAGAAGATTTACCAGAATGTTACCTGGGTTTAAGCATCTAGAGTATAGGGAGAGATTGGACAGATTAGGTCTTTATTCTTTGGAGCGTAGAAGGTTGAGAGGGGATTTGATAGAAGTATTTAAGATTATGAAAGGGATAGACAGAGTGGATGTGGATAGACTATTTCTGTTAAGAGGAGGAAAGATTAAAACAAGAGGACATGAGTTAAGAATTAAGGGGCAGAGATTTAGAGGTAACATGAGGGGGAACTTCTTTACTCAGAGAGTGGTAGCCGTGTGGAATGAGCTTCCGGGAGAAATAGTGGCGGCGGAGTCAAATGTATTATTTAAGAAAAGGTTGGACAGGTATATGGATGAGAAGAAGATGGAGGGTTATGGGCATTGTGCAGGGAGGTGGGACTAGAAAGGGGTGTTTGGTTCGGTGCAGACTAGAAGGGCCTAATGGCCTGTTTCCGTGTTGTAATTGTTATGTTATGTTAACATCTAGAATTGTGCAATCCAGATATGAATTGTTTGTCTGAAAACAAAATATGCTGTTTTGGGAATGTTACAAGTATTGGAAAGTCGGCATTTAAGAAAATAATCGTTAAGGAAAGCAATGCTGCACAAATAAAAATAAATTATACAAGACATACATGGCTATTTGACTGATGAGACAGGAGCTGTGGAGAGGATTTCCAAGGAGAGTCAGATGTGTTCAGAAGGCATTTCAAGGTGATAGGGTGGAGGTGACCATGGCACGATGAGCAGAGGCAGAAGAAGGGATGTATGAGATACTGGAGTTGCAATGTGCTTGGGTATGGGATGTGGAGAGGGATTGAGAAGAAATAAAAGTCTAAACAAAGTTAAGAATGAGGATCATGGAATGATTTAATGACATTCATTTAAGCTTTTGGTGTTGGGCCTAATGGATTACTGGGCACTGATATAAAATGTGCAACAAGATTTAATATTAAATTGATGTTAAATGATAAAAAAAATATAATAAAACAGTCTTGAAATGGTATATGTCCAAAAGTAAAAGACATTTCACTTGTCCAGTTTAAAGTCCATCTGCATTTCTTTGCCCATTTCTGGAGCTGGTCTATAACCTTTCATGTTAGATATCCCTCTGCCTCCAGCTCCACTAATCTTCTGCAAAAGTACTAAACTCCCCCCGCTATGGTGCTTTAAAAAAATTTTTTTACAGTTATGAAAGTTGGAATTCTAGGTTCACAGTGAAATTGAAAATTGGAAAGAACTTTCATATTCCTAATACTAGAATTTCAAACTTAGCTTGGTCTCAAAGGGAAAAAAAAAATGTACCTATGGAAAAAAAATCACATATAACTTAAAAAGAACAGATATGACACTTTTGTAAAGGTATGGCAGCCGTATGTGGACAACATAGGGGCCCAGATAGAGTAATAAAAAGGAAAAAAAAAGTTATAAAAGTAACATATATAAAAACATAGTTTCCCCAACTCTACTCTATACTTAAAATATATGAAAGCTCTGATGGAGAACTGATCTGTATGTATGGAATCAGAGAAGGGAGGGATTGACTATTTTGTTTTTGTTGTGTTTACAAGAAAAAGTTTAATATATTGTATATTTAAAATGTTACTTTGTATATTTTTTGAAAAAAAACCAAAAATAAAATATACAAAAAAAATACAACAGACTCTGGAGTAAATTGTATTGCATAAAGTTTATTTTTCTTCTGAGGTAATGAAGTGTACTTTAATACCTCATACTTTTGATTCTTGTACATCATGGATAGAATATGATATTAAAAGGAATCCTCTTGAACTTTTAACCAATTCAGAAAGTTGGTGTATGTGAGGTGATTTCGGAGTTTAATTATTACGCTCACGTAATACAGCTTGTGCATTTTGTGTTCGTGGAAACCATTTTCAAATATACCATGCTTTGGAGTCTTATCAGAAACTTGCGCTTAAATTTTCAAAAACATTTTTTAAGTTCTGCATCTTCATTATATTGAGTGATTTCAACTATGATCCAAAGTAACTAAAGTAATATAAACATCGAGAATTGAAATATGAGTTCCAGTATGGGTTCACTCTTGTGGGGAGTTTCCTTCATTTCCCTCCCCTGTACCCACTATATGTATTTACATCATGGTAATTGAATTATTTCCAATAACTTGCTATCAAAATGTTCAGGGATTGTAGGTTAATTGGATATATTTTGATGGCATGGACTCTTTACATCTGGCCTGTTGGACTGAGAAACCTATTTTTCAAAAAATGCAAAAATGAGTAGAGTCTTGAAAATATATGCCACAAAAGAGAACCATTTAGCTCGCATTCTTGTTGGCTAAAAATGGATAATTAAGTGAAAACTTTAAACACTAGTAGCTCTTCATCCTTGTACATATGGCTTTTCAACATAGTATACTCGTCAGTGAAGTGAGAGTATTTGGCTCTACTAGTCTTTCAGTAAGCAGGTTTCATATATTTTTCTACAATTTTCCTTACAAATCTTTCTGAATAATTTGAGTTTTTGTGCCCAAGTTATTGTCTTTCCTGAACTGTCAGTAAGGCCTGACACCAGTACACCTCAATTGTGTTTTCACTGCATATCCCACCCACCCGACACTTCAAACCAGTGTGGGAGATGGAAGGATGATGGGTTTAGGATCAACTATGTGTATTGACTAATCCTATCATGACCCTCCCAAACTGCTGGCATGATTCTGCCCCCATTTTCCAGGATCATACACCTGAACTGAGCAAACCACTGTGGAAAATGTAATATTCCAACTTTGTTGAACATTTGTCAGACAGCCAGATTCTTCTGTGGTTTTCTTAGAGAGTTTTGGTGGTTCTGGGCTATAGGTCAGTGTGGCTGTTGGGGAGGGGTTGTGGGGAATGGAATGAGGGCAATTTGGGAGAGATCCTTGAAGGGTGAAAGTACTACTGATCAGACATTGGCCAAACAGCTGGAAAATGGGGTAGAGGTAGCAAGAAAGAAATATGGTAGAATCAAGAGGGTTGAAAGGGAAATTGGTAGAAAAGGATATAGGCAAGATTATATTTCTGACTGTGTGTGCTTGTGGTCAAAGTGTATCTTGGTGTGCTTTGTGTTTGATTATGTGTGAATATGTCATGTCTGGGAAGCAGAACATGGTTTCCACTCTTCTTGGACTTTTTCATTGGCCTGGACTCCATTCCTGTCAAGTCTGTACAGTAGCTGCTTATACATGTACTAAAAGTGATCCCAGTGCATGTGAAAATAATTCACAATTATCTTCCGTTGCTGAGAACTGGAATGGAAGCAAAAATCCTTGATTCAAAGAAACTGCTTACGACATAGTACTCTCAGCTTCTCTAGTGATTTGTACAGTTTCCGAATTACATTTCTATGCCTATCATGTCATAGTTCATAAAACATCCTGTATGCTACTTTAATCACTTTATCTCCCTGCCCCACCCAGATGCACTGAATAACTTCTACACTTATTTTGAGGTGAAAAATGATGTGGTGGCGAAGAAGACCAACTCTCCTCCAAATGATTGTGAAGTGTCTTGCAGTGCCCAATGTGAAGAGACAGCTAGGCAAGGTCAACCCATGGAAACCTGCTGGACCAGATAATATTGCCAGCAGTGTTCAGGGGATGTGAGCTCGGCTAGCAGATGTTCTCGCTGACATCTTTTAACATCTCCCTGAGAAGCGCCATAGTCCCAACATGCTTCAGAGCCACCACCATTGTCCCTGTGCTGAAGAAGTAATCTGTGTCCTGACTGAATGACTTACCGCCCTGTCGCACTAACGTCCATGGTCATGAAGTGCTTCGAGAGGCTCGTCATGGGGCACATCAAGTTCCGGCTGCCTCCGTCACTGGACTCCCTGCAGTTCACATTGATCCACCCGCTCTATGAATGATGCCATCGCCACCGCCCTCCAGGTAGCCCTCACCCACCTGGAAAATGCTGTTTATTGACTTCATCTTGGCGTTCAACACAATCATACCACAGTACCTGATTAGTGCGTTGAGCCTGCTGGATCTGAACACCTCCCCTTGCAATTGAATTATTGCTTTCCTGTTGGAGAGACCTCAAGCAGTCTGGATGGGTCACAGCACTTTCAATCCACCACATTGAGCATGGAGGCCTCCCCAGGGCTGCGAGGTTAGTCCACTGCTAATCACTCTGCTGACCCACAACTGTGCAGCTAAACACAGCTCGAACCACATCATCAAGTTCGCTAATGACAAGACTGTATAGCCTTATTAGTAAGAATGAGGAGTCATCATACATGAGATGCAGTCACTAATGGACTGGTGCAGAAACAGTATCTGAATGTTAATAAAACAAACGTGATGGTTGTCGACTTCAGCAGGGCCTTGGGGGACCACTCTCCGCTGATCATTGTCAACTCGACCATTGAGGTCATCAAGATTATGAAGTTCCTTGGAGTGCACTTGGAAAATCTCACATGGCCCCTTAATAGCAGCTCCATAGCCAGCAGTGCCTCTACTTCTTGGAAAGGGAGGAAAATTCATCTCCCATCCTATATCCTCACTACATTCTACAGAGCATTTATTGAGAGCATCCTGTGCAACTGTATCACTGCCTGGTTTGGAAGCTGTACCACTTTGGACCAAAAGACCCTGCAGAGGATAGTGAAGTCAGTGGAAAAGGATCATTGGGGGCTCTCTTCCTACCATGAAGGACATCTACAACACTCAATGCAGGCAAAAAGCAATAAACATTGTGAAGGATTCCACACACCCCTCACGTAAACGGTTCTTCCTTCTCTCATCTGGTAGTAGCACTCTGGCGCTTATGTCCAGATTGGGCAACAGTTTTTTCCCCAAGCCATCAGGCCCTGAATTCCCAGAACATATGTCGATAGTGTACTGTGGACTTTTACTGTATACATCTTAATATTTTAATGTGTTTAACTTCTATTTATGCAAATGTGCTTTGTGGACCTGGAGAAACGCTACCTCGTCTTTACCATGTGATGAGTCTGGTATGAACAAAAAAATAAAGGTTACTTGACTTGACCCTCATGAACCCATGGACATACATTCAAAAAATCCAGTGTTCCTATGCATATAGTAACCTACTATTTATATTCCTTCACCTTGTATGCATACCCCAAAGGCATAAATCCCTGGTTCAAAATTATACGATGGTAATTTATGATCTCCAGTTGAAGATTGTCATTGCCTGCTGCTAGTGTGACTATTTTCAACTTGTCCTCATCCTGGGCATTAATTTGGAAGTTGTGGCAAATAGGCATAAACCACTTTATTGAGGATTTACATGCACATGCACATCCCAGGCCAGCAATTTCCATTCCTTCTCTGGTGTAAGGTTGAGTGTTTTTGTGCTTTTAAAAGGCATTAAGTCTCTGTGGATTTATTCCCTTGACAAAGTGATGTGTTGCAGTTGTGAAGCTGTTTTAACAATATGATGAGGAAGGATCTTGCCTTTGTGGCTTTGAAAGACCATTGATGCTGTTTGGTCAGGATTGGTGTATTGGGTTCACATGCACCCAATAAAGACCACTTTGAGCTTAGCAGTCAGAACCTTTACTGCAAACAATCCCACAGTGTACTTTTCATGCGGGGGCCCCTCCTTCGCTCCATCACCCTATCTGAACAGGTCAAATGCCAAACTAATAACGTTACCCCACAACCCTTACTTTAAGTTCAAAGTTTACCTTAGCCTGGCTTCTGTTAACTTCAATTAACACAAAAAACATTCATAATACACATTTCTTTTGAACTTTTTTTTCAGTCTCTCTCAGATTAAGTCTCTGTGGTTATTTAACTCTCTACCTGACTTCGTTCTCATGATGCCAAGCATACTCTAAGATTTTGTTGCTGGTGACAGCGTCCCTGAACCTGCTTCTGCAGAAGTGTCCACTTCCAGCAGGTGCTCCTGTACATTCTCATCCTTGGATTCTGGCGCTGGTATAGCATGAGATTGTGCTGATTCCTCCTCACTGTTCCTTGTAGTCCACTGACCAGGTATGACCGTGGGCTGTGGTGTATGGATGTCACTGTGCCTTGTACTCTTATATCTGAGATCTAAATACTGTCTCCAGGTGGCAGCTTTGCAAGGTTGCTTGTTCTATATCTCTTATTGAAATGTTTTCCATCCATCCATCTTTTCTCCCTCTTCTTGTGATGGAGCTGTAGCAGGTCTGGAAGAGCCAGCTGCAACCTTTCTGGAAAGGTAGGCAATGTGGTGCAAAGCAATGTCCCATGAGTAATTGGGCAGGGCTGTAGCCATTGCTCAGAGGTGTGGCTCTGTAGGCCAATAAGGCACGATAGGGATCGCTGGCCTTTTTAAGCAAGTTTTTAACAGTTTAAACAGTGCTTTCTGCCTCACCATTACTCTGGGGATATTTAGGGCTGCTGGTTACATTCTCAAAGCCATAATCAATTGCAAAGTCCTTCATTTCGTGTCCAGAGAATTGTGGCCCATTGTCATTTATGAATGTCTCTGGGATGCCATGTCATGTGAACATAAATTTCAGATGAACAGTTACATCTATGGACCTTGTTGGACTGAGCTGAACTATTTCTATATATCTAGAGAAATAGCCCACCACTAGCAAGTAGGTACTATCTTTGAGAGTGAATAGATCTGCACCTAGTTTTTGCCAGCACCTGTCTGGAAATTTGGTTGGTACCAGAGGTTCTTTTGAACTTGTTCTTTCCTTAATACATTCTCCACATATAAGGACAAGCTAACTTATCTGACTGCTTAGCCTAGGCCACCATACTGTCAGACTGGCATGTTCCCTGCACTTTACTACACCCTGGTGGCCCTTGTGTATTTTCTCAAATACATAATTTTTCACGTTAGAAGGAATAACTAACCTTGTGCCATGCAGGAGAAGTCCATCATGCATGCTTAGAACTGCCCTCTCATGCCAGTAGTGTTTGACTGATCCCTGTAGCTGGTTCCTCTCTGGCCAACCCTCAACACAGTATCTTATGACTTGTGTGAAAACACTGTCGGCATGCAGCTGCTCGCGAAGCTCAGTCAGGTATCCATCACTTGTCGGGAGATTGTCCAGCCAGACTCAATGTAGATATTAATATCTTCCATGAGGTCACTAACGGCAGATGTAGCACCATCTTTGAGTGAGGAGCAAGAGAGTGTATCAGTTGTCGTGAGGCTTTTTCCAGGTGTGGGTGAGATCGTGTAAGAGTACCTCATTAAGCGCATCCTGAACCCCTGTATCCAAGGTGGCAGCGAGTCCAAAGCCTGCCAACCTAGTAGACTCACAAGAGGTTTGTGATCCGCTTCCAACTCAAAATGTAGTCCAAAGATTAAATCACTAAATCTCTCGCAGGTCCAGGTCAGTGCTAGCGTCTCCTTTTCCAGTTGAGCATATTGCTGCTCTGTGTCTGTCAGCAACCTGGAAGCATAAGCGACTGGTGACCAAATGTCCCCATTCTTTTCTAGCATCACTTTTCCTAGCCCATAAGATGAAGCATCAGCTGATATTCTCAATTGCTTGTTGGGGTCATACAGCCAAAGGACCAGTGCAGATGAAAGCTCATGCTTAAGGCTGCAAAATGTCCTCTGTTTTTGGACAGCAGGTCTCTCAGTGGTTTGTCCTTTTCAGCCATGTTTGGTATGAGTATCCCTAACTGATTCATGATACTAAGGAAGTTTCTGGCTCTTTCGTGTCCTGCACTGCTGTTGTTTTATCTGGGTCTGGTCTCATGCTGTCAGGTGAGATGAGGCAAGAAACTTAACCTCTCTTTTCCCAAACTCACATTTGGACAAGTTGAGAGTGTTCTGCTTACTTCAGAACATCCCTAGTGTTGTGCAGGTCCTTTGTGGTCCCCCAGATGAAGATATCGTCTATGTAGCAGACAACTCCTTCCAGATCTGCAGTAACCTCAGTCAGCATTTTGTTTTGGAAGTGTACTTGGGAGAGGAGATACCAAAAGGCAGTTAAAATAGTAACTCCCAAATGGCGTGTTAAAGGTGGTATAGAGAGCTGATTCTTTAGATAAAGGAATCTACCAAAAGCCCATGTTCGCATCCAGCTTGGTGAAATACTGTGCATCTGTGAGCATGCCTAAGGCTTGGTCCACCGAAAGGAGAATAAACTTTCCATGACACACTGACCCATTTGGGGTGTCAAGTCCATACAAATGCGGACATCCTCTTTGTTCTTTTTCGGGGCTACCACCATGCCACAACTCCAATATGTTGGATTACTCCTAGATTTTCCATTCTCTCTAGCTCTTTCTTTACTTTGCACACGAGTGGCAATGGACCCGTCATGGCACTTGAAGAGAAAATGCCTTGGCGTCGGGTTTGAATTTAATCATGTAAGGCTTCTGAACCAACCCGAGTCCTTCACAGAGTTTAGGATATGTATTTCTGGCTGTCTCTTGGTCCATGGCATCAACTCTGGCTACGAGCTTGAGTCTCACTGCTGCTGGTCTGCTCAGTAGCACCACCTTGCAGATCTCTCACTACAAAGACGTCCTCTGTGATACTCCTCTCTCTGTATGAGAGGGTTTCAGTAGCTGATCCCAGGACCATCAGTTCCTCTCCACCTGGACTATAGAGTGGTTTCTGAGCTTTATCTAGCTTGCCCTCTCCGTGTATGACTCTTTTAAACACCTGCTCGGGAATGGGTATAACGTCGGCCCTGCTGTCGATTTTGAAGGTTACCTTACTGCCTCCTATGTTGATGTCAGCCATCCATGGTTCCTCGCCGGAAGCCACCTCTCATAGAAACAGTCCATCCAAGTCTTCTTCAACCTCATTCACTATGCTGGTTGACCTGCAGACTTTTCCATAACGTCCTCGTTTTCTACAGTTGTGGCATTCTGCACTCTTGGCTGGGCACTGAAATGCTGAGTGGAAAGGTGATTTACCACATTTGGGGTTCACCCTGCTCTGCACTGTTTTCTTAAATGTTGGTTGTGTTCCTAGGCTTTGTATTTGTGCTGTTTTCCTCTCTTCATGGGCACTGCATCTATTGCTACTTTACTGGTATTCATTTCTCCTCTCAAGTCAGTCCGTTGCTGCTTTAGTTCCTCTGTCTAGCCATTGTGATAGCTTTTGTGAAGGTGAGGTCTTTGTTGAGTTGCATCCTCTCTGATAGTGATAAATCTCTCAGACCCACTACTAATCTGTCGCTCAAAAGTTTGTCATGCAGATCTCCATTCTCACAGTTCTCTGACAATGCATACAATGCTGTGATGAATGAGTCCATTGCTTTCGTTGGCTGCTCTCTGTTAAACTTGACCCGTTTTTCTTTGGAACAAAATGTGTCGAAACCTTTCCTTACTGCACCGTAACGCTGGTGCTGCTCGCTCATTAAATCCAGCCCTCGTCGCACATCATCACCCTCGTCCCCCATGCAGTATACCGGTGTATAGCTTTGGTGGAATTGTTCAAGTTACTCACAAGTCTGAAATACTCAAATTTCCTACTCCACTTCTCCCACTCATGCAGGTTCAAGAAGTCAAAGGGTTCCTGAGGTTTAATCGTGAAAGTCGCTGTCAGAGGTGCCACAGTTCCCGGTTGCGGCACCTCCACGTGTCCCAGCTCATTCTCCATGCTACTCATTTTGCTTTTAAGCAGGATGTCTGTCCTTTGGACAACGCCTCAAAGCAGCTCCACTTCTGACACCATGTGTTGGGTTTACATACAATAAAGGCCACTTTGAGCTTAGTGTTCAGAGCCTTTACTGAAAACAATCTTGCAGCACACTTTTCATGTGCGGCCCCTCCTTTGCTCCATCGCCCTGTCTGACCTGGAGAAACACATTACTGAAGCCTTCCCCCGTGAAATCATCAACAGGTCAAATGCCAAACTAATAACATTACACCTCAAGCAAGGATGATGCACTAGAGATTCTGAAAGTTGCTGGGAAAAGTGTCAAGGCAGAAGAAATCCACAAAATGAGAGCAGCTGATCGCATCATGTGGTTCAATACTTCTTAACTTGATACAGATGAGCTTTGTTTTTTTAATGCACAGAATTTCAGAAAGGTAAAGATTTTTTTAAAATGTCGTCTCCTTTTTAAGGTGATGTTTTTTCAGATTAACTGGATTTCCTCTGAGCTATTCGTCTGGAATTCTGAAAAATTAACCAAGCATCAAACGAATACTGAAAAATAACTTTGGCATTTTGGAAGAATTAAAATTGAAAATATATCTTCAAATATTCACTAATGTGGTTGTCATTATGTAATATGAAGGTCCAGGCTTAAGAAGCCTTTATTTCCACTCTCATTTGATAGGAGAGGGTGTTGGATTTTGTTGGGCATTTGATTTTTGGAGATTTTAATTTGTATTGTCAAAAATCTGAATTGACACATGAAAGTGAGTCTCATGTTGCAATTAGTCTGAGGTTTAATTGTGATGAATACCAAATGCAATTAATTTCACAGAGAAATCTTGGGTAAAGTGCCACTAGAATTGAACCTAGAGTGTGGTGCAATGAGAACAGTTCCCAAAAGGACAGAAGGAAATGCTTATTTCTGCTATATGATAACTTTGATCAGAAGGAGAAAAAATGTATTGGAATCCTGATTTGAACATCACTGTTAATATTACTCAGTTGAGAAATGTAGCAGGTTTGTTGAAATGCTGAAGTAAATATTATTGGTTGTAAATTCCATAAGAATAGACTAATCAACATTATTATAGCATTTGAAAGTAGAAACGAAAAAATCTCAAAGTCTCTTGTTTAAAAGTTGTGCTATAAATTGATAAAATTAAAAATTGGTCTCTGAGAGAGTTACTGACAAAAGGCAAAGGAGGAAAAACCCAACACCCAACCCCAACCAACCAATTTTCCCCTGCAACCGCTGCAACCGTGTCTGCCTGTCCCGCATCGGACTTGTCAGCCACAAACGAGCCTGCAGCTGACGTGGACTTTTTACCCCCTCCATAAATCTTCGTCCGCGAAGCCAAGCCAAAGATATTTGGCTTTTTCATTAAAAATGTTAGTACTGGAAGAAAATTTATTTTCAACAAAAGAATAGCTTTATCTACCAATAGATTTTCCACCACAGCTGATGGAAAATAGTTGAACCATTTTCCAGTTTCAGAAATGGGGGAAAAAAAGTGGTTGAAATTACCTTGAAACTTTGATATAATTCTCAAGAATTTAGCATTATAGCAAAATTATCTTTGGGTGACACCACCATTTTTTTTCAACAAGATAAATGGCTTGTTTCTTGAGTTTTTGAGATTCTATTTCTGATTTGTACAATCAAAGTAAATACCAGGCTTGTTGAGGTGCCACTAGCGTGTGTAATAGTGGAGCATATTGTGTTGATTTTTGAATTAAATGAAAAGCTGTGTGTTTGCCTTTGTTGTCTCACTCACAACTCTCACTCACAATTCCCATTATCACCCTTGGGTGGATAAAGTTTGCTTAAAATTTGATCCTCCAGATCATGATCTCCTCCTTGCATTGTTTTTATTTGTTCTTTATCTTCATCTTCTGTGCATTTTGCTACAGCGAGTGATGCTCTCAAAAGAAGCAGAAATTAAAGTTGGCAGCAGGAAGTTCTAACTACTAGGATTTCTCAATGGCTGAATTTGAGAAATAGTGTTTTTACTTTAACATGGTGTGTCATACTTTTGAGTAGGGAATTGTGACAGGTAATTAGTCCAACAGCAGGTTTGATTTTCGTGAAGGAAAGCCTGTCCCAGTTGAAAAATTGTGAATTTGTTTTGCCACTTTTCCTTGTTCATGCAACTGGAATAAAAGGAAATAGAGTTTATCTTAATACCTGGAGTGAAATGGGCAAAGGGTTAAGATAATGAAAGAGAAAATATTATGATGGTTGGATTATTTGAAAATGGATAAATGGCTAGACATGATGAAATATATTCTAGGCTATTAAAAGAAGCAAAGGAGGTTTTGGCTATAATTCTAAAATTCTCCCTAGTTGCAAGAATGTTGCCAGAGGACAGACAGGTGGACTGTGAGTGTTGTTCATTTTACAAAACAAAAAGGATAAAGAATTACAAACCAGTTAGTTTAATTTGAATGATGGGAAAATGATGGAATGGCAAGTCAGAGCACTGATTTTAATTGAAGATTTTTAAAAATATTTATTTATTTTAATAAACATACAAACAAAAAGGTTACAATTCAATAAGATGATATGGACAGTTACGCAAACTAAGTAAGACATTCCATTTAACACTAACGTACATAAATTGTAAATCATATTCATAATTCATATTCTAAATAATATACACCATTTTTAGAAAAAAACTAATAATGCAAAAAAAGAAAGAAGAAAATAGTAAAGGAGAAAAAAAATCAAACCCCTTACCTCACCATGTTGCCAGATGCTATACATGATTGGCATTAAAAGAAAAACAAAGGTAAAATAAATTAATATAAAGAACTTGAAAAAGATACAAGTTAGACAATTTAATTACCATACATTGGAGTAAAATTATAAAGTAAGATACGGAGTCATAAATAACCCCAATAACCTGGAATCCTATATCGGAATTATAAATTGAATAACAAATCTTCTATTCAAACAGGGCATGATGTCACACAACCATTGATCATGAGTAGGTGGGGCAGCATCCTTCCATTTAAGGAAAATTGCATGCCTTGCCAAAAGAGAGGCAAAAGAAATAGCATGTCTCTGAACCAGAGATAAAGAATCATTACCTCCCATTGTACTGAAGAGGGCCACCAAAATGTTTAGTGTTAAATCTATACTGATAATTTTTGATAGAGTATGGAAAACCTCTCCAGTATTTTTCTAGACCAGGACAAGACTAGAGTATATGAATTAATGATGCTTCTCCACTCTTACATCTGTCACATCAGGGAGTCATATCAGAATAAAAACGAGACAATTTAGCCTTAGTCAAAAGTACTCTATGTGCTACTTTGAATTGTAATAGACAATGTTGAGCACATAATGAAGACCTAATAACCAACTTAAGAATTGTGTCTCAATCCACATTCGATATAATCAAACTTAAATCCTGTTTAAACGAAGTCTGATTTAAACATAATTTCTCATAAATATTAGATATTAAACCTTTAAAAGAAGGCATTAAGCTGAAAACTCATCTACAAAATTTGATTCAGTCTCCTTGGAAAATTAAGAAATTTGTGATTCAAGAAAATGCTGGACTTGCAAATACTTAAAGAATTGAGATTTGGGCAAGTTAAATTTAACAGTAGTCTGTTCAGATGATGCAAAATATTCATAATCCTTAAAGGTCCTTAAAGCACCTTTGCTCCGTCTGAATTAATGACAGGAATCTCCCAGTGGTCAATCATTTCAATTCTGCACTCCCACACCAATATGTGTCCATGGCCTCATGCACTGCCAAACCAAGGCCACCAGTAAATTGGAGGAGCAACACCTAATATTCTGTCTGGGCACCCTCCATCTGGGAGGCATTAACATCAACTTCTCTGATTTCTGCTAGACTGCTTCACGTTCTCCCTCTCTACCCTATCCATCTGTCTCCTTTCCTCCATCTCTCCACCCCTTTCTCCATTCACACAGCCACCCCCCTCCACTTTTTGCTGTTGTGCCCTCCGTTATCCACCTATTATGTCTTGGCTGTGCTTCTCTCCCTGCCTTCCACCCCCCCCCCCCCCACAATTTTATTCAGACATCTGCCTAAATTTAACTCATACCTTGATGAAGGGCTCAGGCCCAAAATGTTAGTTATGTATCTTTTTATTATATAAAGTGTGCTGTTCGATCTGCAGAGTTTCTTCACCATAGTGTTTTTGTTTGAATCCAGTGAGCCATCTCCCTTGGTTTCCCAGTGATGTAACCCTTCCACACTAGCCTGTTATGTGGGACATTTTCAAAGACCTTGCTAAAGTCCATATTTATAATGTCCATGTTCTAACTTCTTCAATTCTCTTCAAAAATCTTATCAGATTTGTGACATGCTATCTGCCTTGCACAAAGCTGTGTTAACTACCTCCAATCAGTCCCTGATTATCCAAATGCTGAAGTTCAAGTTTATTGTCAACTGATTATACATTTACTACCTGAGAAAACAACATATGTGTGGACTATAGTGCAAGCACACAGCACACCTTTCACGCAAGCAACATGTAATTAAATATATAAGTATATATTTTTAACAAGTTTTAGGATATTTCAACAATCTGACTGCCTGTGGGAAGAAACTGTTTCCAAGCACTGTTTCCAGGTACTGTTCGTGTACCTCTTCTTTGAAGGTAGTGTCTCAAAGATACTGCTGCTGAATGATAAGGGTCATTGATGATTCTCTGAGCCCTCTTTGAGCACTGCTCCCTGTAGTTATCATCGATAGAGGGAAGGGAGTCCCTAGTGATCTTCTCAACAGTCTTAATCACCCTCTGTACTGACCTCCAATCTGATGCTTTGCACCTACAATACCACACTATGATGCAGTCAGCCATGGCACTCTCAATTGTGCACTGTAGAACATTGTTAGGGTGGTGGCTGGTCACCTTGACCTCCTCACTTAGGCAGTGAAGGCACTGCTGTGTCTTCCTAACCAATGAGGTGTTGTGGGTCCAGGATAGGTTGTCCTTCAAATGGACACCAAGGGATTTTGTAGTCCCCACTCGCTTTACAACAGAGCCATTGATATACTGTATAGTGGGGAGTGGTCCTTTGTCTTTCTGAAATCCACATCTCCTTTGTCTTGTCCACATTGATACTCTGGTTGCATGCACCACTGTTCAAAACAGTGCAAAATTATCTACTCTCTGAGCATTTGGCACTTCACCAAAAGACAAACATGATGTAAATATCTCAGCAAGATCTTCAACAATTTTTTCCCTAGTTTCCCACAAGTGTGAGGATGCATTTTCTTAGGTAGATATGCAGAAACTTCCTTGGTTATTATTGGAAGGTTGAGTAGTGGATTGGGAAGAGAAATGTCCAAGAAATGTAGTGAAATATCTTTTTAATGTTTTTGCTTTCCCAACTTTATGATCCTCCAGAGGGGATAGAGGAGCCTCATCCAATGTTAATAATTTCATTTCCATGCTCTTTGCTTGACTGTTCATTTGTATTTATTAATAAAAATGATAGACTAGCAATCAAATGTTTAGCTACTTGAAAATAAAGCAGCTTTTTATTATTGGGTTTATAGATGAGTATGATGAGATACAGTTCTTGAGGAGCAGAAATTGGGCATCTGACCATTCGAGCCTGGTCCATCATTCAATGGGATCATGGTTGATCTGACTGTGGACTCGGCTCCACTTGTATCTACTCTGTTCTCCATAACCTTTAATTCCTCTACTATGCAAAAATCTCTCTATATGCGTCTTAATAATTGGGAGGGAAATGATTTTTTTAATGTTAATAACATTTAGTAATGAAGGTATTTTGTGGTTTAAGATAATTTCATGTCATTTCCAAACTACTAATGCCACATTGCTTGTATCATCATAATTGAGGTTAATAAAAAATGATGCTTCTATCACTTCAACTTGAGCACACATAATTTAGGAATATACAAGTACTTGTCGAAAATTAGTTTTTCATTGACTTTATGTTAGATTACTTATCGAGAATGTCTACATGTCCCTTGCTGTTTCAGTCCCAGTCTTTTTTTTAAAAAATGCCCTTAAATTAGGAGGCAAAGAAATAAGTAAAATAGATAGATTATTTGTGAATATACCCAAGGATCAAAAAAATCTACCACCACCACCTTCCAGAAAAGTTAAAATGCTTCATTGAGGCCCCTATATAAAATACTCCTGCACAAATCACCTTGTTATGAGTTTGAGGAAATGAACACATTAAAAGCTTCAGATCGTAAAATCAAATAGTAAAGAACCTTTTTTTGTTAAATTGAGTTAAGTACGCATTGTATGCATTGTGTTGTTCAGGCCGTATGAAGGAATTTTACCATTATTTGCATAGTAATAGCTGGATTTGAATTTGTAAAATTAAAAATAGGAGGGAAATGGTTTTCATGTTAATAACAATTCAGAATATTGAATCTGAATGTAAATTTCAGCTGTTTGAAAATACGCTGTAATTTTCTTATCTCGAGAGGAAATTGGTGTGCAGGTATTAACTTATAAGTGGAAGACCTGCTATTTGACTTTGAACTGTTATTTCCTCTCCCTTTCAGTTCTATGTGAAAACACTTACCAAAATTAGACCATTTTTATTTAAATATCATTTTTTTGTAATTATTATAAATAGTATCTTAGTTTTTGCCTGGACAGTGTGGTAATCCTCATTCTGTTAATATCCTGATTTCAGCCACATTGTTCTGAGTAAGTGATGTTTGGTGTTTGGGTCATTGACTCCACCTCAACACCCGTGCAAATCGTTTTGACTGTAACTTTGTGCAACCTGGGAAGAAAACGCAAGTGGAGATAAAATGAAGAAACACTAATGTTTGGCCTTCTTTTTGCAGTGCTAGTTACTTTGCACGTGTGCGAGCAGTGGTGATGACCCGTGATGACTCGAGTGGAGGATGGGTGCCTCTAGGAG
Source organism: Narcine bancroftii (assembly GCF_036971445.1). Lineage (NCBI taxonomy): Eukaryota > Metazoa > Chordata > Chondrichthyes > Torpediniformes > Narcinidae > Narcine > Narcine bancroftii. The sequence continues at coordinate 49,801,710 of NC_091470.1, read as the reverse complement.
GGGGCGGCCTCAGCTGTGTCACAGTTTTTAAAGTTCATCCGGATGACTGTGGTTGTGATGATTTTCTTATCCACGGGGAAAGGCTCCGGGACAAAACAGTAGGAAATAACATTTTTAACATTTGTTTTAAGTTGTGATGATGTGTTTCCAATGTTGAATTATTATTTTGGGCATGGTAAGGAATAAAACTTCCAATAACTATTATCCAAATTACTTAGTTTTTGTGTGGGTTGAATACTTTTGCCCATATGAATAGAATGTGTGTTTATGTAGTATTATTTTACACACCTTGGTATTTTTCAAGTGGCCCCCTGTTAAATAATAGCTCTTTATATTTTAAAAAGTTAAATATTCAGCATTTGTAGAATTTAGTAGAACGAGAGGGTTGTGTGCGATTTTTGAGACATAAAATATGAATTGCCTTGACTATTGCAACACCTGAGATTTTGAATTTCAGTGTATATGACATTATGCCTTTAAATACCCTCTTCAATTTCTTGCATTATTGTTTTCTCTTTTGATAATACAGCAAGCCAAGCTTAATATCTTTCTCCTCTGAAACACTGCATACTACAAACGTCAAAACTTTAAGCTGACAGTCGTTCTGACAACAGAATGTGGTCGTCAAATTTAATCTTCTGTCAATGTGATATCTTTCATTAATGTATTCTCCACATATCTCCAAACCTGTTTTTCTGTCTTATCCAGCCTTTACTATTTTTCCATTTCTTTTTTTTAACCATCATCTGCACAAAGCCCATTCCATATTACACTTGAGAATGGTGTTGAAATATCTTTGTAAAATGCTGCTGTTTATCTGGTAAATGTACTTACTATATTGAAGGGGAGGAAATTTAGGTTTTGGGCATAGAAACAATGAAGGGACAGGAAAAAAAAACCCGCTGGAGGAACTCATCAGGTCAGCCTGCATCTGAGGAGGAAAAGGATAATCCATGTTTCCGATTGAGACCTGGCAACAGGACTGGGAGTGTAAAGTGGAAATCTCCCCCTCACCTTTTTTTTATACTGGCTATTTCCACTTTACATAGGAGAGCTGGTAAGCAGTAGGTGGATCCAGATGAGGTGGGTTGATGGACATGGAGGGTAGAGAAAATGACAGAGGCTGGGAGGTGGTGATGGGAACAAAGGGATACAGGTTATGGAATCTTTTAAAAAGAAATGTAGTTGGAGGGATGGTAGGCAGATGTGATTCATCACCCACCTGATTTGAACATTGTTGATGATGCAAAGGTTTGAATTGTCAGGAAGTGAATTACTTGATATTAAAGATATCAGTATTTATCTGTTCTTGCAATATTCATGACTGATTCCTTTGAGCCTCTTGTGAGTTATGAGCTCTTGGATTATGCTGGCAAGTTAAGCAATGGTACCAATGGATATCAAGGATAGGTAGTGAGGCTGTCCTTTTGGAGAAGGACAACCAATTACTTTGATGCGAATGCAATTTGCTACTTACCAGCCATTCCCTTGTTATATGCTGGCATGGACTGGTTTATTTGCTGAAGAACTGAGAATGGAATTGAATATTGGAGCTATAAAAGAATATCACTGTTTCTGACCTTGATGAAGCAGTTGAAGGTTATTAGCCACAGGACATTGCCTTGAGGAATTTTGCTCTGTTAACCGCCAACAAGCGCAACCATTTTCCTTTGTTTGTGGTGTGACATTACTTTTGCAAGGTTCCTTCATGACACAATTGGGCAAATGTTACTTTGATATTGTTTTCATTTTGCCTCGACAATTCAGCTCTTGGGTTCATTTTTATTTCTGAGATCCAACAAAGTACCTAAACCAAAAGGAAAGGCAGAAAGTATGATAAAGCAAAAGAGCAGAGGGAGATTAGGTTGTATTGGAATTGAATATAAATGCAAAGCAACTAAAAATGTAGAAGGATGAGAATTAAATAGAAAATTAGCTACATTGTACATGTGCACTCAGGTGCATGTTCATAAATTATACTGAAACTATTGCATACACTGCATACTTCCTGCGGGTATTACATGTTTCCTCTTGTTCTTTCTGCCTGTAATTTCCTTTGTTAATGGTATCTGTGCGTTATGATTCACCAAGTAGCCACGGGAGATCTGCTGGTCATTACTATAATTAAAAATGTTCTCCATGTCTTTTGGTATCTTAATTTTGACATTTTTGAAGTGCTACAAGTGGTTTTCAAAAAGTTTCTAGCTTTATGAAGTTTATCTTTTACCTTTGTGATTACATCTCTTTTCGGTCCCTCTTTCACAGCGAGCTATGATTGAAAACCATACTCCATGTTTATCTGGAAATCAAATGTTTCATTTCATTCTTTAATTACGTTTATCTAATCAAGTTTTTGTTTGACCAAATAATTTGCCAATAGCCCACTACTTAAACTGATATTATTAATTAATTCAAGCCAAATCTGCAAGAGTTCCACTTTATTATATGTTGATATTCTGATTGCTAAGTTTTACAAAATCTGGCTTTATTTATATTTAATTCTTTAATGTGGAAAGGGATGTGAAGCTGGTAAGGGAGATTCCACTCTCAACTTTGTTTTCCATTACTGCATTGATTGGTCATTTTAACTTGTAGCTTCAAGCCACATGTCCAGTAAATGTGAGAAGTAGAAACAGACTAGAAGTCAGTTCTATTTGATTAGAGTCTCTATCCTATTTTGAATACAGTAAACCTCTGTTACCTGGAATTCAAGAAACCGAAGCTTCAAACAACCAGCAAAAAAAAGTCAAGGAAAACGATTAGGTAAAAAATATGAAAGTTTGAAATTGGTACCAATCACGCAACATTCAATCTCAAACAACCAGAAAATACACAGATCTGGCATCTACCAATCCCCATAGTATATGGATTCCAGGGGTTTACTCTATTATAAATTGCTATCCTGTTGATGTTTTCTAAACTGTCTTTGCCACTTGACAGGCTGTTTTACTGCTGTTTTAAAATTTGTAAATTTGGCTGAAAGTATCTTGGCTGATTTTTGTGACTCGTGTATTAGGTATTCTCATTCTTTATGTTGCTTAGTTGTTTCTAAACACCTAATTAATTTGAAGTAATTGCATTCATCTCATTTACAATAAATGCTGGAAATACTCAGCAGATAAAGTCCAAGGCTTAATCTTATCACCTCTATGATGACCTGCACCCTAAGCACCTGTTATTTTTCAATAGTCATTTTTTTTCATTTAAACTATAACTGAATTGACACCTTCCTAAACCATACATCCCCTGACTTGCATTTACAATCTGGGTCCACTACTTTCCCATGCCCAATTCCAAATTCTTCCCTTTTTTACAACTGAATATGGGTGACCCTGTGTATTTCCAAAAGGCAAATAAATGTATCATGTCAAAGGTTATTGTGGAAAATTATAAAGGGATGAGGCAGAAACTAATGAGAATAAATTGGAAACAGATGTTTAAGGGTGTAAGCACAGAAGTGATGTGGAGGAAATTTAGGGACAAATTGGGCAGGGTTCAAGATAGGTTTGTCCCAGTGTGACAAGGAAAAGATGGTAGGAAAAGGGAATGGTGTCAGACAGCTAATCAAGAGGAAGAAGGAAACACATCAAATATAGGAAGCAAGAAACAGGAAGGGCTCATGAGAAGTATATGGTAGCCAGGAAGGAGCTTAAGAAAGGAATTAGGAGAGCTCAAATAGGGCATGAGAAGGCCTTGGCCTGTAGGATTAAGGAGAACCCCAACGTGTTCTATGAGTATGTGAAGAACAGAAGGATGACAAGAATGAAGGTGGCACTGCTAAAGGATAAAGGAGCCAACATCTTCCTGGTGGCAGAGGAGGTTGGGGAGGTTGTAAATGAATACTTTGAGTCAGTATTCACAAGAGAAAAGGACCTTGATCACAGTGAGATCGAAATTGTCACCCATATTCCATGTAGCCATGCTTCTATCCCAACACTCAGACTTATCGCTCTTTCGGTCAATACTTGTTGTCTTCAGTAACTTGTCTAATTCTTGAGCCCCCTGTGCTTTTTTTAGTTGTTAACCACATCCCGTCATTATTTCCCTCGTAACCTCTGGGCAATCTATGTCACAGAATCATAGCGCAGAACCACACATTTCCACTAATCCTACACTAATTGATTTTGTTGTCCCCACATTCTTATCAGTTTCTCAGGATTCTTCCAGACATCAGCAAACTTTGAGGCTTGGGGTTTCTAAGAGAGGACTTAAAGAAAGACATTAAGAAAGCAAAAAGTTTCATGCCATGAGCTTGGCAAGTAGGATTGAGGAAAATCCTGAAACTCCATAAAGACATCACCTGAAGTATTAACTATGACGGAGGCAAGAGGGTAGTTCAGTGATCAAAGGGGTAATGTTAATAAAATGTTTCAACAATGGAGTATCCCTCTTCTCCCTTTTGTATATAAAATCTCTAGGCATTGTTTTCCTATTTTATCCATCTCTATTTCAATCAACGTTGGTTTCTCTCCCTTTTCAAAGAAGGAAGAGAGAAATCTCATTTGTGCTGCTTTATAATAAATTTGTTCAATATATCAAATATGGTAAATGTTGAAAAGGGAATGAGTAATTATGAGATAACCTAAAATGCCATTGATTCAAAATAGACATTCCTTTTACAATGAACAACTGACTTTTTAATACTTGGTCTAATGAGGGAATTACCAGAATAGTGATTGTTTTGAAAAGAAAAGTTTAATGTCATTTGATCAGTTGAAAAATTAGTATATACTTGTGCTTCCTTAATCTCCACATTATCCAGCATACCGGCCTGTTCAATTTCGATCTCACTGTGATCAAGGTCCTTTTCTGTTGTGAATACTGACTCAAGATATTCATTTACGATCTCCCCAACCACCTCTGCCACCAGGAAGATGTTGGCTCCTTTATCCTTTAGCAGTGCCACTTTCATTCTTGTCATCCTTCTGTTCTTCACATACTCATAGAACACGTTGGGGTTCTCCTTAATCCTACAGGCCAAGGCCTTCTCATGCCCTATCTGAGCTCTCCTAAGTCCTTTCTTAAGCTCTTTCCTAACTACCACATAACATAACATAACAATTACAGCACGGAAACAGGCCATTAGGCCCTTCTAGTCCGCACCGAACCAAACACCCCTTTCTAATCCCACCTCCCTGCACAATGCCCATAACCCTCCATCTTCCTCTCATCCATATACCTGTCCAACCTTTTCTTAAATAATACAATTGACTCCGCCACCACTATTTCTCCCGGAAGATCATTCCACACAGCTACCACTCTCTGAGTAAAGAAGTTCCCCCTCATGTTACCTCTAAACCTCTGCTCCTTAATTCTTAACTCATGTCCTCTTATTTTAAACTTTCCACCTCTTAACGGAAATAGTCTATCCACATCCATTCTGTCTATCCCTTTCATAATCTTAAATACTTCTATCAAATCCCCTCTCAACCTTCTACGCTCCAAAGAATAAAGACCCAATCTGTCCAATCTCTCCCCATACTCCAGATGCTTAAACCCAGGCAACATTCTGGTAAACCTTCTCTGCACTCTCTCCACTCTGTTTATATCCTTCCTATAATTAGGCGACCAGAACTGCACACAGAACTCCAAATTAGGCCGCACCAACGTCTTATACAATCTCAACATCACCTCCCAACTCCTATATTCCATGCAATGATTGATAAAGGCCAGCATACTAAAAGCCTTCTTCACCACCCTATTCACGTGAGTTTCTACCTTCAGGGAACGATGTACCGTCACTCCTAAATCTTTCTGCTCTTCTGTATTCCTTAATGCTCTCCCATTTACCACATATGTCCTATTCTGATTCTTCTTACCAAAATGAAGCACCTCACACTTATCAGCATTAAATTCCATCTGCCATTTTTCAGCCCACTTTTCTAAGCAGCCCAAATCCCTCTGCAATCCTTGAAAACCTTCTTCATTATCCACTATTCCACCTATCTTAGTATCGTCTGCATATTTACTAATCCAATTCACCACCCCATCATCTAGATCATTAATGTATATAACGAACAACAATGGGCCCAATACAGATCCTTGAGGCACACCACTGGTCACCGGCCTCCAACCTGACAGACAATTATCCACTACCACTCTCTGGCCTCTCCCTTTCAGCCAATGTTCAATCCATTTGACTATCTCAAAATTTATACCTAAAGACTGCACCTTCCTAACTAACCTTCCATGTGGTACCTTATCGAAGGCCTTACTGAAGTCCATATAGACAACATCCACTGCGCTACCCTCATCCACATTCCTAGTCACCTCTTCAAAAAATTCAATCAGATTGGTCAAACATGACCTTCCTCCCACAAATCCATGTTGAGTGCTCCTGATCAGACCCTGTCTATCCAGATGTTTATAAGTACTATCTCTAAGAATTTTCTCCATTAATTTACCTACCACAGACGTCAACCTTACAGGCCGATAGTTGCCAGGCTTCCTCCTTGAACCCTTTTTAAATAACGGAACCACATGCGCAATGCGCCAATCCTCCGGCACTATCCCCATATCTAATGACATTTGAAAAATTACCGCCAGAGCCTCTGCTATTTCCCCCTTCACTTCTCTCAATGTCCTGGGGATGATCCCGTCTGGTCCCGGAGACTTATCCACCTTTATATTCTTCAAAAGCCTTAAAACTACACCTTTTGTAATCTCTATATTCCCCATATTTACCCAATTTGCTTTTTTTATCCCACATCTCCCAATATCCTTCTCTAGTGAATACCGAAGAAAAGAAACTGTTCAATATCTCCCCCATTTCTCTAGGTTCCACACACAGTTTTCCACTCTGATTTTCTAAGGGACCAATTTTGTCTCTAGCTTTCCTCTTACCATTAACATATTTGTAGAACTCTTTTGGATTAGTTTTCACCCTGCTTGCCATAGTTTTCTCGTACCTTCATTTAGCTTTCCTAATTCCTCTCTTAAGATTCCTCTTACATTCAATGTATCTTTCAAACATCTCCTTAACTCCATGCTTCTTATATCTAATGTACGCCTCCCTTTTTCTTCGAACCAAGTTTCCAATATTCCTTGAAAACCACGGCTCTTTCAAACCTTTTGCCCCTCCTTTTAACCTAACAGGAACATAAAGCTTTTGCACTCTCAAAATCTCATCTTTAAAAGACTTCCATCTCTCTACTACATCCTGCCCATAAAACAAATTGTCCCAATGCACACCCTGCAAGTCCTTTCGCATCTCCTCAAATCTAGCTTTTCCCCAATCAAAAACCTCAATCCTTGGCCCTGATTTCTCTCTTTCCATAATGACATTGAAGCTGATGGCATTATGATCACTGGACCCGAAGTGCTCGCCAACACTAACCTCCGTCACTTGACTCATCCCATTTGCCAACACTGCTCCTTCTCTGGTCGGCACCTCTACATATTGTTGTAAAAAACTATATTGCACACATTTCACAAACTCTAACCCATCCATTCCTTTCACAAAATGTGTTTCCCAATCTATATGTGGAAAATTAAAATCTCCCATAATTACAACCCTGTGCTTATCACAAATATCTACTATCTCCCTACAGATTTGCTCCTCTAGGTCTCGGTCCCCTCCGGGTGGTCTATAATACACCCCTACAAGTGTAACCTCTCCTTTCCTACTCCTCAGTTCCACCCAAATAGCCTCCGTGGATGTGCCCTCTAATCTATCCTTCCTAGGCACCGCTGTAATATTTTCCCTGACAAGCAATGCAATCCCACCTCCTCTTGCCCCTCCGACTCTATCACACCTAAAACAACGAAACCCAGGGATATTCAGTTGCCAATCACATCCCTCCTGCAACCATGTCTCACTAATCGCTACCACATCATACTTCCAAGTATCAATCCACACCTTCAGCTCATCCACCTTTTTTACAATAATCCTGGCATTAAAATATATGAATTTCAGGGATTTCCCATTTTTTAATCCCTGTTTTCCCTCATCTTGAAGAACAACATTATTTACTTTTCCTGACAATTGCCCTTCATCTTCTTCCAGAGCATTTCCCTTCTCTATCACCTGCCCATCCATATTCAAATACTTATTACAAACTTTCATTGTTTTCATTCTAACCTTCTCCTTACTGCTCTGTACTATTTTGTTCCCTCCCCCCAACCATTCTAGTTTAAAGGATCCTGAGTAGCCCTAGCAAATACCTCTGCCAGGATTCTGGTCCCCCTGGGATTTAAGTGTAACCCGTCCTTACTGTACAGGTCACATCTCCCCCAAAAAAGGTCCCAGTTATCCAGAAACTTAAAACCCTGCCCCTTACTCCACCCCTTCAGCCACGTGTTAATCCTCCACCTCATTCTATTTCTATTCACACTGTCACGTGGCACAGGGAGTAATCCAGAGATTACCCCCTTTGCGGTCCTTCTTTTTAACTCCCTACCTAACTGCCTGTACTCACTTTTTAGGACCTCTTCTCTAATTCTCCCTATGTCATTGGTACCTACATGTACCACGACCTCTGGCTCCTGTCCCTCCCACTTTAGGATATCTGGGACACGAGCAGCAACATCTCGGACCCTGGCACCAGGGAGGCAAACCACCATCCGGTTCTCCTTGCTGCGTCCGCAGAATCCCCTATCCGTCCTCTTAACTATGGAGTCTCCTACCACAATTGCCCTCCTCTTCCTTTCCCTCCCTTTCTGAGCTACAGGGGCCGACCTTGTGCCGGAGGCACAGCCACTGTCACTCCCCCCAACCTTGATGTCCCCCTCAACAGTGCTCAAAGAGGCGTACTTATTGCTGAAGGTTACATTCACAGGGCTCGTCTCTGGCACCTTACGTTCTTTTGTCCCTCTCCTAACAGTTACCCACCTTTCATCCTCCCGTGGCCCTGGCGTGACCACCTGGCTATAACTCCTGTCTATGACTACCTCTGTTTCCCTAACCAGCCTGAGGTCATCGAGCTGCAGCTCTAGTTCCCTAACACGGTCCCTGACAATGCCATTGATAATACTTATGAGCCCTTCTGTTTCTTGCTTCCTATATTTGATGTGTTTCCTTCTTCCTCTTGATTAGCTGTCTGACACCATTCCCTTTTCCTACCATCTTTTCCTTGTCACATTGGGACAAACCTATCTTGAACCCTGCCCAATTTGTCCCTAAATTTCCTCCACATCACTTCTGTGCTTACACCCTTAAACATCTGTTTCCAATTTATTCTCATTAGTTTCTGCCTCATCCCTTTATAATTTTCCCACAATAACCTTTGACATGATACATTTATGCCTTTTGGAAATACACAGGGTCAGCTTACCCATTGTTCATGTTCAAGACTTCCAATAAGTTATCTAAGATTATTTCCCTTTCACATAGTGTTGACTTTTTAAAGTCACACTGAATTTTAAATGGCCTGTTATGTATTTAATAGTAGTTTCAAGCAATTTCCCTTATCGCAGATGTTAATTTAACTGTCTACAGTTTCCTGCTTTTTGACTCCTTGCCTTTTCCGATAAGGGAGTTAGAGTTGCTATTCGATCTAATGGTATTTTCTGCAAATAAAAGTAATTTTGCAAAGTTAAAGCAGCATATCAACAGTTTCATTCAGTAATTAAGGTCCATCAGGTTGCAGTGATTTTTCTGAATTCCTTCCTCCTATTTCACTTCCTGATTTTAGAACCATTCTGCAACATTACTGGTGTCCTTTATATTGAATACTGATACAAAATACCTATTTAATTATCTCCTTTCTTTCCATTGTCTGGATTTCTATAGGATAAAATGCTCATTTTGTGAACTCTTTCTAAAATCTGTACAAACTCTTTTTCTCTGTTTTTATTTTTCTGGCCAGTTTTATTTCCTACACCAACTTTTCCATCCAAAGTTGGTGTAGGAAATTAATTCTTTTTATTATTCTTGCCAATTCTATGCAATACACAAATGTGTTGAAGAAAGGATCAACACATAGGCTCCTGACTCTCTTGGAAAATTACTTTAATGAGTATTGAATAAGTACTGTTTTAATTCCAATAATATCTTCAAAACATATTTACATCCTTCGACTTAATTTCTACAATACCTCAGAAAAAAGAAAAAAAACTTCTGGAGCCCGACAGGAAGTCAAGAAGAAAAAAGATGTGAAGCATGGAGCTGGAGTCCACGCTGCCTCCTGATCTCATGAGCCTCTGGAAGGGACCTCTGCTGGCGTGTCCCATCCGCTACAATGAGAAATGGTGTCGGAGAGGGACCTGAGGCTTCTCGAGCATGCATGGTCCAACCATACACAAAGCATTACTTGGAGAAAAGCAGTTACTTACTGAAAAGTCGGGGACCTTGACCTCAGCCCCTGAGGAAGCAGAATCGGACTCCAGAGAAGGATCATTGACTGAAGATGTAGAAGAAGATTTGCAAGGAGGAAGTAATTGAAGAGATGAAAATTAATCCATAGATTAAAGTAGGAGTTCTCCACAATGATAATGGTTCGGTTTAAAGTAATGAAAGGTGAAATGAAAAAATGTTTGAAGGTTGAAAGGGAAGAACAAATTAAAAAAATGCTAGATGTAGTGAATAAAATGAAGAAAAAGTTGGAGAAAATGGATGAGAAAATTACAAGAGTACAGGATGATTTACAACATGTTGAAGACAGGGTGTCTCCTGTGGAGAATACAGCCACTGGCTTAATCACTGTAAATCAAAAGATTTTAGACAAAGTGATGAATTGTAGAATTTCAGATGAAGAAATAATATCAGAAAAAAAAGATTCAGATGTAATTTGTTTCAAGATTGGATCCCTAAAGTTTTAGGAGAACAGAATTTTGAAAATATAATTGAAATTGAAAGAACTTCTAGAGCTCTGAGGCCAAACCCTCTCCCTAATCAAAGGCCACATTCTATATTAATAAAATTTTTGCATTATCGAGATAGAGAATTTTTAAAAAAAAGTCTTGCTGTGAAAGGAGCAAGGGATCGACAAGGCCCATTCCTATGGGAATGGGATAAAATTTTGTTCTATCTCGATTTGAGTGAAGATTTGTTGAAGAAAAGAAGGTCCTTTTTGATAAAGGGTATAAATTTGTTCTTCGTTACCCTATGACTGAAGATTTTTGTTTTGGGAGAACAGAATAGATTGTTTGTGAACTCTTTTGAAGTGGAAGAATTCACTTGGAGTCTTCCTGAAGTCCAGTCTCTAGAAGACGCTGTGTCTTTGATGCAATTAACTTTTTATTTACTCCAATTTTATAAGTGAGATGGAAGAAATTGAAGAAATATTCTTTTTTTTTCTTTCTCTCATTTCTTTTGATTTCTGGGAAGCTATTTTAATTGTGGTTAACTAATTAATTGATTAAATTTTAATTAATAAAATGATTAAATCTTGTGTATTGAATATACCAAGGGAGTGGAGGGTGCTGATTACTGCAGGATTATGTGTACATCTGTGACCTTGGTTATGACCCGTAAAATGGAGAGAGTGTTTTATATTGGGAGGGTTTTCTTTTATATTATCATAAATATCACTATGTAATCATATACTTTTTGTATCTTTATTTGTATTTCTTTTTTTGGATTGTAGGAGGGGGTAAATGCTGATACATGAAGCATTATTCATTGGAATTAGTGGAGACTTGCGGGAGGAGATAATGGAAGGGGATTTATTGCATTTTGTCTAGATGAGTAAAGTGATGAAGTTTGTAAATTTTAATGTTAATGGGTTGAACAGATCGAGCAACAATGAGAATAAAAGCAGGCTAAAGCTACTGTGGCTATCGGCCACCGCGAGTGGAAGAAACACGCTGAATCGAATAGAGTTTCAAACCAACTGATTTACTGATTCAAACTCGCACGCTTAAAAGGTCCATGCTGATGTCAGCAGTTGTGTGGGGTGGAAGTGACATCAACTTCCATTGTTTTGCCCCGAATAAGGAAGTATTCTTATGGATGGATGCTGCATAACCAACTGAGTTTCCCTTGCACATTTGTGCATTGCACTTGTCCCCAGCATCTACATATTTTCTTGTTTCACTCTATGATTGGTTTTCATTGTTATTATATTTTTACTTTTTTCCTCCAAACAACTTCTATGTCATGGCATCCAGAATGTGGATTATCCCTCTTTATTACTCAGACTATCATTAATTAACACAGCCCATCCAACCCTACACCATTTTACCAGATTCATGTTCTATTTGAATACTGCAAAATCTTTGCTATTCAGGACTCAATATGTGTCATTTTTGACCCAACTCTGTAAAGACTATCAGAATGTATTTAAAAGGGAAAGTTATTCTGAGAATAAATCATAAAATACTTTATGCTATTTAGATAGTGTATAAATCCATGCTCATCCCTTCACTCAGGCAGACATGTACACACTATTTAGAATGTAATAACAGTACTTACTATATTTAGCAATTGCAAAAGTGAAGAACTTCCTGGCAATGTGGCTCATGTATATTTAATATAATGACAATGAATAGAATCATGGAATTCATTTGAAAATTATTGTTGGCCGAATCACTGGAAATGATGAGTCAGAAAATAGAATGGAGAACAACAATCTTGCTCTCAAGCACACCAAGACTAAGCTTATTATTGATTTTAGGAAGGAGAGGCTGAGGGACAATGCACTGTATGTATTGATGAGATGGAGCTAAAGAGGGTTAGAACCTTCAATTTCCTGAGAGTCCAATTTCAGAAGAGCTTTCATGGAGCCAGCGCATCGAGGAAACTGTGAAAAAGGCATGCCAGTGCATTTATTTTCTAAGGAGTCTGGCAGTTTACGTAACATCATCAATTACTTTTAAAGGTGCACTGTGGAAAATATATAGGCAGGTTCCATCTCAGCCTGGTTTGGGCATTTGTGTGCCCAGGAAAGTAGAAGGCTCCAGAAGATAACAAATGTTGCCAAGGCTCAGACTTCCCATCCATTGAATGCATCTTTGTGAGGTGTTACCCCCAAGAAGTTAGCCAACATCATAAAGAACCACATGTTGCTCCAATACTACAAAAAGGCTGCTCTATTGATGTCATTTCTAATGCTTAAGGATAACAATGACTTTTAAATGTTTTTTTTGTATTTATATTTAATGTCTCTTTAATTAAGTTTTTAGTTATATTTTACAAATTATCTGTTCAGCTGCAGCAAGTTAGAATTTCAGTGCATATATACATTGTACAAGATATATATGACAATTGATATTCATGAATATTAGGTCAGAGTGGAGGACATACTGCTAGTTGAAGGAAAAGTATTTATGAGTATTTGACTAGTTTTTAAAAGGCTTTTAATTGTGGTATGGTGGAGGATAAAGATGAATTTAGTCATGCATAGGCATCTTTCACCAATGAAAGGATGCACATGATATAATATCCTTATTACAAAGCACCATGTATTTGGATAATATCAACTCAATGGTGGGATTTATAAAAGTGACATTAGTTGCAGTTAGCTCACACTTCACCATGGAAAGCATTTTTTATTAGATGCAGTGATATCAATGATAATGCCAATTGAGTTAATTAATCTGCTGGGTGGAGATAAATAAACATGTATGAGAACAGAAAAGAATACCATATATTTCATCGCATGTCAACTGATGTATAAGTTGACCCCCCCCCCCCCCCCCCCCATGCCTCATTTTAAGGGTTTTATGGTATATCCGGTGAAAAAGTCATTCCCAATTTTCCTGGTGTCCCGTTGACTGGCATACAAGTCGACCCCCAAAACTCACGATGCCTGAGATGGGCCATTGACTGGCTTATTCGTCGACCTCCATCGATTACATGGATTGATCTGCTAGGGATTGGCTGAAGGTGATTGCTATCATTCAGGGTCCACGCAGCATGTGATGAAAATATGAACCGAGCTTTAAGTTGAAAATGATAGAAATAGCCAAGAAAACCAACAACGGGCTGTTGCAAGAAACTTTTACGTCCATGAGAAGTTGGTAAGAGATTGGAGGAAGAAAGGGATTTTAAGAAAAATACCAAAAAGACAATGTTCTTTGAGAAAAGGAATCACTTGTTGGCCAGAGTTGGAAAATTATGATGCAGAATGGATACAGAATGCTACATAGTCACCAGAAAATAAACAAACAAACAAATAAATAAGTAAATAGGAACATTTGCACTGCAGTGGGTCAAGTGCACCCAGACCTCAGTGATAATTTTGAGGCTACAATAGGCTGGTGCAGTCATGTATGACAGGAAAAATTTGGTATTATGCCAAAAAACAAAAATTGCACAGAAATTCCAAAAGATCTTGATCATAAAGTTGTAAGTTTTCACCAGCTTATTAAACATAACCATTAGAAACACTCGTTGGTATTGGCAAATATCGGAAACAGGGATGAAACCCTCATGAATTGCGACATAGTAGGCAATAGAATAGTAGAATGGAAAGGAGTTAAAACTGGGCAAACCAAAAGTACAGGCCACGAAAGGACCAGGTATTATTGTGCATGGCTGACGGGACAAAGTTAAGACCAAATGGAAAATTAAACTGAAAATGAAATTCCCTGTGGGTATTTTTATACGTTTTCATGAAAAAGGATGGCTAGATGAAAATGGTGTCAAGCTATGGATAGACAATGTGTGGAACAGACAGCCAGACAGCTTATGTAAAGAACAGAGTTTGCTGGTCTGGGATATGTTTTATAGCCACTTAACTGATAAGACTAAAAGTAGATTGCCACTATAATAATACTTATATGGCGGTTATCCCGGGTGGTTTGACAGCCTCTCAGTGTCTGCTTGAATAAGCCATTCAAAGACCGTGTGCTTGAGGAATGGAATACATGGATGTCTAGTGCAGAAAAGTCATTTACAAAAGGTGGGGCAATGCAGGCTGCATCATTTGATCTGTATAACTTCGTGCTCCAGGCATGGGACAAAGTTAGAGACTATGATTAAAATCATTTAAAAAGTGCGGTATCTCTTGCGCAATTGACGGCATGGAAGATGATTTATTGTGGAACATTGGTGACGAAGCAGAAACCACCTCATCAGATACAGACTGGGACCTATATGATGACTGTTCAGTCAGTGAGAGTATGGATGTGTTTGCCCCATCTTTGCTTCAGACAATGATAGAGTGATTGTGAACGATTCTAAATGTGTAACAACAGACAATGATGGCGATTTTTGAAGGGTGTTAATTATGTTGTTAATTTCAATGAAAATCAGTCGCAGTCAGTTTTGTTTTGATTATTCAAGGGTCAACCTGTACACCAGATCAGTGCAGGTTAGATTTGAACTGAATGTAAGGTCTCAAAAGTATATCCTGCGTGTAAGTCAACCCCCATTCTTTGAGAGTTTTTTTTTCACAGCTCATCTTCTATGCTGAAATATATGGTAATTATGTCAATTCTAAAACAACAAATGGAAATCTGAAATTAACAGAATGTTGGAAACCACAGCAATTCTGGAGAGATTAAATAAAATTGATTTTGCAAGTTGAAGCTCTTTTGAATTGGCCAATCTGAAAAGGTTGGTTGAATCTATTTTTAGGTCTAGGAGACAGTAATTTGCTGAGTGTGTTGATCCTGAAGCAAAAAATTGAAATGTGTATGTTTATTTTAATTTCAGAAAATTGGCAACAATTCCTGAAGAACAATTAACTGACTTGATTCCAGTTAGATTTTATAAATGTTGGGATTCTTTGATAATAATTGTGTAAATGGGCTTTAAATTAGTGACCACAGTTTTATAATTGTTCGTATATGAAGGAGCAACAGGTAAAGTTTGTAATGCTTGCCAGTTTGTAATGCTTGCCAGTTTGTAATGCTTGCCAGTTTGTAATGCTTGCCAGTTTGTAATGCTTGCCAGTTTGTAATGCTTGCCAGTTTGTAATGCTTGCCAGTTTGTAATGCTTGCCAGTTTGTAATGCTTGCCAGTTTGTAATGCTTGCCAGTTTGTAATGCTTGCCAGTTTGTAATGCTTGCCAGTTTGTAATGCTTACCAATTTGGTCTTCATACTGAATTTACCCATCTGCATGTTGTTCTTTATCTTTCAGATGGATATTTAATCACTGCACAACATATAGTCCCAATCAGAATGAGCATTTATTTAGTTTGCCACTTTGAATCTTCATAGATTAGAACTTTACCATTCAATTTGTGTCTGACTTAACTGATCCTTTCATGGAATATGACACTGACCACTTCTATAGCTTTTATTTAAAATCAGTTTAACAAGGAATGATTAGCAAAAGTTTATAAATAATTATGATCCGTGAAGTTTGTTTCTCAAAATGTGTCCTAATTGTAATAAAGATATAAGTTCAGGACTGTGTAGGATGAAGTTTTATGAGAACTATTTGGTTCAGGCAATGGACTGCACTTTTTAAAAAAAAAAATCCAACATCTGTAAAGCTGATTTAAGTTTCCTGTTTTCAGTACTGATGTACATAATCTTGTTTCTCTATTTTAAAGAACTGGGAATGAAACCAAATTTTTTTAAAAATCAAATGGCTTATGACTTGGGAGTAAGCTGCTAAATTGTAGAACAGATGGTTGTGTTGGGCCATGAGCTGCTTCAAATTACTTCAAAAACTTGATCACTTTCCTGATCATGTCCCTCTGCTCTTTCTGTACAAATTCTGAGAAATATAGATCCAAATAATAAGATCTTTTGCTTGATAAGGGGTATGTGACGTGAAAGTTAATTGATTTTGTATCTGCGGTTAATTAAATAATTTTTGCAATGAGACTTTTGGATGGTTTTATTGATGAACTTTTAAGGTTCAAATTATTTTGACTTCTATTTCTGATTGTATTTAAGGTGCTATTTTACTTTTGAAAACCTGCATGATGCATGTATGTTTTACTCATTAGTATTTTTCATTGTCTTGACCCCCATCCCCTTACAAACAAATATATAGTAAAGCCCCTGATATCCTGCAGCAATGGGGAATGATAGATGTTGGATGAGTGAATTTTCCAATTGCTTGAGTTTGGTGGATTGCATGGCAATTTTAAATATCCATATTTTTACCTACCGATTTTATTTTTTTTGCCATTTGCTTGAGGCTGCCGGTTGCTTCAATTCCGGATAACAGGTTTTACTGTACCTGACTCTAATTTTGAAACAGGGTAACTACAAATAGGAATCCCAATTAATCATAGTGCCTTACTGTGCTCTGCTTCTGGCCTGCAGTTATGATCATTTTAATGTGGCATAAATCAGTTTTTTGGCAGATATTGCAGGTCAAAACTCGTCTCAAAATTAAAAGTCAAGAATCATCTATATATGCCAATTGAGGAACACTTGGGTTGATATAATCTTTCATCATGAAGTTTCTGTTTAGCGTTATTAACTAAGTTTCTAAAGTTTGATTCAGACTGACATGGTGCTGTAGCTGCATCCAGTATTTGGATTGAACCAAATGACTCAAAAATTGAAGAAATTTATGAAAAGTGTGAGCTGAAATTAAATAAAAATGGTTAGCTTGTAGACCATTGCAAAGGCTATGAAAGGTAAAGCTCCAATTCACCACTCACTGACAAAATTTGTAAATTGGTATTTTACTCATTTCATGTGGGTGTGGGGGGCATCTTTGAGTTCGTTCTGAAACAACAATGAATGGAATCATTTCAAAAAAATTTTTGTGCTGTTGAATATTTGTAAAAATGTTTCATTTTTAACATTTTGCTTCATGTGTATTGAAATCCAATGTATATCCTCCCACATTCCCTTTGCCTTTTGTAGTTGGCCTATCATTGTATTCATATTTCTGACTGGTGCTTCCCATTTCAAATTCTGTGCAATATGTTCATAATTTTTCAATCTTATTGGTTCTCTCTGGTTCCGTAGATGTGCACATACAATGATTATAAAATGAAAGATTGGCAAAATTTGTCCATCAAGAACTATAGAACATCTGTAAATTTGTCCAGTTCTATTGGCTGAGAAATGAAAGCTATTAAACGTTTAAAACAGAGCAGTCACAAAACTGTTCCTTGAGGATATTTCATGCTGCACAAATATGAAAACCTCCTGTTGAAGTGACAGTTTTCAAATTTTGTTCATCATGGGAATTTGTTACAGAAGGGCAATATTTAGATCCTTCTCGATTATTATGCAAGGCTCAAATTGATATTTTCATTTGTGATTTTTTCAGATGTTCATGAAACTATTACAGTGAAATTTCTGGTATCCGGCATCTACGAGGATTGCAGATGCCGGAAATGCAGATTTTTTTCTGCTGCCTGAGACAAACTCTTATAATGCCTAACTAATACACCTACATTAAGAATAAACAGTTTAAAAGACAAAAGACAGCGCAAATGAAAAATAAATTTGTAAAAAAAAATCAGTATTGTAGTCTTTAAATGCGTTGGTAAAGTTCACTTTAATCAGGTAATTCCTGTAACTTGCTAAATTTAAATTTGAATCCCAGTTGCTGGAGCTGTAACAGTGTTATGCTAATGCTACACTAACCATGATGCCATTATAATTAACCCTGTTTCTGCCAAGTTTTCAGATAAAGCTTTACTAGTAAAGATAAAGACTCTTACGGGGGAGTGATAGGGAGAAACTTTGGGAGATTTCACCCCTGCGCCATCAGCCATCTATTCATCCTGGGCAGTGCCATTTTATTCAAACACAACTTTATTTAAACTTTTTCAAACAGCTGCTGTGGGCAGGGCACAACAGGGATTTGGTTTCATCTTCACTAAGGATGTTTTGCTTTCACAATTTTAAACTTTTAAAAATGTATTGTAATTTTTTTTGCTGGTTGCTTCAATTCCAGATACCAAGGATTTTACTGTACTTTAAAGGGGAGCTGGACAAATTTTTAGCATTTTAATTGTTTGAATTTTAATTCAGAGGCGCCTAAAAGTTACAAATATGGGCCTCCTCAGGCTAGATTCCTTAGGAAGTCCCTTCTATGCGAAAAAAAAGTGTAGTAGGAAGTTTTCTTAAACCCTCAACATTCAGAGGGGAGTCACGTGATGGAGTAGTGGCCGGTTGGGAAAACCAGCCCTCTCCAGGAAAATAGGAAAAAAATGTTAGGAAAAAGCAAAGCATAACAAAAATAAAATATAAGAAATAGAAGATAAAGATACAGAGAAGAGAAAGAAGATGGCTCCCAAGAAGGAGAAAGTAAAAGCAACTGGAAAAAAAAGTAGAAAAGTCACCAGAGAAGATAGAAGAAGGCCTTAACTGCATGAAGGAAAAGGACGCTGTGGTGGCGAGGGGCACCCGACCCACCAGCCGGTGCATTACAAAAATGGCTCTCGGAGCAAAACAAAAGTGCGCAACTGTGTAATCAAAGAAGAAAGAGGACACCCGCGGGAGGGGGGCTCAGCTGGAGGACGAGGAAGCCAGCAGAAGAGGGAACAATGAAACAGAAGAGGGAGATAGACGGAAGGATGACCGACAAGAAGATCAACATCAGGAAGCACAACAGACGAGCAGCCCACGAGGGGAGGCCCAGCAACAAGAGGCCCGACAAAGAGATACAAACACAAACACAGATATAGACACAGAAGAAGAGGAAGAAGAAGACCAAGATCTTCACAGAGAAATAGAAGGTAAAACTGATGAACAGAATAAAGATAGTCTTTTTTGAAGAACAAATGAGATCCCTAAAAGAATGGTCATAATTAGAGTTTAATGTAATTAAAAGGAAATGAAAAGAACAGAAGATAAAATGAAAAGGTTAGAACTGGTAATGACAGAAATAGGGAAAAGAGTAGAGAATGTGGAAGAGCGGGAAACAGCTATAGAAATGGAAGTAATTGACTTAAGTCTGGAAGAAAGTGACAAAAAAATTAGAGACACAAGAGTTGTTATCTCAGAAAATTGATATGTTGGAAAATTATAGGCAAAATAACAAAAATAGTGGGCCTGAAGGAGGGTGAAGAAGGCACAGATATGAAGGAATTTATAAAAGGATGGATCCCGAAGGTCCTGGGAATGACAGAAATGCAGTAAGAAATGAAAATAGAAAGGGCACACAGAGCATTAGCTCTGAAACCACAGGCACATCAAAAACCAAGATCCATCTTAGAAAATTTTTTGAGATACACGACAAGAGAAAATATACTGGAACGGGCAAAGGATAAAATTAGAGAAGATAATAAACCATTGGAATACAAGGGTCAAAAAATATTTTTTACCTAGACATAAATCTTAAACTCTGAAAGAGGAGGAAGGAGTTTAATACAGCAAAATCGATTTTATGGAAAAAAGGTTACAAATTCATATTAAAACATCCAGCCGTGCTTAAAATATTTATACCCAGGGAGCAAAACAGACTGTTCTCGGATCCAGAGAAACCGCAAGAATTTGCAGAATGTTTGCAGGACAGGAGAAGAGATGAAGAGATGTAACAAGAATGAAGAACGGCGATAAAGTATATATATATAAAGATGTAAAAACAATGTATATGTAAAGAACTGAGGGAAAAGAGAAGGGAAGGAAGGGAGTGGGGGTGGGGAAAGAGAGAGAGCTTTTATATGTGTTTTTTTTTAAAGTTTTTTGGAGAGGGCTTGGTGGAGGATGAATAACCTTCACTGCAAAATCAGTTGACGCTGCGAACAAGATCACAAACCAAATGAAAAGGGGAGTTGTGGTTGCCCGGCAAGGGATATGGGGCAACTCAGAGAGGGGGGGGGGGAAACGTTTGGGGTCAAGGTATTAGTGGATGTGGGAACTGCGGGGATACTTTGTTTTAAATGTGGTATCGTACATTAAGTGTAATAAGAGAAAACTAAGAGATGAAAATGGGGAAAAGGGGGATGGAGGTGGCGAAGAGGTTTATGCAAAATATAAGATGGCTATGTTGAACTTTATGACTATAAACATAATGGTGTACATAACCAAATTAAAAGGAAGAGGCTACTAAATTTATTGAAAAAGAAAAAAATAGATATAGCATTTGTGCAGAAAACGCATCTAACTGAAGCAGAACATAACAAACTAAAGAGAGATTGGGTAGGACACGTAACGGCAGCATCCTATAATTCAAAAGCTAGAGTTGTAGCCATACTAGTTAACAAAAATGTACCAATCAAAATGGAGGAGGAATTTGGAGGTACGCAATGATAAAGTGCCAGATATACTCAGAATTTTGGAATTTGCTCAATGTATACGCACCTAACTAGGGGGATCAAAATTTATGCAGGATATTTTTTTGAAGACTGCAGACACACAAGGAAATATATTGATAGGAGGGGATTTTAACCTTAATTTGGACCCAATGTTGGATAAAACTGGACAAAAGACAAGTAAAAAGAATAAAGTAGCCCAATTTATGGTTAAATCAATGCAGGAAATGAAACTTAAGGATATATGGAGGAGGCAACACCCAAGAGAGAAGGAATTTCCATATTATTCGAGTAGGCACAAAACTTACTCAAGGATTGATACATTTTTGTTGTCAGCCCATATTCAAGGGAGAGTCAGGAAAACTGAGTATAAAGCTAGATTGCTATCCGATCATTCACCCCTATTATTAGCAATAGAACTGGAGGACATCCCACCAATAACATACAGATGGAAGTTAAACTCCATCAGCTACTTAAAAGACAGGAATTTAGGGAGTTTATTGAACACCAAATTAAAACATTTTGAAATAAACACAGTATCAGTGAAAGACGAATTTATATTATGGGACGCAATGAAAGCCTTCATTAGAGGGCAGATAATAAGTTATGTGACTAAGATGAAAAAGGATTACAATCGGGAAATAGAGCAGTTGGAAAGGGAGATAAGTACAGAAAAGGAATTAGTAAAAAGGGATGATATAACAAAAAGGAGAGAATTGGCGGACAAAAAATTTAAATACGAAACATTACAAACATACAAGGTGGAGAAGAACATAATGAAAACAAAGCAAAAGTATTATGAACTGGGAGAAAAAAACATATAAAATATTAGCCTGGTAACTTAAAACAGAACAAGCTAAAAGAACAATACTGGCATCAAGGAAGAAGGACAAACAAATTACATATAATCCAACAGAGATTAATGAAAATTTTAAGGAATTTTATGTACAATTGTATCAAACTGAGAATGAGGGGAAAGATAACAAAATAGAGGAATTTTTAGCTAAAATTGAATTGCCGAAATTGCAAGAAGAGGAACGAAACAGACTAATAAAACCATTTGAAATAGAGGAAATACAGGATATATTAAAAAAGCTGCCGAACAATAAAACACAAGGAGAGGATGGATTTCCAATAGAAGTCTATAAAACATTTAAAGAATTATTAATTCCTCCTCTCCTGGAAGTTATGAACCAGATAAAAGAAACACAAAACTTGCCAGATTTATGTAAGACAGCAATATTACAGTAATACCAAAGACGGGGAAGGATCCATTAATACCAGCATCATATAGACCAATATCTCTACTTAACTCAGACTATAAGATAATAGCAAAATTATTAGCAAACAGATTGGCCGATTGTGTACCTAAAATAGTAAAACAAGATCAAACTGGATTTATTAAGAAAAGACGAACATCAGACAATGTCTGCAAACTTATTAATCTAATCCACACATTTCAAGGAAATAAGAAACCAGCAGTGGCTGTTGCTCTAGATGCAGAAAAAGCCTTTGACAGAGTAGAGTGGAATTACTTATTTAAAGTATTACAGAAGTTCAATCGACCAGAAAAATATATAAATTGGATTAAAGCATTGTATAATGGACTGTTGGCAAAGGTAACAGTAAATGGATATGTATCGAGTCACTTTAAATTACATAGGTCAACTAGACAGGGATGTCCACTATCCCCCTCATCGTTCGCCTTAGGAATAGAACCTTTGGCAGAACTGATAAGAATAGAAAATAAAATAAAATAAAAGGGATAAAATAAAGGAGAAGGAGTATAAAATCAGCTTATTTGCAGATGACATAATAGTATACCTAACAGAACCAGAGGTATCAGTAAAAGAATTACATAAGAAATTGAAGGAAATATGGAGAAATATCGGGGTTCAAGATCAACGCAAATAAAAGTGAAGTGATGCCAATGAGTAACACAGACTATATGGAGTTTAAAAAAGAATCACCATTTAAATGGCAAGCACAAGCAATCCAATACCTAGGGATCAGATTAGACAATAACTTAAGCCACTTGTACAAACTAAATTATCAGCCACTAATAAAGTAATTGCAGGAAGACTTAAAACATTGGAAAGAATTACCACTAATGTTGATAGGGAGGGTAAACTGCATTAAAATGAACGTGTTCCCAAGGATTATTTCAAACATTACCAATTCCCTTAACAGAAAAATTCTTCAAGGAACTAAAGAGAATAATGAAATTCTTGTGGAAAGGGAGAAATCCAAGGGTAGTGTTAGATAAATTAGCAGAGAGGTATAATCAAGGTGGTTTGCAGTTACTAAATTTTAGAAATTATTATAGAGCCGCACAATTAAGGTATTTATCAGATTTTTGCCAGACAAAGGAAAAACCAGACTTGGACTAAGATAGAACTAGATAAAATATGGGAGAAAGTACCGGAACATATACTTTATAAGTGGGATGAAAAGCTGGTGCAATATAAAAACTCACCAGTACTGCATCATTTACATGGAAGAAAGGAAAAAAAAACGAATGATCAAATACCAAAATTACTATTGACGCAAAATCCGCTAATCCCTTTTACAATAGACAACCTTTCCTTTAGAGAGTGGGAGAGAAAAGGAATCAAAAGAATAGAAAATTGTTTTTTGGAAAATAATTTATTAACATTTGAACAGTTGAAGTACAAATATGGAATAACTCATGGTACAATGTTTGCATATCATCAATTGAAAGCTTATTTAAAGGATAAATTGGGAAACAGCTTGAGATTACCTGAAGGAAGCAGCTTTGAATACATGATTACAGACATACTGATAATTAAAAGATTTTTAACCAACATGTACATTAAGCTGCAGGATAAGGAAAATGAAATAAATTACATACTGAAGCAGAAGTGGGAAAAAGATCTAAACATAATGATAAAAAATTAAGTATGGGAAAAGTTATGTTCTGGAACTATGAAGAATACAATAAACACAAGGTTATGCATGATACAGTATAATTGGTTACACAGGGTATATATCACTCCTCAGAAATTTAAAAAATGGGATTCAACATTATCGGATAGATGTTTTCGCTGTAAGAAGGAAATGGGAACAACACTACATACAACTTGGACATGTACGAAAGTAAATACGGTTTGGGAAGAATTAAATCAGATACTAAATAAAATAACAAAAAATAATATACCAAAAAAAACCAGAGATATTTCTTTTAAGTAACATAAGAAGTAGAGAATTAGACCTCAAATTGGACAAAGTGCAAAAAAAATTCATCATGATAGCCTTAACGATAGCAAAAAAATGTATAATGTCAACTTGGAAAATGGAAGACAGCAATGGTACATGGAAATGAATAAATGTATTCTATTTTTAAAAATAACATGTAATTTAAAAAATAAAGTCACAATGTTTGAACAAATTTGGGAACCATACATGGAACATATCAGAGAGAGCATGCCTATAACCTCCATCCCCTAAAATGAGAATGAAAATGATAAGACAAAATGACTAGATTCAGTGTGTAATAAATAGATGACGCATTTTTCTTGTTCATTTTCCTTTGTGTGAAGATATTGTTTTATGGTTTTATTGTATTCTAAATGTTGAATATTTATGGGTTTTGGAGGGGGGTGGGTAGAGAGGAGGGAGGGAGGGAAAGGGGAAAAAAAAGGGGAGAAAAGACCACTGTGTAAATTTAATGAAAAACGTTTGTACATATTTTGTTTGATATGAATCATAGTGTGAAAAGTAAAATATTATAAAAAAAACCCTCAATTTTCACAGGGGATACTATTTGCCTTGGAAGGTACAAAAAGCCAGAAGTCCTCTCTATCTCTCCAATCTTATATGTGTGTGTGTGTGTGCGTGTGTGTATATATATCCAACAAAGTTAATGTATATTAATAAATAGCTGTAAACAATCTATGAAAGAGACAAAAATGTACCGTATATAAAATAAAAAACTTTTAATATAATCTAACCCTTCCCTTGTGCAGTTATGATTAAACATCTTCTTTTCTTTGGCTTGGCTTCGTGGACGAAGATTTATGGAGGGGTATGTCCACGTCTGCTGCAGGCTTGTTGGTGATTGACAAGTCCAATGCGGGACAAGCAGGCATGATTGCAGCAGTTGCAAGGGAAAATTGGTTGGTTGGGGTTGGGTGTTGGGTTTTTCCTCCTTTGTCTTTTGTCAGTGAGGTGGGCTCTGCGGTCTTCTTCAAAGGAGGTTGCTGCCCACCGAACTGTGAGGCGCCAAGATGCACGGTTGGAGGCGAGATCAGCCCACTGGCGGTGGTCAATGGGGCAGGCACCAAGAGATTTCTTTAAACAGTCCTTGTACCTCTTCTTTGGTGCACCTCTGTCTCGATGGCCAGTGGAGAGCTCGCCATAGAACACAATCTTGGGAAAGCGATGGTCCTCCATTCTGGAGATGTGACCCACCCAGCGCAGTTGGGTCTTCAACAGCATGGATTCAATGCTGCGGACTCTGCCAGTTCGAGTACTTCGATGTTGGTGATGAAGTCATTCCAATGAATGTTGAGGATGGAGCGGAGACAGCGCTGATGGAAGCATTGATTAAACATATATGTTCCATTAATACATGAAAGAAAGGACAACCAAACTGTAAAATGGGATCCAATAATCTTATAAATTCTGAAAATAATTAAGAAAGGACCCCATAAATTAAAAAAAAATAAGGTTCATGTCAAGCCTGCCATCACATCAGATAACAACTATTGAGTATGTGCAGGAGGGATAGACAGCATCCTTCCATCTCATAAGTATAGCTCTTCTGGCAATAAGAAGAGCAAAAGCAACTACATGGAATTGTAGCCCAGACAAATTTAAATCAACTGACTTACTTATTTCAAATAGAGCAAGAAAATAATTAGGAGCTAAATTAATATTAAGAACTAAACACACGGTATGGAAGATACTTTCCCAATAATTGGAAAGCAAGGAACATGCCCAAAACATGAAATAATGTACCTACTTCAGTCTTATATCTATCACATTTTGACGAGAAATTCGAATAAAAATTAGCCAATTGAAATTTGGAAAAGTAAGCTCAATGAGAAATCTTCTCTCAGTAAGGATGCAGTAAATAAAGAACAAACCACAACATCTGGTAGTTTTTACAAGGTGAAACATACAGACGTACATATGTTGCATCTACTTCTTAGAAATTGGGATTCCAATCTTTCCCCTTTACAAAATCCTCATGGAAGAATATTTTCAAACTGCTTCCCTGGTGTCCATTTTTGTATAAAAGTATTTGCTCTAGTTAAATGTTGAACAACATAATCTATTAACATGATAATGTTTTGGTATTGCCCAGGTTGTTTGAGAGCTTAGCTTTCATACTCTATCTCATGGCAAAGACCATCTACTTTTACATCTATAACAAAGACTATTTTTACTTCACCTTATCTCATCTTAAATGGAAATCTCAATTTTTCCATGGTTTGAACCCTCCAACATCAAAACAATTAGGACACGAAGACTTCAATACATTGATGCACAAGATTTTGAAATATTCACATGTAATCTTTACACGCACATTTAAAACGAAGCTCAAATTGTGGTTTCTGCTTTTGTATTGGATAGTTCCTTTGATCCTTGGCTAGTTAAGCCTGTGTTAAGTTGCTAAAGGGTGTACATTGGTATAGTTCAATTTGCTGAGTAAGCAAATTGCCGTTTTCAGAAAACACGTGATTTGAATAAACCACTGGGCAGAAATAGATGCAATACACAAAAGTATTGGATAAACTTAGCAGGCAGGTCACACTATACCTGTAAGAAGCAACGGGATATAACAATATTTTGAGCTGGAGCCCTTTGTCAAGCTATGAGCAAAAAGCAGCCAGATACCTGAATAAAAAGATGGGGGGAAGGAGAGGAAAAAAGGGGGGACAGGGAGGTGAGGTCATAGTTAGATATGGGTGCAAGAGCTTGAGAGAAAAAAAATGACAGGGAAGGGAGAAGACAAAGGATGGTGGGGGGGGGGGTGGGGAGGGAGAGAGACTAATGAGTGACCGCATGTAAACAGGAAAAATCATTGTTAATGCCACCCTGTTGGAGAGTGCCTAGACAGAATCTTGGGTCTTGTTGCTGCAATTTGCCTGTAGCCTCAGTTTAAGAGTGCATGAGGCCATGAACAGACATGTCATTCTAGGAATGGGATGTGATAGGCCACTGAGAGGTACCTGTAATTCAGCAGGCAGAGAGAAGGTGATCAATGAAATGATCTCCCAGTCTGCAGCATAGCTCCCAGTTTGTGTCCAGTCTCTCTGATGTAAAGAAGCCCACAACTGGAGCACCATATGCAATAGATGACCACTGCAGATTCACAAGTGTTTCTTCACTTGGAAGGACTGTTTGGTACCCTGAATGGTGGTAAAGGAGGTCACGTGGGCTCAAGTGAAGAATTATCTGTGCTCGCAGGAAGGTACCAAGGGGGCATTTAGTGGAAAGGAATGAGTGGATGAGAAAGTCCAGGATGGTTAGTTTATTCGGGTGCCTGCTTGCTTTTTGCTCAGGCCCAAAACGTTGAATATATATCCCTTTCTTTTTAGCCACGTGACCTGTTGAATTTCTCCAGCACTTTTTTGTTTTGGACTGCAATAACAGTGTCTGCAGACTTTCCTGTTTAACTCCAGACAGAAATAGATACCGGATGTAATGCTACTAACTTTTGTCGAGCTTCAAACTTATTTGTTGAAAGAGGATTTTGTTTTGTGAATTTTGATGTGGCAGTCTATTTTTTGGTCAAGACATTAAAGCGGGCAAAACATATTGAACCAATTTGTATGCCAAAGACCTAATATATATATGGTTGTCAATAGCTGAAATATGCTGAAAAGATGCATGTAGACTTCATAATATATTTGAAATGTAATGCTTTTACAATATTAAAGCAGCCAATTTGAAAAGGATGCCCTGCTATCTCTGTCAAGAAATGGAGTAAAGGGCTTTTTGGAACATGAAGACTTTCACTGGAGAAGTCAGAAGATTACCGACCAGTGACAATCATATCCATAGTGATGAAGTGTTTTGAGAGGCTGATATTAAAGGATATCAGCTCCCGTCTGAGCGGTGACATGGATCCTTTCCAATTTGCCTTCCGCAGCAACTGGTCCATGGCAGATGTCATCTCACTGGCTCTGCACAAAGTTCTTGAATACCTGGACAGCCAGGGTCGGCGCCAGAGATATTTTAGAAGGGGGCTCATTCAGTGGGATGGGGGGGAGGGTGGGGATGCTTGCAGGGTCTGTCAACCAGGTAAGTGGGGGGGAGGGTGTGCTAGAAGGTGCCACCTGCTCCTTTTATTGCATCAAGCATCACTAGGCACTACTGACACTTGATGCATGCATGTGATGCGGCAGGGGGTTTGTGGAGAGTCGCTAGCATGCATCAACCTAGACACTACTGACGCAGGAGGGAGTGGGGGCAGGTCTGACAGCAAGGGTACAGCACCTCGTTTGGGGGGGGGGGCAATTCCTGCGGATGCCCTCTTTGGCACTGACCCTGTGGTCAGCAAAGACACATAAATCGGGATGCTCTTTATCGACTACAGTTCGGCATTCAACATCACCATCCTTCAAAATTGATCAGCAAATACCTCAACACCTCACTGAATAATTAGATCCTGGGTTTCCTCTCCCCAAGACCACGATCAGTGAGGATAGGTAAGAACATCTCCACAATCTCCATTATTACTGGAACACCACAGGACTGAGTTCTTAGCCCCTTGCTCTATAACCGTGGCTAGGTGCAAAAACACCATCCACAAATCTGCTGGGTAATGAGTCCGCATACAAGAACGAGATTGAAAACGGCTGAATGGTTGACTAACCACAACCTCACATGCTATATCACCAAAACCAAGGAGTTGATTGTGGACTTCAGGAGGGGAAAACCAAAGGTGTTTGATCCAGTGAGCATTGGGGGAAATCAGAGGTAGAGAGGGTGAGCAAATTTAATTTCTTAGGAGTCACTATCTCACAAGACCCTTCTTGGACCCAACACACAAATGTCATGGTGAAGAAAACACATCACCGCCTCTCTCAGAGGTTTGGTATAATGTTGCAAACCTATAGATGTGCGGTAGCAAGTGTGCTGACTGGCTGCATCATGGCCTGGTATGGAGACCTCCAATATTACTAAGCAGAAAGCCCTGCAAAAGGAAGTGAACACAGCCCAGTGCATCACAGAAAAAACTCCCCACCATCGAGAAAATCTACATGGAAAACTGTCGTCTGAGACCAGCAACAATCATCAAGGGTTCACGCCACCCTGGACGTGCTCTGTTCTTGCTGCTGCCTCAAGACTTGTACCACCAGGCTCATTATCAGTTGCTACCCCTCTACCATCAGACTTCTAAACAACAAACTAATCAAGGACTCATTTAACGACATTATTTTCTGAATTGCACAGTTTTCACTGCCTTCTTGTTTACATTTCTCACATTTGTACACATATCTTGAGTTCAATTTTTTTTGCACTACTGTTAAGTAGAAAATCTGCCTGGCCTGCAGGCAGATGTCATTTATGTGCTCTGACAATAAATCTGATGAACTTTGAAACACTCCTCTATATGCCATAATTAGATTTGTATTCTTTCTTGAAAGCGTTTACAGAATTTGAAAGACCGTGACATTTTTTTGTTCTTCTCAGATGAGATGGTCAATTTGAGATACAATCTTCTGAATGAAATGTTCGATATTTGACATGGATTTCCTCTGGTCCTCTGTTGTTCTTTAGTTAGCTCTTGCCTCTAATGCTTGTCTGACAGTGGTGGAGGTGCTTTGACTAAGCGGCTTGCTGAAATAGGCAACCAAGGATACTACCGTCTTAATAACTGTTGAAGTATTTTTCAAGAAGTTCCTTTCAGGAAGTCCTGCCGCTCTGCGATGTTCAGAACCAAGTTCAGCTGTTGTGTGTTTGGACCATAGATGGTCTCAATAGCTTTAATCCATGCCTGTCATGGTTAATAGCATGCTATTGTCATTTCCTATGCCCCTTTGAGCCATCATGTATCCTTTAGATTAAGAGATTTCTGTTTTAATCGGTAAGGTGGAACTTCCATCCCAAGAATGCCTTGCATTAGGAATTCATTAATTCCTCGATCCTGACTATCCTCATCAATCTAGTTCTGGCATTTGCCTGGTAGACAGCCCAAGAATCTCAGCCTACATGTCTGTTATGATAGACTTCAAGCCAGTCCAAATGCTGGATTCTTCTTGGCTCCTGTTGTTTGGGAGCCATCAATTTATCTGAGAAGCTCTGTCTGAGAAGAGCTATCTTTGCAGGATCCTTGTCTTCTGCATTGATTTTCTTGATCTGCATATCAATTCCAGTGAAAATGTTTTCAAGACTCTATAATAACCCAAATGTTTTCTTCAATCTTTCTTGTTGCAATACTGAACTTCTAGCTGGAGTGCAACTAATCGATAGAGGACATATAGAAAACTGTTCCACTCATATCTCTAACATTCTGGAATGAAGCTCACTCAACTTTGGTCCTTGATCTACCCTAATTGTATGTTGAGGCTGAGCTCAAAGTCACTATCAATTCATTCATTGGATCATGGGAGAGAATATCCCTCAAATCTGTCTCCATTGTATAACACAGCCCCTTCAAAAAGAGTTCACAATTAGGTCTTTAAAAATTTAGACAACATTTCCAAATCTCTGGAGCCACCTACTGCCAAAGGCAGACATCAAGTGTAATTTTCCACAGCCTTCTGTGTGCCAGAATTGACTTTGGATGACTGAAGAGAGGTATTTGAAGTTCAGGACCTCAAATCCAGCACAAAGCAAGCAGCCAGTTAGTTAACAGTGATCCCTGCCCCCCTGTTTACTTGTGTGATGTGAACTACCTGCATCAAATACCTCAAAACACTGGAAATACATCTCCAATATTTCCTGCAAAATTCTCCAAATTGACTTTGAAGATAAGTGCACCATTGTTAGAAACCCACCGGTATTAAAGCTGAAATTGATTTTGGGCACCTCTGAGCAGTTCATTTTGTTTGCATGCGTATCACTAACCGTTGAAACAGATGCATTATTACAGGGTGTTGTGATCAAAGGATGCCTTTCAATTATGTTCTTAAAGCCTCTTTTAGAAAAGCATGATATTTCCCACC
This sequence comes from Narcine bancroftii, assembly GCF_036971445.1. Classification (NCBI taxonomy): domain Eukaryota; kingdom Metazoa; phylum Chordata; class Chondrichthyes; order Torpediniformes; family Narcinidae; genus Narcine; species Narcine bancroftii. Next base: position 49,770,561 of record NC_091470.1, on the reverse strand, counting down.
CTCTCCCACCCCACAACCTCCCAAACTACCCAGTTGTGGCAGAGTCTGTGAGAGAAGAAAGGATTTGACCTCTCATGTGAAGGTTCTTTTTCCACTCCCATTATTTTACAGTCCTTGGTCCCTAAAGTGAAACAGCAGTATACCCCAAATGTTGATGACGACATTCAGCTGATTAAGAAGAGCATGGGACTGTCTTTTAAAGGTATACAGAAATACTACCAGATAGAATTAAAAAAACGACAAACTGTCACAATCAAGTCAGATTTCTGAGATTAAACTGAAAATGTGATTTTGTTTTCCAATTTCTTTTGAGACATCTTGGTATACTGCCTTGAATATAGTACAAAGCTTCATTAAATTAAATCAAGCAAAAATTGGTCTCTGAACAAAGGAGGAACTATTGAGCATAGTTGGAAGTGATAGGAAGTCCTTAAAGTAGTAAGGGAAGTGGGAGGCTCCCTCACGACTTCACTCAAGAAGGTATTCAACATCATTAAGCATCCTGCTCAGCCTGGTCACGATCACTTCTCAATGCCACCTTTAGGCAGGATGCAGAAGTCTGAGGCCCAACACTTTTAGGTTCAAGAATTATTGAGACAGGCATCAGGCTCTTGAACTTCCCCATATTACCTTAACCAACCTTAACCAAAGTACTCCAACCACCAAAACATTTAACTGCACTATTGAAAATGCCACTTTTTTCTTGCACTAATTGCAACTGTAAATATTTATTTATCTATCCTTTCATGTTTATTATTATTCTTTCAGCCTCAGCTTATTATGGTAATTTAATTTGTTTCATTGTAGTTGGTGTTTCTTTTGTACCTGCAATAAGTTGGAATTTTGGTGCATTCGTACTTTGTATTTGTATATCCGACAATAAACTCTCATCACATTTCTGGTTTTTTAGTAAAATGGAATGAAGATGATAAACTGGTATCTAGTGCCAAGACGACTAAAATATGTTGCCATGTTTAAGAGTAATGGTTTAATGCATATTTATTTATTTTTGCTCAATTGTAGTTATCACTGCTAGAATTTAAAATATACGGTTAAAATGGGGTAAGAATATAGATTGCTCTTGGTTATTGAATTGATTAATGCATATTTTTAAAGTTCATTTAAATTTGTTTTTCAACTATACAGGTGGTTTTAGAATGTGCCCTGAAGAAGGATCTCGTTTACAACAAAGTTAACCCAATATTTCACCACTGGAAGATAAATGAAAAGAAGTTTGGGCTTACTTTTCAGAGTCCTGCTGATGCTAGAGCATTTGATCGTGGTATTCGCCGAGCTACTGAAGCTATTTCAGAAGGTAAGAGGCTTTTAAATTTTATTCACAGGAACACTTCAGGCAATTACTTTAACTTGATTTTTAAGCATCTTGGCAGAGAAACTTTGAAAAAAGGACATATCTACAGTGTACTGCACCTTTCAAACACAGTATAAAGGAATTAAAGGAATGAAAGTTTCCTTTTAAAGTACTCTTGACTACAGAACAGCATTGGAATCTGAATTCCAGAGAAAAACAGCCTTTCGTACCTTTTCATTGTATTGTAAGTTGAGCAGGAATTGAAAGGATAGGCAAAAAGTAGAGAAGGTTACTGTCAACTTTGTTGATGGATGTAACTCCTCAAAATCTTTTCATTGAATTCTGTTAGTCATCAATTTGAAACTATATGAATGAAATTCAATAATCTCACGGACTCATAAAATTTCCTGTAGTTGTAGTTGTAAAACAGTCCAATTCTGGTAGGCAGTAGATAGCAACACAAAATAGGTTATTTTGGCAAACACCTGAAAGCTGAAGACACAAATATTTTACAAGCAATAAACCTTTTTTTTCTGATGTTGCAAATTACCTGCATAGGCCAGTGGTGTTTGTGTAAACCGCTTGTACTCTTTGGAAGAGGATACATCAGCCAGCTGGATGTTGTGATGAGTGATAATAAAAATCCCTTTTGTGTTTTCATTGCTTTGACATTCACAATTTTTACAATTCCCTTATTTCCCAATACCCAAAGAGTCCTTTAATACACACCATAATTAATTAACTCAAATTTTAAAAGGACAACCAAAAATTCCCCTGAAATTTCTTTGGAAAACTTTTAAAAGAATTGAGAAATAAAGGCATATGTGAGTAATGAAGCTCCAAAGAAACGTTTTGAATGATTTCTTGTTAAACAAGAAAGTGCAATACACAAACATGCTGAAGAAACTCAGCAGGTCTGGCAGCATCAATGGGAAGTAAAGGGTAATCAATTTTTGAGGCTTGGGCCCTTCATCGTGAAAACATTGGTTACCCTTTACTTTCTAATCATACTTCACCTGCTGCATTTCTCCATCACGCTTGTGGTTTGAAATGTTTCACTACCTTTAAAACGCTAAATACGAGGTTGTTTTATGTTGAAGGGCAGCAATCATAGAGGCTGAACTTATTTTTTAAAATTAGATTCTAAGCAGCTGGGAATAGACGAGAGAAGAAATTTACTGAATTAGAATTTAAATTTGTGAGTTTTGGTTTGATTACTTGGCCAGCATTTAAACACACCAATTGGAGAACTCTGGCAGGAGAGTTTAAGCATGGTGTAGGAATGGAGAACAAATGATTCTTGTAGTGAGTGGAGTTGGAACAAGTGTTCACACTGAAGAAGAAGCAAATATTTAGGAGACTGAAGGTGCAAACCAGAAATATTGAACAATTGAATAAATGTTGAACTAGTAATGAACGATTTCTTCATGTTTGGTAAACTACAGTGCCCTCCATAATATTTGGGACAAAGTTTTTTTTCCCTTTATTTTCCCCTGTTCTCCACAGTTTTAAATTTGTAATGAAGCAATTCACATGTAATTAAAATAAACATTCCAGATTTTATTCACGGTTATTAGTATACATTTTGGTTTGACCATGTAGAAATTTCAGCACTTTTTATACATTGTCCCCTCCTTTCAGAGCACCATAATGTTTGGGACATTTGGCTTCACAGGGGTTAGTGAGCACTCGGGTATTTTTAACTGCTTCCTTGGTGCAGGCGAGAGCCTGTAGTTGCCATTTTTTCAACATGAGGACCAGAGTTGTGCCAATAAAAGTCAAATAAGCAATTTATGAGGCTGAAAAACAAGAACAAAATGGGAAGAGACATCACCCAAACCGTCGGATTACCAAAATCAACTGTTTGGAATATGATTAAGATGAAAGAGCTTACTGGTGAGCTCAGTAATCGCAAAGCGACTGGGATTCCAAGGAAGACCCTCCACTGCTGATGACTGAAGAATTCTCATCATAATGAAGAAAAATCCCCATGCGCGTCCGATAGATCAGAAACACTCTTCAGGAGGCAGGTGCAGTTATGTCAATGACTACTGTCCGCAGAAGAGTTCATGAACAGAAAGTCAGAGGCTACACTGCAAGATGCAAAGCATGGTAAAGGTGGTAGACTTTGGATTAGGGCAGTTCCTTTACACCTCCACATTTTGCTCTTGCCATCACTATGACACAGGTCATCATCTGGTCTCGTCTGTCTACAAGACCTTTTTCCAGAATTCTACAGGCTCTTCTAAATACTTGGGAAACTATAATCTGGCCATCCTTTCTGAGTCTAGGACATTTTGGCGCCGGACATTTTGCTGACTACTGACATTGAACATTTTGGCCTCCACATTTATGAGATGTCACCGCAGGTGAGGGGAGTGCAGAGATGTCACCGTGGGTGAGGGGGGTGCGGATGTGTTATTCTATTATATTTAATTAAAATTAAAATAAATTAATAATTTTATATTCATTATATTTAATTTAAAATATAATAAATTAACTTCCATGTCCATCATCAAATGTGAGTGCCAAAGTATCTGGCACCAAAATGTCCGAAGGGCTACAAAAGTTTTGATTTTTTTGCCAAAATGTCCATTGCCAAAATACGAGGGCCAAAATATCCTGCACCAAACTGCGGACACCAAAATGTCCGATTTCGAACCTTTCTGTGGCTAACGTAGTTTGCATCTTGCAGTGTAGCCTCTGTATTTCTTTTCATTGAGTCTTCTGTGGAGAGCAGTTATTTTCATATCTACACCTGCTTCCTGAAGAATACTTTTGATCTGTCGAACACACATGTTGGGATTTTTTCTTCATTATGATGAGAATTCTAATGTCTTCCTTGAAATACCAGTCCCTTTATGATTACTAAAATCACCAGTACGCTCTTCTTAATGATGTTCCAAACTGTTGATTTTGGTAATCCTAAGGTTTGGGCGATGTCTCTTACTGTTTTATTCTTGTTTTTCAGCCTCATAATGGTGTCTTTGACTTCCATTGGCACATTTCTGGTCCTCGTGTTGAAAAATTGCAACTACAGACTGCAAAGATGATTAAAAGGCTTAGAAGCAAGCTCAGATCTCTTATACCTGCACCAATAAAGCAATTAAACATAGCCGAATGCTCACAAGCAACTGTGATGCCAAACGTCCCAACCATTAGAGTGCCTTGAAATGAGGGGACCATGTATAAAAAATGCTGAAATTTCTACATGGTCAAACCAAAATGCATACAAATAACCTTGAATAAAATCTGCAATGTACAGTTTAATCACATATGAATTATTTGATTACAAATTAAAAACTGTCGTGTACAGGGTAAATAAAGTAAGAAAGTGTCTTTGACCCAAACATTATGAAGGGCACAGTACTGTATATCTTTGGCTTGGCTTCACGGACGAAGATTTATGGAGGGGTAATGTCCACGTCAACTGCAGGCTTGTTTGTGGCTGACAAGTCCGATGCGGGACAGCCAGACACGGTTGCAGCGGTTGCAAGGGAAAATTAATTGGTTGGGGTTGGGTGTTGGGTTTTTCCTCCTTTGTCTTTTGTCAGTGAGGTGGGCTCTGCGGTCTTCTTCAAAGGAGTTTGCTGCCCGCCGAACTGTGAGGCGCCAAGATGCACGGTTTGAGGCGCTATCAGCCCACTGGCGGTGGTCAATGTGGCAGGCACCAAGAGATTTCTTTAGGCAGTCCTTGTACCTCTTCTTTGGTGCACCTCTGTCTTGGTGGCCAGTGGAGAGCTCGCCATATAACACGATATTGGGAAGGCGATGGTCCTCCATTGTGGAGACGTGACCTACCCAGCGCAGTTTGATCTTCAGCAGTGTGGATTCGATGCTGTCGGCCTCTGCCATCTCTAGTACTTTGATGTTGGCAGAGTACTGTATATAGTTTTGGGGAAAATAGGCACTGATGGGTTTCTTACCGTTCTGTATGCCTATATTTAAAATAAAAAAGACCCTATAATTTGGGTGCCACAGTATAAAATGAGGAAAGTTTCCCATTTTAGCATGTAATATTGGAATATTGGATTTCCCAATAATTTATGTGAAATAAATTGTTAGACATAACTGCAGTATGACACCTGAAGTCTGTTTCCACCTAAAATGGAAAGTAAAACTAAGATTTCTTTTTAGGATTGGTATCTGGATAAAATGTCAAATTAGTTCATATTATCCTGATATTTTCTTGCCTGGTTTCATATGACTGAAGATTTGTTTTAAATTTAATTTTTGGTTAATAATATCACTGGTAGCTTGAAGCAATGCAGTATCCTAGTTAAACTACTTATAAAAAGTTTTGTCCTGATGTGAAATGAAATCAGTAGACCCAAACCTACAGGGATCCTCAGGTTCTTCTCAATACCTTGCCTTGTTTTATTCACATAAAATTCTCGAAGAGCATATTTTGTTGCGATTTATTACATTCTCCTTCTGTTCCATCTTGCGCATGACATTCCTAGTTACAGCAACACAAAAACAGTATTAAGAACAGTTGAGCTTTTTTCCGTCATGAACCAAGAACAAAGCATCTCTGTCATCTCAGTTAACATCCACTAAGTCAGTGAACCTTGAGTATAAACTTATGACCTCATTGTGTTAACTAATTGAGCATTTTGAGACCTGAATCCATATTTCCATCCATCACATGTTTTCCATGTGTTGCGGATTATGCTTGTATTTGATGGACTGGTTTCATGTTTCATTACAGCCATACCAATATGTTGCATTCACAAAACTTTTTATCAGACAGAGATTGCACATTTGCAAAAGATATATTTGTTATATCCCATTATGGCAAGCTGTGGAATTCAATTCTAAAGTATCTCTCATTCGTGAGCTAGCATTCGAAGGGCAACCATGCAAACTGTGGCAAAAAATAAACTGATGGACAAACTCATTGGTCAGGCATCACCTGTGGAGGCAAAGGGAAGATAGCCTCTGAGAGGGGTAACACGGGGACCTATGATCATAGGTGAAACCAAATGAAAAAAAGGAGGGGATTGATGTTGAAGAGGGGGGTGTTGAGACAGAGGTCATTGGTGGAAACAGATAAGATGGAAAGAAAAATTAGGTGGATGGAGCCCTGTACCCAGATAGATGCTGCTTGATCAGCTGAATTCTTCCATCTGTTTATTTATTTTTTGCTCAATTCCCAATTCTGAAGTTTCCTCTATCTATGTATAAACTATGAATTGTTTGAAGAACTGCAAGATCTGTCTAAATTTTATTATTCGCCTGGGAGGTTCCTGCTTTACTCTTTGACATCATCAACAAGGTGTCATTAACTCTTCATAATTTCATGCTCCTTGATTGCATGAATGTTATTTGTTTAGTTAAATTGAACATTGTATGACACCCACTATTCTGATTTGAATTCATGATTTCAATGGGGATTTTATGGTGCTGGCAAGATCTGTCTTTTCAAGTATGGAGCTTTGAACATTGTTCTTTTATGTCTCACGTTGGCAGGACTGCCCAAATGCCCAAAATGCCTAAATACCTAAATGCCTAAATGGCCAAATGCCCAGAATTCCTAAATGCCCAAACTTTGAAGATCTTGTTTGAACCAGAGTAGAAGATCTTAAGCCTAAATTGTTTCTAACACACAATTCCTTGGTGCATGGTAGCCACTGAACATGTCGACATTATGGCAAAAATTCAAGGCTTTCTAAAGTGCGCTTTAACTGTGGGGGGGTGGGGGGGGGGGGGGGTTGGGATCCATTACTACTGTTACTGACTGCAATTCCTCTCATTTGCCATTGTTATCACCCTGTATCCTAATTGTTCAGTAATACTCCTTGCACATCTCTTTGATCCAACTTTAAGCGATCCTTTCTATAATTTGCTTCCTCTGCAATACAGAGCGACTAAGAGTGGAAAGACCTATTCTACTTTGTGCCTTTGATTTTGTGCTCTTGACAAATCAATTAAAATGCTTCATAATTCAGAGTTTGAGAATTTCTGCATTAGAAGTACAGTTACATGGTTATTTTGGACTTTATCATGGATTTGCAGGTGATGAACGACTTGCCTTATGAAAATCTGACTTTACGCAAATTCTCCATGTACTTTCAAGTGAGTAATCATAAAATGTTTTATACAATATACATTTACTTATAGAACCATGCAACATTACACCACAGAAAGAGGCCCATTGGCCCTTCTAGTCTGTGCTGAACCTTTTTTTGCCTAGTCCCACTGACCTGCAACCATCCCATAGCCCTCCATTCCTCTCCCATCCATGTACTTGTCCAAATTCTTCAAATGTTAAAACTGAGCCCACATTCACTTCTTCAGCTGGCAGGTCATTCCACACTCCCATTACTCTCTTTGTGAAGAAGTTCCCCTTAAATTTCTCCCCTTTCAGCCTTAACCCATTTCCTCTGGTTTGTATCTCACCAACCCTCAGTGGAAAAAGCCAATCTACATTTACTCTGTCTATCCCCTTATAACTTTAAATACCTCAACCTCCCCTCATTCTTCTATGCTCCAAGGAATAAAGTCCTAACCTGTTTAATCTTTCCCTGTATCTCAAGTCCTGAAGTATGGACAACATCCTAGTAAATCTTCTCTGTACTCTTCCTATCTAATTGATCATTTCCCTGTAGTTAGGTGACCAAAGCTGCACAGAATATTCCAAGTTTGGCCTCACCAATGTCTTGTACAACTTTACCATAACATCCCAACTCCTACTGTATACCGAATACTTTGATTTATGAAGGCCAATATGCCAAAAGCTCTCTACATCCCTATCCCCCTGTGATGCCACTTTCAGAGAATTATGTATCTGTATTCCCAGATCCCTCTGGTGTCTACTACACTCCTCAGTGCAGTACCATTTACCGTGTTTATCCTTTTTTGGTTTATCCTTCCAAATGCAACACTTCACACTTGTCTGCATTAAATTCTCATCCCATTCTTCCAGTTAGTCCAGATACCTGTGCAAGCTTTGAAAACCTTCGCTGTCCACAATACCTTCAATCTTAGTGTCATCTGCAAACTTTCTGATCCAATTTGCCACCTTATCATCCAGATCATTGATATAGATGATAAACAACAATAGTCACAGCACCGGTCCCTGAGGCACCCCACTAGTCACAGGCCTCCAGTTTGAGAAGCAATCATCCACCACTACTCTCAAGTTGCTCTCTTCCAGCTATTGTTGAATTCAGTTCACTATTTCATCATGAATACCTAGTGTCTGAACCTTAATGGCTCACCTCCCATGTGGGTCCTGGTCAAAGGCCTTACTAAAGTCCATGTAGAAACATCCACAGCCTTTCCTTCATCAACTTTCCTGGTAACTTTGAAAAACTCTATAAGATTGGTTAAACATAACCTACCAAGCCCAAAGCCATGTTGACTATCCCTAATCAGTTCTGGGCTATCGAAATAATTGTATATCCGATCTCTTAGAACACCTTCCAATAATTGACCTACTGTTGATGCCAGGCTGATCAGCCTATAAATTCTAGGGTTACTTATGGAGCCTCTTTTAAACAACTGAATAATGTGAGCTACCCTCCAAACTTCTGCCACCACACCCATGGCTAAGGACATTTTAAATATTTCTGCCAGAACCCCTGCAATTTCTGCAGTAGCCTCCCTCAAGATCTGAAGGAATATTTTATCAGGCCCTCGGGATTTATCCACCCTTATTTGCTTAAAGACAGCAAGCAGTTCCTCTCTTTAATCAGTACATGACCTCACTGCTTGTTTTCCTTACTTCCCACAACTCAGTCCCCTTTTCCTTTTTTAATTATATATGTTTATATTATGCACAATTGAGCAGTACAGTTATATGTTGTATTGTAAAATTCAAAAGAAGAAGAAAAAAAAACCTTATAATTAAGAACCCCTACCACTAAGCAAGGTTAAAAGCTGACATGTTGGAATCAAGTGACAACTACCTGAAGATGGACAGCACAGCACCAAAGCGTCAGGACAACTCTAATAAGTTATGATAATAGGCCATAAATGGGCCCCATATCTTTTGGAAGTTAATATTTGAATCTTTAATAGCATATCTATTTTTTTTCTAAACTTAAACAAGATACTATCACTTAACCATTGAGTACTTGTAGGTGGAGTGTTGTCTTTCCATTTAATCCAAATTGCACATCTGCTGTGCCCTTTTCCTGAGTGAAAACTGATTTTAAAAAAACATTTATCTCCCCCATCTCTTTTGGCTCCATACAAAGCTTAACACTCTGATCTTCAAAGGGACTAAATTTGTCTCTTACTGTTCTTTTGTTCTTAATAGAAGCCCTTAGGTTTTTCTTCACATTGTCTGCCAAAGCAACCTCATGTCTTCTTTTAGCCTTCCAGATTTCTTACGAGGTTTTTCTCACATTTTTTATATTCCTCAATTATCTCATTTACTCTTTGTTGCCTATACCTACTATACACCTCTCTCCCCTTCCAAACCAGATACCCAATATCCCTCAAAAACTAAGGTCCCTCTGCCTTCTAACCTTGTCTTTTAATCCTGACAGGAACATATAAACTCTGTACTCTTCAAAATTTCACCCTTGACTTCGCGCATCCTTGCCCAAAAACAACATCTCAATCCATGCATTTTAGATCCTTTCTCATTTCCTTAAAATTGGCCTTTCTCTGATTTAGAATCTCAACCTGAAGTCCAGACCTATCCTTCTCCATAATTGAAACTAATGGCATTATGAACACTGGACCAAAAATGTTCCCCTACACATACTTCCGTCACCTGTCCTGCCTCGTTCCCTAAAATGAGATCCAGGATTACACTCTCTCTAGTTGGTACCTCTATGTGCTGATTTAGAAAACTTTCCTGAACACATTTGACAAACTCCAAGCTCTCCAGCCCTTTTAAATCATGGGAGTTCCATTCAATATGTGGAAAATTAAAATCTCTTACACTCACAACCTTATGTTTCCTGCAACTGTCCACTAACTCTCTACAGATTTGCTTCTCCAGTTCTCATTGACTATTGAGCAATCTATGGTTCAGTACGGTCCATGAGTGTGGTCATACCTTTCCCATTCCTCAGCTCCACCCATATAGCCTCAGTAGATGAGCCCTTTGGTCTGCCCTGCCTGCCGTGATATTTCCATGACAAGCAATGCCACTCCTCCCCCTTTTATCCCCCCTCCCCCCATTCTATCGCATCTAAAGCAACGGGAGCGCAGAACATTGAGCTGTCAGTCCTGCCCCTCATACAACCAAGTTTCACTAATGGCCACAATGTCATATTTCCATGTGCCAATCCATGTTCTAAGCTTGTATGCCTTTCCTACAATACTCGTTGCATTGAAATAGATGCACCTGAGAACATTTCCACCACATACAACCCTAACGGTGCATGCAATTTTCACATCATCTTTTCCCTCCTCCACTCCTCTTTGAATTCTGGTTCCCATCCCCCTACAAATCTAGTTTAACCCCCCCCAAAACAGCACTAGCAAGGATATTAGTCCCCCTCCAGTTCAGATGCAAACCTTCGGAACAAGTCCCACCTTCCCTGGAAGAGAACCCAATGATCCAGAAGCCAGAAGCTCTCCCTCCTGCATCGTCTTTAGCCACGTGTTAAGCTACACTATCCTATTTATAATCTTGTGGCACAATCTTGAGCTCACAACCCTTGAGTTCTTGTCTTTCAACTGAGCATCTAACTCGCTGAACTCTCCTTGCAGGACCTCCTCACCCTTCCTACCCATGTCATTGGTCCCTTATGGACCATGGCATCTAGCTATTCACTCTCCCTCCTGAGAATGCCATGAAATTGATCTGAGATATCTCAGCCTCTGGCACCAGGGAGGTAACAAACCATCTGGGATATTTGATCTCTTCCACAGAACCTCTTATCTGTCCCCCAACTATAGAATCCCTTATCACTATAGCTAGCCTTTTCTCCTCCCTTCCTTTCTTAGCCACAAGATCAGACTCCATGCCAGAGACCTGATCGCCTTGTTCCTGGTAAAATTATATACTTATTATTGAGGGAAACAACCACAGGGATGCCCTGCACTGCCTGCCTGTTCCCTTTCCTTTTCCTGTCACCCATCTACCCTAATCCTGTCACCCATCTGCCTTCCTCCTGACTCCTAGATGTGATGGAGTCTCTGTAACTCCTGACTATCACCCCCACTGCCTCCCAAATGATTTGGAGTTCATTCAACTCCAGCTCCAATTCCTTAACTAGGCTTGTCAGGATCTGCAGCTGGGTGCACTTCTCACAGAAGAAGTTGTCAGAATACCGCTGGCTTCCCTGACAGCCCACTTTCTGCACGAGAAGTATTCCCTGCCTTGGCTGCCATTCCCACTGTTTATGACTAGAGGAAAGAAATATATGATACCTATAACCTGACCTTACCTGTGCCTACCTACTTAATCCTCTTTGTTTCTCAAATAGGGTGGCCCTTTCCACCATCTAAGTCTCTTTTCACCAAAGCCCCTTGAGCTAAAGCCTTGCCATTCTGCGCACTCCAACATGACCACTCCACTACACAGTCCCTCACTTTTATAGTGATGTTTGGATCACTTGAGTTTGATTGCCCTTCAACTGTTGAACTCAGTTGCCCAATCAGCTGCTATCTGCAGAGTCTCTCCTTTTCAACCCTTTTGTCTTGATCTTGAACTTGATTGCCCTATCGACTGCTCCTCTCTCTTCAACTGTTGGGTGGTGTTAGGCGGATGAGTCAATGAAATAAATGAATTATAGTAGGTGTTTATGGAACAATATGGTATGGATTATTATAGAAAATGGGTGTCTCTATCCTGTGAGCTGTTCTTTGGAACAATATGTAGAGGTGCCAACCAGAGAAGGAGCAGTGTTAGATCTACTGTTGGCAAATGGGATGGGTCAAGTGACGGAGGTTAGTGTTGGCGAGCACTTTGGGTCCAGTGATCATAATGCCATCAGCTTCAATGTCATTATGGAAAGAGAGAAGTCAGGGCCAAGGGTTGAGGTTTTTGATTGGGGAAAAGCTAGATTTGAGGAGATGCGAAAGGACTTGCAGGGTGTGGATTGGGACAATTTGTTTTATGGGCAGGATGTAGTAGAGAGATGGAAGTCTTTTAAAGATCAGATTTTGAGAGTGCAAAAGCTTTATGTTCCTGTTAGGTTAAAAGGAGGGGCAAAAGGTTTGAGAGAGCCGTGGTTTTCAAGGAATATTGGAAACTTGGTTCGAAGAAAAAGGGAGGCATACATTAGATATAAGAAGCATGGAGTTAAGGGGATGTTTGAAAGATACATTGAATGTAAGAGGAATCTTAAGAGAGGAATTAGGAAAGCTAAAAGAAGGTACGAGGAAACTATGGCAAGCAGGGTGAAAACTAATCCAAAAGAGTTCTACAAATATGTTAATGGTAAAAGGAAAGCTAGAGACAAAATTGGTCCCTTAGAGAATCAGAGCGGAAAACTGTGTGTGGAGCCTAGAGAAATGGGGGAGATATTGAACAGTTTCTTTTCTTCGGTATTCACTAAGGAGAAGGATATTGGGAGATGTGAGATAAAAAAAAGCAAATTGGGTAAATATGGGGAATATAGAGATTACAAAAGATGTAGCTTTAGGGCTTTTGAAGAATATAAAGGTGGATAAGTCTCCAGGACCAGACGGGATCTTCCCCAGGACATTGAGAGAAGTGAAGGAGGAAATAGCAGAGGCTCTGGCGGTAATTTTCCAAATGTCATTAGATATGGGGCTAGTGCCGGAGGATTGGCGCATTGCGCATGTGGTTCCGTTATTTAAAAAGGGTTCAAGGAGGAAGCCTGGCAACTATCGGCCTGTAAGTTTGACGTCTGTGGTAGGTAAATTAATGGAGAAAATTCTTAGAGATAGTACTTATAAACATCTGGATAGACAGGGTCTGATCAGGAGCACTCAACATGGATTTGTGGGAGGAAGGTCATGTTTGACCAATCTGATTGAATTTTTTGAAGAGGTGACTAGGAATGTGGATGAGGGTAGCGCAGTGGATGTTGTCTATATGGACTTCAGTAAGGCCTTCGATAAGGTACCACATGGAAGGTTAGTTAAGAAGGTGCAGTCTTTAGGTATAAATTTTGAGATAGTCAAATGGATTGAACATTGGCTGAAAGGGAGAGGCCAGAGAGTGGTAGTGGATAATTGTCTGTCAGGTTGGAGGCCGGTGACCAGTGGTGTGCCTCAAGGATCTGTATTGGGCCCATTGTTGTTCGTTATATACAGTAATGATCTAGATGATGGGGTGGTAAATTGGATTAGTAAATATGTAGACGATACTAAGATAGGTGGAATAGTGGATAATGAAGAAGGTTTTCAAGGATTGCAGAGGGATTTGAGCTGCTTAGAAAAGTGGGCTGAAAAATGGCAGATGGAATTTAATGCTGATAAGTGTGAGGTGCTTCATTTTGGTAAGAAGAATCAGAACAGGACATACGTGGTAAATGGGAGAGCATTGATGAATACAGAAGAGCAGAAAGATTTAGGAGTAACGGTACATCGTTCCCTGAAGGTAGAAACTCACGTGAATAGGGTGGTGAAGAAGGCTTTTAGTATGCTGGCCTTTATCAATCATTGCATGGAATATAGGAGTTGGGAGGTGATGTTGAGATTGTATAAGACGTTGGTGCGGCCTAATTTGGAGTTCTGTGTGCAGTTCTGGTCGCCTAATTATAGGAAGGATATAAACAGAGTGGAGAGAGTGCAGAGAAGGTTTACCAGAATGTTACCTGGGTTTAAGCATCTAGAGTATAGGGAGAGATTGGACAGATTAGGTCTTTATTCTTTGGAGCGTAGAAGGTTGAGAGGGGATTTGATAGAAGTATTTAAGATTATGAAAAGGATAGACAGAGTGGATGTGGATAGACTATTTCCGTTAAGAGGAGGAAAGATTAAAACAAGAGGACATGAGTTAAGAATTAAGGGGCAGAGATTTAGAGGTAACATGAGGGGGAACTTCTTTACTCAGAGAGTGGTAGACGTGTGGAATGAGCTTCCGGGAGAAATAGTGGCGGCGGAGTCAATTGTATTATTTAAGAAAAGGTTGGACAGGTATATGGATGAGAAGAAGATGGAGGGTTATGGGCATTGTGCAGGGAGGTGGGACTAGAGAGGGGTGTTTGGTTCGGTGTGGACTAGAAGGGCCTAATGGCCTGTTTCCGTGCTGTAAATTGTTATGTTATGTTATGTTATGAATGGAACTTGGCACAGCTCAGGGATTGCTGTATTTTTTTTTTGCTTTATATCCCATGTAGAAATATCTTTGAACAGGTATACTTTAAGCTATTTTTTAATCACTGAATTCAAACTTCAGAGTGAATAGTGGTGAAGCGAATTGCATTTTGATGACATTAATGTTTTATTTTTCACAGGTTGCCAAGAACCTTTCAACGAAACTACAGTTTCTGATGATAGCTTTCAAGTAAGTGGTAGATAAAATGCGTTAATTTATTTTATTGACTCTTTCAATATCAAAAGAAATTTGTATAGAAATAGTTAGAGACTGACATATTGTGCAGAATTCAGGAAAACCTATTATTTTGATGAGCTGAGTAATGGCCATGTAGATCTTTCTACTCTGAGATTAAAATGTCCATGTACATAATACATTTCAAGTTTCTGTGGTTCATAGCATTTTTTTTAAATCCAAGATTTCTATTGCAGAAAACAATAGTATTCACATACATATGGTAAATGAATAATGATTGTGCAGTGGAACATGTTTGGAAGTTCAACATCAGAACATAGTCCTTAAAGTGACTTGATTAATGGTGAACATGCAATTTGTTATGGCACATTTTGGAGCTTGTGATTACAAGTATCAGGACACTCCATGCACTTTCAGAAGCTTTAGTTTCTTAAAAGCCTATTGTCCACTTTCTGTTCAAAAATTAAATCATATTCTAGTAGATCTCATTGTATACTTTGGATTAAAGAAAAGAATTTGAGGAGAAAAGTTGATTAAAATGTTCACATTAATATTTATATTTTAAAAAGTGGGCGTCAAAATGAAATTAATTGTCTTTCTCATCAAGTGGAGTGTTTGAGGAAGTGTAGTTACATTCTTGACTTTGTGGACAATAACACATTATGTTGAAAAGAATGGTGACCTTAAAAGGTCTGATAATCCATCAGAAATTCTGGAATTTTGGGAAAACCGCTGCATGCTGATTCTGTCATGGATTTGCGGGTGCAGATTAAATTGTATTCTGGCAAGTGTTCATTGGAGAGTAAAAGATGACCAATAAATGTACTCTCAAATGAATTAAAAATAAAATTAACCTGACTACTATAGGAAAATGTTTGCCTTAACTGTCATTAACTGCAGTCAATATTTTGAACTTGTTCAAAATATTCATGACCTTTGTGATACTGGTTTACATTCTAAAGTTTTGAGATTTCTTCTGTAAAATTTGATCTAAGCACATCATCTGAATGATTTACTGTTGGTTACTTTGTTGTTCAGATGGAAATAGTCTTAAAGTTTAAGAGTTGTGGAATGTTATTGATAATTCGAGTTAATTTTACAAACTAAAACTAAGCTTTATAGACTTTGTGTTTGCTTGGCTGAGTTTCACTGGTCTTTCGTGATCGGTTGAGGCCAAAAAGGAATTTTTAAGCTTTCAGGCTGCAAGCAAAAGAAAGGATGAATGATAGATTGGGCAAAATATCAGTCTAAAGGGGTGGTACAGTTGACGCAGCGGTTAGCGCATCGCCTTTACAGAACCAGCAAGCAGGACCGGAGTTCGAATCCTGTGCTATCTGTAAGGAGTTTATATGTTCTCCCCGTGTCTGCATGAGGTTTCCCCGGGGGCTCAGGTTTCCTCCCACCATTTGAAACCTACTGGGGGTGTAGGTTAATTGGATGTAAATTGAGTGGCACGGGCTCGTGAGTCGAAATGGCCTGTTACAGTGTTTTATGTCTAAATGTTAAAAAAAAAATTAAATTAAAAAAAACTCTGTTGCACCAAGAGCCAGTCCTTGCTGCACTCAAATTTTAAAGGTTGATTAACCTGCAGCGTGAAGTTGTTTGGTTTTGAGGAGACGATAGGTGTTTTACTAGGATAAACCATCTGCTTTAATTTTTTAATTAAGGGAAGCTCTGTTAGTTCTCATATGCAGTATATAACTAGTGTAACTTCATGAGCTAACTACTATTTAGCTGATTTTATTAATCATTTATTATTGTTGAATTTTTTGAGATTTTAACAAGCAGGGAGAGAACCATAGAACATCACAGCACAGAAAACAGGTCATTCGGCCCTTCTAGTCTGTGCTGAACTATTATTCTGCCTAGTTCCATTGACTTGCACCCAGTCCATAGCCTGTCCAAATTTTTCTTATATATGAAAATTGAGCCTGCATTCACCACTTCAACTGGTAGCTCATTCCACGCTCCCACTTTCACCCTTAACCCATGTTATATCTCATCTAACCTCTGTGGAAAAAAGCTACTTGCATTTACTCTATCTATAGCCCTCTATCAAATCTCCCCTTATTCTTTTACATTCCAGGGAATAAAGTCCTAACCTGTTTAAATTTTCCCTATAATTCATTTCTTGAAGTCCTGGCAACATCCTAGTAAATCTCTGCACTATCAATCTTACTGATATCTTTCCTGTAGTTAGGTGGCCAAAACTGCACACAATACTCCAAAGTTAGCTTCACCTATGTTTTGTACTAGAAGAGTGATGGTTAATATATTTGGAGTTTCAGATGGACTTCAGTAAGTTGCAATGTGGGATGTGGAAACTAAAAATTATTGCAGTGCGTGTTATTAATGATGATGTACTGATCTAGAGTGAGGATTCATGGCCAGCAAACATGAGAAATTGATACATTTCTGTTTGGCTGGCTAAGACCGTGAGAGCTGCGACGATTGATGATGAGATGGAGCAGACACAATGGAATGAATGGACTACTACTGATTCTTATGTTCTTTTATAAATTTATTTCAATTAGTAGCAGAAATATAGAATTATTGCACTGTCCAAAGATACAAAATTATTATCCTTTTTTTAAGGTAATTGAACAATTCTAAAAATACAGAGGTTATGGTAGAGACGATAACATAAGTATTTAAGAGGAATTGAACATATGAGACACTGATAGGACTCTTGAAAGGTGCTCGTTAGGCTCTGGAGCAGGGTTATGCAGTAGGAGATGGGGGAAAGAAGGCTGATTGAAAGTGGACTTGGTAGGACATTTTTGTTGGTTCTGGGTTGACAAAGCCAAGTAAGAGCAGCTGAAAGATGCTACAATATGTGTTGCACCACTGATGTAAATCCTTTGGTGAGGGATGTATATCCTGTTATTTTGGAGTGTTGGATCCAATTTTGATGTTGGTGTGATGATGGGGGTGTGGAGGGGGGAGGGGGGTTCTGGTGCAAAGTATAGATTTCTAGGACTTAAACCCAGGGACAACAAAGGACCAATGATTTACTTCTGAGTTAGAATGGTACACACATTGGAGGGGACCTTAGAACTATTCCCATGCGTATGCACTCTTGTTTGCTTTGGTGTTGGAGATTGTGTGGCACTGTCAAATTACCTTGAACGAGGTTCACATTGTCACTTTGCACAAAATGGACATTTAGTTGATAGGAGAGAGTGTTAATAAAGTAGGCTGCTTTGTCCTGGATGATCTCAAGCTTCTTGAGACGTGTCAGTCATACGTCTTCAGGCAGTTGCAGAAAATTAAACCATGTCTCATAGGAGTGAAAAGAGTTAGTGACATCAAGAGGAGAGTTTCTTCACACAGAATGCCCATCCTCTGATCAGCTGTTGGAAGGATAGTTTTCATGTGGTTTGTTCCGGTTCATTTTCTGGTCCAACAAGATGTTTATGGTGATAGAATTGGAAATAAATATCAAGGGTTGATAGTCTTGGAACACATATGAGCAAGAGGACAGGCTGCTTCATTTTCTGAGAGTTGCATTTGAAATTGAACATTGTGCAATTATATGAGGATAACTTCATCTCAAACTTAATGCTACTCTAGATACCATTATGTAGGACAATCCAAAACTTAAAATGTTCACCTTAAAATCAAGGGGTCATCCCTAAAATTCTTCTCTTGATGATGAAGTCGTAACACTGCCACCATCTTCTTGCTGGCTCCAATGCAATCTCATGCATGCCCCTCCAGAGACACTGAATATCTGTAGATTCACCTTAAGTGCTCCTGCAGCCTCTATAGCCACACAGACTCCTGTTCAATCCATTAGCAACCTGAGCTCCAGGTCCAAACCTTACATTTACAATTAGGAAGGGTTCAGCGCCTGATGGCCTTCCTGCCCTCAGCATCCTCTCAAACCACGCTAAGCAATAATTTTAAGCTTTCTCAACCAATGGGCACTGAAATACACATTCCAAAGCTTTTTTAATTAAACCTTTTGAATAGAATAATTAGCTGTTCTTACCAGTATGACTGGCAAATGCTTCAATGAAGTTTTTCCAGTTATTTTTTAGTTAGAATCTGGTTACTCATGGATGGTGGCTGGTTAAAATATTTCTGTGACAAACCATTTTTGGCTGTATTAATGATATTGCTTTATTGTCACTCTTTAACCAAGGAACATTTATAAACCAATTGGAAAATAATGTATAAATGATTTTTAGTGGAAACGTCAAGGAATTTGGAACATGAGGTTACTGCTGAGTTTGCTAATTATGCTTGGTAGAAATTCCTGGAATGGGATTATCATTCTCCATTGCCCCATGGTTTTGTCATGGAAAGTAGAGGGCACAAAGTTCCTTGGTATGGAGATAAAGGACGACCTAACCTGGACCCACATCACCCCCTCGTTTGTCAAAAAGGTGCATCTGCACTTACACTTCCTAAGAAGGGCAAGGCTACCGGTTGACCACTATTTACAGGAATGCATTGAGAGTGTCCTGTCTGGCTGCATTGTATATGGCATGGCAGCTGCAAACCATTGGACTGGATGTTGTTACAGATGATCATCAAAACAGCTGAGAAGATCATCGAGGTCTCCTTTTCCTCTATTGATCATGTTTACCTGAAGTGTTACTTATATATAAAAAAATGTAAGCCTTATTTATTTATTTGTCCATTTATTTATATATAAACACAACATTTTAAATTAAATTATACTTATGTACATATATGATCATTGTGTGTTGTGTGAGTTTGTGTGTGTATCGTGGTGTGGAGAAAAACTTCATTGGCTGGTTGCATATGTACAGTCAGATGATGATAAACTTGAACAATTGTACCACAATACAGAAGTATCATAACTTTTAAATTTGAAAAATATGAAGAAGAAGCATGGATCTAAGGTTGCTAACCTCTTCATTGCTACTTAAGTTGAGTTTGTCTATACTGCCATGTTTTTAGAATGAATATTAAATTTGAAGTCAATTGAATTGTTGGGCTTCCTTCTGAGTTGAACATATTTATCTTTGTTCATTTCAAACTTTTAACCCTTGATCTTTATTAAAATTTAGTTGTGTTTAAACACTGACATAATCATTCAAAAAATCAGTTAAAGAAACCTAGTATTTTTCTTGCAACTTCTCTTTGTCCCTGTCATATGAGAAATTGTTTACAATATTAATAATTTGAATTTCTTGCATTAAATTACTTGAACATATGACCGGCAGGCTGATTTTATTTCATCACAAGTATTAGAAACCAAAGATTTGAGCAATTCTTATGTCTCTAATCTTTCCTGGGTTAAGTTCTACTGGTTTAAAAATTGAATTACCATAAATCTTTGGAGAAAGGAGACATTGGATCAGAAGATATAGAATTAAGAAGCTAAGGGTAAACGACCTTGACAGGAGTTGTATACAGGCCTCCAAACAGTAGCCAGGATGTGGCATGCAAACTGCAGAGAGAGATAGATAAGGCACGCAAAATGGCCACTATGACAATAGTCACAGGGAATTTCAATATACAGGTTGATTGGGAAGAAAAGCTTGGTGCTGGTTCACGAGAAGGATTTTATTGAATGCCTTTAGCATGGCTTCTTAGAACAGCTTGTCATTGAGCCAACCAGAAAAATAGCAATTTTGGATTGGGTATTGTGTCATGAACCAGAGTTGATAAGAGAACTGAAGGTAAGGAAGACCTTAGGAGGTAATGATCATAATACGATGGAATTTGCCATGCTGTTTGAGAGGAAGAAACTAAAATCAGAGATGTCAGTATACTAGTGGAATAAAGGGGACCACAGAGGTATGAGAGAGACACTGGCCAAAGTTGATTGGAAAGACACACTAGAAGAGTTGATGGCAGAGCAGCCATGGCTGGAGTTTCTGTGAGAAATAAGGAAGGTGCAGGATGGGAAAGATACTAGCATGGGTGGAGCACTGGGTTATCGGCAGGAAACAGAGAATGGACATATTCTGGTTCCCAGTGGTGATCCACAGGGGCCACTTTTTTAAAAAAATTTGTATATTAATGATTAGATTGCTGAATAACTGACTTAGTGGCTAATTTTGCAGATGATACAAATATAGGTGGAGGGGCAGGTAGTGATAAAGAAACTAAGAGGCTGCAGGGTGATTTAGATAGATTTGGAGAATAGACAAATAAATGACCAATGAAATACAGTGTTGGAAAGTGTATGGTCATGTACTTTTGTAGAAGGAATAACAGGGCAAACTTTTATTTGGATGGAAAGAAAATTCAAAATTCAGAGGTGCAAATGGGCTTAGGCATCCTCATGCAGGATCCCCTAAAGGTTAACATCCAGGTTGAGTCAGTGGTTCTGAAGGCGAATGCAATGTCAGCATTTGTATCTAGAAGAATGGGATACAAGAGCAGAGATGTGTTGTTGAGGCTTTATAAGGCACAGGTGAAGCCTCACTTAGAGTAAGGGTACAGTCTTGAGCTCCTTGCTTAGGAAAGGATGTGGTAACATTGAAGAGGGTTCAGAAAAATATGACAAGAATGATTCCTTGAATGAAGATATTAGCTTCTGAGGAACATTTGATGGCTCTTGGACTGTAATCCTTGGAGTTCAGAAGAATGAAGAGGGGCCTCTTAGAAGCATTTCGAATGTTGAAAGGCCTGGACAGAGTCTGGGTTAAGGTTGTTTCTCATGGTAGGGGAGTCTAGGACAAGAAGGCACTGCTTCAGGATCGAAGGGCATTTAAAACAGAGATGTGGAAGAATTACTTAAGCCAGAAAGTGGCAAACATCTGGAATTTGTAACCACTGATGACTGTAGACACCAAGTCGGTGAGAGTATTCAATGCACAGATTGTTAGTTAACTGAATAGTTAGGGCATCAAGGGTTATGGAGAGAAGGCAGGTGAGTGGGATTGAGTTGGAGAATGAATCAGCTCATGATAGAATAGCGGGGAGGGCTTGAAGGGGTGAATGGTCTATTTGTGCTCTTGAATCTTATGGTCTTAAATTGTGTTGAGCTAAAATAAAAATAGAACATGCTTGGTACACTATTAATAATTTTATTCTTGAACTTCAGTTTGCAAAAAGGGGAAGAAATATTGATACTTTGAAGAAGGAGAGCTGGGTCTGGATCCCATTTTCTGTGCAACTATATTTGTCCAGCATTCTGCAGCTGCAGTTGATTTTATAACTTTACCCATCATCCATCCAGGCCATTTTAGTATTTTGAGGGGGGGGCGGGGTGGAATCGTAGGAAGCATCTCTTAGTAACCACAGGGCAGTAATTACTATAACAGCAGCTGGGAGAAAACAGATTTCCGTTTTACGTAAAAGCAGTGTTGGGTTGTTTTTTTTAAACAGACGGAACTTGCCAAAGTTTTGTCACAGCAGAGTTATATAATAGTCACAGAATGTGGGTGGTGGTTACAGTTTTTAATCACTCAGCTGCTTTTCAAAAATTTCCATTTTGCAGCGCACTAGGAATAAACTATGCTCAAGTTTTATGCGATTCTAGATTGTTAAACATAAAGAGATTGCGAATTTGGAAAATAGTACTTCATTTTTTAGAATTAAAAAAAAATTTAGACATACAGCACAGTAACAGGTCATTTCAGCCCACGAGCCCATGCCACCCAATTAAACCCAATTGACCTACAACCAACCCCCCCAGTACATTTCGAACAGTGGGAGGAAACCGGAGCCCCTGGAGGAAACCCGTGCAAACACAGGGAGAATGTACAAACTCTTTACAGATAGCACAGGATTTGAACCCCAGTCTTAATCACTGGCACTGTAACAGCATTGTAGCCACCACACTAATTGTGCCGCCAATAGTGGATAAACAGTAGGAAATTAGGTCCTTTTATGTTATAAAAATCCAGAATATTTCCAGCAAAGGAAATAGGAATAAGAGTGTATATTAAACCAAATCCGTTAATTGGGTAGTTAACGGTTTATTTTGAACAACTGGTATTTCTTAAATTATCAATGTGGGCTAAAGCAAAATATTATATCTGAAAATTCTATGATGGTAGGCCACTTTTTTGAAATACTCCAATCCTTCTGGTGAAGATTCAGTTGTTGGGGAAGGATATTCAGAGTTTGGACCAAGTGACAATGAGGAAGCCAATTACCAATTTAGCTGGTGGTATTCTTTGTGCCCACTGTCCTTGGTGATAGAGGTTGTGAGTTTGTGAAATGTTGACAGAATAGCTTAGAGAGGTAACTGCAGGACATCCTGTGGATGTCACACTCTGTAAGCATATTGTACCAATTCTGAAGGCAATGAGTTATTTAGGATGGTGGATGCAGTGCCAGTCAAACAAATTGCTTTGTCATAAATGGCTTTGAATTTTTTAATTGCTAATGTTGCACTTGTCAGACAACTAGTTTCTTCCCATCATGCACCTTGTAGATGGTGAGGTATCATGTGGTGTTTCACTCACTGGAGGATCCTTTATCTCTGAACTGCTCTAATTATCATAATAATTATATGATGGTCAAGTTGAATAGTCTGATCCATGGTAACCATCAAGATGTTGATGATGGGTGTTTTTGAATTGTTAACATCTGTATTTGTCCTCAAAATGCTTGTCGACTATTCAGTGGGAGGCCTTTTGTATATTATTAATTGTAAACAGATGGTGTACAATCCTGGTCTTATTTCATACATTTAAGTTAATTGGAAATGAAGCAGTCAAATAGAGGTTTTACATTAGTGTGTTTGTATTGTCTCAGATTGATTGATTGGGGGCTGATTTGCATTGCATTAATTTAGTGGTCTACTTTTCATAGGGCAGCAAGATATAATTTTATAAATTTGACCATCTTTTATCTGAGACCAAAAGAGCATGGACTGTACAAGCAGGATTAGGCTATCTGGCCTTCAGCTGCATTGCCCATCGGTTGATCATGACGACATCCTCACAATGAAAAGTAGATCATCCCCACTTTCTTTTGTGCTCCCTTTATCCCTGAACTCAGTCACTATAGACCAAAATGTTACTTTGTCCTTGAATATATTCAGTGATACATCCTTCACAATTCTGTGGATTCCAGAGATTCTTGATGCTTAGTTAAGGAGATCCTTCATTAATGGGCAATCTCATCCATAGTTCTAGATTTCTAAAGCATCCTCTCAGCATCCATTTCAAAAACCAAAAAATGGAAAATACAGCAAATACCACAATGAAAACCCTGAAGTAACAACAGAAAATTATGAAAACTATGGGACTTGCAACCTCTTAGAAAATTGTCGTTATTATCCTGAGCCCATGTTTAGAGAGTTTTAAATTATATCTTGCATTTTTCTGAATAAATATAGAAAATTGCCTCTTGTAAAATAAACCAATATAATTTTAAGCAAACTTTGAGAAGCTGGAGGGACTTGGCAGGTCAGGCTGCATCAATGGAGCAAAATGGATGAAGCAGAATCAGAATTTATTGTCATGAACGTGTCACAAAATTTGTTGCTTTGTGGAGCCTCACAGTGCAAATGTTTCTATAAACCACATTTCAAAATAAATGAAAATAGTGCAAGAAAAGGAAAAAAATCAAAGTCTGTGGTTCATTGTTCATTTAGAAATCTGATGGCAGAAGGGGAAGAAACTGTCTTTGTGCCTCTGAGTGCTTGTCTTCAGTTTCCTGTACCTCTCATCCGATGGAAGCAGAGTGAAGAGGGCATGGCCTGGGTGGTGGGGGTTCTTGAGGATAGAGGCTGCTTTCTTAAGACACTGCCTCCTGCCTATATCATCAAGATTGAAAAGTATCTGCATATATGCATAGAAATTTCTTCAGTCAGAGGATGACAATCTGTGGAATTTGTTGCCATATGCAGTGTGGAGGCCAGGTCTTTAGATTATGAGGAGAAGACCAGGCAATGGGGCTGATTAAGGGGAAATGGATTAGCTCATGATTAAATGGTGGGACAGACTTGATGGGCTAAATAGCTTATTTCTGCTCCTACATCTTATGGACATTAAAATAAATATTATTAATAAATAGTTGAGTCATGGGGAGTTGTTTTAGCTGCTCAGTAGTCATTCAGCAGACTCACAACCTTGTGGGAAGATACTATTGCTCACCTTGTGGTTCTGTCTCTAACACTTCTGAATCTCTTCCCCGATGGGAGTAGCTGGAAGATGCTGCGTGTGGGGTGGTTCGTGTCCTCTCTTATTTCGCAAGCCACCTTTGGACAAAATCTTGATAAATCATATTGATGGGGGAGGGGGATGTGAGGGAGAACACAATGATCGTCTCTGCCACTTTTATGGTCCTGTGGATTGACCTTTGATCCGATGCTCAACAACAACCTTACTCCACTGTGATGTAGCCAGCCAGGGTGTTCTCGATAGTGCTTCTGTAGAAAGTTGAGAGAATGGTAGCAAGTAGCCTTGCCCACCTCAGCCTTCAAAGGAAGCTTTTGTGTTTTCCTGATGTGAGGAGATGTTATGTGTCCAGTATAGGTCACTTCTTAAATAAATGGACTCTGAGGAACTTGGTGCACTCCACTCTCTCTACTATCGAGCTATTAATGTGCAGTGGAGAGTGTTCATTCCCTAGTCCTCCCAAAGTCCATAATCATCTCCTTTGTCTTGTCCATGTTGAGACTCGGGTTGTTATTCTCACGCCATTTCACAAGATTTTCCATCAAATTTATATAATCTGATGTTTTTTAATGATGCTATTGAGTCCTCGGCCTCGGTCAGGTGGGGCAGGCGGAGGCCCCGATCCGGGCGGAGAGTTGTGGGTGGCGGCCCCGGTCCGGGCACAGGGAGAGCGGCGGCGGCCTCGGCCCCGGTCCGGGCAGTATGGACCGACCTAAGAGGGGAGGCAGACCCCTCCAGCCCGGGTAAGAAACCTGCATAGGAGAAGGTCACTCCGATATAAAACCTACGACCCAAGGACCTCGCTGCCACGTCCCAGCTTGCTTGGCCACGGCACACGAACCATGGGTGTAAAGGGTGGGGCCAGTACTGCGCGCACTGCACTCCACCTAAAAGCTCCTTTGCGCAGGCCCGAGGACAGGTCCACGTCCTCCCCCTCCACGTCCTTTAAATCTTCGTCCACGAAGCCAAGCCAAAGAAGATTGAGTCAGAATGCAAATGAGAAATAGTCGGTGGGAAAGGATTACAATAAATAAAATAACTGCAGATGTTATAAATCTGAAATGAAAAGAGGAAATGCTAGAAACACTTAACAGATCAGGCAGCATCTGTGGATGGAGGAACAGAGGTAACATTTCAGGTTGAAGAGTCTTCTCTCTTTTTCAGTTCTGACGGAGGTTAATTTTATCTTGCAGGAAAGTTGGAAGAGTGATTGCTAGGACAAAAGAAATGTCTGTGATAAGTTGTATCCAAGGTCTGTCCCTCCTTCACCTTCCCTAGGGTCTCTGAGAGGACAGTGTGACACTGTAGGTGATTCTCTGACATCAGCCGATGGATAGGGGTAGAAGCAGATGAAAACAGTTTGACTGAGTTAGAAAATGATGAAGGCTTGGAAGAGAAGGCTGAAATCCACTGTTAGAGATTTGATATAGATCAAGAGGATAAGAAGTGAAAGTTTGCAATGGTCAGTGTCTCTTTGGATATCATTTTGACTTCATTGGATAATTTTGTACTTCGGTAGAGCCAAAATCTCACTGAAGGCATTTAAATAGATGTTTGCAAAAATGGTATAAATTTGAGAAGCCATAATTTTAAACTTTCTTTATTGTCGTGTACACAAAATTTGTTTTCCTCCAGTATTCTGAGTGTTTATGACAATCAGTGTCTCTAGACTTGTGTGTTTTACTCTCATCTTTTCCCAGTCTTGATGAAGGACTCTAGCTGAATAAGTTGACCATTTTCTTTCTCCCACTGATCCCACTTGATCCTCTGAGTTCCTCCATCAAGTTAAATTTAGCTTGTGGTTAAAATATTTAGATTAGAATTGGTTTGTATGCAAAATTAATTCATGAAACTGAAATGGAGGATAAATCTGGGGGATGAAAGATGTGAATTATAAAATGCACATGCATTATCAAGTTAATGATTTAAAAGATGGTTGTTGCTGCAAACTTCATGAACATCCTGGAAACTGATGTAGCGTGGAGAAATCCCACTTTAGCGTGTGATACCCTTTATTACCATGACGATAAATTTAATAACATTTGTTTAAACTTTATTGCTGCACTTTGATCACCAAAAGAATCTCTAATTCTAATATCAATTCAGACTAGTCTCCTAACATTCACTTTTTGTACAGATGATTTTCATTACTATGACATGAAAATTTAACACACACACCTGAATTTACAGCTGAGGTATTTGTAACGGGTGTGTGGACCAATACATGCTCAAGCTTTGACTACTAATATAAAGTGGAGCTAAATCTACAGTGCTTGTGTGTATACAGTTGTATTTAATAATACATTTTCTCAGTTATTTCTCATTCTCTTGTCCACTCTATTTGTTAGAATAATTCCTCAATAAACCCACACGCATTCCAAAACTTGCTAACAACTGGGGTAATCAACCAGTGTCAACTATTAGTCAATATCCTATTTCAATGGTCCACTTAAATCAGGGGTGGCCAGACTTGCTTAACATAAGTGCCACATACGATAAACTTCAGATATTTGAGAACTGCAAAACATTAAAATATATTACATGCACATTTTTACTCTGGCATGTATATTTTGTTCCAAAAATGTTATATAAATATTAAGAAATACATGTGCGTAATATTTATTAATATATGTAGTTTTTAAACTGCTAATTTGTATTAGTTTCAATAATCAAAAGAAATACACATACTCCAAATATTTTCAAAATCCTGATTTTTTTGGTGAAAATCTTTGCCCAAATGCTACCTCATTAAATATATTTAAGATACAGTTGTATAGATATTTGCATTGTTGGGGAATTGAACGTTATGGGGGAAAGTGGAGCTGGGTCCACAGCCAGATCAGCTGTGATCTCACTAAATGTGGGAGCAGGTTTGATGGACGATTCCTGCTCCTGTTTCTGATGTGTTCTCTTTGGGACTGCAACTGCTGCTGGTCTCTACACCATTGCAGCATCCATAGCCAAGTACACAGTATGGGAGGCCTCCTGATACAAAGCTGCTTCCTGCGACAGGGCAAAGCCAAGGGGCCCATTCCAAGGGGCCCAGGCTTCTTCCTGTCCCACCTTCCATTCCCCTCTTCCCAGATGCTGGTGGGATAGGAGGGAGTGATGGCTGTGGAATGGAGCTCTGTGCTAACTCTCCATCCCGTAGGGCCAGGTTTTGCCCGAGGCCATTGACAGAAACTTCACTGCTACCATCTCCTACTTTGTCATTGCTTGGCATCTGAATGAGGTCATCATTAGGGATGCTCTCCAGCCTCTCCTCCCCATCTCCATCACCACTCATCCCCACCCCCCCTCCCCACAAGAGTACCTGGATATCACCCTGCCTCTGGAACAGGCCATGCCTCATTGAAGCTCTCCTGGCCCAGCCCCAGCTTTCCAACCTCTGCAGCTGCTCCCTGCAGAGGACCCTGAGCTTTACCTGACATTCCTACCACATACCATCTCCAGCATGCACTGCTTGCTCTGCTATTCTGCAGGAGTGGTTCCTCCAATGCCCACTCCCTCATGCAGCCTGACTGTGACTGTTCCAGAACGCCTTGGTCTGGCTGCAGGGATTCAAGTGACTGGTATCTCCTCCAGCCAGTGAATTTCTTGAGTTGCACATTACATGTTAAAGAGCCACAAGCTACAGTTTGGCCACTCCTGGCTTAGGTCAATGTTAGTTCATAAGACAGTATAATTACAACATTTGCGAATCCCAAATTTGGTGATATTTGAGTAGAATTCCAGCAGTTCTGCAGTGAATTGTCTGCATACTCCAGAAGGATCCAAGATCCTTGTAGTGGAACATTTCCTGGAATTGTGATAGGGTGGTCAAAATGGAAATAGACTTAATAATTTGAAGAGGTGAATTAACCAAGACTTTTTTGAAAGTACGTAATAAAGGACATTTGTGTTATTTTTCAGCCTCCTGAAGAAAATGATGGTGATTCTTTGAAAAGAAAAGAGAGAATTTTACGACGTGACACTGTAGTGACCAATGAGCCTTGCAGAAGCTGCTATGTTAGAACCCCTCCACCTGAGGAATTCAGTTCTCGAAGATTGTATTTTCCTGCTCAGCAGAATCAGGTAACCTCTTATCATTTTATTTAGTTTCATTAAAGTTAAATTTGGAATATATGGAGCTATTTATAGAGATGAAATTGGATCATTTGCAATATTTTTCTTTGATTGCGAATATTAGAATATTGTGATTTTTTAAATCACATTTACAGAACTAATCGATGAGAACATCAAGTGCTGCATCCCTGTACTCCAAGTTCCATCTTTCCAGAGCACTATTTAAAATTTATTATTGTGGTGGTTCATTATAGTGTTTTTCATAACTTTATTTGAATTTGTTTGCATAAATCTTAGTGGCATAAATTATGTTTTGATCATTGACCTGAGACAAGTTCCTCAGGGACCCGAGGAGACCCCCTCGGCATTTTTGAATAGATTGCGTACGGCTATACAGCAATATGGGGGTCTGGATATAGAATCCCCAGCAGGGGAACAATTAGTATTAACGAGTTTCGTTACAAATTCAGCCCCAGACATAAGGAGGAAATTACAGAAAACTGAGAATTGGCATGAGCAGGGAATAACCCAGCTTCTACAAATTGCACAAAAAGCCTTTGTACAGAGATCTGAGGATAAGCAGAAGGGAAAGGCTAAGATTTTAATGCAGGCATTTAAGGGAGCTATGGAGGGGCAGCAAGGAAAAGGTAGGGACTGTGTCTCTTTCATGATATCTGTTGTATAAGATCTTCTATGCATGCAACTATTTTTTTTCTTGAACTTAAACCATTCAATCTTGTGGTTTGATTTCTAATGATAAAACTTTAAATCTCTTTCAGATCATGTTAAAATCAACTAGACATGTCAGCTTTCAAGATGAAGATGAAGTAGTGAGGATAAATCCTCTAAAAGATGTATTGATTAGGGGCTATGAAGACTACAGGCATCCTATTGTACAAAAAAATGATTTGGACACTGAAGTAGACTCGTATGTGTGTTTTAAACCTGAATCTAAGAAACATGATTACCTATATCCTTCAGTGCAAGGGATGGAACCTGATTCTGTTAAAGATTCAAAAGGTTCAGTTGTATTCAAAGCACAGCCCCCCACTTCACTAAAATCAAAAAAATCCAAACGAAGGAAAGAGGATGGAGAGCGTTCTCGTTGTATATATTGTCGAGATATGTTTAACCATGAGGAGAACCGAAGAGGACAGTGTCAGGATGCACCAGACCCCATCAAGAGGTGCATTTATCAAATGAGCTGCATGCTGTGTGCTGAGAGTATGCTCTATCACTGCATGTCAGACTCTGAGGGAGATTTCTCTGATCCATGCTCATGTGACACTGGTGATGACAAATTTTGTTTGCGATGGCTAGCACTTATAGCCTTGTCTGTTATTGCTCCATGTATGTGCTGCTATCTCCCTCTGAGAGCCTGCCATCATTGTGGAGAGATCTGTGGATGTTGCGGAGGGAAGCACAAAGCAGCTGGATGAGGTGACCAGTTGGGAGCCAAGTTGTGCGAATAGTTCCTCTCCTATGGCATCCACCCTGCTCATGAGGGTTTTGGCCTACTGGTGATTAAACCCAGGGTCAGTTGCAGAGCTGCAGAAGTTTCCAAGTCTAGAGGAGGAGTGATAGGCTTTAAATGATAATGACATTTATCGAGGCCACCATGTCTAATACTTTGCATGGCACAGTCTAACTCAAGGTCTTGTAAAGCAGAGAGATTTGTTGCTTTGTAGCTGTTAATAGTGAACACTGTATACGATGATGCAGAAAGTATTCATATTGCAATTTTGTACATTGAATTGGCTATGGGGCCTGGTGTCTCACATAAAGCTTTTACTGAAGAGACTCAAGTTTTAGATTAAAAGCACTAGGTAACTGTTTGATTTTTATTCAGAAAGATTATTTTAGATTTTGTTTCTAATAAGTATGACTACGTACATTTACTGAATCACTTATCCAGCAGCGCAGAATAATTTACTGTCAGAATAATTACAAATTATTTAACATGTGTAAAGTGTCAAACTCTATATAACTAAATTTGAGATATGGCTTGTACTTGAAGAAATATAATCTTTCAATCGTGTATTAAGGTTTTGATATATAATGGACCCATAGGTACATCTTTTATTTTCAAATCACTCTTGCTTATGACGTTGCCTTATTTTGAATAGTTCCACCTCCCCCATAACAACACAAAATAACTGATTTTATGAACAATGATTTATATAATCATATTTAAAATTAGGGGCATATTTAGATTTCTCGTCATCTGAAAAACACTTGCAATATTTTGTACAACCAGCAAGTTTTCTGTCAAGAAATCAAATGGCATAATATATTGATGTAACTTGGAATTGTATGTTATTAAAAAACTAAACAGATATAGTTGCTTCACACACTTCAGACCTAGCCTTATCTTTGCAATGCTACCAAAAACAGAAGATGTAGTTTGGGAAAAATCCAGTTTTAATTTGTAAATTTAAGGATATGTTAGAACATTTAAAGTAATGATACTGAACTTATGCTGGTTCAATTTCTTCTGGGATTACAAAGATGAATGTTTTTACTTTGTGTTTCCCCGATAAGTTTTGCACGCAGATATAGATCTCCATGTTATTGTGGAGTGGTCAATGTGTATGTGGTTTTTGTCTTTAAGTACATAGTTATGTATAGATGCATTTAAAAATTGGAATTTGTATTGGAACCATGCAGAATATCATGAACTAGGCTTACACAGAAGACAAATTTTGAGAATGAAAAGATTAAATTCTTGGACTTAATAACCAGATTTCTTTCCAAAAGATTATTATTGGCTGCATTGTTCAGTTTGTGCAGAACCTATGGTTGTCGATTAATATGTAAAATAAACCTATATATTTGACTTAGGGCACATTTGTTTTTGTACGTTTTCAACTCACACCATTTGTACTCAATTTCTTTCATGTCCGTAACTTTGAAGGGGAAAATTGAGCTCATGTGGTTGTGGTAGGATTATCTTTGGTCTAAAATTCAATGCTTCTAAATGTTATCATATTTATTCATTTTTAAAAAATACACTTAAAATTAGGACTTCAGGTAAAGTTGTTTGGCCAGTTTCTAACGTTTAAATATGTAAATAACCCCATTTGTAAGATAGTCCACTTTAGAATGCATCTATTTATCAGCTGTGAGTAGATGGAATAAACTGACAGCATTCTGTACATAAGCCAACTTTGAATATTATTTCACATTGAAAGTAGAAGCTAAAGATATGAGACTAAATTTTAAAGAGCTTGTTTCTAGTTTTGTATTGAATAGAATGGCTTCACAAGGATGGGCAGTTATTTCTTTGAAATTTCAAGTACAGTATTTAAGATTGTGTGTAATTCTTCATTATAGGATTTCATCCATGACTATTTTACATTTAAATTTTAAAAAAATTAGACATGCAGCACAGTAAAAGGCCCTTCTGGCACGTGCGCCCATGCTGCTCAACCTACAACCCATGTACATTTTGAAAGGTGGGAGGAAAACCACATAGACACGGGGTGAACATACAAACTCCTTACAGACAGCACTGGATTAGAACCCGGGTCGCTGGGGTTGAAACAGTGTGTGCTAACTGCTGTGTTCACCATACCGTTTATGAAATTTAATTTAATCAATATTCTGAACATTAGGAGATTCAGAACTAATTTTGAATTATGATTTGCCCATAGTCTGACAATCTGTGCTTATTTTGTATTTATACATTTCCTTTGCCAATTTTTTGAAAAATCTGATGTCCATGGTTCCATTAAGTGCTCCTTAATTTACCCTAATATTTTTGAAAGAATTGTAGAAAAGGATTTGATTGATTTGTTTTTCTGTCAATTGCAATTAACATCCACACCGCCATAATTAAAGCTGAAGTCATATCAATTCTTGCATCAGAAACATTTTTTGAAAATTGTATGTGTCTAATGGCAAGATTCTTGTCAGATTTTGCCAGTATGTAATATTCTGAGAGAAAATTCTTTTAACTCATGGAATTTCAAAAGATTCCATAGGCTTCCACATTTCTTCCTTTGTGGTTTTCCATGTGCACATCTGGGCCAGTCTTATTCGACCTGACAATTCCTTAGTACTTAATGTTCTGCATTTACTTTTCATCTGGGGTATGGTCAGAAAAAATGTGTGTGAAGTTTGTTCACCTGCTTTTTCACATAAAATTGATATTAAGAAGTACCTACATTTGACTAAATTAATTTCATTTTTCTAAATATTAAGCTTGTCATACTACAGACTGGATTGTGAATAGAAGGTAGATCTTGAAAAAGAATCCATCTTTACTAGCTGTATAGAAAACATGATTTGCCAACTGTTGCACTCCTTTAAGACTTAAACTCAGTTTCTGACCATTTCACTTTTCACTCTTGATGTTGCTGTTGTTACAATTTTGTAAACTAATTTGTGCACATGTCAAATTGATTTTCACAATAAGACCTATTATTTTCTACTGCAATCATGTTTGCTGTCTAACTTAAAATTTGCTTCCTTCATTTCAACCTTTCCCCATGCACAGATAGAATCTACGTGTATTACTTTTTAAACAAAGATCATTGAACAAAAAAATCATAGTGGAAATGATTCAATTTGGAGAGAGAATTTTTCTTATCTAGACTGTTAGAATTAAGTGACTCAATGCAATCTTAAGCTGTTCTGTTTTTTCTTTGGGTCCAGAGAAGGTCTGAGAGTACTAGTGCTGTGGTATGTATGGTATAATTATCCCCATCAGGTCAACTTGCTGGCTGTAGCAAAGTATTATCTTGTAATAGGTATTTTTTGGCTTGGTGCATTGAGCCACATATTGAATTTATGTGCACCATTTGCTTTCTGGATTTATAAGAAAAGCCTACAAGGCAAGCTAATAATGCTAATTGACTCCTCTGAGTACTGATGGTACTTGTTCACTGTTATCTTTTTAACACAATTTTGTTTTTACTTACATTTTTAAAATGCCTACACTTTTAAACTGAGGCATCAGTAGAAAACAATAACCTACTGAATGTCTAGTACCTTTTAAATTTTTCTTCATTCTGTTGTTTGTTGTTCCGTGCCATTTGCTTCATACCCAGTCAACTTCCAAAAAGTGCCTCGCTTGTATGTTTAAAAATTCCATCTAAATTTAGCTCATATTATACTTAACACATTTCATTTTGGGTATTTTTTTGTGTTGAAAATATATATAGCTATATAGGATGTGATGTACAATTTAGTTTAACTCTTGCCATTTGTGTAATTTCTTAAATGTATGAAGGTATAGTTTCTTAATTTCTCAAATATATATAATGTAAATATGCATATAAATTTGTAACTGATTTTGTTACATCATACACTTGTAATTTGACATATCAAATAACTATCATAATAAAACAGTAAGTTTTAATTTCTTTACTTTCTGTCTCTTGTGATATTCCATTGTCAGAATGCCAGCCAAATCAGCAAGCTGTTAAACAATCTACCAAATATTATCATTGTACTGAGATACAGGGAAATGTTTTGTATGCTATTCAGGTAAGTCAGCTTGTACTTAAATACAGTAGTTCGTGCAATAACAAAACTAAAGTGCAGGGTGCATTGTAACAGTAAGTCAAGAGTATGGGGATTGTGTTGCAAAGGCAAAGTGCTGGGTTTAGAGAAAAGAACAATTAAAATACTACAAGGTTATTTTTTTCACCAATATGAGGTCCATTTAAGAGTTTGATAATAGCACGAAAGAAACTCCTTGAATCTGGAGGTTTGTATTTTCTGTTCTGCTTGAAATGAATAATTTAGCCCAATAGGTCAACACTGGTTGAACAATATTAATTGGATCTCAGTTAATACATAAAGGTGCTGGAGAAACTCAGCAGAATCTGTTGAGTTACTCCAACACATTTGTACCTTAACTTCAATCATAGCTTCTGCAAACTTTCTTGTTTTAGTACATGAACTTGATCTCATTTTATTTTGCCCTAATCGTGCACCTTCATTTTCTTCCATACTCTATACTTGTACAGCTTCCCTTCAATAAATCAATACTATTTTCCTTTGTCATTTCATGAGTTCCATGGCCTGATCACCCTGAAGCATTTTTTTTACAAATTTTCTTTGGAGTGATCACTTGTAATATTAAGAAAAAAGCACAATAGCGTCACAACATTTTTAATTGCTGATGTGGGAAGAATGGAAGTTTAAAGCCCATTGCTGAATCAGTAATTGGAATTTGTCGGTTAAACCATGGATTCAATTAGTATTGACAAGGGATGAATAATTTTGTTTTGCAAAATTGATATAATTTGTACTTAAATCGCAAATGTATCCATTCATTTGTGTAATGGAGGATTAAAACCATGTACCCAGATGCTTTTTGCTTATGTGGAACTGACGACACTGGGTCCACACACAGGTCACCTTACTTTCAGAACTAGCAGATGTAATTAAACTCAGCCATGGGGACTTATCTGAAGATACACTTTGAAATGGAATTCCACTGTGAGGCCCAGGGAAAGCAGTTGTCAAATGCAACACTCTGAAATTGACGAATTGGTTACAACCTGTCTTGTTCGAGAAGTTTTAATAAGTCTTTGTATCTAAAATGAACAAAATGAGAGGTATAAGTTTACCCAAGACAATTGGCGCAGCGAGCAGGGTTGGTCTCAAGATGTTTCGCCGAAAGAAAGAGGTGAGCCCTGAGCAGTTCTTGATTCCTGGATGGACTTCCAAAGACGATGGGTTTGGCATGTTGGCCAATACCCTGGCTTTGTTGGGACCACCCATTAGTTGGGATGAGAAGTTAGATTCATCAAGTGCACCTCTGGGAGAGCGGGTTGCCACTCTCCTTCGAGAAAAAAGATTTCCTGATAAAAAGGGACGGATGGTTTTTGGTTGCTGGCCACAGCCTTACGCCACTCCGTTCAGCGTGAAGCAGAATCAGTTCAAAGAAAAGTAGAATCTCAGCGCAAGAGAAAGCAATTAGAGGAGGAGCTAGAAGCCATGCGACAACGCTGCTCCAAGATGAGTGAAATTGTTCGCACCAGTCAGGACAGAGCCAAAGAATTGGAAGATAAGCATGTTCAAACTGTCTGCCGTAATATTAAACTCCGGCAGCAGCTCTGTGCAGATAAGGAAAGGCAAGGAGTAGAACCCGATCCATATCGTATTCGTGCCATGATAATGAATGGCGACGATCCTGATGTAATTGAGGATTGGGATGGGAATATCTGGAATGATGACCATGGTAATGATGCAGGTACTCCTCAGCATGTGTCTAACATACTACCCTCTCCCCCTGCTGTTCACGCCCGCCCCATAAGGCAGCAGACTTCCCAAACAGACAGAAAGGGAGATGATGTAAAGGTAGAGATTGAAGGGATAGATACCCCGGTCTCTCAAGTGGACCCAGGGGAAAATACCCAAATCCCTGCTTATGCTCTGTGGCCAACTCCCTCTACAGGATGGCCTCGGAATCCTCCCCTAGACTGGGTGGAGGGCCCTGCGGGCCAAAGTGGGAACAGGGGTCGGAAGGAGTCAATGATACGTGACTTCTCTGTAAAAGAGCTGGCTGCCATTGGAGATCGATATAGGCAAAAGGCAGGAGAAACTCTGGCAGCCTGGCTCCTGCGTGTCTGGGAACAAGGAGGGGGTAATGTATTTTTAACCCCTAAGGAATTGTTGGGATTAGGAACATTGTCTACTGATATCAGGGTCACTGCTGAGCTGCGGGGTAGAGGGAGAGAGATGGATTACTTACTTACTACTCTAGGGGATACCCTGCTACGAGTATACCCATCACCAATAGATTGGGATTTACATTTGCAAAACAATTGGAGAACCCCAGAGGAGGGTATAGCAGTAATTCGTCAGCAGGCCCTGGCCTCTGCCTTGTATGCAGGGCGTTTGAGGCTGCGGGTACACGGGGGGAGCCCTGATGAAGAGATATTCACGGCTGGAATGCATACCAGATTGGTTCGTTCCGCCCAACCTACTATACGGGGGCTGGTTCTGTCCGTAACTAGTCCACTAATTGGGCACCCTGTGTCTGAGGCGGTGCACGCCTTATCTGGGCTTCGAGAATTAGAGTTGGGAGATAAAATCCACTCACGTACAACCCAGGTTAAATCAGACAAACAGGATGAAAAGAGAGGGGCTGCTGGTAATAACGGACTGACAAGAAAGGACCTTTTTCTAACCTTGTTAAAGTTAGGCGTACCTAAAAGTGATATTGATGGGAAACCTACTGCGGTCCTTTATGCCCTTTATAAGAGAAAAGCAGGGGAACATCATCCCCAGCTACTGAGTCCTCCTGGCCCAGCTGTGCCCTCTGCTCCCCCTGCTGTTTCTATCGAGCAGGCTTTTCCTGCTCCAGTTACCCGTGATGAGGTACAACAAATGATTAACAAGGCTCTTATGGATAATAGTGGCATGTGGGCCTGGAAGCCCCCGAACCCTACTAAAGCATGAGGGTGTGGGCAGGGCTCCCGTGTCTACACCATTGAGATACAGCGGATACACGGGGACCCACGGCCCTACATACTGTTAACAATCCATTGGGGTGGGGGTAATGACCGCCAATATTTGGCCTTGGTCGATACCGGTGCGGAGCACTCGGTGATTCCGGGTAACCCCGACCTCTGGACTGGACCGACCTTTCGAATAGAGGGGTTGGGAGGGGCAGTCACCCTGGCAAAGGAAATAAAAGTCCGTGCCACGGTGGGTGATAGCCCTTCCCCTACCTGGTTACATGCCCTTGTGGCTGCTACTGACGAGTGTATCCTGGGTATTAATATGTTGGCCGGTACGGCCCTTAATACTAGCCAAGGGGGATTTGCATTTGGAATTCGGACTATTACAAAAAAATTAGTAGTGGGTCAGGCTAAGTGGGATCCTGTAATGGTGCCACCCCCCCATGAAACCAGTGTGCATTCCACAATATCGTCTCCCTGGGGGGCAAGAAGAGATTAGTGCCACCATTGATGCTTTGCAAGAAGAAGGGATAGTGAGGCCTGCAACGTCGCCCTTTAATAGCCCTGTTTGGCCGGTCCAGAAGCCGGACGGCTCCTGGAGAATGACAGTTGATTATCGCTTTTTGAACAAACATGCCCCACCACTTGCTTCAGCAGTTCCGGACATTGTCACCCTTATTGAAAATCTTGCTACTGGGAACTCAGGAACATGGTATGCTGTCATTGATCTTGCAAACGCCTTCTTCAGTATTCTTATAGCTGAGGACTCACAGGATCAGTTCGCCTTTACCTGGAAGGAGTGCCAGTATACCTTCACCCACCTTCCAGTATCGCCTTCCCTCTCAATTCACCATTATATTGATGATGTGGCCTCCTGGAGCCTCTGGCAGAAACAAGAGGGTCGCCGAGTCCCGCTGGGATTCTGGTCACGTACCATGCCCGAGGCTACCACTCGTTATTCTGTTTTTGAACAACAGTTACTAGCCTGTTACTGGGCCCTGCTAGAGACTGAAAGAATGACAGGCGATGCAGATGTTCAATTGCGACCTGCACTTCCTATCATGAATTGGGTCCTGGCTAATTATGCTAATCTAAAGATCGGGAGGGCTCAGCAGTCTTCTATTGTTAAATGGAAGTGGTATATTCAGAGTCGTGCGACCAGAGGGCCTGAAGGGGTGGGCCGCATACACGAACAGGTGGCTTACCATCCCAGGTCAGGAACTCACTTATCGGAGGAGGGGGATGGTGGCTCCAGTCAGTATGCTGAGTTAAAGGCAGTCACTTTACCACTAGATCCCCATGATCACCCTCTCCGCCTGTATACCGATTCCTGGGCTGTGGCCAATGGACTTGTGGTATGGATGTCTGATTGGCAGCAGAATGACTGGCTGATACATGACCGTCCTGTATGGGGCAAACAACTGTGGCAGCTGTTGTGGGATGCCTCCCACCATCGGGAGATAACTGTATACCACGTTGACGCCCATACTACTGCAATGACAAACATGGCCCAACATAATGCGGTGGCAGATCAGCTTGCCACGATCAGTCGCGCCGATACTGTTCCCCTGGCTCGATGGGCACATGAACAGAGTGGTCATTTGGGGGAGAAGGGATCAGCTATGTGGGCCCAAACACATGCTTTATCCGTCCATCAGGATGATGTCCGCATGGTCGTACGTACATGCCCAGAATGTCAGCTTGCGAAGTTCCATACCGTTCCACCTGGTCCGCATGTCCGAATAAAACGGGGTGCTCACTCAGCTGCGGTCTGGCAAATTGATTACATAGGCCCCATGCTAGAATGTATGGGTAAACATTACGTCCTAGTAATGGTTGACACCTTTTCGGGCCTGTTTTTGCTTTTCCCACCAAGACAGCTGACCAAGCTAGCACTATCCAAGGACTAAACCATTTGATTTATCGTTATGATGTTCCAGAGGAGATTCACTCTGATAACGGCTCACACTTCTCCGGGAAAGCAATCTGTGATTGGGCAAATGACAACGGTATCTTATGG
The DNA here is from genome assembly GCF_036971445.1 of Narcine bancroftii. NCBI lineage: Eukaryota > Metazoa > Chordata > Chondrichthyes > Torpediniformes > Narcinidae > Narcine > Narcine bancroftii. The sequence continues at coordinate 49,731,290 of NC_091470.1, read as the reverse complement.
GTTCACCATATTCCTTATTACCCACAGGCTGCTGGGTTAGTTGAACGAATGAACGGCTTACTAAAGGAACAAATTCGTTTTTTAACATCACTGGGGACCCAAAAGGGATGGTGCCATGTGCTGCAGCAGGCAGTCGACAATTTGAATCATCGCCCTTTAAAAGGAGGTACACCTTTCCACCGACTTCTTCACGCTCCTGAATTACAGCCTATTCCAGAGGAATAACAGTCATTGCCCCCCATCCCCGAACTAGAGAATGTTGGACAAAAGGTATGGGTGGCACCACCAGGTAGTGGCCCTCCTGTTAAAGGAGAAATAGTGACACCTGCCCAGGATAACATTCGATGGGTAGCTATTGAGGGACAGGATGATTTAGTCTGTTTAAACACTGAACGCTTGTGGTATCGTGAGTGACATGTGTCAAGCTTCTTTGTTCCAGGTTCTCCATTTTACACTCCTGGTGATCTGGCTTAACAGCTGCTTTGATGCCAGCAATTGGATTTGTAATTTCGAGGACGTTCCGAGGGAGTTCCCCGTGGGAAACACGGTCCGATGCATTACACCAAGGAAGTCCTCGGTCACCAGCCTCAAGTGCAGCTTATATAAATATGTTATTGTTCAGCATGTTTCAAAATCTGTTCGTGAGCTCCAGTATCTGGGTATTGTGGCCCACAAGGATAATTTGAGCCTTGGTTGGAATCCTTTCTCATGGCTAACTGCTACATTTGGGGGAGTGGGCTACACTATCCTCCGTTGGTTGCTCACGTCATTGCTTATCTTTGTAATTGTTGTTTTGATTTCTCTTTTTTTCGCTCCCTCTGTACTCAAATACTGGTTAGGCCTCGCAAATGACAGATTGTGACCAAGGGGTGGAATGTAATGGAGGATTAAAACCATGTACCCAGATACTTTTTGCTTATGTGGAACTGACGACACTGGGTCCACACGCAGGTCACCTTACTTTCAGAACTAGCAGATGTAATTAAACTCAGCCATGGGGACTTATCTGAAGATACACTTTGAAATGGAATTCCACTGTGAGGCCCAGGGAAAGCAGTTGTCAAATGCAACACTCTGAAATTGACGATTTGGTCACAACCTGTCTTGCTCGAGAAGTTTTAATAAGTCTTTGTATCTACGAGATAAACCAGGAAATCATAACATCCTGGATCCATAATAATTAATCTTCTAAATTGTAGAATATAATGTTCAGTTTTGATTTTGACTGACAAATATTAGAAGGAGTAGGCGTATGATTAATTGTTTTTGGGGTATATAAGCTTGTGGTCCTGCTGCTGAAGTTTAGACTCTCCGAGGGGTGGGAACACCCCTTGTCAAGAAGGAAGAACAGCCAGAGACCGAGCAACGTCCCGGTCGGGGGAGGTGGAGAAGCTGCTACCGGCGCCCTGACAACCTACTACAAGTGTGCAGTCGTTGCCTCGCTTTGGCAGTTGGGACCAGTCCAAGCGTTGATAAGTATAGTTGGGAAGGGCTTGCATATTGTAGTGTGAAATCAGATTTTAAATTAGTAATAAACTTTTGTATAAACTGAACTGCTCTCGGTGTGTGTGTCTGTTTTCTTTCGGTAGCTCAAACACTGTGACCAATCTAAAATGAACAAAATGAGAGGTATAAGTTTACCCAAGACAATTTGCAAAAAATTTAGAGATTTATTTCACCATATCAAAGAACACGAGTCAGGGAATGTGCATGCTGATCAGAAGTAACAGATAAATTCATTCAAATTAGTTTGGCTTTGAGCTATTTTTGGTGATGGTGTATGCAGTATGAACATGCCACAGAATGCAGTTCTCTTATGCCTCTTGTCTGTCTTTGGCTTGGCTTCGCGGATGAAGATTTATGGAGGGGTATGTCCACGTCTGCTGCAGGCTCGTTGGTGACTGACAAGTCCGATGCGGGACAGGCAGGCACGGTTGCAAGGGAAAATTGGTGGGTTGGGGTTGGGTTTTGGGTTTTTCCTCCTTTGTCTTTTGTCATGGAGGTGGGCTCTGCGGTCTTCTTCAAAGGAGGTTGCTGCCCGCCGAACTGAGTTCAAAATTGCATGTGGCAAATAACTTTTCACTATTTTCATTGTGACAGGGCCATTCAGTTGTATGCAGCAGGTCCTCTTTCATTGTCTTCTTTCTGTATTTTTTCCATGTATATTGTACTGCAATAAACTAATCACATGGTATTTCACAAGTTGTGTGTATATGAAGGACCAAGTCCATGGTACATCTTTACTGAACCACTTTTTGATATAATGTGTTTTTCTGGGTTTTGCTGCCTTTCCAAATCCTCAGGTCAGAATATGTCATGTTGAGCTCATGTTGTGGACTTGTCTGATGAGCTTTCACAGAAGGGAAAGCTTTCAGTCGTCATTGGCTTGATATTCATAGACATTTAAAAACTTAACATTGTAGTAAAATAAAAAATATTTAAAGATTAAAAAAAAAATCAATGCCTTTTAACTAGCAGGTGTAGAATCCCTGAGAAGATCAGTGGAGTTTCAGATTTGCGCAGTGTACAAGGTGTAAATCCTAGCTAGATAGGGTGCTATTATAATTTTGATCCTCATTGGAATATTTACAATTCACAAGGGAATCAGTTGTGGTTGACATTTAAGCTTCATTCTGATCAAAATCGACAGCAGTGGTGGCAGGAGCGGAGCCCTGGACTGCCCTGCAAGAGAAGGGCTCACCGGAGGGGTGAGTGAAAACAGCTTAGGTAATGCCAATCCATGGTGGGGGGGGGGGGGAGAAGGAGCTGAAGTCGAAGTGACAAGAGTGACATTGGGCATGTGAGGCGAGGGGCCTAGCGGACAGCAGGACCAACATCATAATTGGTAGCAGCAGCGCCTCGATACCTTGGTAAGGCCAATCCACGGGGCAGGGGCCAGATAGGAACTGCGGTTGGAGTGGCAGGAGCCTCCATAGGGCATTCGAAGTGAATGGCGGAAGTGAATGGTTCATTCGTTCAACTAACCCAGCAGCCTGTGGGTAATAAGGAATATGGTGAACCCATAAGATACCGTTGTCATTTGCCCAATCACAGATTGCTTTCCCGGAGAAGTGTGAGCCGTTATCAGAGTGAATCTCCTCTGGAACATCATAACGATAAATCAAATGGCGGAGTGGGGAAGTGTCTTTTTCTGATTTGTTGGTTTCAGTTTGTATAGGTTGTATTTGGAGCATGGTCGTCTGCACCAGGGGTCTGAGGAAGATAAGATGACAGAGGATACATATTATGGAAAAAGAATAAAGGGGAGAAAAATAATGGCGAGGCTTTTGGGTGATGGATAAGACAATTACATTTGTGAGTATTAATTAAATGGGCTGAATGAAATGATAAAGAGAAAAGGTTTTGGCACACAAAGAAAATGTAAGCAGATACAATATTTCTACAGAAGACCCATCTCACAAATCAAGAATATAAAGTTAAAAAAGAGGTGGTGGGCCAAGTGTTGATGTCCTTTAATTCCAGGGCCTGGGGAGTGGCTATCCTCATAGGAAAAAAAATGTTTCGGTGGCAGTCTGGGGAGTGGTCGTCGACCCGTCTGGGAGATTTGTGATAATTCATTGTCATGTATACTCAGAATCATGAACACTTATGAATATGTATGAACCAAATTTGGATGACAATCAATTTATTAAATAAACAGATTGAAAGTAATAGAGGGGTTCGAGAATGTTTTGATTGGAGGATATTTTAACTGTTGTCTGGATTTGGTCTTGGACAAGTCGGCAAGAAAAGTAACAAGGACCAGGGCAGCCAAAACTACCCTGGCCTTTATGAAAGAGTTGAATTTAATAGATGACTGGAAAAGGAAACATCTGAGAGAGAGGGACTATTCTTTTTACTCGAGACAACATGATTCTACACTAGAATTGACTTATATTTTTGCATCAGCCCAATTGAAGGGTAAGATAGTGAAGACCGAGGACATGGTTTTGTTACTGTCTGACCATTCACCCTTAACTCTGTTGTAATGCCAGATAAACTGGGCATGTTGCTGTTAGGAAAACCAGAATTTTGTAGCTTTATTAGAGCTCAGATAGATTTGTTCTATGAGATGAACTGTTCCTCTACTCCCAATTTATTATGGCATACACCGAAGGCTTATTTAAGGGGCCAGATAAATGGATATACCAAAGGAATCAAAAAGGGGCATATAAAAGAGATAAATGACTAGTAGCAGGATATAGCCCAATTGGAGAAAGACTATCAAAGATCAGGCTCTGAGGATAAATATAGGAATTAAATGAACAAAAAGCTCAAACATACAAGGTGGAAAAGATTATCCTAAGATCTAAACAACAGTATTATGCGCCATAAAGTAGTGTCTTGGCAAGTGAGGGTGGAAGAGGTCTCAAGAACAATTAATGTGATTCAAACTGAGAAAGACAAGATTTCATATAAACCAATAGAGATAAATGAAACATTTAGAAAGTTCTATACAGAGCTGTATAAATCAGACTCAGTGGGAGACCCCGCTAAAATAGATGATTTCTTGCTTACATTGGAACTACCAAGTTTGGATCAAGATTAACGAGAGGGGCTGAATGCCCCCTTCTCTAGAGAGGAGATTGAGAAAGCCCTGGGTTCAATGCAGGCTTACAAATCACTGGGGAGGGGGCATGATGGGTTCCTCACTGAATTTTATAAAGTGTTTAAGGATCTTTTAATGCCTCGTGGGGGTGATGGGCCAGGCAGCAGAGAGACATACCTTCCTGGAGTCTTTCTCATCAACAATTATTATGGTGATCTCCAAAAAAGACACGGACCCATTGAATCCCTCCTTCTATAGGCCCATTTCATTACTGAATGTAGATTTTAAAATTATACCAAAAACATTGGCCAATAGGTTGGCTCAAGATATACCGAAGTTAACAAATCCAAGTTGGATTTGTACAAAAGAGACAATTAGCAGAAAATGTATGTAGTTTACTCAATATAGTGCATCTTGAACAGTAGGGGGTGGATCCAGGCGTGGCTGTAGCTCTGGACGCAGAGAAGGCCTTTGACGGACTGGAGTGGGACTTTTTATTTACTGGAGAGGTTTGGATTGGGACAACCATTTATTATTTAGATATAGATGCTCTATTATAAACTCCAAGCTAAAATTATTACAAATGGGGAAAATGTCTCCAGTGTTCCCTCTGGGTAGGTCCAGTAGGCAGTGATGCCCACTGTCCGTGGCATTGTTCATACTAGCTATTGAACCGCTGGCAGAAGCCATTCAATGGGATTCAGATACAAAGGGGTTCAAAGTGGGCCAAGAGGAGCATAAATCAATTTATTCACTGATGATGTGTTAGTATATTTGACTGACCCAGGAGGTGGGTCATTGGCCAGGCTGAGGACCACACTGGAGGATTATGGAAAAATCTCTGGGTACAAAATAAATTTAGATAAGAATGAAATTATGCCCTTGGCAAAGGGGGATTTCAGACAATACCAACAAGGAAATCAATTTAAGTGGCCCCATGAGGGCATTAAATATTTGGGGATAAAAGTGGATAAGGATTTATGCAATTTATATAAATTCAATGATCTCCCTTTGCTCTGGAAGATTGAGGAGGACCTTGGTAGATGGAGGATCCTACTCATAACTTTGGTGGGCAGGGTTAATTATATTAAAATGAAAGTGATGCCAAGACTACAATATCTATTTCAGTCCTCATCCATTCCAGTGCCCCAGGGTCATTCAAATAGCTGAGGGATAAATATGATTAACCTAATAAAACTTTCTTCTGCTATCTTCGGCTAAGATCTTTCTTAAGGAATAATTTGGAGCTGTATGTGGCCCTGCCCGTGTGTAGTGACATGAAGACTCTAATTCAAAAGGGGAATATGTGTAAGTTTATAATGTATCTCCTATTCCAAAGTGGGGGCCCGAAGATGGACTTACACAGGTCGAGGGAAAGGTGGGAATCAGACTTGAGCACAACAATCCACAAGTGGTGCTGCTCAGACATGTGTCTGGACAGCTTAATAGCTGTTATTAATGCCAGGTAGTTTGGTGCAATATAATTTATTGCATCAACTGTTCCTCAAACTGCAAAAACTACATAAATCTAAATCAGAAATCTCGGAAATGTGTTTTAAGTGTGGTGAGAAGATTGAAACTTTATCCTTTCAACCTAACATTGTACAAAGGTGAGATCCTTCTTGGAGGACCTGGGGGACATACTGAAAAAAATTACGAAGGTGGATTTTCCACAGGATCTTGAATTGTACCTTTTAGATAATATTATGGGCATGAATTTTAAACTGTCCAGATACCAAATTCAGTTTATGATCATTGTGGGTAGCCAGAAAGTGTATAGCAGTCACTTGGAAGTCTGACTCCCAACTAAACATTACACGATGGAATATGGAAATGCACAGTTGTATTCCCCTGGAGAAAATTACGTACAGTTTGAGGAAGAAATGTGACACATTCGTTAGGGTGTGGCACCCCTATCTGCAGCGCATTGGTGTGCAGATGTAATTATACCCCGTTTAGATAAAGTGAATACAACAACTGTGCCAGAAGTGGAATGCTTCAGATCAGTGAAGTAGGTCGTGGTGCAGGTTACGTGCTCTTGTAGTTTGTTCCTTATTATTTTATTTTAGGTTCCTTTGGATTCTTCTTAAGTTCCCTAAAATGTTTTTGACTTTTTAACGATTTTCTGTTATATGTCTTTGTTTAATTTATATAATGTTTTTCGTTTTTTGTATTAGAGTACGGGAGGGAGGAGAAAGGGGTAAAGAGTAAAATAGACTATGATTATACACTATTGTTGGAAAAAATGTATTTTGATTTGGATTCGTACGAGTCTTTAAAAATCAATATAAAACATTCAAAAAGTAAGTTTTATTCTGATCTGTGCTGGATCTTTTAAATTTAACCTTCTACCACTTAGTATTTGTTTAATTTCCACATAGTAATGATCAACAACGGCCTTGTTCATGCTTACTGCAGTTTGTAATGATCAACAACGACCTTGTTCACGCTTACTGCAGTTTTGTAATGATCAACAATGGCCTTGTTTACGCTTACTACAGTTTGTAATGATCAACAACGGCCTTGTTCACGCTTACTGCAGTTTTGTAATGATCAACAACAGCCTTGTTCATGCTTACTGCAGTTTTGTAATGATCAACAATGGCCTTGTTCACGCTTACTGCAGTTTTGTAATGATCAACAACGGCCTTGTTCATGCTTACTGCAGATTTATAATGATCAACAACGGCCTTGTTCACGCTTACTGCAGTTTTGTAATGATCAACAACAGCCTTGTTCACGCTTACTGCAGTTTTGTAATGATCAACAATGGCCTTGATCAAATTTACTGCAGTTTGTAATGATCAACAACGGCCTTGTTCATGCTTACTGCAGTTTTGTAATGATCAACAATAGCCTTGTTCACACTTACTGCAGTTTGTAATGATCAACAACGGCCTTGTTCACGCTTACAGCAGTTTTATAATGATCAACAACAAACAGCCTTGTTCACGCTTACTGCAGTTTTGTAATGATCAACAACAGCTTTGTTCACGCTTACTGCAGTTTTGTAATGATCAACGACGGCCTTGTTCATGCTTACTGCAGTTTGTAATGATCAACAACGACCTTGTTCACGCTTACTGCAGTTTTGTAATGATCAACAATGGCCTTGTTCACACTTACTGCAGTTTGTAATGATCAACAACGGCCTTGTTCACGCTTACTGCAGTTTTGTAATGATCAACAACAGCCTTGTTCACGCTTACTGCAGTTTTGTAATGATCAACAATGGCCTTGATCAAACTTACTGCAGTTTGTAATGATCAACAACGGCCTTGTTCACGCTTACTGCAGTTTTGTAATGATCAACAATAGCCTTGTTCACACTTACTGCAGTTTGTAATGATCAACAACGGCCTTGTTCACGCTTACTGCAGTTTTATAATGATCAACAACAGCCTTGTTCATGCTTACTGCAGTTTTGTAATGATCAACAATGACCTTGTTCACGCTTACTGCAGTTTTGTAATGATCAACAACGGCCTTGTTCACGCTTACTGCAGTTTTGTAATGATCAACAACAGCCTTGTTCATGCTTACTGCAGTTTTGTAATGATCAACAATGGCCTTGATCAAACTTACTGCAGTTTGTAATGATCAACAACGGCCTTGTTCACGCTTACTGCAGTTTTGTAATGATCAACAATAGCCTTGTTCACACTTACTGCAGTTTGTAATGATCAACAACGGCCTTGTTAACGCTTACAGCAGTTTTATAATGATCAACAACAAACAGCCTTGTTCACGCTTACTGCAGTTTTGTAATGATCAACAACGACCTTGTTCACGCTTACTGCAGTTTTGTAATGATCAAAAATGCCCTTGTTCACACTTACTGCAGTTTGTAATGATCAACAACAGCTTTGTTCACGCTTACTGCAGTTTGTAATGATCAACAACAGCCTTGTTCACGCTTACTGCAGTTTTGTAATGATCAACGACGGCCTTGTTCACGCTTACTGCAGTTTTATAATGATCAACAACGGCCTTGTTCATGCTTACTGCAGTTTTGTAATGATCAACAACGGCCATGTTCACGCTTACTGCAGTTTTGTAATGATCAACAATGGCCTTGTTCACGCTTACTGCAGTTTGTAATGATCAACAACGGCCTTGTTCACGCTTACTGCAGTTTGTGCACATTAATCTCTCAAATGTAAAGAACAATTGTAGAAGGTCTTAGGTGGAGATTGGTTAGGTCAAGTTTTAGAATGTTACCTATTATTTAGTTGGAAATCTCCCTCCCAACCTATGATGGATTGAATTATATTATTTTGAGCGACAGTATTGTGGATGTAACATATTAAAGTTTTATTGCAATATTAATTACTTGAAAAGTTAACGAAATTACAGTAATTTCAAACATAACCATTGCTAATTTCAGTGGAATTTCAATTTACAGAAATTAAGTAGGGATTTTCCTCCAGTGATCCTGCTGTCTCTCGATATGCTCCTCATCTTCTCATTCCGTTTTGTTCATTGGCAATCTGAGCTCTAGATCCAAACCTCTGACACAATCAGGTGGCCTTGTGTCCAAGACCCTTTAGCAGCCCTTCTTGCCCTCAGCACCACCTCAAATCCCAGCTTTGATACCTGGTTCCTATGAGGTTAGGTGTGTCCTCTGACCAGTAGCTGCTCACAAACTGTGTGGGTCCCTCAGCTGCTGAACTCCTCCTGGTCTGCTGCTGTGGACACCACACTGCTTCTCCTTTTCAATGGGGGGTGTTATCAGCATTTCTGGTGCTCTGTGCCAGTTTGCTGCTCCCCCAGAGTCTGTAACCCCTCGTGGCTGCTGCCAAGCTCAGGTGCCTCTATCTTAGGCGCAGACCACGTGGTTTGCAGGATTATACTTGTAAACACAGTTGGCTCCTTTAATAGGCCTTTTAAAGCCCGTACAGATTCACCAGCATTAGGTCTGGGCATTGAACCCTTCAGAGCAGAACTCTGTCTCTGCTCTCCTGGGTCTGAACCAGTGGCAGCCATTTTTTTTTAACCTGTACCTTGGAGAGGTTGTCTAAAATAGGAAGTTGTAATGCTTTTTTTTAAACTTTATTTAAGATTTTATAACATGAATAACATATAGAATTACATTAAAAAAATTAAGAATAAATAATAAAATTACAATACAGTATCAGTAATCTAAATAAACTATACCCTCCCCAATAATTATTACACATTAATAACCCAACTCAAATTAGTCCAACCCCCCCTTTCCCCACCAAAATAAAGAGTGAAGAATTAATAAAGTTAATAATATATGTGAGAAAAAAAACCCACTTACAAAAAAAACAAAAACATAACCGATTAAAATACTAACAAAAAGAAAAGTAATTAATACTAAGATATCAGACTTAAAAAACATATTTAAATCAAACTTAAATGCATATATTTAACAAACGGGGTTAAGATGAAACATATATTTAACTCAAACTTAATATAAAAAATTAGTAAAGTTAGTAACATTATCTATCAAAAATTCTTAAACAATAATCAATTCTTAAAAAAACAATTGTAGCATGAAAAAAAAAGATGAAAAAAAATTTTCTCTATAGAGATAAACCTTCACCAAATATCAACTAACTTAACATCTATCATCATATTAGTCACATAAACCACCATCTTAAAACAAAATTTAAACCTCATTAAGCATTGTACAATTCAATTTTAGTACTCTTCCACCATTTTTCCCTTTTACTCTTGAATAGTAATCCAATAAAAGCTCCAATACCACATTTAAATATCCCCAATCATTACGTTAAAATTCAGATATCCAAATAATAAAAACACACCTACAACGAAATCTATATCTTCAACAAATGGAGCATAAACCACAAACAAAATTCAAGCCTCATTAAGAATTGTACAATTCAATTTATAACTTTCACCATTATTCCCTTCGTTCTATAATTAAAATAGCAAAATAATATACACCAGAATTACCACTCCTTTCACCTTAAAGTTAAAGAAAAAATATTAAAAAAAACTTATCCATCCCATTCACATTTAAATTTCAGATATTCCTTATCTACTGAATAAACTTTACAAAAAAAACTACATCAATTTTTAGTTTTTTAAACAATCAAATACTTTCTTATGCTTTTTTTATATTTAAACAAAAAAAAACCCTTCACTCTTTAATCTAATAATACAAAAAAAAAGGGAAAAAAAACGGGTAGGAGGTTAAAAATACCCCCTCCCGTCTAAACCGCGCAATGCGGTAACACCCAAAAAAAAATGGGTGTGAGATAACTCACACGTAACAGATGACTTTCAGGAAATAATGCCTATCCAGTTCTCTCCCACAACTCTCACTTCATCTTAAACTAACATCATCATTATTTAATATCCCTTTTTTTTAAAAAAAACATTAGAAAAAAAAAAGGACAACTCTTCTTTTAATCAGCTCCAACTGCCGAGTCACCATTACAACCATTCCTTTTTGGAGCACGGCTCTTTTCTTCCATCTCTTGTCTCCTTAGAGATCGCGGCGGATTATGTCTCTGTTGAAACTGAGTAATTGGCAGCTCTTGAGCAAATGCTATAGCTTCCTTTGGAGAATCAAAGAACTTTGGTTGGTAACCATCTTGAAAAACCTTCAAAACAGCTGGATATCTAAAGGTTGCCTTGTAACCTTTCTTCCACAACAACTCTTTAGCAGGATTGAATTCCCGTCGTTGGAACATAACTTTTTGACTCAAATCCGCATAGAAGAAAACTCGATTATTTTGAATCATCAAGGGTGATTTTCTCTGTTGTGCATTTCTAATAGCCACTCATAAAATTATTTCTCTGTCGTAATAATTCAAGCAACGAACCAAAACAGGTCTTGGACTTTGACCTGAAATAGGTCTTCTACGCAAGGCTCTGTGAGCACGTTCCAGTATTATACCTTCCGGGAAATGTTCTTGACCCAGCACCTGCGGAATCCATTCAGTAAAAAATTTTCTTGGGTCTGGTCCCTCCATACCTTCCGGCAAACCAATAATCTTTATATTGTTCCGTCTGGATTGGTTTTCCAAATAATCAATCTTTTTCACCAAATTTTTATTTTGAGTTTGTAAGTCTTCGACCATTTTGGTCACATCAAAAACTTGATCCCGTATTTCATCTATATCTTCTTCACACGAATTAAATTTATCTCTCACTTCAAGCTTAAAAGCTCCAAACTCAGCCATCTGTGTAGAATGTATTTTCACCAGAGTATTAAACCTAGTACCAAGTTCAGTCATAATCTTGGATAATCCCTGCATTGTATAAGATAATTTAGATTCAAGATTCACAAAAATCTTTTCAATTGGAAGAGATTTTGGCTCAACAGATTCCTGCTTCTTCTGCATAACCAAAGGATCTTTTGTTCCTTCCTTCATTCTGGTTGCCTTCCTTGTAGTATGACTGCGTGTGGAAACCCCAGCCACAGCCTCTCCAGCAGTGACTGGAGGACGCTGGCTAGGGTTTTCCCTAGTCCATAATGTATTAAGTTCTCCCAGTAGATCAAGTTTTATAGGTTCTTTTATCTCAAGAGATGCAGTTTGCAGCGCCACCTCTACAGTTGACAAATGCCTTTGAGTAACTCTTTGTTCTAAAGGCTGTTTGGTGCCCTCTTTAGGGGGCTCTACCGATGTAACATAGAGCTCTACATCCGAACACTGTACCTCTCTCCTGGGATCCATTTCACGCTGAGTCCCGGTGTCTTTCCTGTAGGTAGGCTCCAAAACTTGAACTTTTGGAAAATGTAGTTTTTTGATGATCTGTTGTCGTTTTTTTTTTGCTCTTTTCCACCAATTGTACCATCATAAGTTAAATTAACAGCACTGCAATTATCTAAACTTTTAAAGAATTTTAACGGGCATTTCTAGACAAAACAATAAGATAGAGTCAGGAGAGGACTGGAAGGCACGTCTGATCCTTACGCCATCTTGCCACGCCCCCGTTGTAATGCTAACTGTTCTGTCTGGGCCCATGATGGGGAGCAGCAAAGTGGCACAAGGGTGGCATATCTAGGTAAAATTGCAGCACCGAAATTTTCCCCCATTAAAACTTACTTCAACCCTTCACTCCTCAACCATCCCTCACCACTGCCACACCATCCACTTCGCCTTCCCTACCTGTTCCCACCGCCTCCGCTCTCAGCGATATGCTCCTCATCCTCTCATTCCGCTGACCCAGCATTTTGGGGGTAGGGAGGGACATGTGTATGAAAGCCGGTTGGCGGTCGCTGACTCTCCCTTCCCCCTTCCAAAGTCCCATGCCAACACTCAGTGCCCACCATGAGATGCCCAGTCCTTTGTGATGTCAGTGCCTGCCATCCTCCACTATGCAGAACCATTCATGAAAAGTATGCATGCTGTTGGTCTGTTGTTGCAGTGGTCCACTAGTTAAAATTCCCTGCTTGTTTGTTTTGCCTTACAATTTATGTACCTGTTCATTACATGAATGGGACAATGAAGTTGCCCAGTACATGAAATGAGCAGCAGGTACACAAATTGGCAAAACTAGACAGCCCCACGGAGTAAATTTCACTGTCAAGCTGGCAGAAAACAAATGGGCATTGCCTAGTACAGACTGAGGATCCAATAATTCCCCAATAGCACAGGTGTCAGAAAAACAACAATTTCTTGTTTGGTTTGCCTTTCGTGATATTCCATCAACCCTAAGTACTATCTATATCAGACCTGCCCCAGCATGAAGATTTGCATTTCAAGTTTGATTTTTTTTCCCACTGGAGAAAAGTCTGTAAATCATGGAGCAAGAACAAATTGCTGCAAGAACTCAGTGCGTTATGCAGTATATTCTGAAATTGTGTATTTAAATTATTCCAGAGAGCATTGAGACAAGGTACCTGCAATCCCTTTCTCAACTTTAGTGGCAGTATTAACCCTTTAGCTCAGTCAAAATAGCAACAGACATTTCAAACAGCTCCAGCATTCACGCTGTTACGAGCCCTAAGGACTCAAAACCAGCAGCATCAGAAATTCACCAAGACAATGGCTACTTAAACAAAATTTCTTTTATTTTCTTAATACAGAATAATAAGATCAATGTTTAACTTATCACTATCAAGTCACTTAATTTAACCCCCTCCTAATTCTAAGTGCGCATGTGTGTCAAAGATGGTTATTTTTTTCACTGTCCAGTCATTTACTGTTCACTTCTCCAAGTTTACTGGTATCAGGATCTGGTGCCTTAAGTTGTTACCAGTAATGACGGTCTTTGGTGGGTGCAGAGAGCTCTTCATTGTTCGTTGGGACACACAAACTGATTTCCTTCAATCAGCAACTGAAGGAAACGTGGCTTCTTCCAGGTTATCGCAAAGAGTTCTTCTTTTCCCCTATTTCAGGAGAACGCAACAACCAGCCACTAGAGCAATTTCGGAACTCAAAACCCATCTTGAAATGGGGTCTTTAGCAGGATTGTCACTCTGCCAGCCTTTCAATGACTGCTGCAGCTTTTATCTCCTTCTCTCTCTCTTTCTATTTCTCTTTCTGAAATGTGATGTTTCCTTGTGAAAAGTGATCTAAACTATCTAATCTTATTATGTTTTAAACATATTTTTTTATTCCCTTACAACACCCATAAGTCACAAAATTCCAAAAAAAATTCAGATTGAAATACAAATAAATTCAAGTTTAACAGAGGTGAACGAATTTACACTTAGATTATTTTTCCTATTTTAATTAACAAATTACAGCACTACATGAAAATTATAACTGCACCTTTCTTGGTTTCACTGATACAAATTGGTCTATGATCAACGTCCGTTTTTTTCCGTTTCTTCTCTTTCTACACTCAGCAGAGAAGAGCCATGGAATATGAAAGTATTAGTTTTAACTTGCTAAATGATCTGAATAGCAATGCAAAGATTAGGGAAGACACTCTCATCTACATTCTGAACAATAAATTTGAGAAGCTCTCTTCAGGTCTTCATATTTTCATGTTGGCTTGCCTTGAAAGTAACATTCTGCAATCCAAAATTTCTTCAGATAGCTGCTGTCCATCAACATCAAAGTTGTACAATTTGCTCAAATTTTCTTGAGGTTGTTACTCCTCAACATCGAGAAGTTTCGTGCAGATGAGTTAACCTTTCGTCCATTTCTCTGTGAAGACGGCCGAGTGTTCGTCTCATGACTCTTTTCATTTCCTCCTTTGCTATTAACCCAGCATCTCTTGATCTCTCATCAGCCATTCATTTCTATCACCTCTGGCGTCTTTCAACTTGAATATTCCATTCTTGACAGACAGAGTCCTTCTTCAAGTGACTCCCTGACCAGCACTTCTCTTTCATCATCAAAATCATCTTAGATGGCTTTTGTGGAAGTTAATGCTAGGATCCTGCAGCCTCTTTTGAATAAAGTCAATGCGAATGAGTACTTTGTTCCAAAATTATAGCAAAGTCAGAAAATTGTAACTCAACATGCTGCCTTGCGTCACTTCCTGGTTCACTAGCCTCGCTTTCATTGTTTGTCATGTCCTAGAGAACTTGAAGTATCTGCTCAAGGTGCTTGTTGACAGACTTCACTGCTTCTGTCCTTGCACTTCACCTGATTTCGCACTCCGACTTAACAACCACAGCGTTTTTGAGTTTTTCTCAGCGTTATGTTGAATAAAAGAAAAACACAGAGAGTTTCCATGGTTACAAAAATCATGACCATCATTATATCCTGCTTGGCTGCAGTGTGCATCCATCAAGTTGAGTGAATAATTGTCTCAATACACAAACACTGCCATGTTGTTGTCCATCCATCACAGCAGCATTGTATTAGCACTGTGACCGATAATCTTGTAGCTCTATTTCATCCTTCTCTAGTCTCAAGATGTCTTCAACCAAGCTCTCAGCATCCTTCTGGCTTACCTAGATAAAACCAAGGAAGGACTCTCAACACAGACTGTTTTCCTCTCAAAGTCAATGTCCATGTACCTCACTACTTCTGACATCTGCTCACAGTGTGCCTGATCAAGAGTCAAGTTGAACATGAGTCCATAGTACTTGGCTTTATAAATACTTCTCAGTAAACTCTGGCGAACAGTGGATGCTATCATGTGGTTGAATTTGTTCTGGACATCCGGTGACTTTCCACGTGAGTAAGGTGTTCCCTTATGATAGGATCAAAAATGGCTATTAGTTTCAGTAAGCCAAGGAAATTTCCCACATTGGAGTCATCATCTTCTAGCTAAGTAACTTCCTGTGTCCTTGCAAAACCAGTGATGCATCATCAATATTTGCAAAAGACTGAAGTTGTGAAAGTAACAGGGTTTTATTAACAATAGACTGTGTTATGAACTAACAACACTTTTCATTATATTTGGGACTAACAGAACTTTGTTAGCACTAACACAGGAACAGCAATGGAAAATTCACCAGACAATGATAAATTCAAAATAATAGTTCTTTTAATTAAACTATTAACAATATAATGTTTCTTACTTAACCCTACTATGTGCAAATGTAAGTGCGTGTGTGTTATTAAAGACCCACTCTGTAAAAGTCAATCTTTAAAAGTTCAGGATCATTTTAGTCTTGCTTGAAGGTCTTAATTTCTCAGTTCAGAAATAATTATAAAGCTTTTAAACATTATCTCTTCAGGCCTCTTTACTTACAATGTGGCTCTTCCACAATTAATTTGCCAACTCAGACAAGGGTTAAACAAATGTAGTTATCCTCTTCCATGATGAAGTCACAAACTAGACAAGGGTTAAACAAAGTTGCCATACAAAAATAGAAATCTGTGCTATCTTCCAGATTGATAGGAAAATGGACTTCCTTATTTCAAAAGCCACTGATTCTGTGTTCCCTTTTCCCAGGAGTAACACACAACAGCACCAATTCTGGGTACTGTAACTCAACCCTTGTGTTACAGGGGTTTTGACTTCTGTACTCTTTAAAATGAACTCTTCCAAAACTGAACTTAGAATGTCTGAATTTGGTAATGCAGTTCTCCAAACCATGTGACCATTACATCATCACCAAGGTGAGTCCCAATCCTTGGAAACCACATGACCATCAGTTTTATTTCTACCAAAATTCTGTTCCTTTTTCAAAAGCACTCCATATCCATAACAATCTCTGACCTCATCTCTGTTCAAGAGGCATAAGTGGCTTTGATTAAAAACAGATGGCTTCCTTCAGCAGTTTACTCAATTAATTACTCAAGATCCACTTGAAATCCATTATCTGTCCTTCCCAGACACATGGACTCCGAGAATGAACTCTCTTCTCTGAAAACAATGGTTCTCTATAAATGTGTATACCCTGTATCAACCCACAGGTAACTTACTAAGAATACATCAAAAATATTTTAACTCTATTTAATTTACTTTACTGAGACAATTGTTATATATGAGAAATATAGTTTAACATTAAACTAGATTAACATAAATCTGTTACAACTGGAACAGCCATAAACCTCATTGACTGATCAAGGCAGAGTGGAATGGGGGGGGGGGGGGTGTCCAGCTGGCAGCAGCCAATCATTGCATAACAGTGGTTTACCACAGCCAGGTTCTGAGTAGCAAGGAATACTATGCAGTGAAGGATTCTCGTCAAGATATCACCTCTCAATCAGTGACTGAAATCCCGTGTCAATAAATCCTCTGTTTCCAGCTACATTTCTTTCCACTGTGTGAAGCACTCCTGATGATTCTTGGGCATTTTCATGAACACTAATCCTTTCAGATGCTTTCCACTGGTTGAATTCACTTTCCTGCTCCAATGAGGATTGTTGGTCTGATCAGGAATAGAGAAGACAACAGATACAAAATGCAGACCTTTTAGAAAGGGGAATGCACCAGACATAAGAGGGTCGCTTCCTCACCATGACCATTTCCTAATTTCCTCTTGAACCACATTTTGTTCATTGAGCATTATTTATTGGTAGTAAAGGCCCCTCCAATTTCTGGAAATACTTCGAACCCAGTTTTATTATTTATGTTCTCAACGCATCAGGCAAAATTGCATTTCCAGTATCCTTGTCGAACTTCAGAAGTCCATTGTCATGCTGTTCGATCACTTCATGGCTTTTTGACACCATCCAGTTCAGTGTAGTCAGGTTCAATCTCATCAATAAACTCATCACAGCCATCGTCTTCCCTTCACGTTCTCTGTGACAGCCTCACTCCTAATCTCGTTGTGAGAAGCAGAGGTACCTTCACAGATTTCACTCGAGACAAAAATTGAGAACAAAGAACATTTATTATACTGTGAGAGATGGGAAAATTGATCTAAAATTATGAACATGGAAGAAACTAAAGTTCATCAGTAAATGGCTGTAACCAGTACAAACAGGATAAGCTTGGGGCTTAGGATGCAGGAAAGCAGAGTCAGCACGATTAACATAAGAATCTTCTAGTCTTTGTGACAAGACCATAAGACTAAGATAAGGAGTGGTAAGGAACAATAGAATGTAGGAAGTTGAGGTAGTCTGGATCAGATAAGGGTCTCCTAGCCCTGGACAGAAGTACCAAGTCCTACATATCTAATTAGCTAACCATACACAGATTTATACATATGAAATTAGCCAACCCTAGATAGAATGAGTCAACTCTGCATATCAAGAGACTGTAGACCCGAGAATCAGGAAGGTATGAATAAGGACAATAACATGAAGGGACACCGACAGGATACCCCCTGGTCCTCCAAGTATACTGAAATTGCACGTAGGCAGGCAGGATTGCCTAATGCCAAACCTCTCCAGCAGGAGGCAGAAGAATGTAAGGGGGAGGGTATTCCTATACTGAAATCAACTGTATAAAAGTTGGGTGAGCCCCAGTATGTGTGTGTATTCCCAGGGTAAGGGGAAGCACCCAACTTTGCATTGTTGTAGTAATAAATGTTCTTTGTTCTCAATTTTTGTCTCGAGCAATTTCTTTAAAGGTACTTTAATTTCTAACAAATGGGGGCTCGTCCGGGATCACACTCCCTCCACTGACAGAGTACCCCGACGACGAGAGTAGGTGCACCCCGGCTGATTCAGCTGGACTCACGGGCGACGGGTGGCTGGTCAGTGGAAGAAGCGAGTGATATCCGAGAAGAGGCATTGAGAACAAACGACGGAAGGAAGCGCACTAGAGCATTACTACTGGAACTCAGTAAGAGTAATTTTACTTGTTTATCTTTTTCTTTGGCTTGGCTTCGCGGACGAAGATTTATGGAGGGGGTAAAAAGTCCACGTCAGCTGCAGGCTCGTTTGTGGCTGACAAGTCCGATGCGGGACAGGCAGACACGATTGCAGCGGTTGCAGGGGAAAATTGGTTGGTTGGGGTTGGGTGTTGGGTTTTTCCTCCTTTGCCTTTTGTCAGTGAGGTGGGCTCTGCGGTCTTCTTCAAAGGAGGTTGCTGCCCGCCAAACTGTGAGACGCCAAGATGCACGGTTTGAGGCGTTATCAGCCCACTGGCGGTGGTCAATGTGGCAGGCACCAAGAGATTTCTTTAGGCAGTCCTTGTACCTTTTCTTTGGTGCACCTCTGTCACGGTGGCCAGTGGAGAGCTCGCCATATAACACGATCTTGGGAAGGCGATGGTCCTCCATTCTGGAGACGTGACCCATCCAGCGCAGCTGGATCTTCAGCAGCGTGGACTCGATGCTGTCGACCTCTGCCATCTCGAGTACTTCGACGTTAGGGATGTAAGCGCTCCAATGGATGTTGAGGATGGAGCGGAGACAACGCTGGTGGAAGCGTTCTAGGAGCCGTAGGTGGTGCCGGTAGAGGACCCATGATTCGGAGCCGAACAGGAGTGCGGGTATGACAACGGCTCTGTATACGCTTATCTTTGTGAGGTTTTTCAGTTGGTTGTTTTTCCAGATTCTTTTGTGTAGTCTTCCAAAGGCGCTATTTGCCTTGGCGAGTCTGTTGTCTATCTCGTTGTCGATCCTTGCATCTGATGAAATGGTGCAGCCGAGATAGGTAAACTGGTTGACCGTTTTGAGTTTTGTGTGCCCGATGGAGATGTGGGGGGGCTGGTAATCATGGTGGGGAGCTGGCTGATGGAGGACCACAGTTTTCTTCAGGCTGACTTCCAGGCCAAACATTTTGGCAGTTTCCACAAAGCAGGACGTCAAGCGCTGAAGAGCTGGCTCTGAATGGGCAACTAAAGCGGCATCATCTGCAAAGAGTAGTTCACGGACAAGTTTCTCTTGTGTCTTGGTGTGAGCTTGCAGGCGCCTCAGATTGAAGAGACTGCCATCCGTGCGGTACCGGATGTAAACAGCGTCTTCATTGTTGGGGTCTTTCATGGCTTGGTTCAGCATCATGCTGAAGAAGATTGAAAAGAGGGTTGGTGCCAGAACACAGCCTTGCTTCACGCCATTGTTAATGGAGAAGGGTTCAGAGAGCTCATTGCTGTATCTGACTCGACCTTGTTGGTTTTCGTGCAGTTGGATAATCATGTTGAGGAACTTTGGGGGACATCCGATGCGCTCTAGTATTTGCCAAAGCCCTTTCCTGTTTATAAGCATGGGAATAATGGGTAGAGAGTCCTGGTTCAGGATGTGAACACCAGATAGCTACGTACAGCCCGCTTGGGTTGATGTTATCTGAGTGGGGCACAGGAAAGACCCGTGGTAAAGAAAAACTGACAATGGTCAGGTATTGTTGTATTGAATGGGTTAAATACCCGGTTAAAGGGAGCTCCGTGTACTGGCCAAAATTCGGATCCGAGGATGAATGGATGTGTCAAGCTTTGAACCTATGGCTCTATCAAAACCAGAAAGACAATGTTGAGAGCGGGGAATATGCAGCCTGCTGGCTCAAGGGACCCATTGAACAACTGGTTTTGAATGAGAAAGAATTCAGGGATAAGAGAGAGGAGGAACCTTTTGTCCCTGAATCACAGGGTTGGGATGTGTTACATTCCCTCCCTCCACCTTATGTTCCTCCTATGCCGGCTCCTATCTTTCCTTCCCCTCCTATGACCTACCCTTCTGCACCTTCCCCACCTCCCCCACCACTAGAGAAGAGAGAAGAGAGCAGGAGTGGTATGATAACTTGCTCACAAAGCACTCGATTACCACCTCTGTTGGCAGGAGAGAGAGGTAACTTTAATTCAGAACAGCGTGAGACTCTTCAGGAAGAAAGGGCAGAACCCTTTGATTCATTTCCCAGGGAGCAGGAACCCAGACCTAATAAGCCAGAAACCAATTGGATGAGACCACTGCGGGACGTTCCCATGGGAGAGGGTCTCGGTTTCGTAAATGTGCCCCTGACCAGTACTGAAGTGCGTAACTTTAAGAAAGAACTGACCTCCCTGATAGAAGATCCCCAGGGATGTGCCGAACAGTTAGACCAATTTTTGGGACCAAATATATATACAATATGGGGGTCTCGACATAGAATCCCCAGCAGGGGAACAATTGGTACTAACAGATTTTGTTACCAACTCAGCCCCAGACATTAGGAGAAAATTACAAAAGACAGAAAATTGGCATGAGCAGGGAATAACCCAGCTTCTACAGATCACACAAAAAGCATTTGTCCAGTCATCTGAGGATAAGCAGAAAGCAAAGGCTAACATTTTGATGCAAGCAGTTAAAGTAATAGTAGATGAGTAACATGGAAAAGGCAGGGACTGTGTGCCAGCTCCTGAATGTTGGGAGAAGCGTCGGGAGTGGGAGAGTAGAGACCAGAGATAATTTCATAAATCACGACTTCCCACTTCAGTCACTGACCAATATTGATTAAAATTCATGCTAAAAATTAAATGTCATAAATGATCGTTTTTCAATACTGTAGAATTAGCGAATTTAACTACCAGTTAATTCCAATTTATGAAATAAATTGTATTTAAATGTGATTTTGCACAGGGAGTACCTGAGAGTTGTGATGTTATAACATTTGCAGGGAGAAATGTTTGCGCAAATAGGGTGAGTTCGACACATCTTATTTTAAGTGTATGTAAGATAAAGAAAGGATCTGATGTGTAAAGTGGCTGGATCAGCCAGTTGAAAGGGGAGTGTGCATGTCCCTTTAAGTGCACTGTGGCACTTGAAATTGAGGCTTCAGGCTCTTGTCTTGCAGTTAGAGGTATTTCTTCTACACATTCAGCAGTCAAGGTCCGTGAGTTTAAAGATCACCCACCTCTGGAGAATAAAGATACCTCTGGGGATTCCTATGGGGATTCCTATAAGTTTAATCATTCATTTCTCTGGTGCATTTTCCTCCGGAGTGAAATTAATGCCTCAGCACAATTTCTCTGTATTGCCGCTGTTATTTAATTCATGATAACTTTCCCCATTCATCAGGTTTATATTTAAATCCGGTAGTGCGGAAGTTACATTGTAAATAATCACGGAGGTAAACCCTGTGCGACTGGATTCAGCTTAATGGAGAAATAAACCTGCGAACTGGTCTATGGTGGTGTGTGAGTACTGCAATAGGTGGAATATGATTTACATTGGTGGCATCGTTCAGAACAATTGGGCGCATAGGAATAATAGCATTAATTACTCACAGATCTTGTACCTGATACTATTCACTACGTCCCGGCTTCAGGACTGGGAAATTGGCATGGTACAGAGAAATTGGCATGGCACCAATATTTCTTGATTCACTAATGACTCCACAAGCTCCAGGATTCATGCAGCTAAACTTTAAGTGCAATATTATAGAAACTAGCCGGTACTTAAATGATTGTGTGTGCAATCAACATTGGAAAAATATGAAAGGTAATACAGGTGCTCCCCTACTTATGATTTTACGATGACACAATAGCATGACTGTCATTTACTTTCATATAATGTGTTAAAGGTCATCACAAGCATCATTGATTTTTCCAATAAACTTTGATAATTTCTCTAAGGTGAATTTTTTTGTAGCCTCGTTGGTTAATCACATTTTCGGAAAGCTTACAGGGACTGTTGGGAGAGAGCAGGGTAGTGAGATCAGTATGAGGACTGATACAGTGCTGTCAATGTTAGACAAGGTACGTCTCCAATTAAGATTTTTTTTCAACTTATGCTGGGTCTGCTGGAACGCAACCCTATCGTAAATTGAGGAGCACCTGTGATGTTCTTCTATCTAAAGCCAGCTTTAGATAAACTCTTATCATTCTGACAAATCCAGGTCTAAGTCTAATTTTCCTCCAGCCTTTGAGCAAGCACTTCCACTGCTGCATCTTACTGATCACCTCCTCACCAATGAATCAGAAGACCATGGTGTATGGCACTCACTGCACAAGCAGTCTGAAAATGTGTACAAGCCTGTTCAACTTCATTTTACAAAATCAACAATCGGTTCCAGGCTCCCCAATGCTCTCTGTGGAGAGAAAATTGCCAGATTTTTACCCTTTTAATGCCCTTGGTTATGTTTGCCTCTTCTCAAAGATTACATGGCTGCACAGAGGAGCAAGGCTGAAAGTGCCTTGAAGTAATCTGTTGGCTGCACTTGTGACCTTTAGTCAGAAAATGCATGGGCTCTTGTCTCACTTTGGGTAGTGTAGCGGTTAGTTCAACTATATTACAGTGGCAGTGATGAGTAGATGGATGTGAGGGGGTTGGAGGGTTATGGGCAGGGAGTAGGTAGGTGGAACTAGTTGGAGTTTCATGTAAATCGGTGCGGACTAGAAGGGCCAATATGGCCTGTTTCTGTACTGTTATTGCTATATGGTTATTATATGGAATATGGTTGTGAGCTGTGGCACAAGGCATTTTACTTAAGGCAGAACTAAAGGTTGAATATGTTTCAAGTTCTCTTGCAGAGGCTCTTGTGCTATAATGTCTGTTATGTACTCTAACAAATTGCAGGGTTGTGCCCCATACAGACAAGCAGCTCCAACTGCATTTTAATAAGGTCTAACATATTCAAAACCCATGCAAATATGGTTTGTGTTTCATTTTACAATTTTTACACTAACACAAAGGAAAGTCAGATTGTTATTCATTTTATTAAAATCTAGTGATTGGTTATATGTAAAAGCATGGCAAGAGGATCAACTAAAACCTGCCTGGGATGGTCCCTTCTGTGTACTTTTAATTACAGACACCGCAGTAAGAACAAGAGAGAAAGGCTGGACCCACATTCAAAGAATTAAACCAGCTTCTGAACCACAACATCACGACACACAGATTCAACCCTCAACCTGGCGTGCAGTTCCTCATCCTTCAGACCTGAAACTTACACTGCGCCGTGACAAAGTGCCGTAATGTTACATTTATTGTGGTATTTTTTTAACTGTTTATACATTTATTGTTGTATTTTTAACTGTTTATTTTTTTAACTGTTTATTCATTTATTGGGGTATTGTTTGTTAACGTTTATGTCACTTCATTACTCGCTATGTTTTAAGTCCTCCTGGAATAGGGGCAGCAGAGGTTACAATTGTGCTCCTTTAGAATGTAGACAGGGCATAGATTTAATGTATAGTCATAGTGGGATATGGGTTAACAAGGGATTCCAATACGGACCAGGGGAACTGAACAGCTTTAGTGGAGTACATCTAATTTGTATCTTAGCCTACACAGGTATTAAAGACAGGAGTTTTAAAGCGATAGCACAAAGGACATGGTGGGACAAAGACAGACAGAATGGTAGTCAGGATTGTACATGTCGCAGAGAGAGAGAGTTAATATATATGCTAATGTACACAGACAGGCTGCAACTCACAAGTTCAATGATACCCATGCTAATGTTAGCAGACAAGCTGCAACACACAGTTAAATCACAAGAAACAATCCCCCCCCAGCTTGGTCTCCTTTCATCACCCCGTGAAGGGGAGCACCAGTTTCCAACAACGTGAGCTGCTTGACACTTTAATATCAGGCTCCAGACAGCCTTCGGAGATCGGTGGCCCTAGGGTTCGGGGCTGAAGAGGACATCAGATACTAGCCACAATTCAACGGAACCGCCTGACTACTGCCACTCGTTCGCTGCTGAAGGCAGCGTCTCTCACAGACTTCGTCAGGACAATGCTTACAAAAGTCGGGTGGTTAAAAGACACTGCTTCAATGTTTCAACGTGAATCTGCCCATGCCCATATTCAGACGTGGCAACTTCGGACTGATGTGGGATGGACTAGACTCTTTACTGAGAACTGCAGCCTGATACTCGCAACCCTAATAAGCAGCTGGACTCGCTACTCTGACCTTCATGGTGCTCCCCTACCTAAAGACTTTACACAGAGATTACAATTCGGTTATTGACCAGCTGGGTAAAACTACACCTTACACTTGAAAGATCAGTATTACTGATCTAAAAGAAAAGTGAGGAAGGGGGGGGGGGATCAGTCACACTGACACTAGTAACCAAAGATCAGTAACACTGATCATGGTGAAAGATCAGTATTACTGATCTAAAAGAAAAGTGAGGATTGTGAGAGATGGGAAAATTGATCTAAAATTATGAACATGGAAGAAACTAAAGTTCATCAGTAAATGGCTGTAACCAGTACAAACAGGATAAGCTTGGGGGTTAGGATGCAGGAAAGCAGAGTCAGCACGATTAACATAAGAATCTTCTAGTCTTTGTGACAAGACCATAAGACTAAGATAAGGAATGGTAAGGAACAATAGAATGTAGGAAGTTGAGGTAGTCTGGATCAGATAAGGGTCTCCTAGCCATGGACAGAAGTACCAAGTCCTACATATCTAATTAGCTAACCATACACAGATTTATACATATGAAATTAGCCAACCCTAGATAGAATGAGTCAACTCTGCATATCAAGAGACTGTAGCCCAGAGAATAAGGAAGGTGTGAATAAGGACAATAACATGAAGGGACACCGACAGGATACCCCCTGGTCCTCCAAGTATACTGAAATTGCACGTAGGCAGGCAGGATTGCCTAATGCCAAACCTCTCCAGCAGGAGGCAGAAGAATGTAAGGGGGAGGGTATTCCTATACTGAAATCAACTGTATAAAAGTTGGGTGAGCCCCAGTATGTGTGTGTATTCCCAGGGTAAGGGGAAGCACCCAACTTTGCATTGTTGTAGTAATAAATGTTCTTTGTTCTCAATTTTTGTCTCGAGCAATTTCTTTAAAGGTACTTTAATTTCTAACAATACTATTACAACAATGCAAAGTTGGGTGCTTCCCCTTACCCTGGGAATACACACTGATACGGGGGCTTACCCAACTTTTTATACATTTCATTTCAGTACAGAGGTACCTTCCCCCTTAACATTCTTCTGCCTCCTGGATTGGTTTAGCATTAGGTAATTCTGTCTACATGTATTCTAACTTCTTATCAGTTTCTGTGTCTTCCTGCAAACTTGTTTACCAGGAAATATCATGTCTTTGTTCTTTACTCATCAATCAACCCCCAAGACTTGCTAAATCTATCTACTTGCTATCCTGTTTTGAAGACCCCTATTTTATGATACTTGTTTAAACCTTCCTCACATTCCATGATCCCTTCACCCTGATTTAACCCATCATACTTCATTCTTAATTAGCACCTACTTGACTCCTCACATTCCAGTATCCCTTCATCCCGATTTAACCCATCATACTTCATTCTTAATTAGCACTTACTTGACTCCTCACATTCCAGTATCCCTTACAATCCACCCTTTTTCTTTAGCTACGCTTAGTAAACCCTCATTCGGTAGTGTTCTTTTAAGCTTGGTCCTTTTCCCAGCGAGTGAGTAAACGAACTGCAGCCTCAGCATCATCAGACGGAGTTTGGGAAGCATACAACATTTGGGTTGTAGTGACCTGACGAAGGGCCCGTTGAATTAAACACTGCACACAAGGCATTAGGCAGGGAATTATTATGAAGGCTAAAATAAAAAGTCCAGCTGCTATAAGGGCCGTGTATATCCAACTCCAGTCGCCAGTAAAAAGTTTAGTCCACCACATACTGGACCAAGGATGCCAAATCTGGACCGGGATATGGGAAAGTTTTCGAATTCCTGAAGAAATATTTTTTAATCGCCTGGCCATTGTCATCAATTTTCTTTTATTTTTAAATTTTTTTTTTAATTTTTTATTTTTCACACCATAAACCACATTGACCAAGATATATACATTTTCCTTTTGAAATATATACAGTGCCATTTTCTCCCCCTCCCTCCCTCCTCCCATCCCACCCTCCCTACCTCCCCCCTCATTCATTTAAAGTACAGAACCTAAGATACATTAAACCAGTCAAACAATGTTGTCATTCAATAAAAATAAACAAGAAATTCCATTGAGTCAATTCTTTTCATTTCCTTCTCCTTTCGTTATTTTAGGTGATAGATATCCCCGGTAGGTTTTCTCTATTGTGTTTCATGTATGGCTCCCATATTTGTTCAAACATTTCAATATTATTTCTTAAATTATATGTTATTTTTTCTAATGGAATACATTTATTCATTTCTATATACCATTGTTGTATTCTCAAGTTATCTTCTAATTTCCAAGTTGACATAATACATTTTTTTGCTACGGCTAGAGCTATCATAACAAATCTTTTTTGTGCACCATCCAAATCAAGACCAAATTCTTTGTTTTTTGTTACTTAGGAGGAAGATCTCTGGGTTTTTTGGTATATTGTTTTCTGTAATTTTATTTAATATTTGGTTTAGATCTTCCCAAAATGTTTCCACTTTCTCACATGTCCAGAATGCATGAATTGTTGTTCCCACTTCTTTTTTACAACGAAAACATCTGTCAGATACTGTTGGGTCCCATTTATTTAACTTTTGAGGTGTAATGTATACCCTGTGTATCCAGTTATATTGTATCAAAAGTAACCTCGTGTTTATTGTATTTCTCATAGTTCCAGAGCATAACTTCTCCCATGTTTCCTTCTTTATCTTTATGTTTAAATCTTGTTCCCATTTTTGTTTAGCTTTACCATTTGTTTCCTCATTCTCCTTTTCTTGCAGTTTAATATACATATTTGTTATAAGTTTTTTGATTATCATTGTATCTGTAATCACATATTCAAAATTACTTCCCTCTGGTAACCTCAGACTGCTTCCCAATTTGTCCTTCAAGTAGGATCTCAGTTGGTGGTATGCCAACACTGTATCTTGAGTTATATTATATTTATCCTTCATTTGTTCAAAAGATAGAAATTTATTTCCTGAAAAACAATTTTCTACTCTTTTGATCCCTTTTTTCTCCCATTCTCTAAAGGAAAGGTTATCTATTGTAAAAGGGATTAACTGATTTTGCGTCAGTATTAGTTTTGGTAATTGGTAATTTGTTTTATTCCTTTCTACATGAATCTTCTTCCAAATATTGAGCAGATGATGTAATACTGGAGAACTCCTACGTTGTACCAATTTTTCATCCCATTTATATAATATATGTTCAGATATCTTCTTCCCTATTTTATCTAGTTCTAATCTAGTCCAATCTGGCTTTTCCCTTGTTTGATAAAAATCTGATAGGTATCTTAATTGTGCGGCTCTATAATAATTTTTTAAATTTGTCAGTTCTAAGCCTCCTTGTTTATACCATTCTGTTAATTTATCTAGTGCTAGCCCCCTTTCCATAAAAAATTCCTTATTATTTTCTTTAACTCCTTGAAGAAGTTCTCTGTCAAGTGTATTGGCAATGCCTGAAATAGGTATTGTATCCTTGGGAAAATGTTCATTTTAATACAGTTTATCCTTCCTATTAGTGTTAGTGGTAAATCTTTCCAATGCTCTAAATTGTCCTGTAATTTTTTGATTAGTGGATAATAATTGAGTTTATATAGATGGCCGAGGTTTTTATTTATTTGTATACCTAGGTATCTTATTGCTTGCATTTGCCATCTGAATGGTGATTCCTTCTTAAATTTTGAGAAATCCGCATTATTCATTGGCATTGCTTCACTTTTATTTGTGTTAATCTTGTAACCCGACACTTCTCCATATTCCTTCAATTTCTTATGTAATTCTTTTATTGATAATTCTGGTTCTGTTAAATACAGAGGTCGACAGCATTGAGTCCACGCTGCTGAAGATCCAGCTGCGCTGGATGGGTCACGTCTCCAGAATCGCCTTCCCAAGATCGTGTTATATGGCGAGCTCTCCACTGGCCACCGTGACAGAGGTGCACCAAAGAAAAGGTACAAGGACTGCCTAAAGAAATCTCTTGGTGCCTGCCACATTGACCACCGCCAGTGGGCTGATATCGCCTCAAACCGTGCATCTTGGCGCCTCACAGTTTGGCGGGCAGCAACCTCCTTTGAAGAAGACCGCAGAGCCCACCTCACTGACAAAAGGCAAAGGAGGAAAAACCCAACACCCAACCCCAACCAACCAATTTTCCCCTGCAACCGCTGCAATCGTGTCTGCCTGTCCCGCATCGGACTTGTCAGCCACAAACGAGCCTGCAGCTGACGTGGACTTTTTACCCCCTCCATAAATCTTCGTCCGCGAAGCCAAGCCAAAGAAAGAAATATACTATAACATCATCCGCAAATAAACTGATTTTATATTCCTTGTCTTTTATTTTTATCCCTTTTATTTTATTTTCTGTTCTTATCAATTCTGCTAGTGGTTCTATAGCTAACGTGAACAATAAGGGTGATAGTGGGCATCCCTGCCTTGTTGATCTGCTTAAATTAAATTGCTTTGATATATATCCATTTACTGTCACTTTTGCCAATGGCCCATTATATAATGCTTTAATCCAATTAATATTTAATAATTAATAATTAATATAATTAAGAAACTGCCAAAATGTTTGGCCTGGAAGTCAGCCTGAAGAAAACTGAGGTCCTCCATCAGCCAATTCCCCACCATGACTACTAGCCCCCCCACATCTCCATCGGGCACACAAAACTCAAAACGGTCAACCAGTTTACCTATCTCGGCTGCACCATTTCATCAGATGCAAGGATCGACAATGAGATAGACAACAGACTCGCCAAGGCAAATAGCACCTTTGGAAGATTACACAAAAGAGTCTGGAAAAACAACCAACTGAAAAACCTCACAAAGATAAGCGTATACAGAGCCGTTGTCATACCCACACTCCTGTTCGGCTCCGAATCATGGGTCCTCTACCGGCATCACCTACGGCTCCTAGAACGCTTCCACCAGCGTTGTCTCCGCTCCATCCTCAACATTCATTGGAGCGCTTTCATCCCTAACGTCGAAGTACTCGAGATGGCAGAGGTCGACAGCATCGAGTCCACACTGCTGAAGATCCAGCTGCGCTGGGTAGGTCACGTCTCCAGAATGAGGACCATCGCCTTCCCAAGATCGTGTTATATGGCGAGCTCTCCACTGGCCACCGTGACAGAGGTGCACCAAAGAAAAGGTACAAGGACTGCCTAAAGAAATCTCTTGGTGCCTGCCACATTGACCACCGCCAGTGGGCTGATATCGCCTCAAACCGACCATCTTGGCACCTCACAGTTTGGCGGGCAGCAACCTCCTTTGAAGAAGACCGCAGAGCCCACCTCACTGACAAAAGGCAAAGTAGGAAAAACCCAACACCCAACCCCAACCAACCAATTTTCCCCTGCAACCGCTGCAACCATGTCTGCCTGTCCTGCATCGGACTTGTCAGCCACAAACGAGCCTGCAGCTGACGTGGACATTTACCCCCTCCATAAATCTTCGTCCGCGAAGCCAAGCCAAAGAAAAGAAGAAAGATACTTCTCTGGTAAACTGAATTTTTGCAATACTTTGAATAAATAATTCCATTCTACTCTGTCAAAGGCCTTCTCTGCGTGTAAAGCAACTGCTACTGTTGGTGCTTTACTCCCTTCTACTGCATGAATTAAGTTAATAAATTTACAAATATTGTCTGTTGTCCGTCTTTTTTTAATAAATCCAGTTTGGTCTAGATTTACCATTTTAGGTACATAATCTGCTAATCTGTTTGCTAATAGTTTAGCTATTATCTTATAATCTGTGTTAAGTAATGATATTGGTCTATATGACGTTGGTGCGAGTGGATCTTTCCCTGTCTTTGGTATTACTGTAATGATTGCTGTTTTACATGAATCTGGTAAGCTTTGTGTTTTGTCAATCTGGTTGATTACTTCCAGGAGGGGAGGAATTAATAAATCTTTAAATGTTTTATAGAATTCTATTGGGAATCCATCCTCTCCTTGTGTTTTATTATTTGGTAGTTTTTTTATTATCTCTTGTATTTCAACTATTTCAAATGGTTCTGTTAATTTATTTTGTTCCTCTATTTGTAATTTTGGTAGTTCAATTTTAGTTAAAAATTCATCTATTTTGTCTTCTTTCCCTTCGTTTTCAGTTTGGTATAATTGTTCATAGAATTCTCTGAAGTTTTCATTAATCTCCGTTGGATTATATGTGATTTGTTTGTCGTTTTTCCTTGATGCCAATACCATTCTCTTAGCTTGTTCTGTCTTAAGCTGCTATGCTAGAATTTTGTGCATTTTTTCCCCTAGTTCATAATATTTCTGTTTTGTCTTCATTATGTTCCTCTCCACCTTATATGTTTGTAGTGTTTCATATTTTATTTTTTTATCTGCCAATTCTCTTCTTTTAGTTGTGTCTTCCTTCATTGCTAATTCTTTTTCTATATTTACTATTTCCCTTTCCAACTGCTCTGTTTCCTGATTGTAATCCTTCTTCATCTTGGTTACATAACTTATTATTTGTCCTCTGATGAACGCTTTCATTGCGTCCCATAGTATAAACTTATCTTTCACTGATTCCGTATTTATTTCAAAGTATATTTTAATTTGTCTTTCAATGAATTCTCTAAAATCCTGCCTTTTAAGTAGCATTGAGTTTAATCTCCATCTATACATTCTTGGAGGGATGTCCTCTAACTCTATTGTCAATATCAAGGGTGAATCGTCCGATAATATTCTAGCTTTATATTCTGTTTTTCTTACTCTGTCTTGCATACGAGCTGATAACAGGAATAGGTCTATTCTTGAGTATGTTTTATGTCTACCCGAATAATATGAATATTCCTTTTCCTTTGGGTGTTGTTTTCTCCATATATCCAAAAGTTGCATTTCTTGCATCGATTTAATTATAAATTTGGTTACTTTGTTCTTTCTGTTAATTTTTTTTCCCAGTTTTATCCATATTTGAATCCAAATTAAGGTTGAAATCCCCTCCTATTAATATGTTCCCTTGCGTGTCTGCTATCTTCAAAAAAATATCTTGCATAAACTTTTGATCTTCTTCGTTAGGTGAATATACATTGAGTAGATTCCAAAACTACGAATATATCTGACATTTTATCCGCCTCACGGACTCGTCCCCTGAAACCCTCTGGGATCAGCTGAAGACTACCATACTGCAATCCACTGAAGAGGTACTGGGCTTCTCCTCCAGGAAAAACAAGGACTGGTTCGATGATAACAGCCAGGAAATCCAGGAGCTGCTGGCAAAGAAACGAGCTGACTACCAGGCTCACCTTACAAAGCCGTCCTGGCCAGAGAAGAAACAAGCCTTCCGTCGCGCATGCAGCCATCTTCAGCGCAAACTCCGGGAGATCCAAAATGAGTGGTGGACTAGCCTCGCCAAGCGAACCCAGCTCAGAGCGGACATTGGCGACTTCAGGGGTTTTTACAAGGCTCTAAAGGCTGTGTACGGCCCCTCACCCCAAGTCCAAAGCCCGCTGCGCAGCTCAGACGGCAAAGTCCTCCTCAGCGACAAGATCTCCATCCTCAACCGATGGTCAGAACACTTCCAATCTCTTTTCAGTGACAACCGCTCAGTCCAAGATTCTGCCCTGCTCCAGCACCCTCAACAGCCCCTAAGGCTAGAGCTGGATGAGGTCCTCACCCGGGAAGAGACAATATAAAGCAATTGAACAACTGAAAAGTGGCAAAGCAGCAGGTATGGATGGAAACCCCCCAGAGGTCTGGAAGGTTGGCGGCAAAACTCTGCATGTCAAACTGCATGAGTTTTTCAAGCTTTGTTGGGACCAAGGAAAACTGCCTCAGGACCTTCGTGATGCCATCATCATCACCCTGTACAAAAACAAAGGCGAGAAATCAGACTGCTCAAACTACAGGGGAATCACGCTGCTCTCTATTGCAGGTAAAATCTTCGCTAGGATTCTCCTAAATAGAATAATACCTAGTGTCGCCGAGAATGTTCTCCCAGAATCACAGTGCGGCTTTCACGCAAACAGAGGAACTACTGACATGGTCTTTGCCCTCAGACAGCTCCAAGAAAAGTGCAGAGAACAAAACAAAGGACTCTACATCACCTTTGTTGACCTCACCAAAGCCTTCGACACCGTGAGCAGGAAAGGGCTTTGGCAAATACTAGAGCGCATCGGATGCCCCCAAAGTTCCTCAACATGGTTATCCAACTGCACGAAAACCAACAAGGTCGGGTCAGATACAGCAATGAGCTCTCTGAACCCTTCTCCATTAACAATGGCGTGAAGCAAGGCTGCGTTCTCGCACCAACCCTCTTTTCAATCTTCTTCAGCATGATGCTGAACCAAGCCATGAAAGACCTCAACAATGAAGACGCTGTTTACATCCGGTACCGCACGGATGGCAGTCTCTTCAATCTGAGGCGCCTGCAAGCTCACACCAAGACACAAGAGCAACTTGTCCGTGAACTACTCTTTGCAGACGATGCCGCTTTAGTTGCCCATTCAGAGCCAGCTCTTCAGCGCTTGACGTCCTGTTTTGCGGAAACTGCCAAAATGTTTGGCCTGGAAGTCAGCCTGAAGAAAACTGAGGTCCTCCATCAGCCAGATCCCCACCATGACTACCAGCCCCCCCACATCTCCATCGGGCACACAAAACTCAAAACGGTCAACCAGTTTACCTATCTCGGCTGCACCATTTCATCAGATGCAAGGATCGACAACGAGATAGACAACAGACTCGCCAAGGCAAATAGCGCCTTTGGAAGACTACACAAAAGAGTCTGGAAAAACAACCAACTGAAAAACCTCACAAAGATAAGCGTATACAGAGCCGTTGTCATACCCACACTCCTGTTCTGAATCATGGGTCCTCTACCGGCATCACCTACGGCTCCCAGAACGCTTCCACCAGCGTTGTCTCCGCTCCATCCTTAACATTCATTGGAGTGTCTTCATCCCTAACATCGAAGTACTCGAGATGGCAGAGGCTAACAGCATCGAATCCATGCTGTTGAAGATCCAACTGCGCTGGGTAGGTCACGTCTCCAGAATGGAGGACCATCGCCTTCCCAAGATCGTGTTATATGGCGAGCTCTCCACTGGCCACCGTGACAGAGGTGCACCAAAGAAGAGGTACAAGGACTGCCTAAAGAAATCTCTTGGTGCCTGCCACATTGACCACCGCCAGTGGGCTGATATCGCCTCAAACCGTGCATCTTGGCGCCTCACAGTTCGGTGGGCAGCAACCTCCTTTGAAGAAGACCGCAGAGCCCACCTCACTGACAAAAGACAAAGGAGGAAAAACCCAACCCCAACCAACTAATTTTCCCCTGCAACCACTGCAACCGTGTCTGCCTCTCCCGCATCGGACTTGTCAGCCACAAACGAGCCTGCAGCTGACGTGGACATTTACGCCCTCCATAAATCTTCGTCCGCGAAGCCAAGCCAAAGATCTCCCTGCTGGATCTATTATTTCCTCTTCTATTTTAATTGGTACATTTTTACTGATTAATATAGCTACTCCTCTAGCTTTTGAATTATATGACGCTGCTGTTACATGTCCTACCCAATCTCTCTTTAATTTCTTATGCTCCATTTCAGTTAAATGTGTTTCTTGCATGAATGCTATATCAATTTTTTCTTTTTACAGTAAATTTAGCAGTTTCTTCCTTTTGATTTGGTTATGTATTCTGTTAATATTTAAAGTCATATAGTTTAACGTAGCCATTTCATACTTTGTTTATCTTCCCTTTCCGTTTCTCCATCATCACCTTTCCTTCTTATCCATTTCTGCTTTCTTGTTTTGAACACTTTATAAGACAACATTTCTGAAACATCAAACATTTTCCTTATTCTCCTATTTATAACTTCTTTAACCCCATTCTCCCCTCCCCCTCCTGAGTTGCCCTTTATCCCTTGTCGGGCAACCACATCTCCCCTCTCCATTTGGATTTGCGAATTCCCTCGCAAGCATCAACTGATTTTGCAGTGACCGTAACTCCTCCCCACCCAGCCCCCCCCGGAAAAGATTTCAATTTTCATATATAACAAAGGTCACTCTTTTAATTCCCTCCTTATTTCCTCTGTTCCCTTTCATTCCCTTATTAATTCTTATCTATACTCTATATATTTTCCTCTAAATACGGATACGCTCATGTACACACATATATACATACACATCTATATATATATACCCATATACACACATACATTTCGTTCATGGTCATTTTTACTCTCATTACATGTTTTAATCTCTCTGCTTGTTTTGTAGTTGTTCTGCAAATTTTCGTGCTTCCTCCGGATCCGAGAATAGTGTGTTTTGTTGCCCTGGAGTAACTATTTTAAGTACCGCTGGGTACTTTAACATAAATTTATATCCTTTTTTTCCATAGGATCGTTTTTGCTGTATTGAACTCCTTCCTCTTCTTCAGAAGTTCAAAACTTATGTCTGGATAGAAAAAAAATTTTTGACCTTTGTGTTCCAGTGGCTTTTTGTCTTCTCTTATTTTCTTCATTGCTTTCTCCAATATATTTTCTCTTGTTGTATATCTTAAGAATTTTACTAAAATGTATCTTGGCTTTTGCTGCGGTTGTGGTTTTGGGGCTAATGTTCTATGTGCCCTTTCTATTTCCATTTCTTCCTGTAATTCTGGTCTTCCTAGGACCCTGGGGATCCAATCTTTTATAAATTCTCTCATATTCTTGCCTTCTTCATCTTCCTTAAGGCCCACTATCTTTATATTATTTCTTCTATTATAGTTTTCCATTATATCTATCTTCTGAGCTAACAGCTCATGTGCCTCTTTAACTTTTTTATTAGATTCTTCTAATTTCTCTTTTAAGTCCTTTACTTCCATTTCTACGATTATTTCTTGTTCTTCCACATTATCCACTCTTTTTCCTATCTCTGATATGACCATCTCTATTTTATTCATTTTTTCTTCTGCACTCTTAATTCTTCTTTTTATTTCATTAAATTCTTGTAATTGCCATTCTTTTACTGATTCCATATATTCTTTAAAAAAATATATATCCATTGTCCTGCCTTTCCCTTCTTCTTCCATTTCTCTATGTTCTTCTTCTTCTTCTTCTTCCTCTGGGTTGGCCATCTGTTGTTTCCTTGTTTTCTTTTTGCTCTCTTCTTTCTCGTTCTCGTTGTTTTCAGTGTTCTCTTCCTGTTGCTGTGTTGCAGCTGTCACTCTCAGCTGTGGAGATCGACTCCTCAGCTGTTCCCCCCTCCCGTCAGTGTGTTTTTTTTCATGCGCGATTGCGCACTTTTAGTCAGCTCCGCGAGCCATTTTTGTAGTCCCGAGCTCGGGACTTCCACTGACTCGAGGGAGCGGGCTTCTCTCTCCGCGGCGGGCCTCTTCGGACAGGTAAGGCCTTCACCTTCTTCCGACGTTATTTCTTCTTCTCTTCTTCCCGTTGCTTTCGACTTTTCTCTCTTCGCTGCCATTTTCTTCTCACCTTTACTTTTACTTTGTTTTAATTTTTATTCTTGTACCTTTGTGCTTTGTGTGGTTTCCTTCAACTTTTCCGGAGAGGGCTGGAATTCCCTGACTGGCCACTACTCCATCACGTGACTCCTCGTCATCAATTTTCAAACAACAATTGGTAAGGTTCAGTTTTCCACAGACGCTGCCTTCAGCGGCCAACAAGTAATCAAGGGTCAGACGATTTTGATAAGCAGTAGCACGTATCTGTTGTTGCTCATCAGCCAATAAATTTAAGGCTGTCGCTGTCTGATTAGTGATAATTTCCAAAACTGCCTGGAGTCTGATCAAATGATTTAGTATATAAATGGGGGTTTGATATCCCCATGATCCATCCTGAGCCCAAGTAGCAGGGCCATAATATGAAATAATACGTTCAGTGGGCCAGTCTTCACCCCAACTTCCAATTTTAAGTTCTCTCTTTGGACGAGTATCCTGAGGAGATTGTGGGATCAGGCGCTTATATAACTTGGTGGAAAGGTGATGGTTGGCCTACAAAGGCAGTAAGACAAATTGAGGTTGAATGATTCCAAATCAACAAGTGCCGCTCCAATCAGGTTCTAAAAAGGTATAAGCCATATTCCCACAAATCCAATATAAACCCTCTGGTGCATATCCATGTGGGATAGTCTGGCTCCAGACTTGCTGAAGCGAGGGTATGCCCCGGTAAGGATTGTTACCTGAACAGTTCCATGTCAGTGGTGTCATTCATACTCTCATAAAGCACACAATCTGAATCTCTTTTCATAGAGAAATACCAGGTAGGGGTTGTGGGATACCAAACAGCTGTAGTATTCTTGAGCAGCTCAAGTCGTTTACAACTGGTATCCCCCTTATAGTGACGGCCTTCAGCCTTCCGGATGCATTCATCACTCAATGGATGATTTGCAAGATGCCAAGCTTGGGAGGGGCGTTCAATTTTATTCGTTGTACCATTAAAGCGTAGAAGTTCCCATATAGCCAAAGGCTCACCTTGCCAGGGCCAGGTACCATCTCTAGTTGGGCCTCCGCAAATCTAACAGTTCTTCAACCCCAGCAAGTCAGCTGTTTGTTGACTCAAATCTACCCACTTATTGTCACCTAACCGGTGAGTAGCAGCTTGTCTGCGAGCATTAGCATATATATCCCCGTTATCCCTACTCCAGGTATAGCCCTGACTAATATTTTGCTTATAATTCTCCCACCATCTTCTTTGTACCATATTTTTAGCACTTGTCTTTTTAATACCCGTAGAGGCCGGGACGCAGACCCAAGTCACTCCCCTAGGACAGTTTTGCTTCCCTGGTCCATGTTGGGATCCTAAATTAAAGCATATTAAATAAGGTACCCCACTGTGAATGCACTTCCTACCTGTGCCCCGTTTGCATTCTAAAGGTACACTCGTCCATTCTTCAAAGTAACTATCACCAATGCTGCCCCTATTCCAGGAGGACTTAATACATTGTGTACAACTGGGTAGTTTCCCAAAAATTGGGAACCAGCAAGAAAACAATACTGCAAATAGTAAAAATAACATTATAACAATTTTTTTCGGCGGAGCGTGACTTCCAGACTGGAAGGATGCGAGACTGCATGCCAGGTAGTGGGGACATTGTCAACGACTTTAGTCTGTGGATTAGCATGCTTAACACGTTGCACGTGAGTCCATCCCTTTTCTTTTGTTCGTACTGTAATCAAAAGTACACAATAAGGTTCTAGTTTATGGTCTTGCCACGCATTCACCAGCTTTAATGGAATGAATGGGATAGTCCAAGGGTGGGGTTTGAGCTAATAATCCCTTCTGTTTTAAGTCATTCAAAGAAGTGGAAAGCCCCTGTAAATATTTAGATATATATTGGTCGTTAGCCTCAGGGGTAGGGGAATCGGTGTGGAAGCCCATGTAGGGAAGACCAAACATTATCTCATATGGTGAGACAGCAAGGTCCTTACGAGGAGCTGTGCGAATCCTGATTAAAGCTAAAGGTAAGCATTTAACCCAGGAGAGGCCAGTTACCTCATGAAGTCGAGTGAGTTGATTTTTCAGGGTCTGATTCATCCGCTCAACACGGCCTGAACTCTGGGGGTGCCATGGGGTGTGTAACTGCCAATCTATCCCCAAGATTTTACACACATCCTGGAGTACCTGAGAGGTAAAATGAGTACCTGAGTCAATGGTTTGAACAATGCTGTAACGCGGAATAATAGCCTCTAGTTAGTAATATCCGGATAACGGTGCTAGCACGATCACTAGGGGTTGGGAAAGCCTCAACCCATCAAGTAAAATGATCCACCATCACCAGGAGATAGTTATAAACCCCTATCTTAGGTAATTTCGTGAAGTCAATCTGTATTCGTTGAAACGGGCGTATGGCCATATCACGACCCCCAGGCATTACATGGCGCATTACTTTCTTATTCACTGGCTGACAAATTGGACATCCCCGTGTACTTTGTTTGGCTATGGTGTATATTCCAGAACAATTAAAGGACCGTACAAAGGCATCAACAAGTGCCTGCGTTCCCCAGTGTGTCTGCTGGTGGAGCTGATCAATAATTTGACGAGCCAAGGCCTTATTCAGGACTTGGCATCCCTCTGCCGTCCACCATAACCCATCTGCAGTTTGACGCATTCCCTGGTTTTTCATATAAACCTCCTCTTCCTGTGAAAAGATGGGAGTCTTTTGAATCTCATGTGGGGTGGGGAGTAACAGCTGCATCTCTATTATTTTTGATAGTGCAGCCTGTTTGGCAGCTTCATCTGCCCATCTGTTACCCTGGGCTTCAGGACTGTCAATAATTTGATGGCCTCGTACATGAACTACAGCTATCTCCTCAGGTAACATAAGAGCATCTAAAGATTGAACAATTAAGTTCTCATGGATCAAATTTTGTCCTTTCCCGGTTATCATTCCCCGCTCTTTCCAAATCTTTCCGAAGGTGTGTACTACACCAAAAGCATATTTGGAGTTGGTATAGATTGTGCCCACCTTTCCCTCTAGACCCTGAAGAGCTCTACAGAGGGCATACAATTCACAGGATTGGGCCCGACCAAGTACGGGGGAGACGACCAGCATTAATCACAAGTCCTTCATTCCCATCCACTACACTATACCCACTATAACGAATGCCATCAATGCAGCGGGAAGATCCATCAATAAACCATCTTTCACCCTCTCGTAAAGGTTCATCGCTTAAATCATCTCTAATTTTAGTCTGTAAATCTATCACTTCTAAGCATACATGCTCTAAATCATCGGGGACAGTATCAGAATCTGGAGAAACCAAGAAGGCAGCTGGATTCTGATCTTTATTTGTAACCAGTGTCAAATCATCCCTATCCTTAAGGATTGCTTCATACTTCAAAATTCTGGAATCAGTAAGCCACCTTCCAGCATGTTGTAAGAGAATGGTGCGGACTGTGTGAGGGGTGTGAACTATCATCGGGGCACCAAACGTAATTTTTCGTCCTTCCTCTACTAAAATAGCAGTGGCTGCAATTGCTTGCACATTCTGGCCAACCACGACAAACAGGAACTAAAATCTTTGATAGAAAGGCAACTGGTTGTCTAAAGCCTGCCCACTCTTGTGTTAATACTCCCATGGCCACACCGTCTTTCGCATTGGTATATAGGTCAAATGGCTTATTTAGGTCAGGTAAGGCCAAAACCGGGGCACTAGCAAGATGCTGTTTCACCAAAGTAAAATCTTTAATCTCCTCCTCCGTCCAGACAACAGTTTCTCCCCCTTGAGTCGCAAGTTTATCATAAAGAAATTTGACCACGCTAGAATAATTCTCAATCCAAATTCTACAGTATCCCACCAAACCAAGGAATTTCCTAAATTCTTGAGCATTCTTTGGAAGCGGGACCTGCAAAATACCGTGTATTCTCTCTGGACTTGCCTTCCTAATTCCTTGACTAACCAAATGACCTAAGTATTTAACCTCAGATTGAACAAATTGCAACTTCGATTCACTCACTCTAAGACCATCATTCCCTAGAAAATTCAGTAAATCAACAGTGTATTGTTTAACCGAATCATACATTTCCCCCGTGATTAATAAATCATCAACATATTGTAGTAATTGACAATCCTCTCTCCGAGGGGCCTCATCTAGTACTTGTTCCAAAACTTGGCCAAACAAATTTGGTGATTCAGTAAAACCCCGGGGAAGGACCGTCCACCGGTATTGGTTTTTCTGTCCTGTAAAAGGATTTTCCCACTCAAATGCAAACATGTCCCTACTATCTATTGCCAAAGGACAGGTCCAG
This sequence comes from Narcine bancroftii, assembly GCF_036971445.1. Lineage (NCBI taxonomy): Eukaryota > Metazoa > Chordata > Chondrichthyes > Torpediniformes > Narcinidae > Narcine > Narcine bancroftii. The sequence continues at coordinate 49,691,029 of NC_091470.1, read as the reverse complement.
AAGACATCTTTGAGATCAATTACACTGAACCACTTACTATGGGGATCAATCTTACCCATCAACGTATAAGGGTTAGGTACAACCGGATAATGGGTAAGAATAATTTTGTTTAACTCTCTCAAATCCTGTACTAATCGGTATGTACCATCTGGTTTTTGGACAGGTAGAATTGGAGTATTAAAAGGTGACATACAGGGTTTGAGTATACCATCTTTCACCAATTGGTCAATTACTGGCTGCAGCCCCTTCCGGCCAGCCATAGGAATTGGATACTGTTTTCGTCGAACAACCTGGTCAGGGTCCTTTAGAGTAACTTGCAGGGGAGGAACATCTAACCCTCCTCTATTGCCTCTTTTCGCCCATACCCTAGGATTTATTAGTCCCCAATCCTCCTCCGTCAGTACATAAAATTGAACCCCGATACCTGATCCCTTTGGTCTTGTACCGATAGCCAATTGGTCCTGTAAATCACGTCCCAACAAGCAAACCCCAGCTTGGGGAACTAATAAAATATCCTCTGTTACAATTTTTCCTCCCATTTGTATCTTTACATTCTTTAATTTAGGGACCGCAAAATCTCTCCCCCCGACTCCCGAAATCATCACCGTTCCTTCTGTAGTAACACACTCGGGCCGTCATACAATACTAGACTGGGCTGCCCCAGAGTCTACTAGGAAAGTCATTTTGTCACCGTGGGGTCCTACGCTTAAACTTACCAATGGTTCTCCGTGCAGCCCCATGGTATGTATTGACTGAGAACCGTGACCCCCCTATTCATAATCTGCCTCCATCAATGCGTAAGATCGCGTCTCCCAGGCCCGCATCGGGCATTCCCTCTTAAAGTGTCCCTCCTTTTTACAATAATAGCAAACTAATGCTCCAGTCTCCCAATTTCTGCCAGGGTCTCCACGGGGTCCCGGGAACGGTCGCCATCCCCGGAATTCTCCTCTACCCCTACCTCTGCCCTGGTCTCTACTTCCCCACTCCCAGCGCTCCTCCCAACATCCCGGAGCTGACACACGGCTCCTAACACTTCCTTGCTTTCCATCCACAACTTCCTTTACTGCCTGCATCAAAATCTTAGCCTTCCCTTTCTGTTTTTCTTCAGACCTCTGGACGTATGCCCTTTGTGCGATCTGCAAAAGCTGTGATATTCCCTGTTCATGCCAATTCTCTGTCTTTTGTAATTTCTTCCTGATATCTGGGGGTGAATTTGTGACAAAACCCAACAATACCAACTGTTCACCTGCTGGGGATTCTATATCCAACCCCCCGTATTGCTGTATGGCCACACGTAATCTAGTCAGAAATGCAGAGGGGGTCTTCTTGGGGAACCTCAAATGCCTTCTTAAAGTTCTGTCCTTTTGGAACAGACTCCTTTATTCCTCTTATTAGATTAACCCTGAACTCATCTATTCGTGTGCGACCATCATTAGTAGTTTTATCCCAATTCGGGTTTACTAGGGGAAATTTAGCTTCTCCAGGTATCGCCTCTGGCCCACCTTGGTGTTCCCTATCCCAGACTCTGATCCCTGCCTGGCGGATCATTCCACGCTCGTCCAAAGTAAATAGAGCCTTAAAGATAGACATTAATTCATCCCAGGTATATATATTAGGCCCCAAAAATTGATCTAATTGTTCTGCACATCCCTGAGGGTCTTCTATCAGAGAGGTCATTTCCTTCTTAAAATTGCGCACTTAGTACTAGTCAAAGGCACATTCACAAATCCGAGACCCCCTGGATCCCCTCCCAAGGGAACCTCTCGTAAAGGTCTCATCCAGTTAGTTTCTGGCTTATCTCCTCCTCTATGATGGTTAGGTTCCTGCTCTCTGTGAGACAAATCAAAGAGTCCTGCCCCTTCCTCCCAAAGGGCCTCGTACTGTTCTTCTGAATGACCCTCACAATCAAAGTCTCCTCCCTCTCGTGTCAATTGAGGCGGTAATCTTGCACTCTGTGAGCGAGTCATCATACCACTCCTACTTTCTCCTTCTTTCTTTCTGTGGAGGAGGAGGAGGGGAAGGTGAAGAAGGGTAAAGCGTAGGGGAGGGGGAAGGAATGGGAGCCGGCACAGGGGAAACATAAGGTGGAGGAAGGGAATGTAACACATCCCATCCCTTTATTTTGGGTGCAGAAGGTTCCTTATCCTTCTTATTTCTAAATTCCTTCTCGCTCAAAATCATCTGATCAGACAATCCACTAAGCCAACAGGCTGCATATTCTCTACTCTCGGTATTATCTCCTTGATTTTGGTAGAGCCAGATGTTCAATGCCTGACACATCCAGTCCTCGTCGGATCTGAACTTTGGCCAATATACCGCACTCCCCTTTATCGGATTCTTAACCCATTCCTGACAATACCTGACCATGGTCTGCTTATCCTTCTCATGGGTTTTCCCCGCACCCCAATTGGATAACATTAATCCTAACGGATTATGTTTTGGTATCTTATTCCCCTTTCCTTCTTCAGGACTTTTTCCCTTGCTACTTCCTCCTCCCATATTAGCAGGAAAATAAAATTCCTCTTACCGGAATCCAGTAGCTATTCCTAGCGCGCTTCCTTAATGTCCTCCCGTCGTTTGTTCTCAATGCCTCTTCTCGGATATCACTCGCTTCGTCCTCTGACTAGCTACTCGTCGTCCGGGAGTCCAGCTGAATCAGCCGGGGTGCACCTACCCCCGTAGTCAGGTGCTCTTTCAGTGGAGGGAGTGCGATCCCGGACGACCCCCCAGTTGTGAGAAGCAGAGGTGCCTTCACAGATTTCACTCGAGACAAAAATTGAGAACAAAGAACATTTATTATACTATTACAACAATGCAAAGTTGGGTGCTTCCCCTTACCCTGGGAATACACACTGATACGGGGGCTTACCCAACTTTTTATACATTTCATTTCAGTACAGAGGTACCTTCCCCCTTAACATTCTTCTGCCTCCTGGATTGGTTTAGCATTAGGTAATTGTCTACATGTATTCTAACTTATCAGTTTCTGTGTCTTCCTGCAAACTTGTTTACCAGGAAATATCATGTCTTTGTTCTTTACTCATTAATCAACCCCCAAGACTTGCTTAATCTATCTACTTGCTATCCTGTTTTGAAGACCCCTATTTTATCATACTTGTTTAAACCTTCCTCACATTCCAGTATCCCTTCACCCCGATTTAACCCATCATACTTCATTCTTAATTAGCACTTACTTGACTCCTCACATTCCAGTATCCCTTACATCGTCATACTCAGATTTATCTGACTCTACTTCTTCCTCGGCTTGTGTCACATTTGCACTTGATCCAACTTTGGATTCTAACAAACTTGTAGCAGGTGCAGGTGATTCTACGGATCATGTCAAACGACGTGCTCCAGCCTTTTCATGGAGAACTTGCTCAACTTCTTGGCTCCCTCTACCTCCAACTTTGGTCTCTTCTGTCCTTCAGCTCCACTTTCCACCTTTTTCTTGAAGAAACGTTTCATGGTCGGGTGGGCGGGCATTGGGGATAAGATCAAAGCGGCCAGGCTCTAAGGTTAGATGTCAGGCAGCGCCGCAGCGGGGACAGGATCAGCGGTCGGGTCGGCGGGCGACGAGCACGAGGCGAAAGGCGAGGATCTGCTCTGTTGGGCTCAGCTTGGGAGTTCGAGATTGGGCGGGCAAGGACAGCGGTGCCCCTGCTGCCCCCTCCCTCCTTAAGTGGCGCCCAGGGCACACGGTCTGGCTGCCATACACGAGATACCTCTCTCAGGGCACTAGGATCAACAGTTTTAAAGGGCATGGTGGGGCGTGGGGGGCAAGAAGTAAGATAGAATTCGACTGCAGAGCAAGGGTCAAGAAGCCATCTGGCTAAAAATCGAAATCTCACTCAAATTAGAGCGCAGGGCCACACTTCAACCTCCTCTCAGGAAGGAGATGCTGCGCTGTAATTATGGGTTAAGACGAACTTTCTCACTGCACCGCGGGACACATGGCAAACTTGAAATGAGACTTGTTTTTTTGGATTTGGTGAATATAATAACTCACCATTTTTAATGGTGAAATAGCCATGGAAATGCATCTACTTGTCGCAATTGCATTTTGAACTGGAAATTGTCATCTGCAGTTTCCTTTTCCAAACGAGCTTTCGCTGCGAAATAGGCGGCCGTCTGCCTACAGTACCACCTCCCCACCGATAGGCGGGAGTGCTGCAGAATGAGGGGGGAAACGTTCAGCACGCGTCGCCTCTTGTTCACTCAGCGTCGGACAAAGGGGACGGGAAGGGGGGCTGGCGAGCGGCCGCTGCACGACTCGGCCGCGGTGTGCTCGAGCCTGTTGCCCGTGGCCCGGCCAGGAGCCCTCGCCCTCGCCATGGAGGCGGACATCCTGGACACGCTCAACGCCCTGGGGTGAGTCGCTGCGCCGCCGGTCCCTGCTGCCTCCAGCCGGACCTGGGCTCGGTTCATTATGGAAGGGGAAACAACGCGCCGAATTTTCAGAGCGACGACGTTGCAAACGGCGGCAGGAAAAGGTGGTTCGATCCAATGCTGGTGTCGAGCTCCGGACTCCCCTGTCCTCCTGGCTGCGGAAGGATGTTCAGGCTATGGAGCCAACAGCTCAAGGCCATGGAAATAGACGCTTGGCGGGAATTTTCTCTGGGGAAAAACCCCATCTGGGTTTAACTTCATGATGGGAATTCAAACTCATCAATGTGCTCATTGATTTGTGTTGAATGATTTCTCATCTGGTTGCGATCATTTTATGCTCTTCTGGAGAAGATTTTGGTTTTGTCCTGTCTGTGGGGGACTATTTCGAAGTATTTTATTTTCGTTAAGAGCACGTGAAATAGGAGTGGACCATTAGTCCCTTTCACACCGCCGATTGCGTGCGTGTGGGTTCACCGGCTAATTTAGCGGGTCTGTTCCTGGTAATCATGTGTGGTGTGAAGCGTCCCAAGCTGGCAGGGCGAGTTAAATTCAACTGGGCTCTGACACTTGTTTGGGGGGGGGGGGGGGGGGGGGGGGGGGGGGGGCAAGTGTTGGAGCCTGGCTGAGTTATAACTCACCAATCTCCTTCTTGTGAAAGCACAGCATTGTCACTGCTGGGGGCAGGGACCCCCCCCCCCCCCCTTAAAGTGCCAGGTTGCTGATTAACCAGGTAAATCATGGTGCAGTAGGAAAGGCTCCTGAGTGCAGCATGCCCAGTAAGTTTACCTGCTTCCAAGGAGGTTTGGCAGGGTGAAAGGCCGAACTGGCCGGGGACTTCACTTATCTGTCTCTTCCTCACCAACCCTTGTGATGCAAAATCTGATTCTTAAATAATTTTAATCAGGCTCTTTCTGCTTCCCTGAACATTGAATTCCACAGATTCACTTTTCTCTGGGAAAAGCAAGTTACTCTTCCATCTCTATCCTAAATTTGCTGCACTGAATTTTGAGGCTATGTGCCCCAGTTCCATTGCTGCCTCTATTTTATCCATTCCTTTCATAATTTTATTTGTTCAAGTTTATTTATTATCCAATTGCACAAGTACAACCAAAGGAAACAGTTCTTTGGTCCTCAGTGCAAAACCTGCAAACGCTCATACAACCAAGTGATGTATATGCAAAGTAAATGTTACATATATAAAAATAAATAGATATTGTTTAATAAATAGGGGAGACTCCGATGGATAGTATGAACAGTTCAGCCTGGTGTTACTGGCTCTGATACTCCTGTATCTCTTTCCCAAGTGGAGTAGCTAAAAGATGCTGCGTAGGGATCCTCAATGATTTTTGCATGCCTTGAAACAATGATCCTGATAGATCACATCCATAGTGGGGAGCGAGGCCCTTCTCTGTCACTCTTATGGTCCTGTTAACCATATAACCATTTACGGAGCGGAAACAGGCCATGTTGGCCTTTCGAGTCCGCACTGGTTCACTGATTTTGTGCGCCCTCTTCAGTGAACTTGCACTTTGCTTTAGTGCACAGAAGTACCTACCACATTTGTCATGATTTCTTTGGCCTTTTCAAGCTCCATTCGTGCATTTACAATGACTTTCTCTACATCCTGTATACGATTATTGGATCGGTCAGCCAAGTCTTCAGTATTATCTACAGTATCCTTTATGTTTTGCAGACGTCCCCACTGAGTGGATAGAGTGTTATTAATTTCAGCCAAGCGGTCCATGAGACTTTTGTCGTTTCATTGGCCAATCATATTTGAAGGGAAGCAAATGAAAACTGCTTCTGCACATTGAAGTACAAATTCTTGAGCACTGTATGTGCTGGCATACAGAATGAACTGAAACCTAAAAACGTCATCTTAAAATGAGTCGTCCCATCCATACTGCCTTAGTGAGTTGTACCCTTTTTGTTTGTACGAGTTCTGTATTAAAATCAATTAAAAAAATTAATAAGGGTAATCCTACACTGGGTCTAAAATCAGAACCTTCCCAGCAAAGACTCAACACTGCTCCATCTTTCTGCCAACTCCAATGTAATCTCGCTCATGCCCTGTTAATTATCACCGAAGTCTCAGTGTTCCTCCACGGGGTCCATCCGCTCAGTCCGATTGTTGTTTGGCCTCTGATCCAATTCACTACAGCAACCATCCACATGTGATGCATGTAGTAGCAGAAATAGTAGCAGGAATAGGCCATTTGCCCCATTGAGCCTGCTCCGTTATTCAATAAGATCATGGTATTCAGTAAGATCATGGCTGATCTGATCGTTGACTCAACTCCACCTACCTGCCTTTTACCCATATGCCTTAATTTTTTAAAATTAAAAATCTATCTAACTGAACCTTAAACATGTTTAATGAAGTAGCTGCAACTGCTTCCCTGAGTAGAGAATTCCATAGATTCACTACTCTCTGGGAAAAACAATTTTTCTTAATATTGTCTTAAATCTACTCCCCTCAGTCTTGAGGCTGTGTCCCCTAGTTCTGGTCTCACCTACCAGTGAAAACAATTTTCCTGCCTCTTAATCTATCTATCCTTTTCATAATTTCAGAATGCTCTCAATAAACTTCCTATAGAAGGTTGACATAATGGTGGCCAGTAGCCTTGCCTGCTTCAGTCTTCTCAGGAAGTGCAGTTGTGTCTTCCTGACAAATGAGGACATGTTTGTGTCCAAGATAGGTCACTAGCTAGGTGGGCTCTGAGTAACTTAGTGTTTTCTATTCTCTCCACTTCCAAATTATTAATGTATAGTGGAAAGTGGTCATTCTTGGTCCTCTGCAGTCCACAATCATCTCCTTTGTCTTGTCTGTATTGAGACTCGGATTGTTCTTCTCCCACCAATTCATGAGATTTTCCACCCCTTCTCTGTAGAGTGACTCATCATTGTTGCTGATGAGGCCAACTATTGTTGTATCATCTGCAAATTCGATGGCTCTGTTGGAGCTGGATCTGGTGTTGCACTCGTGGGTCAGTAGCATGAACAGGAGTGGGCTCAGCACACAGCCCTGAGGTGTTCCAGTGTTTGGCGTGGCAATGTTTGAGGTTCTGCTGCTGACCTGGACAGACTTTGGTCTTTCTGTTAGGAAGTCCAGATTCCAGTTTCTGAGGGGTGTTGAGTGCCAGCAAAGAGATCTTCTCCACCAGCCTCTGGGGAATGATCATATTAAATGCTGAACTGAAGTTAATGAACAGCACCACTCCCAATAAGTGGTGGTTCTGCCTTGCCCACAGGAAAAAGAATCTCATGGTTGCATGTGATGTCACGTACGAGGTCTGGCAATAAATCTGAAATATGGGATGTGTGACATCGTTCTCCAGGTGGGTCAGAGCAGAGTGGAGGAACAAGACTATTGCATAATTGATGGAATGATTTCATCTGTAGGCGAATTGAAATGTGTCCTGTGTCCCTGGGACATTTCATCACCAGACATTCAAAGCATTTCATAATGGTGGGGGGGTCAATGCCACAGTATGGTAGTCATGGAAGCCTGTTACTGTTGTCCTCTTTGATACCGCAATGATGGTGGCTGACTTGAAACCCATGGGGACGTGGACTGCTGTAGTGAAGTGTTGAAGATCCCCGTAAGGACCTCCATCAGTTTATCTCTGCAGTGCTTTGGTACCTAACCAGGTATGCTGTCTGGTCCAGCTTCCTTGTGTGGGTTCACCTTAGATAGGGTTCTCCTCACATTGGCCGTCACTATTCAGGGAGCCTGTTCATCAGGGACACAGAGCTTTCTTTGGCATCAGCCTGTTCTTCTCATCAAACCGTGCATAGAAGATGTTCAGTCAATCTAACCACCAGGAAGTAGCCTGGCTGGTGGAGAGAGAAGCTGTCCTTGTCAGATCCTTCCTGTAAGACAAATTTCAGATTTATTGTCAGAGCACACACATGACTACATACAACCTTGAGATTCTTTTTCCTGTTGGTGAGGCAGAATTACCACTTGGTAGTGCAAAAAAAACTACTCAAGTAAACATAAATGTAAACAAACTGCAATACAGAGAGGAAAAAAATGAAGTGGAAAATTAAGAGTCTTTAAGTGAGTTTGTTTTTTTTAAACATTTTTTTATTTTTCACACTATGAACCATATTGACCAAAATACACATAAACATTTCCCTCTTGAATATACACAGTGTCATTTTCTCCCCTTTTTTCCCCCCTCCCTCCTTCCCACTCCCCTCTCCACCCACTAAACGTTCAACATATACAATACATTAAACCCATTAAACAATGTCATCACACAATGAAAATAAACAAGAAAATTGTGTCATTTACTTTTACACACTGGGTCAGTTCATTTCGTCGTCTTCTCATTCTGTCATTTTAGGGAGTGGAAGTCTGCGGTAGGATCTCTCTGGTGTGTTCCATGTATGGTTCCCAAATTTGTTTGAATACTGTGATGTTATTTCTTAAATTACATGTTATTTTTTCTAATGGAATACATTTATTCATTTCTATGTACCATTGCTGTATTCTCAGGCTATCTTCTGATTTCCAGGTTGACATTATACATTTTTTTGATACAGCTAAGGCTATCACAATAAATCTTTTTTGTGCTTCATCCAAATCGAGGCCAAGTTCTTGTATTACTTAGAAGAAAGATCTCTGGATTTTTTGGTATGTTATTTTTTTGTTAATTTATTTAAAACCTGATTTGGATCTTCCCAAAACTTTTCCACTTTCTCACATGCCCAAATTGCATGTACTGTTGTTCCCGTTTCCTTCTTACAGCGAAAACATCTATCTGATACTGTTGGGTCCCATTTATTTAACTTTTGGGGTGTGGTGTATAGCCTGTGTAACCAATTATATTGTATCACGCGTAACCTCGTGTTTATTGTATTTCTCATAGTTCCGGAGCATACCTTTTCTCATGTTTCATTCTTTATCTTTGAGTTTAGATCTTGTTCCCACTTTTGTTTGGGTTTACAGCTTATTTCATCATTTTCTTTCTCTTGCAGTTTGATGTACATGTTTATTATAAATCTTTTAATTATAATTGTGTCTGTAATCACATATTCAAAACTGCTTCCTTCTGGTAACCTCAGCCTGCTTCCCAATTTGTCCTTCAAGTAGGTTTTCAGTTGGTGGTATGCAAACATTGTTTTTTTTTGAAACTTTATTTAAAGATTTTATTACATGAATAAAACAAAGAAATTACATTTAAAGAAAAATAAAAATAAAGTAATTATTGCAACACAACATTAATAACCTAACTTACCCCCCCCCCCCATATATACGGCCACTAAAAAAAACTATATATATTAAAAAAAACTCCACCCTTCCCCCCAATAAAGAGTGAAGAATTAATAAAGTTAGTAATATTGTATATAAAAACTCACAAACAAAAGAAAATGACAAGTAAAAATATTAATAAAAAAGTTATCAAATCTAAAATATCACACATAAAACTTATTTAAATCAAACTTGATTGCAATGGAGTCCACTTCAGCTTATAAAAAGACATCTTATCTTGAATTGAAAAAGATATCTTTTCCATAATTAAACAAGACTTCATCTCTAAATACCACCTATCTAAGGTTAATATATTTTTATCTTTCCAAGTAAGCGCTATACATTTCTTAGCCACTACTAAGGCTAAATAGATAAAAGAAATCTGATAATCATTTAAGCCTAAATCAATTAATGATTGCATATTCCCTAATAAAAATATATCAGGATCTAATACAACATAGATATTATATAAACTATTAAATATAGATTGAATACCTTTCCAAAACTTCCAATCGATCACAAAACCAAACTATGTAAAAAAAAAAAGTATTAGCCGTCTGATCACAACGAAAACAACAATCTACCTTGCTAAGACCAAACTTTTTTAATTTCTCTGGTGTTAAATATAATTGATGTATAAAATTATAATTAATCATCGCTAATCTAGCATTAATCAATTTCCGAATACTATTCTGACAAATTTCCATCCAAGCTTCTTCAGCTATTGTAGAACCTAAATCTTTTTCTCTTTTCAACTTATCTTTATCCCAATCTGTCTTGTTTTCATTTTCTTGTAAAATACAATACAAATCAGATATATACCCCTTTTTTGGTATGGAAAGTACATATTTCTCAAAACTAGTTTCAGGCAATAAAATCATATGTTGGCCACATACCTGTTTTACAAATGATCTTAACTGATAATATACAAATACAGAATTTACACTAATACCAAATTTCCTTTGTAATTCCTCGAAAGAACAAAAACATCCTTCAAAAAACAATCTGATCAATTTTTTATTCCTTTCCCATTGTTTCAAAGTAATATTGGAGACTGTAAAAGGAACAAGTTGATTATTATATAATGGCAATCGCCCAGACCATTTATTTTTAAGCCCCAATTTATTAAGTTTACTTGTCCATAAATTCAATAAATGTTTCAATATTGGTACATCATAAGTTTGTAATAAATTTTTATTCCATCAAAACAAAAACTCATGTGGAAATTTTTCTAAAATAACTGCCATTTCTATCTTTACCCAACTAGGTGGATCCTCCGTATTCATTTATGCACTAAGAAATTTAAATTGAGCTCCCTCATAATAATGTTGAAAATTCGGTAATCTCAAACCTCCAAATTGAAAATCCCACATCAACTTTCTCATTGCTACCCTCGGAAATTTCCCCTTCCATAAAAAGTCTCTAACTGCTTTATATAATTCCTTAAAAAAAACTTTTTTTTAAAGTATGCAAACATTGTTATACCATATTTGTACTTCATTTTTTCAAAAGATAATAAATTATTTCCCAAATAACAATTTTCTATTCTTTTGATCCCTTTTCTCCCATTCTCTAAAGGAAAGGTTATCTATTGTGAAAGGAATTAGTTGATTTTGCGTCAATATTAATTTTGGTAGTTGGTAATTTGTTTTTTTCCTTTCTATGTGAATCTTCTTCCAAATGTTGAGCAGATGGTGCAGTACTGGTGAATTCCTATGTTGCACCAGCTTTTCATCCCACTTATATAGTATATGTTCAGGAACCTTCTCCCCTATTTTATCTAGCTCTAATCTGGAATTGAGTTTGTTGTTGAGCAGTTTGATGGTGGAGGGATAACAGCTGTTCCTGAACCTGGAGGGGTGAGTTTTGTGGCACCTATTCCTCTTTCCTGGTGGTAGTAGCGAGAACAAAGCATATGGTGGGCAGTGTGGAGCCTTTTATTGAATATTTTATTTAAAAGTTTTAATCGTACATACATTCAAATATATTTCAAAATATAGACATAATATATTGAGTATCAAATACATCGTGACAATAGCCCTTCCGCCACAAGAAAAGATAAAAATAGAATATATAAAGTATAGAATAGAAAGAAAAAAGAAAAAAATTGAGTGGACTGCTGAAGTGTTAAAATCTATCTAATCTAAAATTCATATCTATTTTTATTGTTAATGGGATTCCATGCTGGTCTTAGAGACTAAGAAGAACATTTAGAAATCTAAAAAATTTAAAATTTAATCCTTTTATTTGTAGATATGGGTGTCAAATTTGTAAAAGTATATAATTTTTTCTTAAATTATATGTAATTTTCTCAAGGGGAACACAACCATTCCATCGTTCCAAACTTAAATGTGAATCTGATTTCCAAACAACTGTAAAACATTTTCTGGCCCCTGCTAATGCAATTTTGACAAATTCTATTTGATATCTAGTTAATTTCAATTTAAGTCTTAACCCTATAATGTTACCTAATAAAAATAATTCTGAATTTTGTGTAAGTTTGGCTCCTGTAATTTCTAAAAAATGTTCTAATTCCAACCCACAGTCTTATTATCACAAGACCATGTTGAGGGTTTTTAAAAAAGTTCTCATCTCTTCTCCACATCTAAAACACTGATTTGATAAATCTGATTTCAATTTATTTAATTACTGTAGCATGAGGTGTAGCTGATGTAAAAAAGATTACAGTATGTTGTACCAATCTATCTTACATTTATTGTATTAGTCATGCAGTCTCGACATAAATCAACCTAATTCTTCTCATCTAATATCACATTTAAGTCTGTCTCCCATCTTTGTCTAGATTTATGAATCCCTGGTGTGGGGGTCCCAACTTGAAGTAAATGATACATTGCCAAAGTAAATTTCTTTGTATTTCCCTTAATTGAATCTCTATATCACTACACTTAGGTTTATACATTGTTGGACTCAACTTATCACTAAGGTATGCTCTAATCTGAAAATAGAAAAGTATCATATTATTAATAATATCATATTCTGAAGTTGTTCAAATGTTATCAATTTCCCTTGATCATAACAGTCTTCAATATATCTGATTCCTGAGAGACCAAATTTCAAATATTTTATTATCTAATCTACAAGGTCCAAGTCTGCTATGAGTCAAAGGATTTCTGAGAGAGAAATGACTTCTTATTCCAATTTCTGTGTTCATATTGTATGAGCCCAGAGGACCCATAAACCCAACAGCAATAGAAATTCACCAAGACAAATGGTTACTTAAACAAAAGTTGCTTTTAATTTTCTTTAAACATAAAAAAGGCGTGGCAAGGTGGCGTAGAGTCTAGACGTGTAATCTCGACCTCTCTGGCCAGACTTTTAAGAACCCGTTTTTAACTCTTTGTTTTCCAGTTTAAACTTTTTAAAAACTTAGTTTAAAGTATTAAGGAACTGTTATGGCCATTAATTGTAAAAAGATTAAACCTCAAGTGCAGAAGAAACTACATTTTCGGAGTGTTAAAGATTTAGGGCCTAAACAGCCTGCTACAACTTCAGCTTTAATTTCTTCTGTGTCTAAACTACAAAGATTGCCTGTGGGAGCTGAAAAATAAATGACTACTACTCACCAGGAGAAGGATATCGCTGGAATTACTTGTTCTCAGGAGGAAGGTGCGTGTTCCCAAGAAGTGGATCCTGATTCTGGCAGGGAGCACGCAGGAAAATGACTCCATTGTTTGAAACCACTCAGGCGGTACTCCAACCTGAAGAGCTCAGTCTTATCCGTGAGTTATTGAAACAACAGCGAGTTGTGGGGGGAGACCAGCATCAATCTGAGGAGGTCGGGGTGTCGTCGCTGGGAGTTCAGACTCGCAGTAAGACTGTTAAAATGCCTGCTGTTAAGCTGCAGCAGGAGCTGCAGTTACCTGGTTCTGTCACTACGTTAAAGAAAGCAGGTTTGAGTCTTTCTGAATTACAATTTAATCTGTTAAATTCTGTCACTCAGCTGATAATGCAAAAGTTGGCTCAAATGAGGTCAGAATTCACTACAGTTAATGCACGTGTGGAAGCATTTTCTGAAGATTTTTTTTAAAATTCACTCTGCTTTTTTGGAATGTAAACAGCAAGTGGCCTCTAATACAGAAAAGGTGACGGAGGTGGAAAAATCCGTTAAAGAATTGCAAGAACGTGAGAAGGAGTTAGAGAGGAAAGTAGACTATTTGGAGAATCAAACCAGAAGGAATAATGTGAAGATTGTTGGTTTGCCGGAAGGTATGGAAGAACAAGATCCTCTTCGTTTTTTTTACAGAATGGATCCCACAAATATTGGGGCAAGAATTTTTCTCTGGAGGCTTGGTATTGGAAAGAGCTCATAGAGCCTTAAGAAGAAGACCTCTGCCTGGTCAATCACCGAGACCCGTGATAATTCGATGCTTGAATTATTTGGACAGAGTAACAATGTTTCGTCTAGCAGTGCAAAATGCGAGACAACGACAAGCTCTGTTAATGATTCAGAATAGTAGAGTTTTTTTCTATCCTGATTTGAGTCAAGAGGTTATTCAGCGTCGGTGTCGATTTAATCCAGTTAATGAAGTTTTGTGGCATAAAGGTTATAAGTCTACTTTTCGCTATCTGGCAGTGTTGAAGGTGTTTTGTGGAGACTTTCAATCTCAGTTTTTTGAGAATGAGCGTGAAGCAATGATTTTTGCTGATTCGTAGACGTAGTCTACCATTGTCTCCTAAAGAAAAATCTGGTTGTTCTGGAAATGGAAGAAATGGGAATGGAAAGAGTCTAACTTCTCTTGAAATGGGGTCACTGAGTTTGGAATCTCTTGGATGAATAGAAGAACTATCTTTTTCTTACTTTATTTTTATGTCATTATGATGTCTTGTTATTCTTTGTTTGGCTGGGGAGGGAAAGATTTGCTCTATGTTCTATTAGTCATCAGCCACTGGTGGGTGATCCACACCCAAGTTTGGTTTAGGGATTACTACCTTTTGGTAGTTTTTTTTTAAACTTTATTTATTTTTTTTTTCATTTTCATTTTGTTTAGTCTTTAATTTGTGGTTTCTTCTCCTATTGGAGGGCCTTTTTACGATGATTTGAGTTTTTATATATCGATATTATTAGTTCTTAGTAATATTAGTAGATATGTCAAAGTTGAGGTTTGCTACTTTTAATGTTCGAGGTTTAAACAGTCCGCGGAGATTGGTTTTATTTTTTCCGAGGATGCTTGGTCAGATATTTGTTATGATAGTGTAACTAGACTGATAAATGCACGTTATGCAATGATTAATTATAATTTTTTACATCAATTATACTTAACACCTGAAAAGCTTAAAAAAATATGGTTTTCATGAATCAGATTTGTGTTTTAGATGCGGTAACACTGTTGGAACTTTTTTTCATGCGGTTTGGCCATGTGTGTGTGTGTGTATATATATATATATATATAATATACACACATACATACATACATACAATCTTTTTGGAAGAAAGTACAATTGTCTCTGGAATACCTGTATAAGATTAAAATACCTTTAGATCTGACAGTATTTTTATTGGGTAGTTTCCTCTGAAAGGTCTTGGATTAGATAAATTTCAACTTGCTTTTGTATATTTAGCATTAGCTAGTTCGTGGAAAGATACGAATATGATTAATATTAATAGATGGCATAATGAGATGAAATATTTTTTAATAATGGAAAAAATCACATATGTTTCACGTGATAACTGGTTTTTTTATTAAATGGTTGTTATATTCAGAATATTTACATTTTGATTTACATTGATTAGATCTTAATATGTATGCTTAATTTTTCTCTAATTTTTTTTCTTTATGGCTCTCCTTAGGAGAGTTGGCTGAAAGGGGGGGGTTTCCTTTTTTTCTCTTTTTCTTTTTTCTTTTTTTCTTTTATATATAAAATATATAGTTCATGCTTAGTTTATTATATATGTTACTTATTATCTGTATTTTGAACGAATAAATAGTTTTTAAAATAAAACATAAAAACAGGATCAAACTTTAACTTATTACTATTAACCTAACCTTACTTAACCCCCTTCTAATTCTAAGTGCACATGTGGGTAATGTGTATATGTTCAGGAAAGTGCTTGACAGTCCAATCTCACTTCTCACTCCTCCAAGTTCACTGGTATCAGGCCATTCTTGTACTATGCGCAGAATTTAACATTTATAAATTTTCACCTGTCTCTGGTGCTTACAGGTAAATGGTTACCACTCAGCAAGGTTCTTGATGGTTTCAGAGAGAGAAATTTGTGCTCATTGGTCACACACAAACTGATTGCCTCCAACCAGTAATTTCAATGTCTTGCGGAAGAAACTTGCCTCATTATGGGTTTTCCAAACGATAACCTCTTCTTCCAGGTCACCACGGTGTTCCTCTAGTTTCCCTTATTTCAAGAGAAACACTAGCCAGCCATTTCCTCTTATGAAATACCTACAAGGGTTTTGAACAGGTTGAATTCAGAACTCACAACCCGTCTTCAAAATTGTGCTTTAACAAACCTGCCAGTTTGCCATGTTGCAGCCTCAAAAGCCACTGTAGAACTGTCTTCTCACTCTCCAAAGAATCATGTTTTTTTTCTCTTTCTGTTTGCAAAACCATATGACCCCTCTTCGAACAGCAAACTGCATCCAGACAGATTGCTGCCACTAGAATCAGTTTCTTGAGTCTGGCCATCTGTTGCTTTAAAGACAATAGTCCATTTATTTCCCACCATCAATCCAGTTCAATTAACATCTACTTGTGAAGTCTTCATAGGTATTCTTCAAAGTTTCTGTAAAGTCACTGTGGACGTGACGTCTCTGCTTATGCATAGCTCTTGCATTTCAAATGAGATGTCTTTTGTCAAATCTTAATGTCTGTGAAGTGATCTACTCTAAACCCCCACAATCTATCTCTTAAAAACATTTATATATAATATAAAATATAATATAACCTGTAACAGTATCATGCCAAATTTTAATCATATGTTTCAATAAACTAGTATGTAGTGCATGCTATGACAGTGCGTGAAAGCAAGACTGATTTATTGACCTCCTGGTGGATCTTACTGTTTCCCGCCATGCGGCCTGCAGCCCTTGAAGAAAGTCCATTTAACTGGCATGGCCCTTGCAGGATCGCCATATTTGGACATCATTTTGTGTGCCAGGACACCTACCGGATAGCTACCCACCAAACAATTCCCCCACCCCCCCCCCCCCCCCCCCCCATCCCCCAAAGAACCGGTAAAATCCTGGCACTGTCCTTGGTTCTGGGCAGTCTGCCTCTGCAGCGTGGAGGTGGTGGGTTGATTGGCTGGCTGGTGTTCAGAGGTGGTCAATAGTAAATGTTACCTCCTTGCCACTGATGTCCAGCACACATGCAGCACCGTTAGGCCTGACCACCCAGTAGGGCCCTTCATATGGCTGCTCTAGCGGCTCCTGGTGCACCCTTGCCACACGAAAACATATGTGCAGTTTCTCAGGTCTACAGGGATGAACATCTTGGGCTGGCTGTGTGATGAGGGCTGTGCTGGGGCCAACTTGCCTAGTTGTTCATTTAGTCTTTTAAGGGCTGCACATGGATGACTAGGGTGCTCTGTACACCATCTCCACTGCAGAGGTGTTGAAGTCTTCCTTTGGTATGGTGCGGATCCCCAGGAGGACCCACGACAATTCATTAACCCAGTTTGGACCTTTGAGTTGACCTTTAGGGCCGCATTAAGGTGCTTATGGAACCTCTCCACCGACCCATTGGCCTGGAAGATGGTATGCTGTAGTGTGGTGGTTTGGTTCCTAGGAGGCTGGCTCGGGCTCCCCAGGGCCCTGAAGTGAATAGTGGACCCCTGTCTGATGCCAGGTACTCCAGGACTCTGAACCAGGCCACCCATGTGTTTATTAGGGCTTGGTGCAGACCTCTGTTGAGGTTTCCGCTGAGGGACGGCCTCTGGCCAACTTGTGAGATGGACTACCATCATCAACAAGCCTGAAACGTTGGTGATGTATCTTCACCTTTGCTACATAAAGGTACTGTTTCCCTTGCATTTGTGTGTGTATTTTTAGGTCAAAAGGATGATGGCTTTAATGGATCTCTATCTTTTTTGGGTATGACAGTAATTATTAGTGTTCAGAATGATTCAGGGAGAGTATGGATTTGCAATGCCTGATTTAAAACATCCATAAACAAAGGTATCACTAAACCTTTTATAACATTCAGGTGGAAATCCATCCAGGAGATGTATTATTTTGTAAAGAACTTAGTCCTTCCTCCACCTCTCTTAAAGTAAGGGGAGTATTTAACTCTACTTGTTCAGTTAAATCTAATGTTGGTAACGTTATATGTGACAAAAATTTTTCATTTCTGTTAACATCTACCTAGGATTCTAATTTGGCATAAAATAGTTTAAAAGTTTCATTAATTCCTTGAGATTTATAACTAACAAAATGTGTTAATTGTTCTTGGGAAATGAGATAGCTAATTTGGAAAATGATATCCAATGAAGTTATTCCGAAGAGAAAAGGGAAATTTAAAAAATTAGAATGTAATACAATACAAACCTATTATAGAACAGAAAAAAAATAACAAGAACCAAACAGGAATATTATGAGTTGGGTGAAAGGGCATATAAGTACTTTCTTGGCAATTGATGATTGCTGTTGCTCTCTGATGGCAGCATTCCCTGTAGATGTTCTTGGTGATGATGGTTTTGCCTGTGATGTCCTGGGCTGTCCACTACATTTTGTAGAGCTTGCATACCACCCACAATGCAAGTTATCCCTGAGATGACTGTGATGGAGTGGAGATAGACACCCACCTCTGCAGAATGTGGATTTGCTGAGTGTGTGGAGATGGATGTAAGGATCCATGTCATGTTTCATCGTCTGCAGCAACTTAATGGAGGATTCTCTGATTTGCAGACTACTCTTGGGGACACATTCAGAGGCTGACATTCAGAGCTGCTGGATGATATTCAATTTGGTGAAAGGCGGACTTGATCTGCGTGGAACTTGTTGGTCTTTTAGGGCACAATGGCGGTGAAGGAATGCTGCAAACTGGTGTATTCCAAGCCACAGAAGTATATGCTTAGGGACGTTCTGAGGTTTGGCGCAGCCAATAGGAAGGTGCTGTAGGGAAGGTCCACAGTCTAGAGTCCATATCCCAGACCCTTGCCTACTCATTTAAACTACCTATGACTCTTTGCAGTCTCTTAGCATCTTCTACACAATTTACTTCACTGCTAATTCTTGGATAATGGTTACAATATTTTCAAAACCTGCTGGCATCTATTCATAAAATTTGATGAACCATTTAAGCTTTTGAAAATATAGAGGGTGTCTGATTATTTAGATAATTTATTTATCTTGGACTTTGATCTTTTTACTTTCTTAATTATGTATTTCCGTAAAGTTGTGCTTATTCCTCCTTTGGATATTATTTATTTGTAAATTTAGGACATATTTTGATATTCAATTTTTACCCATTTTCTTTGTATTGTAGATACAATGGACCCTTGATGGAAGAAGAAGCTCTTTTGAATGCTGTTGAGATTGGGCCATCTTCTTCAGAATTTACTGAACTGTGTGTGTGGTTATCTTCGCAAATTAAAATGTTATGTAATTTGGAAGAAAGCATAAATAGTATTAGTAGTAAGTATAATCTTCCTTCACTTCACTGTCGTTCAAGAATTGTCTTCATTCACTTTCCCTTTATCCTAAATTATCACAAAACTCCACAGGCTTGTTCAGTGTCTGGTTAATTTTAAGAAAAAAAAAATTGTGATGTATTCATTATACAGTTAAATCTCCATTATCTGGAATTCAAGCAACTGGCAGCCTCAAACAAAAGGCAAAAATATTGCAGAAAAAAAACAGGTTTAAAAAAAAAAGTTAGTTTAAAATGGGTGCCCCTAGCAGTTAGCTCACCAATCATGCAACATACAATCTCAAGCAACTGGAAAATTCACTTATTCAGCATCTACAGGAGCTGGATCCCAGAGGTTTCACTGTATACGACTTGTCTGTAAAGCTATGTATCTCAGCTGTTTATTTCTGAAGTTGGGAATGCAAGCAATTAATATTTTAGTAAAATTCCATTGTAAAATAGAATTTTAAAAAACCCCTAAAAATGAAGACAATGTACTCACATTCTTATCTGAACAGAAGTTGATATGATGGTTTTAACTCTGAGGTTTCTGCATCCAGTGACATTTATTGGGTGAGAGCAAAGAAAATATTTTCAAATTAATAGTTACACATCAATAAGTTATCTTTTTTGTCTGTTCATTCAATAGAATTCCTTTTATGTGGTTGTGATCGAATGCTAGGAAATGAAATAGAACTGTGGCAGTTTTACTAGATACTGTAGTTGGAACATCAATAGTATTGAGGATCATGAAGGGTTTGGTGCCATCCTGGTAGCTGTAGAGGAGCAATCTTGAAACATCTGTTTGTTATATAGGTGCCTAAACTTTTATCCAGAATTCCGAAAACCAGTAACCTCCAAAAACTGGCTCTTTTTTCGGTAGATGACATCTGCTCATCAAAGATGGAGTTTGGAGTCAAATGTGACCCTCATTCAACTCCTGAGTATCCCATCACATTCCATGTCAATAATATGTGGTATTATCACCTAATAAGTGGCCATTCATGGCTTGTGCCATCGCTAATCAGTGTGATTATCACTTTATAAGTGGAGTTAGGTCATAAATTAGATCAGCCATGATCGTATTGAATGGCGGAGCAGGCTCGATGGGCCATTTTTGGCCTACTCCTGTTCCTACTTCCTATGTTCCTATGTAACTCCCTGTTGGGCGCTGTCAGTGATTAGCACGATGGTTACTTTATAAGAGCCCCTCACTGTTAAGCATCATCGCAACCCAGCCTCCCAGTCGACACTATCAGCCAGAAGCCTCTGTGAAACCTATGAATGTGGCAAAGTCAGCTGCAGAGTCCCCTACGAGTAGCAGATGCATAAAAGGAAGCATCTTTCATTTACAGTTGTGCAGAAGATGGAGTTTTTGCAGAAACTTGGTGGCGAATGTGTGTCGTCTAATGGAAGATTATGGTGTGGGATCGTCCACCATAGATGATTTGAGGAAACAACAGTTGATGAAGTTTTACAGTGAGAGTGATGACCACAGACTGATGAATAAAAGGAAAACTTTTCATAGAGCAAAAAAATGTAGATATTGACCAAGTGCTTATTGTGGGTACAACAACAAATGTTACTGACTGGTCTGCTTGTAATGAAACAAGCTTGAAAATTCCACTAAGAACTGAACCTTGAGGATGAGTGTGAATATTCACAAGGTTGGGTGCAAAGATTTAGGCAGCGTCACGGTACAAAATATCTTAAAATCTGTGGTGAAAAAGCTTTTGCACTTGTTAATGCATGGAGAAATTTAACTGAAGCAACATTAAACATGCTTGGCATAGATTTTGTCCATCAACAATATTTGATGAAAATGAGCCAACAGGTGAAAACTTTGAAGGTTTTCATGTTGGTAATGAGAGGAGGATGATTGCCAACCTCACTGCCTACGCCAAAAATGTTACAGCAGAAAATGTAAACATGTTAGAGGTAGCTGACATTGAAGAAGTGCTGAATATTGATAATGATGCACCTGTTGTGCATTTTCCTTGAGTGAAGGGGAAATTGTTGAAATGGTGTTACATATCGATAAGCAGAAGGAGAGTAGTGATGAGGACAAAGACTTTATGCGCACAGGTGAAAAAATGTCCATTGATGATATGGTTAAAATGTGCAATTAGTTAATAGATGAGATGGACAACATTCATTTATCAGTGTGCATGAGATTATGGCTGTTTATTCAATTAAAAAGAGACTGCCTAGATATAAACCTGTTAATTAAACAGACAACCCTGGAAGAAGTCTTTAAAAAGAGTTCATTCTGACACAGTGCGTTTACTGCATCTGCACTGTTTGAGATGTCTTTAATGTCTGAGCCAGTTTCATTTTGAAGTTTTACTTTAAATTTTAAAAAAATGTTAGTGATATTATGGTATTTATTTATCTAAATTCATTTAACACACCACGCCCCCTGTTATGTGCGATTTTGCACTATTTTGAAACATTGTATTTGTTTAAAGGGACCGCCATTTTAAAATGATTCCGAAATCTGGAAGATTCCGAACAATGGCAGGTATCCGGTCCTGACAATTCCGGATAAAAGGTTAGGCACCCATATATGTTTTTCGTTTGAAACACAGAAATTCCATGATATTTACGTAAGGCAGGACCCCCCTCCCCCATTAAGCCGACATTTTTCCAGGTCAGTGTGTCTTTTTACACAGAAAGCCGGCATTCCGCAAGCAAAGGAGGCAGCTAGTGTAATTTTTAACGTACCGTATTTAATGGTATGTTAGACCCACTTTTTCCATCAAAAAATAGCTCAAAAATATTCCCCTGGTCTGGTATGTGAGGTTGAAATTAGGATGAAATTGTGAGTAATGCTGCTGGTCCCCGCACTAATCATGATTATGTTGAGTAAGTGTCAGGTTCGTGAGAGATGAGACTAGACACAAGGGTCTGCAATCAAACGTTACTTTTATTAACCTACAACAATTAATAGAGGAGTGTGGGAAAATCGTAGTGGGAATAAAAAACGAGCACAATGTATGCGTAGGAAAATTCATGCAGAATTTAATAAAACGTGCACACAATGTGTTATTTTTAATGCTCTTTTATACAATTTAATAAAATGTGTACAATTTATAAGAGCGTGGGAAAATCTACTGCAAATATTGATATATAGCAGTGGATTTCAAACTTTTTCCACTCACATGCCACCTTAAGTAATCCATTACTAATCATCACTATCATTGGGGGCTTGTGGTGGGCTGTCAAGGGGGGTGGGGAAGCAGGGTGGTGAGCAAACTGAGAACAAACTCACAGACCTGTTTGATACCTAGGGACAGCTGAGAGCAGGGTGGTGGGAATCAGTGTGAGGGCTGGTCTTTGATCACAATGACACTCCCTAACACTAACCTCCTCTTCCTTAATATCTGATGGTTTGTTAATGACTCTCTTGAATACATTCAGTAACTGAGCATTCACACCCTCTTTCTGTAGTATCCCAGATTCAGTAACTTTGATACATTTAAAAAAAAATCTTATTCACAAATGATCAAGCCCTATTTTGAAAGACCAGCAGCCACCCCACATCTGTCCTGTCAAACCATGAATTATGTACTTATGAATTAAAGGATCTCTCATTCTCCTCCCATCAACACATGAAACAGTGAGTCTAGTAGAGGATGCATCACTATTTCACCAACAACTCATTTCATCTCCAGTTACAGCCATTTCATCTACAGCTCATTTCAGACTTTTGCATTTATGGGAGTGTGCATAGACATCTGAGTTGAGTTAAACCTCAAGTGCCTGTGTAGTGAACTACTTGCTGTCAGCCAGATTGTCTCTGCCTTTTACCTTTGCTGTATATTTGCAACTCAATCTGGCAGACTATGTGTCATATCAGTGATGTATTGGAATGAAATCTTGCTGGGTTGGTGCTGGACCCAGCCACGCTTTGTGATTGCCCTCATCCTTCTCTATGAGCAGCCCACAGCATCGGAGAGCAGGACAGAAGGCCACCATGGCAGTGGGACAGTAGTAGTATTATAAAAAAGATTTTTCCTTTTGTCCTTCTTGGATGTTTTGTCCAGTGTTTTAAATACTTACCTGTATATACACTAAAAAAAAATTGCAATACACATACACATCCTTACCTGAATTGGTCCGGAATGCCAGAAGTGCCTTTTACACAGCCAGGTTTATGGAGCTGTTACTAGGTCTGCTGCCGGGGAAAAAAAAGCCAAGACTGGAATGACCTCACAATTCAGTCTTGGTGCTTTTTAGGCAACAGGCATTCTGTTAAAAAGGAGCCAATGTCCAGGAATTAAAGGGCTGTGTGAAAAGCATAATAACCTTCACCTGGAAAGAAATAACAGTAAATTTGGGCATTCAAAACTAAAAGGGTAGGATCTTGCAGTAAATAATCTTAGCAGTGATCTTGCATCAAATTAGTACAGAGACATCCAGATTAAGAAAATGGATCAGTGGTTGAAGGATCATTATTGTAGAGTTTCATTCAATAGGACATTTTTAATTATACTGGAGCAGACAGGAGCAGTACTGCTTTGAAGGGTTGCCCTCTGAACCAGGCTCAAACCTCGGTATAAGGTGAAAAGGTTGTAGCGTTAATTAAAAATTGAAATAGTAATTTAAAAAAAAAAAACAAATTGCTTGCAAAGAAAAGTAGGAGAACAAAGTTCACATTTTGGTCTCCCAAGTAAAATATAAACTGTGAAGAACTTGTTGCAATACAGATCGATCTTGTGAACTAGGAGATGTGCAATGATGAGCAAAGAGAGTACAAAGAACATGGTTCTTCTTTCTTTGGCTTGGCTTCGCGGACGAAGATTTATGGAGGGGGTAAATGTCCACGTCAGCTGCAGGCTCGTTTGTGGCTGACAAGTCCGATGCGGGACAGGCAGACACGGTTGCAGGGGAAAATTGGTTGGTTGGGGTTGGGTTTTTCCTCCTTTTCCTTTTGTCAGTGAGGTGGGCTCTGCGGTCTTCTTCAAATGAGGTTGCTGCCCGCCGAACTGTGAGGCGCCAAGATGCACGGTTTGAGGCGATATCAGCCTCATGGAACATGGTAGTAGCTACATAAAGGGGCATAGAGGGATATTAATTTTTAGCAAGTGTATTAAGAGGAAACTGACAGCTTAAGATAGGGGTTGCCAGACTGCAGCTCGCGAGCTACATGTGGCTCTTTGACATATAATGTGTGGCTTGCGAAAATACGGTGACTGAGTCAAGAATTGTACAAGCCAGTACTCACAATCATAGTTTTAGTGGGCCTGGCTTGCAACTTAAAATGCCTTGACCACAGACTATCGCCTATCTGAGCTCCAGACACCTCGAACGTGGACTTACCACCCAGTCCCAGCCAGCTGCCCTTCAATCTGAGCTCTGGATTCCCTGACTGCCTTATCTTGCCCACCCTTGCCATTCGCTCATCCGAGCTCCCAACGCCACAAGTGCAGATTCTAGCTTAGCCCAAGGCCATCTGCCCTCCAGTACTCCAAAGCAGTGACCATGAAATTTTACCTAGGCCCCGGCCGCTCGCCCATCCGAGCTCCTGATGCCTCAAACATGGACTTAGCACCATGTGGCTCTCAAACATCTGAAGTTTATTGTACGTGGCTCTTACGTTAAACAAGTTTGACCACCCCTGGCTTAAGACATGGGCAGCTGATATTGAAATTGAAAAAGAGGTTGCTCCATTATATCAGCTGCAAATAGAATGAGACTGAATTGCCAGGTTTGGGACAAAAGCAATGAATAAGTCAGATGAAGGGCTTGTTAGAAGTACAATAGTTTAAAAATATCAGGGAAAATACTGAAAGTTGACTAATCAAGTTCTTGTCACTTTCAAAAGTATTGAAAGTTGTAAGTGAGCAAATGTTTGCTCTCCAGCTCATTGTCTTTCAGTGTTCTCTTGATTGAAGAAATGTCCCTGAGAATGAAAAAGAATCAAAGTTGTTAATAATTCCTGAAATAGGGAATCTTGGAAATTAAACATTAGAGTCTGCGTAGGGAAGTACAAGTATTAATTACCAGAAGAATTTTCGCTTCAATGTAATTGCTATTCTTTAATTTGACCTATTCCACAAAGGGAGCATGACCAAAAGCTTACCCAAAGAAATAGATTTAAAGGAGTGCTTAAGGGAAATGAATAAGATGGAATGAAGGGGCTGAGGGAATCAAGATCTGTTTGGTTCATAAAATCTTGTAGCTTATGAATTCTTTGCATTAAATAATTCATTAATAACAGTGTGCCTTAAGCCACTTCAGATCTTAAAAGGCACATTAAAAAAATAGGAGGAGCTGTGTGCTACTCCACTCTCAACCCTGCCCCATCATTCAATATGATAATTGTTGATTTGCCTCAGACCTTGGTGTTGGAATTCTCTCCTTAAAGCTGTTTATCAAAGCTTCTGGTTGTATATCCTAGAGATTTTATTTAAACAAGTGCTGAATTTTGTTTGTAACTAGTCCAGTGAAATTCCTCTGGATGTTTTATAGAAGTTTCTGTATAAATGGAACTTAATATTGACAGATTTAGGTAGGAAATTTAAAACCTTTAGGGATACTGTGAGAAACAGAGTACCTTCACAGAATTTGCTCGAGACAAAAATTGAGAACAAAGAACTTTATTATACTATTACAACAATGCAAAGTTGGGTGCTTCCCCTTACCCTGGGAATACACACAGATACTGAGGCTGACCCAACTTTTATACATTTCATTTCAGTACAGAGATACCTTCCCCCTAACATTCTTCTGCCTCCTGGATTGGTTTGGCATTAGGTAATTCTGCCCACGTGGATTCTAACTTCTTATCAGTTTATGTGCCTTCCTGCAAACTTGTTAGCCAGGAAATATCATGTCTTTGTGCTTTACTCATTAATCAATCCCCAAGACTTGCTAAAGCTATCTACTTGCTATCCTGTTTTGAAGATCCTTATTTTATACTTTTATAACCCTTCCTCCCATTCCAGCATCCCTTCACCCTGATTTAACCCATAATACTTCATTTCTAATGAGCACTTGCTTGACTCCTCACATTCCAGCATCCCTTCACCTTAAGTTAACCCATAATACTTCATTTCTAATGAGCACTTGCTTGACTCCTCACATTCCAGTATCCCTTCACCTTAAGTTAACCCATAATACTTCATTTCTAATGAGCACTTGCTTGACTCCTCACATTCCAGTATCCCTTACAATAGTCAACATTGTATTGTGCATGGTTGGCCATGTCTAACTAATAGAGTTTTTTTTATGAAGGTTACTAGGAAAGTTGATGAAAGAAAGGCAATGGATGTTGTCTTCATGGACACTAGAAAGGCCTTTGACAAAGTCCTGTATGTGAGGTTGGTTAAGAAGGCTCATTCACTCAGAATTTAGGATGAGGTAGTAAATTGGATAAGTCATTGCATTGCGGGAGAAGCCAGTAGTAGATGATTGCCTCTCTGACTGGAGGCCTGAGACTAGTGGTATTCTTTACAGATTGGTGCTGGATCCATTGCTGTTTGACATCTATATCTGGATGGATCTGGACCAGCTGGGAAAATGGGCTGCAAAATGGCAGGTAGAATTTAATGTGAGTTGTTGCACTTTGGGAGGAGAAATCAGGGTAGGACTTGCATGGTAAATGGTAGGGCACTATAAAATGCAGTAGAACAGAAGGATCTGGGAATGCAGATACATAATTCCTTGAAAGTAGTGACTCAGGTAGTGAAAAGAGCTTTGGTACATTGGCCTTCATATATTAAAGCATTGAGTGCAGAAGTTGCGATGTTATGTTGAAGTTGTTAAAAGATTGGTGAGGTCAAATTAGGAATATTGTATGCAGTTTTAGTCACCTATCTATAGGGAAAGTATCAATAAGATTGAGAGTGCAGAGAAAATATACAAGGATGTTGTGAGGACTTGGAGGAAGGATTCAATAGGTTAGGATTTCATTTCTTGGAATTTTGGAGAATGAAGGGAGATTTGATGCAAGTATACCAAATTATTAGGGGCACAGGGAGAGTAAATACAAGCAGGCTTTTTCCACTGAATTTGGACAAAACAAGTATGAAAGAAGATGGTCTAAGTGTAGAAGGTGAAATATTTAATGGGAACACAAGGGGGATCTTGGAGTTGTGAAGTGCAGAACGAGTTATCAGCAGAAATAGTGGATGTGGATTTCATCATTTGACGGAAATTTGGATAGGAAAATGGATGGGAGGGGTATAGAGGGCTGTGGTCCACATGTGTCAATGGAACTAGGCAGAATAATAGTTTGGCAGGGGATTGATGGGCCAAAAGGCCTATTTCTGTGCTATTGTGTTCTATGGTGCTTTGGGTGCAGGTAACTGAAGACCTGATTACCAACATTGAAGCAATTTTAAAATCAGAGAGGTGAAAAAAAAATAAAAACAGCTTTGTAGGGCAGCAAATGGCCACAGAAATTGGGAATGACAAATAGTGGAGATCCTTTTCATTAAGGAAGTATAGTAGAGCAGTTAGCCAAATGAGATATGAAGAGAAGGGGAACAGATTTGACCAAGTGAGTTCGGTAGATATTGCTTGTGTTGTTCCAATAGATATTCTGAGTTAGGGGTTGATTACAAAAATTAGAGCATATAGAGTGACAAGTAACCTGTCAGAAAGAGTGGGGATTTGTTGGACTGTAGGAGGCACATTATATGGCAATATGGCTGTATACTGGAAATTTATTAGATGTGAATAATAAATTAGCTCATCATTCTATATTGACTTTTACTCCTGTCTCCATTTGTGCAGAAAAGAGTTGGAAACTTGTCAAAGAAAACTGATGGATTGAACAGGAAGAACTGGTAGATGTAGTTCAGTGTGTGGTGTAATGCTGGAAATTTGGAATTCTCTTTCCTCCAAAAGATGTGCTTGGTGAAATGAAAGTTTGAATATGGGATTGATGGATTTAGAGCCAGAGTGGGGGAAGGGATTTAAGATATCAACATAAGAGGAAGGTAATATAGTTTGAGCAATAAATGGCTTGTTACTGTTTTCAAAACATTTTTTCTTGATTGCTGATCATTTTACTTTATAAGCTTCAAGATTGTCAGAACTCTATGAAAATGAAATTATTGACCCACTAAAGACTTCAGGAACAGAAACTCAGAGGCTACACTGCATGCAACAAACCACTATTTAGCAACAGAAACAGGATGGACAGATTGCAGAATTCTGGAAAAAGGTCTTGTGGATAGATGAGATCAAGATTAACCCTTATCAGATTAATGGCAAGTGCAAAGTGTGGAGGCGTAAAGGATCTGCCCATGATCCAAACCTCGTTTGAAACATGACGGTGGGGATATTATAGCCTGGGCACGTATAGCTGTCACAGGTACGGGCGTTCTTATATTTGTTGATGATGTAACTGCTGACAGCAGTAGCAAGATGAATTCTGAGGTGTGTGGAAACATCTGCTCAAGTTCAAGCAAATGCCTCCAAACTCATTGGACGGCACTTCATCCTACATCAAGACAATGATCCCAAATATACTGCTGAAGTAACAAAAGAGTATTTCAAAGCTTAAAAACTGCAAAATTATTGAATGGCCAAGCGAGTCACTCGATTTAATTCCAATTGAGCATGCCTTTCATATGCTGAAGAAAAAACTTAAGTGGAGAAGCTCCTGAAACAAAGAGGAGCAAAAAATAGCTGCAGTAAATGCCTGGCAGAGCATCACTGTCTTCAAGCAGTCATTGCATACAACGCATATGCAACACAGAATTAAACATGACTACTTTAACATAATATTATGGTGCTCTGAAATGAATGAACTTTGCACAAAAGAGCTATAATTTCTACATGGTTAAACCAAAATATATACAAATAACCTTGAATAAAATCTGGAATGTGCACTTTAATCACATGTGAATTGTTTGTTTGCAAATAAAGGAGCAAATAAAGGAAAAATGTGTTTGTCCCAAACATTATGGAGGTGCTGCATAAGATCAAGAACCTTGAGCTTTCCGCCTCCTGATGAGTTCATTGTGTAATATTCTGTCAAATTAGAAGGCTTTGTTATTGATGTCAATATCAAGGTTGCATTATTTCCTGCTGTCTCCAGAGAAAGCATAACCACTTACCCTGATTATTTAGCAGATTTTTTTGTGGTATTGTCCCCACTGTCACCATTGTGCAAAAACTCTAGTGGGACAGCTACATAACATAGCAGTTCAGAGGCTGGATTTTCTGAAGCGTGACTCACTTCCTGAAAATCAATTATTCTTGCCATCTGGAAAGACACAAATTATGGTGCACTGTAAGGCCTGCATGATTGAATGTGGTGTCAACACTCGAGGCTTGACTTCATCTAGAAACAAAGGAACCTGCTTGATCAGTACCTGTACCATTACCCTGAACAGTTGTTCCCTCCATCTCCAGTGCACTGTTACTGCAGTGGGTTCAAACGACAAAATACACTACCGACACTGTTGCAATAGCATGAAGGTCCAACCTCTATCATCAAGAAGAGGCATCAATCACACATGAACATGGTAGTTTGCATGTTCTCCACCATATTTCATTTCATTCTAACTTGGAATTGTATCGGTGGATTTGGACTGCCTAGCCAATAACAATGTAAACATATTGTCACTCAAAAGACTGCAGTAGTGCAAGAAGGTAGCTTAGGGATGGGCAATAACATTTCTTAAAGATGAAGCCACGTTGCGATACTTTATAGATATGTTTTTGGGAGATAAATTGGGGCAGATTTTTTAGTGTAGGTCACATACAAACTCTTCAAAACAAATGTTATTTAAAATACTGGAGCTCTGCTCATGCTAGACAGGCTGACTCCAAGAGCATTTGCAAAATCTTTGGAGAGTGCCTAAGAGACTTCACTGATGGATTGTTTACAAAACGGCAACATATGAAAGAGCTTGTCGGAGCCGCAGGCTGTCTGGAGTGGGACTTGCTGTTCTAAGAGGGTCGTGTGGTTTTGCAAGCAGAGAGAGTAAAACAGGCTTTTTTTCTCTTTGTATGTGTGTGAGGGAGAGAGAGAGAATGTGCAGTGCAACAGTCATCATCAGCAGCTGGGACTGGAACAGGACAAGCTGGAAAGTTTGTGGAAAAACCCCATTTGGCAGATGAGTCGTGAGTGCTTAGTTCAGCCTGGTCAAAGCCCTTGTGGTTCATGCAAGAGGAGAGGACTGGCTTGAAATAAGAGAAACAAAAAGGAACTCTGGTGACCTGAAAGAAAGAGGTTACCACCTGGAAAACTCTGATGGGGCAAGTTTCTTCGGCAAGACACTGAGGTGGCTGGTTACAAGGCATTAGTTGTGGATGTCCAGCGAACAACAAATCTCTCTGAAAACCAACAAGAACCTTCCTGAGTGGTAACCATTTACCTTTCAAGCACCAAAGCCTGGTAAACTTCATAAATGTTAAATTCTCTGCACAATATAAGAATTGCCTGCAACCAGTAAACTTGGAGGAATGAGAAGTGAGATTGGACTGTGAATCAAAGAACTTTTCTAAACTTGCATACACATTACATACACGTGTGCTTAGAATTGGGTGTTAAGTAAATAGTAATAAGTTAAAGTTTGATCCAGTTTTCATATTTAATGATAATTAAAAGCAACTTTTGTTTAAGTAACCATTTGTCTTGGTGAATATTCTAATGCTGCTGGTTTTTGGGGTCCTCTGGCCTCATAAAAATGTAAAATTCATAATCTATGCTAAATTTTATTTGAATATGATTCAAATATTGAAAAGTAAAAGATCAGTACATTGTCCACAGCTTCATCAATCTTTGTATCATCTGCAAACTTTCTAACCCACCCACTTTCTTTTTTATCCAGGTTATTTATATAAATCATAAACAATAGTTTGTGTCACTTCTGCCACTCTAAAATGGGCATCATGTTTGGTTCACAATGCGATTTGCTGTACTATGTTCTATTCTCTAAAATAGTGAAATCTATTATATCAAACTGGAAACAATCAAACATGGTTCAAATCACCAATTTCTTGATGCAGTGTAATTGTTTTATTGAAAAGAATGCCCATAAATTTTGCTTGAATGAACTGGTGGGGAAATGTAATTGTCCTTTTTGACCAAAGTTGTGAAAATGCTCTTCTTTGATTTGTACCTGGCTCTACAGAACTTAGATGCCCAATGATTTAGGACAAATTTGCCATATTTTATTGAATAAGCTTTGTAAAATTTGAAATGAGATTACTTAGTGACATGGGATCCATGTAATTTGATTATAAGACTGCTAATTTCAGAAGCATTAGCTAGATTTTATTTTGCAGCTCCTATTTCTGAATGAGTTTTATATGCTCCTCACATGATAGGTTATTTGGTTGTTTGGTACTTAAATTTGATCAAGCGAGATATGTAAAGTGAAATATACTCTTGGATAGTTTCAACATCTTGTCAAATATTGAATGTACTCGGACCTCAAGTGCCTGCAGAGGATAGTGAAGTCATCAGAAAAGATCACTGGGGGCTCTCTTCCTACCATGAAGGACATCTACAACACTCGATCCAGGCGAAAGGCAATAAACATTGTGAAGGACTCCACGCACCTCTCAAGTAAATTGTTCTCCCTTCTGCCGTCTAGTAGCCCTTTATGCCCAGATTGGGCAGCAGTTTTTTCCCTAGTCATCAAACTCCTGAAGTCCCAGAACAATTTTGGATAGTGTACCATGGACTGTTACTGTATACGTCTTAACATTTTAATGTGCTTAACTTCTATTCTAACTTCTGGTTATGTAAATATGCTCTGTGGTCCTGGAGAAACACGATCTCATCTTTATTGTGTGAGCATCGTATAAACAATAAATTAAAAGTTACTTGACTTGAAATGTAAGCTTCATATTCGCTGAAGTTATTTTGTAGTGAAGTACATTTTTAATTCTACTGGCTCTTACTGTTCAAGGTGCAGAAGATGTTGAAAGCTTCCTGCTGGAGATGAATGGTTTCCTAAAAGAAATGTCTTGCCCCTATTCAACACTTCTGTCAGGAGATTTTAAAGAAAGACTAAAAGAGAAGGAAGACTGTTTAAAACTTCTATGTAAGTTATTATATTCTGTCTTGAATTCTTAAAATTTCCAATGTTGTCGGTATTGTCACAAATTATTGTTGAGGGTATTCTTAGCACAAGTTATGCTTAATTAGTAAAATGTTACAAATTAAATACAACTTGTGGTAAGAAATGGGCACACGAAATAAATTTTTAGAAGTATTGGAACTGCCAGGCACTGCAATGTAGTGTATTTATAATATGAAGTATTTAGACCACATCTGGTACACCACAAGGTGTCCTCAAAATACCATAAATATAGAAATTCAGTGACATTTTGAATGGAAATGTGGAGGAGCTTAGAATGTACAACTAAATCATAGCTTGCTATATATATTATTATAATAATAGCTGCTAAATTGCTTAAATTTATACACACAAAAAAAAATTGGCAGCCAAGAATTTGGGAGATCAGATTTATTCCAGTAATAATATTAAGAGTGACAGTATTGTTTTACTGTGAAGGCATTGGGTCTAAAGTTGATGATGTTTTGTCTCACCATCCAATTCAGTTTCTCTAATCATTGTTAATGGATTGCATCAAGACTGGGAGACTCTTGCCTATTCTTCTGTCTTTCTCAGACAAGGAGAAGAGGCTAAGCTGAGCAAAATCAATCTTAAGATATTTAACTGTTCTAATAAGCTTCTATTCCAGGGTCGATCTATATTTCCTGGTTTTGTTCTATTCCTTTCTCGCATTATCACTTCACTGCCAACTTCCACCCTGATCTCAAACTCACCTGGTCCATCTCCGACAACACTCTCCCCTTTCTGAATCCCTGTCTCCATCTCGAGAGACAAGCTTTCCTCTAACTATTCCCTTCTCACAATTTCTCTGTCTCCGCATCATCAGTTTCCAAGATGAGGTCTTCCAGTCCAGATCATTTGAAATTTCTTCCTTTTTCCACAATTTTGGCTTCCCCTCCATCACCATCAACTTGGCCTTCCCCCGCATCTTCTATATTTCCTGCTCATCTGCCCTGGCTCCTCATGCTCCGAGATGCAGCAAACACAGGATTCCCCTTGTCTTTGCCTCCCACTCATCAGCCTCTGCTTTCAACACATTATCCTTCTGAATTTACCACAGAATCCCACTACCATACACATCTTCCCATCTTCTCCCCTCTTCTCTCTGCCATCCATCGAGACCACTCCCTCCATGACTCCATATCAATCACAGCCCCACCCTGGCTCCTTCCCCTGTAGCCACCACACTTGCGCCCACACCTCCTCCCTCACCACAGTCCAGGGCCCAAAAAAGGCCTTTCAAGTGAAGCGACCTTTCATTTGTGTATCCACAGGATTGATTTACTGCATCCAGTGCTCCCTTTGTGGCCTTCTCTGCATTAGAGAGACTGGGCACTGACTGGAAGATTGCTTTGCTGAACACATTCACTCTGTCCACACCAGTGACATGGATCTTCCAGTGGCCAACCATTTCATTTCTGCATCCCACTCCCTTACTCACATGTTTGTCCATGGCCTTCTGTACTATCCCATCAAAACCACACATACATTGGAGATATAATACCTGATTTTTTTTTTCCATCCAGCCAAATTTTCATTAACATCAACTTCTCTGGTTTCTGCTAACCTACTCTCCTCACTCCCTTCCCTTACCCATCTTCATTCCCTCATCTCTCCATCCCTTCCCTCTCTTTCCATCTAGTCATCTCTGCTCCCCCTGCTTGCTGCTGTGCCTTCCCTCCTTCCTCCACCTATTACCTCCCGCCTTTGCGACCACGCTCTTCCCCCACCATCCCCTTACCATTTTATTTGGGCGCCTGCCGACATTTTTATTCACACCTTGATGAAGGGCTCAAGCCCGAATTGTCAATTTCTATACAGTGTAAAGGACACTGACCGATCCTCTGAGTTTCTCCAGCTTTGAGTTTTTACTTTTGTTTACAACATTAGCATTGTAAGGTTCTTGTGGAAATCTCCGCCAGACATTCAGGTTGTTCTTTTTCTGTCTGCCACTACCTTCCTCTGAGCATCGAAATTCTACATTTTTTTCATCTTTCATAAACACTTTTACATTATTCTCTTTGAATATTTACTCTTTGCCATCAAACCCATGATCAATTGCACCCTCTCTATGCTGACCATTATGCTAAGGCTTACCCTAAATGACAGGCCTTTTGTTGTAGATGCTGCAAATTATTTGTTATATTCTGTGGGGTGAAAGGAACCAAAAGTATTTCCAAATAAACTTAATTGTTTTTTTTAAAAAATCTGTACTTTTAATATGAAAACCTACTTGCCATTACCTGTATATTGTTTTGAAAATTATAATTGTGATAATAAACAGAACTCTGGCATTTTTAATGTAAATTTTCATTTGAAGCATTTTGATTCTATAGTAGGAATTACATGAACTTTTTCCATAATGATTCATTATATAATTTATGACAAATTTCCATTTTAAAGAGTATTGATAATTTGACAGACAGAGGAGCTGCAATTGCAGGAAATCTGAAATAAAAACTTAAAAGAATGCTGTAGATCTGCCAGCATTTGGAAAGAGTGACAGTGCTTCAGATGGAAGATTCATCAGAACTTCGACAGACAACAGTTCTTTAATCTGAAATGTCAACTGCCTTTCGACAGATGCTGCTTGATCTGCTGAGTGCTTCATTAAACTTCAAATGTTTTAACTAAGGATGTATTAAATTGAAATATCAAGTTTTCTTGACTTAATATGTTTACTTACAGTATATCTATCATCTGAGCTTCAAACTGCTAGGATCCTACAGTATAAATCCTCAGCATCTAAAGCTGAAGGCAACAAAGATATTTTTCGGGAAATTAAATCGATCTTTGCTACACTGGGTTTGCCCTGTCCTGCATCCGGTGTTGCCGATGTACACCTATTTAAGCCTGTAGAGGAAAAGGTAAGTGTTGCAATTTTGTTTTTTTGAAACCTTGTTAAGCATTTACTCTGGTATAACCACTTCTATGTATATTTTGTTCTTCCAGGTGAAAAATATTATTTCCAAAACTCCCAAAAGTCATATGAGTCAGCCCTTGCTGAAGCTAACACCTAGTTCTGAACAATGGGTAAGTGATTTGTTATTAAGATGTGATTTTGCTCAGAATTATTTAGTTTTAATTACATTTGCAAGTATGTAGATAAATATAATGCAGTACAGAACCTTCAGGAGGGTGAAACCTCAAAGAGCATCCAACTCAGATGGTGTACA
This sequence comes from Narcine bancroftii, assembly GCF_036971445.1. Lineage (NCBI taxonomy): Eukaryota > Metazoa > Chordata > Chondrichthyes > Torpediniformes > Narcinidae > Narcine > Narcine bancroftii. The sequence goes on along the minus strand of NC_091470.1, from coordinate 49,655,549 downwards.
TGGCTTTTACCTTACAACCAGTGTGAACCAACTAGCTAGAATTTTTGTCGACATCTTCAACTTTTTGTTACAATGGTCAGAGGCCTCCACCTGCTTCAAAAGGACATTCATTATTCTGGAGCAAGGTAATGTGCCTCAGTGGCGATGGACCGGCGGTATTGACTTCTATCTGCAGGAAGTTCTTTGAGAGGATGATTATGAAGCATGTCAAGTCCTATCTCAGGAAGTCCATAAGATACAGGAGAAAAAGTAGGCCCTTTGGCCCGTCAAGTTCTCTCTGCCATTCCATCTTGAGCCTCTGCGCCACTCCCCTGCCTTCTCCCCAAAACATTTCGTGGCCTGACTATTCAGATACCTATCAATGTCTGCCTTAAATGTACCGAATGCCCAGGGCTCCACAACCACTTGTGGCAGCAAATTCCAGAGGTTCACCACTCTGTAACTAAAGAAATTTTTCTGTCCAGGCGACGTTGGGACCTTCCCATTGCCGGACCACAGAAAATGCCAGAAACAGGGATTGATCCCCAAGGGAACACAGAAAACAGGAAATGATACTGTGGGGCAGCACAGTCAGTATAGCAGTTGGCGCAATGCCTTTATAGCGCCAGCAATCGGGACGTTAGTACAAACTCCTTACAGTCAGCACGGGACTTGATTCAACCTTTACAGTCCCAGCGACCAGGTTCAAGTCCCGCACTGTAAGGAGCTTGTACTAACAGCGGCAGATTCAAAATGTGCTGGGCCACAGGAGTGGCTGGACCACAGAGTGCAGGATAATAGAGGTTTAACCTGTTTCTCTGTTTTGAATGGGTGCCCTTCAATCCTGAAGTTGTGCCCTCTTGTTCTTGACTTTCCCACCATTGGAAACAACTTTGCCATATCTACTCTACCAGGCCTTTCAACATTCAAAATCCTTCTGAGTTCCCAACACCACCAACCACCCTCCCCATTCTTCTGAACTCCAAGTAGTACGGTCCAAGAGTTGTCTATCATTTTTCAGATGTTAATCCCTTTCATTCCAGGAATCACTTTTGTAAAACTGCTCCGATTGGTTTCCAATGCCAGTACATCCTTTCTTAAATAAGGATTCCAAAACTGTACCCCATACTCCAAGTGAGGCCTCACCAGTGCCTTATAAAGCTTCAGCCTCACATCCCTGCATTAATATTCTATTCAGAGTGACACATGAAAGTCTGCAGGTACTGTGAAATGCTGGAGGAACTGTACCAGTTTTTATCCCCCTCACTCATTCCCAATCTCACCCCCTTGCAATGCCTGGCCCTCCATTCTCTCTTCATGAACCCAACCTCACCATCAAACCTGCATACAAGGATGGTGCTATTGTAGTAGTTTGCACCGACCTATACCTGACCGAAGCCAGACAACAACTCTCAGGCACTTCCTCTTACCCTACCAACAGGACCCCACCAAAATGCATCAAAATACTGTATCACGTACTGTCTCTGAATTCATCACTTCTGGTCAACTTCTGAGCATTGCCTCCAATGTTATTGCTTCCCATCCCCTCACTGCCCATTTATATTTCCTACAAACCCAATTATTCTGATAGACTCATCATTTTCGGCCGATCAAATTGGTATCTATTTACATCGACTCTTTTTTGTGTCCCTGGTCCTGTCCTTCCCTACACCCAGGACACTTCACATCCCCTCCATCACTTCAACAACTTCCAGTTCCCTGAACTCGATCACCTCGTTTACCATGGACATCCAATCACTATAAACCTCAATTTCCCAACCCACCCCCCCATACCCAAGGCCTCAAAGCCCGTGGTTTCTTTCTGGAAAATAGACCCAACCAGTCCCCCTCCACCACCACCCTCCTCCGGCTGGCAGAACTTGTCCTCACCCTCAATGACTTCTCCTTTGACTTATCCCACTCTTTCTAGGTCAAAGGGGTAGCCATGCCTGCCTAATATGTTGGCTACGTGGAGCAATACATGCTACAAGCCTACACAGGCAAGGCCCCTCAACTTTTCCTCTGCTAAGTCGACAACTTCTTTGATGCTATCTTGTGCACCCATGATGAGCTCAGCGACTTTATCCACTTTGACTTGGTCCACCTCTAGCAACACTCCCTTTCCTCACTCTCTCTTTCCTTATCTCAGGAGATAAACTCCTGACAAACATCCACAAACCCACCAACCCCCACAGCTATCTCAACTACACCTCTTCATAACCTGTACCCTGTAAGGATTCCATTCACTTTTCTCAATTCCTCTGTCTCGGTTGCATCTGCACCCAGGTCAAGGACTTCCATTCCAGATCATCGTAGATGTTCTTCAAACAACGTGGGTTTCCCTCTACTAACGTTAACGGCCCTTCACCTGCATATCATCCATTAACTGCATATCTGCCCTGGTGTCCTCCATCCCCACATGCAACAAGGACAGATTTCCCCTTGTCCTCAACACTAGCCTCCTCCAAGATATCCTTCACCATTTCCATCACCTGCTACATGATCTCACCACTAAACACATTCCCCCCCCTCTACTTCTCCAGGGACCACTCCTCCCTCCCCACCAATCATCCTCTTGGCACCTACCCTGGGCCCCACATGATTCAGGGCCCCAAACTGTTCTTCCAAATGAAGCAACATTTCACTTGTGAATATGCTGGGGTCACCTACTGCATCCAGCTTTCCCGTTGTGGCCTCCTCTACATCGGAGAGACTGGGCGCAGTCTGGGAGATCACTTTGACTGCTGCAATAACATGGATCTTTTAGTGGCCACCCATTTCAATTTCCTGTCCCATTCTCTTGCTGACATGTCTGTCCATGGTCTTGTGCACTTCTAGACTGAGACCACCCACAAATTGGAGGAATAACTGGGCACCCTTCAACTGGATGACATTAACATTGACTGCTCCAGCTTCCATTAAAAACCTTTCTCCCTCTGTTCCCTCTCCCTATCAACCCTCCCCCTCTTTTTTTTCCTATGTCTCCTTTCACAGAGCCAAAATCAATTCTCACTTCTTAGACAGCACAGTTGACAAAGCAGTTAGTGCAATGCCGTTACAGTACAGTGATTAGGAGCGGGGTTGGAATCACATGCTGTCTGTAAAGAGTTTATACATTCTCCCTCTGTCTGCGTGGGGTTTCCCCAGGGGCTCCGGTTTCCTTACACTGTTCAAAATTTACCGGGGGTGTAGGTTAATTGGGTGGAATGGGCTCGTGGGCCAAAATGGCTGTTACCATGCTGCATGTCTAAATTTAAATTTTATCAAATCTATTTGTTGGCCTGTACTCCTCCCCAGCCAGTCTTGTCTTTATTCTGGTGCCTTCCTGTTCTTTGCTTATTCCTTGAAGAAGGGCTCAGTCTCAAAACATCAGTAATACATCTTAACCTCCTCTTGATCCTGCAAGAACTGCTGAGATCCCCCATTATTTCTGTATTTTTTTTCTTATATTCTAGTCCTCTAGAAGTGAATGCCAATATTGCATTAGTCTTCTTCACCACTGACTCAACCTGAAAGTTAACCTTTAGGCTATCCTGCACAAGATTTGTGCCTTTGAACCTCCAAGTTCTGAATTTTCTCCCCATCCAAATAATAGTCTGTCCTTTCATTCGTTCTGCCAAAGTGCATAACCATACACTTTCCAATGTTGTATTTTATTTACCACTTTTTACCCATTCTCTTAATCTATCGAAGTCTCTATACACCCTTTCCATTTCCTCCTCACTTCCTGCCCTCCACCTCTCTTTGTAACATCTGCAAACATAGCCACAAACCCATTTATTCTGCAATCCAAATCATTAGTATACAACATAAAAAGAATATGACCCATGTGGTACACCACAGGTAAACAGTTGCCAACCAGAATAGGATCCCTTTATTTCCACACTCTGTTTCCTGCCAACGTGTTTCTCATACTAGTATCTGTCCTGTAATTCCATGGGCTTTCATTTTTGTGAACCAGCCTCATGGACAGTCCCTTTTCAAAGGCCTTGTGGAAGTCCAAATATCATCATCATCTTCTAGCTCTCCACCCCATAGGATGATGATGATGGTTCCTTTCAGTCAGTTTGTGGGGCTTGATATGTGGCTCTACAGGTCGATCCTTAGCAATTCCCCACCCTTCAGAAAGGAACAATGTGTGCATGAATGGGTTTTAGGTGTGTAGGGTTTTGCACAGGTCCAGACTCAACCTCTCGACATCCCCTCCCAGATCCAGTGACATGGTGAGATCCAAGATGGCTGAGGAAAGTTATGTTGCAGTGAATGGCCAGAGCAAGCCTTGATGCAAGGGATGCCCTTTCCGTGCTTCACGGCACGTTTGCTAAATGGCCGTTGAACCTGTGAGAGGGTTTGTCAGCCCTTTGACAGGTCTTGTTTTTCATCCTGCAGGGTGTTTAGCCACCCTCTGCACCAGGCAGGCCTGGTGGGGGAGCCAATTTAGTCAGTGGAAAAGAAACACGTGTAAGTAAAGCCCATCTTCAAAAGACCACATTAAATGGAGGATTATCACTTCCAGATTTTAGATTGTACTATTGCGCAATTAACATGCATAATTTACTTTTATTATTACATTTGGATAAGTCGGTGAATCGCCCCTCTTGGGTAGAAATGGAATTGCAGTTCTCTTTATTAAAAAAACGTCTATGTTGGCAATTTTAGGATTTTTTAAATCATTTTCCTTTTCCAAGTTAACACATAATCCACGAATGAGAAATAGGTTGAGAATTTTGGTTCAGTTTATATAATTCTTCGGATTAATGTTTTTTTTACTGGCCAGTCCAATATAGATAACTATCTTTTTCCACCATTTTTGTTGGTCGCAGGTTTCAAGGAATGGCATAGAATAGGTAATCAAAGTTTTAATGATTTCTTTATTCGAGATAATTTTGCCTCTTTCGAAAAATTATCAGCTAAATTTAATCTTTCCAATAGATGTTACTCCTTTTTAATAATTTAAAGTTATTCCTTACCAATAGAGTCATACCACCCCCTTTGATTACCTTCCTTTCCTTTCGATACTGTGTATTTTTGGACATTCAGCTCCCAATGACATCTATCCTTTAGACACAACTCCATAATGGCCACGACATCATACCTGCCAATCTGTAGCTGTACTACAATGTCATCTCACTTTATTTTTTTATGCCGTGTGTATTTAAATAAAAAACCTTTTGCCCTGTAAATGCCACTTTTTAAAAAAAAAACAACTTTGGGTCCTTATTGCACTGCAACTCATCCCCATGGCTGCAATTTTGCCCTATCTTCAAGTCCTTCCATACAAGCTTCCTACCAGATGTTTCTACTTGTGCGCAATCTGACTCTTCCTCTGCCTTTCCTCACCAACTGCTTTAGCAAATCTCCCTGCCAGGATATTGGTGCTCCTCAAGTTTAGGAGCAAATCTGCTCCACTAGTACAGGTCATTCCTTCCCCAGAAAACTTCCAATAATCCAAGAACTTGAAACCCTGCACATTTCCTCAGACACTTATTTGTCTGCACTATATTCCTGTGCTTATGGCACTGGGAGTAATCCAAAGATTACCACCTTGAAGGTCCTGCTTTTCAGCCTCTTTCCTAACACCCTAAACCTACTTTGCAGGATCTCTACCCTACCTTAGCCTATGTCATTAGTACTAATATGCACCACGACCTCTGGTTGCTCGCCCTCCGATTAAGCGTATTCTGCAACTGCTAAGACATCCTGGACCCAATCATTCAGAAGGCAACACACTATTCTGGAATCTCTTTTGTGGCCGCAGAATATCCTATCTGTTCTCCTAATTATAGGGCCCCCTATGACCAGGGCTATTGTCATAACAGGTGCTGTCTCACTTACCATCCACTCTGTGCAACTGTGAAGAAGGCACACAAATGCCTCTGCTTTCTCAGTAGTCTGAGAACATTTGCCATGTCGTTGACTCCTCTCTTCATACTTCTGCAGGTGTACAGTAGAAAGTAAACTGACTGGTTGCATCGCACCCTGGTCTGGGGATTTGACTGACCAGGAATGCTGAAAGCTCCAGAAGGTAACAAACTTAGCCAGATTCATTACAGGCTTGTTACCTCCCATCCATTGAATGCAATTATACAACGTACTGCCTCAAGAAGACAACCAACATCATAAAAGTTCCCATCGCCTTGATCATAACCTTTTCTCACTGCTACCTTTGGGCAGAAGGTACTGAAATCTAAAAACCAGCATCTCTTTCAAGAATGGTTTCTTTCCAACAGCTATAAGACTTCTCCCCACCCCCCCCCCCCCCCCCACCCAGCCTCAGGTACATTAATCAGTGATTCTTCAACACCGCAAAAGGGCTGCTGCACTGCTTAAGATTTTTTTTTGCGCTGGGATAACTGAATATTTATCGTCTCTTTTAATTTATTTAAGTGTATTATTGTAGGTGTTTTGTTTTACAAAGTACATGTTCAGCTACAACAAGTAAGAATTTCGGTGCATATGTAAATCGTACAATGTATAAGACAACAAATGCAGTTTCAGTATTTTGTATGCATTGACATCTCTTAATCAGCCCTTGCATAAATGGCCATTAATGTATGTATTGAGGTAATAGACAGGTATTAGGTGGTATATTGAGTTAACTGGTGTACATTCACAAGACACCGGATCTGTGTTTGATGTTACACGTGGAATTTTAATCATTAGTGATTTTAATAGGTTTTGGAATAGGGGATCTTGATTGGCAGTAAAGTGTACATGCATTTTTTTCAGATACGTCTAAAATTATAAAGTGTCATCTCATCTGTTACACTGTGAAACTATCATGATGATAAACTTATTTTCATGGTCAAAATTAAGAGCAAAATAAATAAAATCCATTAATGCAAAGGTTTGTTTTTCCTGTCATCCTTCTGAACGTGTAAGTGCAAATTTATTTTTGAGAGTTCATTGAGGAAATACACAAGAATAATCAGGAATCAGTAGATATATTGTACAGTTCTAATATTTCAGAAGTTCTGATTGTAAAGGTTAAAATGTTGTGTTTTTGATTTTTGTTAATTTTGTGCCTATCCCTTTAAGGAAAAGAATTGTTTGTAGTGTTACTATAGTTACTATTATGTCATAATATCCAGGTGTATGGGGCTTGCTTTCATTCTTCAAAGAATCCTGACAGTTGTAAGCTGTTGAGATGCTTTGAATTCATCTTAATTCATTTTACTTTGTTTATTTCTTATATATGTTTAAAGTTGAATATCATTATCATTATACAGTATGCTTTGTTACTCATCATTATGAAAATATAAATGAGAAGTTTGCAAAATGTTTATACGTTATCAACAAATTAAAGCTACGTACAGCTGCAACTACGAAGTTTGATTTATTGAATTAATAAGATGGTAATTTGGAATATTGTCGCTTATGTTTCTGTGAAGATGACGTTTTGAAATTGGGAAATACTAGAAATTGGCGAAGTGTCTATATTCTTATTCAAAGAAAAGTTATGATTGTGAACTTTGTTTGGAAGAAAGGCTCGTAATTTGTCTGAAAGAACTCAATTTATTAGGCATTTAAGCTTTGAAGAAGTTTAGTTGTCTGTGAGAAGATTCCAGAAGCCTCTATGAGAACATGTCTGTCTGGAAAGGTCGCCTGTAACCTTGAGAGATAACATAGAGCTCTGGTTAGCTGAATCTGGCAGGAGATGATAAAGCCAATTTGTGGAGTAACACAGAAACAAGCTGCAATCCTCTTAAAGGGACCACACAAATACAAATTTGTTTACATTTACATGGAACCAGGAAGCCAGAAGAAGACAGGCTGCAGTGTGAAGAACCCAAGATGGAGAAGTTGTTTCATCGGGCTAAAGACCTTGAGCAAACCGCTCCTTTCAAAGAAATGTTTGATCGCTGTTTAGGCCAGCATGACGGGACTGACAACACTTGGCAGCATTGAAGAAGCAGCCTTAACTACAAAGCAAGAAGAAGACTCCAATGAGGCATTGAATGCCTCATTTGCTGACTTAAAAGTTAGTGGAACTGAAACAGATGAATGTACATTGCAAAGCCCCACTGGTGCTGTACCAAGCGAAATGCTGAAGATAGGGACTCAACCAGCAGTATCTGAAAGTTCATATGTGAATCCTGATGATACTATTTCCAGGGTTATGAGTGTAGGAAGAACTTCAAAGTCTTCAAAGGCATCCAGAGTAAGTACAGCTTTATGTGCTTCAAGCATATCAGCTATGCATGCTAAGGAACAAGCAGACTTGGGTACTATCGAGACACAATGCGAGTGGTTGGAGAAAAGACATGCTTTAGAAGATAAAGAAGCTGAAATGTTGACTCAGCCACTAAGGCAAGAGGCTGAAATGAAGACTCAGCCACTAAGGCAAGAGGCTGAAATGAAGACTCAGCCACTAAGGCAAGAGGCTGAAATGAAGACTCAGCCACTAAGGCAAGAGGCTGAAATGAAGACTCAGCCACTAAGGCAAGAGGCTGAAATGAAGACTCAGCCACTGAGGCAAGAGGCTGAAATGAAGACTCAGCCACTAAGGCAAGAGGCTGAAATGAAGACTCAGCCACTAAGGCAAGAGGCTGAAATGAAGACTCAGCCACTAAGGCAAGAGGCTGAAATGAAGACTCAGCCACTAAGGCAAGAGGCTGAAATGAAGACTCAGCCACTAAGGCAAGAGGCTGAAATGAAGACTCAGCCACTGAGGCAAGAGGCTGAAATGAAGACTCAGCCACTGAGGCAAGAGGCTGAAATGAAGACTCAGCCACTGAGGCAAGAGGCTGAAATGAAGACTCAGCCACTAAGGCAAGAGGCTGAAATGAAGACTCAGCCACTGAGGCAAGAGGCTGAAATGAAGACTCAGCCACTGAGGCAAGAGGCTGAAATGAAGACTCAGCCACTAAGGCAAGAGGCTGAAATGAAGACTCAGCCACTAAGGCAAGAGGCTGAAATGAAGACTCAGCCACTAAGGCAAGAGGCTGAAATGAAGACTCAGCCACTGAGGCAAGAGGCTGAAATGAAGACTCAGCCACTGAGGCAAGAGGCTGAAATGAAGACTCAGCCACTGAGGCAAGAGGCTGAAATGAAGACTCAGCCACTGAGGCAAGAGGCTGAAATGAAGACTCAGCCACTGAGGCAAGAGGCTGAAATGAAGACTCAGCCACTGAGGCAAGAGGCTGAAATGAAGACTCAGCCACTGAGGCAAGAGGCTGAAATGAAGACTCAGCCACTGAGGCAAGAGGCTGAAATGAAGACTCAGCCACTGAGGCAAGAGGCTGAAATGAAGACTCAGCCACTGAGGCAAGAGGCTGAAATGAAGACTCAGCCACTGAGGCAAGAGGCTGAAATGAAGACTCAGCCACTGAGGCAAGAGGCTGAAATGAAGACTCAGCCACTGAGGCAAGAGGCTGAAATGAAGACTCAGCCACTGAGGCAAGAGGCTGAAATGAAGACTCAGCCACTGAGGCAAGAGGCTGAAATGAAGACTCAGCCACTAAGGCAAGAGGCTAAAATGAAGACTCAGCAAGAAGAACGAAAAAGATATTGCAGAGAGAAAATTTAAAAAAAACGGATCTTGAGGAACAATATGCTATGAATATGGCCAAAGTAAAAATATTACCTCTGGCTTCTGCAAGATCTATCACTCAAAGTGAAATACCCAAAAAGGGCTCACATCTAACATTTCAGAAGATCAATGGGTACCGCAGCCACGAGAATTGAGTATTCTTGAGCAAGTAGACACGGTTGGCGCTGCTAGTGTTCGAATGTCAATGACTAACCCTGTGGAAAGGGCTAGCGACATTCAATCTTTTCCGAGTGCACGATTTATGAATCTTCCCAAAAGGAGAGCATTTCAACCATGCAAATTTATCATACTCAACAATTGATGTATCTTCACGTTGCTGAAGAACCAGCAACAAGTCAAGGATCTCCACCAATGCCATCACTTGCATACCAAGGATCCCCATTAATGCCATCAGTGACAACTCAATGTCCTACACCTATGGCACCAGTTCAAGTTCCATAATGCTCCATTCACAACAAGGCAACCATTCACAACCCATGGGACAAGGCAATATATTATTGCTCATAGCAAAACAAAATGAAATTTCTGCTATGTTAACACAGTAACAAGATTCATATGGTTTACCTAAGAAGGAAATTCCAGTTTTTAATGGAGATCCATTACAATATCTGACGTTCATGAAATACTTTGAACCTCACATTGAAAGTAATATCAAAAACTCTAAAGATCATTTGTATTAGCTGGAACAGTATACTGGAGGACAGGTGAAGGAGTTGGTCAAAAGTTGCCAATATATGGAGCCAGACCAAGGTTTTAAAAGGGCAAAAGAATTATTGTGTCGTCATTATGATAATGAACATAAAATCACAAAGGCCTACATAAACAAGATTCTTTCTTGTCCAGCAATAAAATCAGAGGGCTCAAAGGCTTTACAAGCATGTACACTCATTCTGAGAGGATGTTGTAACGCTATGGGAAGTAGTGTGTATTTGCAAGAGCTAAATTTGCTTCCTAATTTGTCAATTATTGTCAATAAATTACCTTCTTATAATGAACCAAAGTTGCTGAGCTTAAAATTCTTTCTGAAAGGGATGTCACTTTTGGGGATGTTCTACAATTCTTGGAATGGCATGTATATGCTTACACCATGCCAGTATTTGGAAATATTAAGGATACTTCAATAGTTCCCAAAGATGTAAAGGTATCTAAATCATCATCTCAACAGAAACCAAAGGAAAGTAGCTTTTTTTTTACTGCTGTGTCAGATACAAGCACAAGAAAGAACAAAGGAAAAAGAAAATCAGACTTCAGGAAAGCTATTTGTATTGCAAAGATAAGCATGCTTTAGAAAAATGTTCACAATTGGAGAAAAAGTCGTATGATAAGAAATTAACCTTTTTATAGAAGAATGGAATATGTTTTGGTTGTTTGTGAACAGGACACATCAGCAAAATTTGTAATAAGCGACTCAGTTGTGTTTAAAGCATCCCAAGTTACTGCATACTCAACGAAATAAAGTTGAGAAAGAAGTCAAACAATCTGAATCCAAGACTAAAGACACAGTCAAAGAAAATGCCTCAGCTTTGGTTCAGACAAAAAGCCTTACTGAGGCCTGTGACAAAGCTCTCTCAATAGTTCCTGTACAAGTTAAATCTTTAAAAAAAAAAGTCATACTGAAGACTTGCGCATTTCTTGATCCAGGAAGTACCGCATCATTTTGTACTGTTGAATTAATGAATATACTTAATCTTCATAGTAAAAGGTCACAAATCATGTTGAAGACAATGAATGATGAAAGGAACATTGAAACTAATATAGTTTCAGGTTTACTGATTGCTGAATTGACTAGCAATGAATTTTTATGATATTCTAAGTGTATATCCTCAGAAGACTATGCCTGTGGATGAGGGGAATATTCTCTTTCCGGATGATATCATACAGTGGGATCATCTAAAAAAAAAAGTTTGTTTACCCAATATTGATGCTAAGATCGAGCTGATAATTGGATTAGATGTACCAAATGCTTTTGAACCATGAGAAGTAATAAGGAGTCAAAATGACAGACCTTGTGCCGTGAGAATGTTGCGTGGATGGACAATTCATGGACCATTAGGAGGAAAAATGAGTAATGATGTCTCAAATATATTCAAGAACCTTCAAAGGGGGACAAACAGTTTCTGGATTTAGTTTCAAATTCTGTTAAGCATGTTGATGGTCATTACTGTACGGCATTACCCTTGAAGAAAAGAGAAATTTGTATGCCAGATTATAAAATAATTGCAGAACAGCATTTGCTGAATTTGAAGAGAAAATTTAAAAGAAATTCTTTCATTTCGAATATACCAGTGTCATGTCGGATATGATAACCAAGGGTTATGTGGAAAAAGTATCGGAAGATATCTTGGAATGTAAAGATGGTAGAAAATTGTATTTACCTCATCATAGAGTTATGCATTCACAAAAGGAAAAACTTAAGTAGTATTTCATTGTGGTGCATCATTTCAAGGAGTTTCATTGAATTCTCAACTTTTACAATTTTCTACAATGGTTATGGCGGCATAATAGCGATTACATTAAAGATGTGATTGAATACAGAATGACAGTTCCTTTATTTGGAGCATCTTCGTCACCAAGTTGTGCAAATTTTGCTCAGGAATATGCTGAAGATAATGAAGAGTAATTTTATTCTCAAGCTATAAGCATCAACAGAAATAATTTCTATGTTGATGATTGTCTTACTTTAGTGGTTTCAGAAAAAGAAGCAATAGATCTTTACCATGAGTAATTAAAAAGAGGTTTCATCCTTACGAAATGGATTAGCAACAGTTGAGATGTGTTGGCTGTTGTTCCTGAGGCAGAAAGAGGAAAAGGGATGAAGCATCTAGACTTGGATTGCAACGTTCTACCGGTTGAAAGAATTTTAGGAGTGCAATGGTGTGTTTAATCTGATGTTTTCAAATTCCAAATTGTTTTGAAAGAACGACCTTTGACAAGAAGAGTTATTCCTTTGATTGTAAGCTCAATATTTTATCCTTTGGGACTATTGGCACCAGTAGTATTAATAGCCAAGAAAATTCTGCAAACATTTTGCAGAAGAAAATTTGATGTGATGAAACAATACCAGATTCCATCACACAAAATTGGATTAATTGGATTGAGAGTCATGAAATGTTTGAAAGTTTTGAAGTCAATATATGTTTTAAACCTTCAGACTTTGGAATTGCCACATTGGCTCAGTTACACCATTTTGCTGACGCAAGGGGAGGTGGTTATGGTACTGTCAATTATTTAGTACTACGAAATAACCAAGATCAGGTACATTGTGGATTTATAATGGGAAAAGCCAGTCACCATACCTGAATGAATTGACTGCTGCTACTATGGCGAGTAAAATTGTCACTGTGTTAAGAAGAGAATTACAGATGAAGTTAGCAGATTCTGATTTGAACTGAAAGTACATCAGTGCTTAAATACATTAATACAAAACCATGAAGTTTCATACCTTTGTGGCTAACAAAATTAGTGAGATTGAGATGGTTTTGCATGCTAGTCAATGGAGATATGTTAAAACCGTGGATAATCGAGCTGACATGGGTTCACAAGGATCAAAAGTTCAATTGTTTCAGTAAAGTGCCTACACTTGGGTGTTTGATCCTCAATTTCTTTCACAATCTCGAGAAGAATGGCCTCAAAATCCAGAAGAGTTAAGAATTTTCAATGGTGGATCCAGAAATAAAAAACACTATCCAAATATCTAATGAGAATTATTCGATTATTCAATTAATTTGCTATCATTCTTCATGGTTTTGTTTGAAAAGGGCTGTACCATGGATTCTTAGATTAAAAACTGTTTTTGCATCATATCAAGAAAGAGAATCTGAAGTCTCGAAAGAGCTGTTATCTAACAGTTGATGAATTGGTGAATGCTGAATTGGAGATAATTCGTTTTTGTGAGAGAAAGGTGTTTGATAATAGATATAAAAGTTGAAGAAGAATTTCAATGTTACAAAGCCAAGTCATATATACAATCTATATCCTATTCTTGTAAATGATATATTGAGAGTAGGAGGAAGATTGGAAAAAGCAATAATACCAGAAGAAGTGAAACATCCAATTATATTAGCTAAGGAATTTCATATTTCTGAATTGTTTGTCCGATATGTACATGGAAAAAAAAACCAGGTCATGGTGTTTTTAATCACCTGTTGTCAGAATTACACCAGAAATATTGGATACTTAGTGCTTCAACATTGATCAAAAGAATTATATCAAAATGCATTTATTGTTGACATGCAAATGCTAAACCTGGACAACAATAGATAGCGATTTCTCACAAGACAGTGTTTGACTTGATGAACCCCCATTTACATACTTGGGAGTTGATTACTTTGGTCCTTTACAAGCAAAACGAGGAAGAAGTGTTGAAAAAGATACAGAGCTATTTTTACCTTTTTGATTATGAGAGCAATTCATATTGAAATAGCATTATCACTTGATACAGACTCTTTTATTAAAGTTCTTTGACGTTTTTTCACCAGGCGCAGTCAAGTAAAAGAATTACGTTCTGATAATGGATCTAACTTTATAGGAGCTCAATTAGAGTTACGAAAAGCAATTCAAAATTGAAATCAACATCAAATTCATGATGCATTACTTCATAAAGTAATTAATTGGATATTTAACCCACCCACAAAATCACATCATGGAGGTGTGTTGGAAAGAATGATCAACAAAATTCTTAATTACATTTTATATAGTCAAATACTGAATGATAACAATCTTCAGACAGTATTGTGTGAAATCAAAGCTATTTTAAATAGTTATCCAATAACGAAAATTTCTGTCGATTCAAATGACAATGAGGCGCATACACCAAATCATCTCCTATTTCTTAAATCTAAACCTTTAATGCCTCCAGTCCAATTTCAGAAGGAACATATTTATGCCAGACGCAGATGGAGACGAGTGCAGATTATTGCAGATTTATTTTGGAAAAGATGGGTTAAAGGATATCTTTCATTATGACAAGAAAGACAAAAATGGTCTAAAGCTAAATACAATTTTGTGTGTGGAGACATTGTAATTCTGGGAGATTCTGCACCAAGAAATTTTTGGTTGCTGTGGAAAATCATAGATATAGTTCTGCACAAGAAAGGTTTTGTTCAGCAAGTACGAATTAGAACCAAGACTGGTTACTTAAATCAACCTATTTCTAAAATCTGTCTTTTACAAGAAGAAAGTTTTGCTTTCTAATCTTGTATTTACCATATTTAATTTTGTATCTGTAATAGTATTATATATTGGTCATTAATGTCTATTATAATAATTAGGGGCTGGAATTTAAAGGTTAAAACTTTGTGGTTTTGATTTTTGTTAAGTTTGTGCCTATCCCTTTAAGGAAAAGAATTGTTTGTAGTGTTACAATAGTTACTATGATGTCATATGTCATAATATCTGGGTGTACAGTGAGCTTGCTTTCATTCTTAAAAGAATGAAAAAAATGCAAGTTCTCGAGATGCTTTGTTTGAATTCATTTCATTTCATCTTAATTATCTTAATTCATATTATTTTGTTTATTTCTTTATATGTTTAAAGTTTAATATCATTATCTTTATACAAGATGCTTTGTAACTCATCATTATGAAAATTTCAATGCAGTTATGCAAAATTTTTGTACGTAATCATTGAATTAAAGCCACTTTAATTCAAAAATCAAACTACGAAGTTTGATTTATTGAATTAATAAGATGGCAATTCAGAATATCATCACTTATGTTTCTGTGAAGATTGCATGGTTTGAAATTAGGAAATACTAGAAATTGGAAAGTGTCGTCTATACTGATAAAGTGCTGCATCAAAGATTATTGCAGAGAATATTGCAGAAAATAAAAACAGTGTCGAAGGAAAAGAATCTTGTGGTTGTATGATGTCCTGTATCCACTATGACAATAACTTTGAACTTTAATATATTGGCAAGGAAAGAAATTTGGCTAACAGCAAACAGAAAGCATAAATGGGCCTTTTTTAGCAAATTTACAATTTATATAAATAACTCAGATAGTAGTAGCAAAGGAATAATTGATGAATTTGATGAACAGATTGGAGAGTAAATTGTGAATTTTGAAGAGAACATTAGGAGGCATCAAAAGGAAAGGAAAGTTTAGGTGATTGGGGCAAGGTTTGGAGTGCACAGTGGGAAAATATGAAATTGTGCATTTGGGCAGGAAAAGATAGAATTGCATAAACAATGAGTGATGTTAGAGCTCTGAGATGCAGAGGATCGGAGTTAATTAGCCTGCATTTCATGCCTGTGTTTTAAAAAAAAATAGAATGCTTTCTGTGCCATCTCTACTGCAGCTATTTGCAATCAAAATTATAATGTTGCATAATGTGCCGAACTTCAGGCTGTTTATCTCCAAAGGTCTGCACTATCCAGATCTGAAGATGCGCAATGAATTTCATACCCACTGGATTTGCGTTGGGTGGTCAGACTCTAAAATAATCCTTAATTCTTGCAAGTTTTGATTTTTTTAAAGACTATAATCAAGGTCTTTGCTCTTCTCTTTGTTAATCCATGCTTTTCTTGTACATTAACCTATTGCATTGCAGATCATATTGTTCAAAATCATTAGTAGGGCATGCATAATAGAGTAAAATCCATAATATTGGTTGGATATGTCAAAAAATGTTTAAAACCGATTCACACAAAACTTTCATTCAACATAAAGAAAATCTTGATGTTATCAGGTTTTAAATTACAGCAAAACAGAGGCAGAATAACAGTAATTTTAATGTGACATAAGAATGTGGAAAAGAAAAGCACACATAGTAAATTCATCAATGATTTTCCATTATCCAATGAGAACTTGAAAGTCAGAGATTTAATCAACATTTTAAAAGATTTGAGAGAGGAACAGCAATTTGTGAAACCAACACAGCATGAAACCACACAATTAACATAGTGCAATCTGGTTTGAGAGTTAATATTCAAGTACAGGTATTCACGTGCTCTTTTTTTCCAAACTGCAATTTGGAATACAGTCTGTTTTTAGATATCAGGATGTTAAAAGGCATTCAAGCTCAGTGGCTACCTGGGATTGATGAGAATAGTTGTTGGCTTGCTGTTTCCACTCAATGGCGATGAAATGCTCATCTCAGAAAGATGTCCATATACTCATAGCATGCCAGAGGATAGAATATAGACTTTTTTCACTTGGTTTGAATTTATCGTTTCTTCATGGTATCTGTGAAAAAAGGGATACAGCAGAAAGGTGGTTCAATCAATCAAATAGAAGAATTTGTGGAGAAGGAAATGAAGGATCTTTAAAAACTGAATAAAATCATAATTTGAAAAGGCAAGTGATATTAACAAAAGTATTGGATTCAGAAAAATAAAAATATCAAACAGAATACTTTTAACAAATTCTGCAATGTTTAAATTTTAGGAGACATTTTTTGGGGTCCAGCAGTAATTGAGAAACCTCTGTACAATGAATCTCTGACGATTTTGTGAAGATTGTAACACTACATTTTTAGCTGTGCATGTGTGAATGTTATTTGCCCAGCAATAACAGCCATTTCTGCCGGCCTTGCTGTTATTACTGCAGCAGTTTTCAGAATGATAAGTTGACTTTTGGAGCCGATTGATCCTAGCTTTCAAGAATCAAAGAAATTCATAAATTTGAGAGTTGATCAATCCAAAAAGTGGTGATCTCATTATTAAAGATGTGGAAAAATTATCCTCCAATATGACTTAATTTGCGTTTTCCTCAATTAAAGTATTAAATTGGTGTTTTGCTTAGTGTTCAGGACACATTCCAAGGTTCATGAATGCTAATGGTATTGGTGCAAAAAGGGTTTGTTGTAGCACTCAATCTCTGTACATTTCTGACAGAATTGCTGTCATGAATCTGATACACATCTCTGCCCTCTGCTGGTACTCTCATTGTAATGAAAAGAAATCCTATAAACTCCAGGTAGATTAAACTAACTATGAGGAATGATGTTGGCTGCGCTGATTAATTGTTTTTAAAGGCTGGTGGTGAAGCATATCAGCTCCTGTCTGAGCGGTGACGTGGATACATTCCACTTCGCCTATCGTAGAAACAGGTCTATGGCAGATGCCATTTCACTGGCCCTACACAAAGCACTGGAACAACTGGACAGCAAAGGTGCATAGAGCAGGATGCTCTTTATCGACTACAGTGTGGGATTTAATGCCATCGTCCCCATAAAACATGAGCCAACTCCAAGACCTGGGAGTTAACACTCCACTGTGTAATTGGATCATGGATTTCCTCACCTCCAGACCATAATCAGTGAAGATTGGTAAGGACTTATCCACAATCTCCAGCAGTACTGGAGCACTACAGGGCTCTGTTCTTAGCCCCCTAATCTACTCACTTTACACCTATGACTGTATAGCTCAGTATGAAATTAACACAATTTTGCCGACGATACCATGGTAGTAGGTCGAATAAAGGAAGAGGATGAGTCAGCGTACACAATGGAGATTGAAAACTTGGCTGAATGGGGCACCAACAACAACCTTGCACTCAATGTCACCAAAACTAAGGAGCTGATTGTTGACTTCAGGAAAGGAAAGCCAGAGGTATACAATCCAGTAATCAATGGGGGATCAGAGGTTGAGAGGGTGAGGAGAAATTTCTTTAGCTAGAGGGCCGTGGATTTGTGGAATTTGTTGCCACATACAGCTGTGGAGGCCAGATCATTGGGGGAGTTTAAGGGGGAGATTGATAGGTATCTAATTAGTCAAAGTATCAAGGGATATGGGAAAAAGTCTGGATCTTGGAACAAGATGTGAGAAGTTTAGCTCAGGGAGGATTTGTGGAGCAGAGTTGATGGGTAGAATGGGCTACTTTGTTCCTTTATATTGTGATCATATTTAAGTCCTTGGGAGTCATTGACTTTTAGGAGGATTTTTTTATGGACCGAACACACCAGTGGCATTGTGAAGAAAGCATGTCAACATCTCTACTTCTTCAGGATACCAGAAACCCAGGCAAATTTCTGCAGAGGTGTGGAGGAAACTGCTGACCAGCTGCAACACAGTCTGATATGGGAACACCGACACCCCTGAGTGTAAAGCCCTCCAGAAGATGGTGGACACAGCCCAGGACGTCATCGGCAAAACCCTCTCCACGATTGAGTACATCTACAGAGAACGCTGCTGTCGGAGTGCAGCAGTAATCATTAAAGACCCACACCACTCAGCACATGCTCTGTTCTCGTTGCTGCCATCAGGAAAGAGGCATATGTACCTCAAAACTCACACTATCAGGATTAGGAACAGCTGCCACCCACTACCACCTGATTCCTCAATGACAAACTCTATCAGAGACTCATTTAAGGACTCTTAATTGTGCACTTTATTGATTTTCTTTTCTTCTCTCAGTTTGCTTATATTTGCTATCTTTTACAGTTCTTTTATTTGTTACATGTTTACGCTGTGTAGAGTTTATTTTTTGAACTACCAGTTAGAGGTAATTCTGCTGTGCCCACAGGAAAAAGGAATCTCAGGGTTGTATGTGATTTCATGTATGTAGAGTATTGACAATAAATCTGAAATCTGAATCAGCACTAGTAGGGTAGTGTTAAGTGCAAAACTTTGGTCAGAAGTTTGATATTTGGAATCTCATCTTCATTTGAATGATCAATGTGTGTAATAAACCAGATAATCTTCAAAGCATTTTTAAGGTATATTTTGACATTTTGGAGCAAAGACATAATGTTAGTAGGATAAATTGGGACAATTTTTAATAATGTATTGTTCTTGCTAGATGGGATGCAATGTAGTAACATTTGAACTTGTGATAACCTTGAGTGATTTTAATTAAAGAGAAACCTTTGGGTTGGTCATACACTTGTACTGCCAAATCAACTTTTTTTTTTCTTTCTCTTTCTTCTTTGGCTTGGCTTCGCGGACGAAGATTTATGGAGGGGGTAAAAAGTCCACGTCAGCTGCAGGCTCGTTTGTGGCTGACCAGTCCGATGCGGGACAGGCAGACACGATTGCAGCGGTTGCAAGGGAAAATTGGTTGGTTGGGGTTGGGTGTTGGGTTTTTCCTCCTTTGCCTTTTGTCAGTGAGGTGGGCTCTGCGGTCTTCTTCAAATCAAACTACTGCTATTCCATTAGTACCTTGGTCATAACTTTGGAGTGGTAGAAATGGGTTATTAATAGTTGTATACAAAATCAACTGCATCCTGAAAATATATTCTTTAAAACATTTATTCAAGCAGATTTGTCGAAAGGAAAGCTTGACTGTAATGTTTTTATGTATCCTATATTCAGATCTGTTGAATACAGTAAAAACTCTGGAATTCAAGCAACTGCAGCCTCAAGCAACTGGCAAAAAAAAACTGCAGAAAATAAATTTTAAAATTAGAATAAATAAGAAAAAATAATAGGTAAAAAATAAATAAGTTTAATATTGTAAAAATAAATGTTCTCTGAAGTAACAATCCTTTAGTGAAGATGGGAGCAAATAATCAGCCAGTGGAGTGCCTTGGTTGTGCTTTGCTAGTAGCAGCTGTGTGAATAAGTTTGAATAAAATTGCCCTGGATAAAGAGCTGGTTGATGCTGCTCGCCATAGGGGTGACACTCTTAAAAGTGTCTCCTCATTACTGCTTAAGAGTCACCCAAGTCAGAGGCTTTATCTGTAAACATGGGGGAGGGGTGTTAATTATCTATAATTTTATTGTTTGCCTTTTGATCAGCTCCGTGGAGTGGAGGAATCTGCCGATGCAGCGATGGTAAAATGTTTTTAAGAATGTGACTGAAAATAAAGTAAAATGCTCAAAGGTTTATATATTCATGCAAGTGAAGTTTGTTCAGTGTAAGTACAGTATAGTATTTTTGTCTTTTAAACTGTTTATTCTTAATGCAGGTGTATTTGCCATTTTAAGAGCAAATGTCAAGCAACCGGAAAATATACTTATCTGCATCTACCAATCCCCATAGGTGCTGGATACTAGGGGCTTTATTGTATAAAACATGATTTAACTTGCTTCAATATGGATGATAACCCACTATTGGAAAATCTTTTTTACGTAGGAGAACCTCGAGGCAATAAATAAAGCTCTCGCTAGTGAATATGAATGCCGTAGAAGAATGTTGATCAAACGTCTAGATGTGACTGTCCAGTCATTTGGCTGGTCTGACAAAGCCAAGGTAAGAATCAAAGTCTGAGGACATAAGCTACCATATTTACAAGAGCCTGCTTACTTTTGTAGCATTACTCAAAATCACGGTCAATGTCTGACTCCATTCCAACTTTCAACATTAAACATCTTTTATACATGACCTGTCGCATGTACGGGCTGAATAGATGTTAACAATGAAGGTATTTTAACATGGATCTAGGACTGTTTAATATTTTGCTGCTTAGGTTAATGCTGATTTTTCTACCTTGCTAATTGAATCTTTTACTAATTTTGCCAGTAATTGAACAAATATCGTTATAAGAATTTTGAGTAGAAGTCGGTATATTATTCACTAATTCAAGTGACATCAGAACAAGTTTGATGTTTGTAAAGTTCACTTCAATATTTGGAAAATTTAGTGAATGTAGGGAAAGACAGGCATTGATTAATGATCAACCCCTGAAATACTTGATAAAACACTCCTGTGAATTTTTCACAGATAAAATCCAATGGAATTTCCCTTTTTTGAAGTCCCTTGGGATCCCAGATGACTTGCTTCCACTCTATTTCTAACAGTTTTCAGATTGCTGAAGAGGCCAATACTTAATATGCAGACACTATCAGGTGGAGCATGTGTTTCTTGACTAGGCACGCATATGGGTAGTTTTGGAGGTTATCATTTAGAAAACCCATGATGGGGCAAGTTTCTTTGACAAGATACTGAAGTGGCTGACTGGAGGAAATCAGTTTGTGTGTTCGACGAGTAACAAATTTCTCTCTGAAACCAACAGGAACCTTCTTGAGCGGTAATCATTTAACTTTAAACACCAGAGCCTGGTGAAGATTCATAAATGTTAAATACTGTGGACAATATAAGGGATTGCTTGAGGTGGGATGTGGATGGAAAGAAAAAGTTTGAAAGCCACTGTTTTAATCATCCCTTGTTGACTTGTTATGTGCACAGTTTCACAACTCCAAAGGAAATGGGCCAATGACAATTTTTCTTAAGCCAAATATTTCAGTAACAATTGGGTCTAGAGCAATTATTCTCAACCTTCCCTTCTCACCCGCAGCCCACCTTAAACAATCCCTTACTAATCACACAGCACCGTTGGCATAGGAATTACTTAAAGTGGGATGTGAGTTTTAAAAAATAGGTTGCGTTTTTAAAAAAAATAGGTTGCCCACCCCTGACCTACATTAAACCCCCACAATCTGTCTCTTTTAAAGAGCTATTTTACCCATAATTATGCTAACATATCCCATAACAGTAGTCATGGACTGGAGATAACCCGCAAGTTATTTTCTCTTTGAGATTCTACATAAATCATCTCTGTGATTGAATCCTTGGCTTACTTGTAATGTTGCCTGTCATCAGAGCTTATTAGGGCCTTAATGCTGGGAGTGTACGACTGGGGGAGGTTGTTTTGGTTTTCTTAACTTGCCAGTAGACTTTGAGGCTTTTCTCATATTGCTCCAGCAATTTGAGATGTCTGCGATAGGTGGTCCATGTGTCAGAAGTGTACATGGCAGCATGAGCCTTAAGCTGAGTTTTGAGGTGTTGATCTAAAGCACACACTTTTCATTCCACAAGAAAAGCCAGCGATGAAAGTAATAAGCAATGTCATCATAAATGTCTGTCGTCTTTGAGAGGTAGTTTCCAAGGCAGTGAAAGCCATCCGTATTTTCCATGGTCTCATCATGGCTTTTATTGTTTCAAGGCAGTGTTGTCCAGCTGGGACAGGTTGGTAGAAGACCTCTGTTTTGTGATTAAGTGTCAGGCCCCATGTCTTGTATGCTTTATTAAACAAGTCAGCGATGACTTGGTGCTTGGCCTGTGAACATGCAAGCATGACCATCTGCCTGTGTACTCCAGCTCAATGATTGAGGTTGGAGTGACTGATTGCTGAAGACGCATGTGGAACAATTTCCTCTTTGTCCTGTAGATTACATCCCAATGCAGTGGGAAGATTGTTGGTAGTGAAGATTGAGAAAAATGTTTTCAATGTTCCCTTCTTGACATCAGTCTGCATTAAGCTTGGTTCAGTTGTGGACCCATTAGTTAAGATAATAACTTGCTTTGTAATGTGTAGCAGACATAGAATGTGGAGCATTTCCACAGGCAGTCAAAGTTATGGATGATAGTCCACAGTCCCTTTTAATTGTGTCAAAGGCTTTTGCTACTGGATCAATACCTCACCCCAGTTTTGTGTGATATTTAGTATGCAACAGTTATTCCACTTTAAAAGAAGTTGTGCACGTATAACTTCTTTACAATATGATCTTTAGCGGTCAGGTCCCCGATGGACAACTCCATGAGGAATGGACCTGAATGCTGTAAGCCTAGCAACCAATGAAACTTTTGGATAAAGTCAGCCCTTATACCCCCATCAAAAAAAAATCTAAATAATTTAAAATGTGCATTTTAAAAATTGGGAAAAGAATTATGTCCTCATTGTGTTGAAGTAAATATTTGTATTGCTTAAGTATAATATGAAACATTTGTTATTTTCTGTTGTAAAAGTAATTGAATCATGGTTACATTTCATAAAGCTGGTGGATAATAGAATTTAATGTATAAATTTTATATTTATTGAAATAAGCACCTCTGATTTAAAAATGATCTGATGTTGAGGCTGAGTGGTAAAACTGTATGTGAATAATCATGTATGTCTCTTTAAAATTAACTTGGTTATTCTCAAGCGCCCAAAAATTTTATGACAGCAGTTCATGTGCATCAACTTTGCATCTCTAGACTATAGATAAGGTTAGAGAGGAGTAAAACAGGAAAATCTGCAGAGATCATGAATGTCTGTCGTCTTTGAGAGGTAGTTTCCAAGGCAGTGAAAGCCATCCGTATTTTCCATGGTCTCATCATGGCTTTTATTGTTTCAAGGCAGTGTTGTCCAGCTGGGACAGGTTGGTAGAAGACCTCTGTTTTGTGATTAAGTGTCAGGCCCCATGTCTTGTATGCTTTATTAAACAAGTCAGCGATGACTTGGTGCTTGGCCTGCCAAAGCACAATGCTGGAGAAACTCAGCAGGTCAAACAGTACTTTGTATTGCAAAGATAAAATACAGAGCAGGCTCCCAAATAAAATGGTGGAGTGAGGGGAGGGGCAGAGGGAGGAATACAATCTCATAGGCAGGAGATGATAGGTGATTAAGAATGGTAGGGTGGGAAGGCACACCAGCAAACAGGGAGGGGGAATGGTTCTGAATGGAGAAGGAAGGGGTGGAGGAAAGAAGGCAGGATTGGGGATGAACAGGAGAACGGACTGTAGGCTAATAAAGATTCTCTTCATATTTATTCTCTTTCCCCTTCTCCATCCTACTGTTTGTCTCCAATTACCATGCTGTTGGTCATGCATATTGTTTAAGCGATACCTCAAAATGCTTGTTGACCTGGCATCAAGATACTGTACTAGTGAATTTCCCAACTCATTATGATTAATGGCATTAATTAATGTACTTCTCATATTCTGTGTAATGTACTGCTTTAGATTAAAGGGCAATACTGCTTTAGAAATGTGCACCGTACACTGTTCAAGGGAACTCTTCAAATGAGGCCAAATAGGTAGTGTTCAATAACAAAGAAATGATCAAATTGCTCTGGACTACTGCACGCCTCAACATAGTCAGTGGGAGGCAGAACCAAGTCAAATTTATTGTCATCTGCTTGTACAAGTACAACTGGATGAAAGAGCATTCTCAGGTCCTTGGTGCAAAACATGCAGGCACACAACCAGACATAACACACATACAGAGAAATAATACACACACAGGACAAATATCACAGCTAGGGAAATAAATAAATAAATGGTGTTTTGTCCAAATGAGAGTCTCAGATGCTTAGTCGTTCCTTTAGTTCTTCAACATTCTCACTGCCCATGGGAAGAAGCCGTTCCTTATCTTGGTGGTGCTGGCTCTGATACTCCTGTATCTTCCCCGACGGGAGCAGCTGAAAGTTGTGTGCCGCATAGAAGGGGTCCTCAATGATTTTGTGCACCAGGAAAGAGGAGAAGCTATGGAAACAAATCACAGAGAGCTATTAGAATGATAGAATTATAGTTGCTGGTATTTCCAGTTAACTCACTATCATCTGGGATCACGTTATCATGAAGGGCTTAGGGGCTGACATGTGAAGCATTGTAGAGGAAGTGGTCAGAGTTTAAGGATAATTACAGAAAAGCATCAGAATGTAACAGAAATTAAGGTTTTATAATGAGCAGGCTAACTTTAATATCACAAGACAGGGTTGGAAAACTAGATTGAGTAGATGTATGCAAGTAAGCTTACATCTGACATGGGAGTCATTCAAAAGTGAAGTAGGGCAACAAGCAATTTGCTGGAGGGATGCTGTATTGAATAACATCCAAGGAAAAAAAAAAATTGTTTGTGTTTTGGGCTGGAATCCTTCCTCTGACATCTCTCCCAAACTTTCCTCCACTCACCTTTAATGGGTGTCTTTTGGTATTGGCTATTACTGTCTTAGGAAAAAGGTGCTGGCTGTCCATTCTATCTATCCCTCTCATAATTTTGTATGGAATGAGGCCAAATAATCCCATATGTTTTCTTAAGTGCTTTATCTACCGTGATCCTTGGGTGACTGCTCAAGTTTCCTTAAGTGATTCCTTGTTTCTATTCCTTTATACGATGAATTGTAAATGTCCTAACCTTGTTGGTCCTCTCTTAATGCATTCTTAAATTCCATCTGCCATTTTATCTTTCAAGGTTTATTTTCTTTCTCGATGTTCCTTTTATTATCATGTAATATACATGATAAACTTAAACTTTTGGCTGCTGCAGGGCAAATAAAGATCTACCATGAGCATTGTGCCATGCCCCTATCAATAAGAGAAAGAGAAGCCAAAAATAGCCCCATCATATTCTCATTACGTTACTCAAGGCTCCAGTCAACATCTTCAAAATTGCTAATCATGCCTCCAGCATAGGCATCCAAACATTTATGTAATAAATGTAAATGATGGAAGGTGATAGGTTAAGTGGCAAAAGAGCAAAGATTAAATTGATATACTAGAAATCTGACAGAAGAAAACATTGGAAATATTCACCTGGTCTTATTGTTTTAGTGGAGAGAGAAGCAGTTAACTTTTCAGTTTTCATGTGCGGTCATCAGATCAACATAGGATCTGTTTCTCTACATTTGTGGAGTGTTTACAGTAATTTTTGAGCTTTGTTCCATAAAATATTTGTGTAGGTGTATCTCTGCTCTCCAAATCTCTTCTGGTTACTTAGCACCTTTGTTTACGCTAATATATAGCGTCATCACTTCAAAAATCAATTTCCAATTTTAATTTATCATCTCACTCAACTTCTGCTTTTTTCAGATTTCAAATTTATTGTCAGAGTACATACATGACATCACACAACTCTGAGATTCCTTTTTCCTGCGGGCGAAGCAGAATAACAGTGCAAGTCCAATTATCTGAAATGGTCAGGACCGGCCTATTTCGCATAAACAGGTTTTTTGGAAAGCTGGTCATTTAAAAAAAATAGCCCAGTAGCAACAGCAAATCGCTTGTAACAGTGTTTAAACAATAACAAACAACAAGGACATTTTTTTAAAGCATTAAAATAATGTTTAATTCTCACCAAAAAATTGCTAGCCACCACCGATCACCGACATTTCCCCACCGAGGTCCGTCTGCTGCTGCCAGCGCCGGGAGCCTGATGATGCCCCCAGTCAGTTCAGCTCGAAAAAGTTTTGGGAAAAATGAGGATCCCTGATTTGTTTCCAATAATTGAAGATTTCGGAGAGTCCGATTTCGGATAATCAGTGTTGTACTGTACCACTAATTGGTAGTCCAAAAATAAACTACGCAGCATAAACATGTAAACAAATAAAGAACTATAAACAGATAACAAATGTAAACAAACTGACTGTAATACAGAGAGAACAAAAAGAAATGCAATAAAGTGCACAAGTAAGAGTCTTTGAATGAGTCTCTGAGTTTGTCTGATGGTGGAGGGGTAGCAGCTGTTCATGAATCTGGTGGTGTGAGTCTTGTGGCACCTATGTCTCTTTCCTGATGGCAACAGTGAGAACAGAGCATGTGTTGGGTGGTGGTTGCTGTTGCCCTCCGATGGCAGTGTTCTCTGTAGGTGCACTCTTTTCATCTGCAGCTATTGTTTGCAGCAGCTCTTCTTAATCAACTGTTCTTTTCCTGACTTTCAAAGCTTACACTCTATTTTAATAATACTATCCCAGAACTTGCCACCACATAGTGACAGCACACTACAGCTGGTTTTGGTGCCCTTCAGCACCACTGCCTTAAGTTTGATCCTGACCTTTGCATTTGCCCTGTAATTGCATGAGTTTCCCCTGAATGCTCTGTTTTCCTCTTTGCATGCCAAACACATGCTTGTGGTTAAGTTAATTGGCTGCTATAAATTGGCTCTGGTGCAGGTGGGGAGAGAGGGATTGAGGGAGGCGATAGGCAAGTGATAAAGATTGCGTAAAATTGAAATGTGGGAGAATGGGTTTGCTCTGAGAATCTGTTCAGACTCAATGGGCTGATTGGCTGTTTCTTGTGTTGTGAGAAAGTATGAGTTTTATTCTCCTTCCAAATCTACAAATGCTTAGCTTTACTCAAATCTAGAATCAGTTTCCCTACCTTTCTGTGATGAAATAGTTTTTGGTCCAAATTCTGCTTCATCTTACAATGTTAGAACACTTTGGTAAAACAGAAGTTTTCAGCAACATCAATCTGTAGTTTAAGTTTATTTTCTACAATCCAAGCTCCACTCTCCACACGATTTTCAATTCCCGTGATTTGTGCCTTTAGTAATAATATTGCTTGGGAATATTCTACCAATAAATCATCAATAGTAGTAGATTAACTTTTAATCTTCCAAGACTACATCTTGGAAGTTGTGGGTGAGTGTCTGTCAGCCTTCAGCAGCGACCAGCGGAAGCAGAAAATGAAAGGCAGACAGACTCTTGCAGAACAGCCATTTTGACAGTGGGAGTGTTTGCGGTTCAAATATAGTGATTGAGCTCAGTATGGATGCTTTGGCTCAAGAGGCTTCATCAAAGTGGGCTAAGCGGGTGGGGGGGGTCACAAATAAGGTTTTCTTTTAATTGTTCGTCTTCAGACAGAGTAGTTGGCATGGCAGTTAGAGCAGAGGTACGTTCTTCTTGCAGGATGGACAATGTATGGGAAACTTTTAGTGGCCCTCATACCTACATCTCCAGCTGCATCTCCTGACTGACTACCAAGGAATTCGGAACTGTCATTGGATAGACTCTGGATCGTTCAGGAGGCTCAGATCATAGGAGTTAAAGTGATGTGGGCATACCTAAGAAGCAGGGAGCAGGTAGTTGGATGATAACTTGGGAAGAAAAAAGGACAAGGCAGATTATGATGGGTTTCCCTGTGGCCATTCACCTTATTAACAGATATATTGCTTTGGATACTGATGGGGCCATGATTGGCCCATTTATTCAGATAAAGTGATAGTATAGGAGACTCCATAAGGGCACTGATGGGTATTTCTGTGGCCACAAGACTCCAGGATGATCTGTTACCTCCTGAGTATCAAAGTCAATAATGTCTCCGAGTGGGTACAGGACATTCAAAGAAGGGAGGGTGAACAGCCAGAGGTCATGATCCATATCAGTGCCAGTGATGCAAGCAGGAAGGAAATGGTATCCTGCAGTTATTTTTTTTACATATCTATATATATATATATATATATATATATATATATATATATAATTTAAAAAAAAGACTTCTAGGTTTGTTATCTCAGGATTATAACCTGTGTTGCATGTTAGTGAGAAATAGGAGGAAGTTAGAGCAGTTCAATATCTGGCTAAGTAAAGGGTGCAAGGCAGAGGGTTTCAGATCAAATACAAATTTACTGTCATCTGGTTGCACAAGTATAACCCGATGAAACAGCATTCTCTGGTCCTTGGTGCAAAACATGCAGATGCACAATACATGCGGTCGACAAACGTATATAAAAATAAATAAATGTTAATTTGTGAATGTTAGAGTTTGGGTGGTTCGTGGAAGCAGTTCTTGGGCATTCTGTATTCTCATTGCCTGCAGGAGGAAGCTGTTCTTCATCCTGATTGTGCTGACACTGATTTGCCTGCATCTCTTTCCTGACGGGAGTAGCTGAAAGATGCTGTGGGCAGTTTGGTGGGCGTCCTCAATGATTTTGTGTGCCCTTTGCAAACAATGATCCCAGTAGATCACATTGATGGTGTGGGGGGCACGGAGACTTGAGTGATCTGCCACTTTTATGGTCCTGTGGATTGACCTCTGATCCAGTTTTCTACAGCAACTATACGCCACTGTGATCCAGTCAGCCAGGACACTCTTGATAGAGCTCCTGTAGTAGGTTGACAAGATGGTGAAGCCTTGTCTGCTTCATTCTTCTCAGGAAATGCAGTCGCTATTACACCTTCCTGACAAATGAGGAAACGTGTGTCCATGATAGGTCACATGTTAAGTGAATGCCATGAAATTTGGTGCTCTCCACTCTATCAATTGGCCAAAAAAAGTACCGCAACCGAAGACTGGGAGCAGTTCAAGATGCACCAAAGGAGGACAAAGGGATTAATCAAGAGAGCAAAAATAAATTACGAAAGTAAGCTTGCGGCAAATATAAAAACGACTGCAAAAGCTTTTATAAATATGTCAAGAGGAAAAGATTGGTGAAATCCAGAGTAGGTCCTTTGCAGTCGGAATCAGGGGAATGTATAATGGGAATAAGGAAATGGCAGACCAATTAAATTCTTACTTTAGTTCTGTTTTTACAAGAGAGGATACAAATAACCTCCCAAGGATGTTGGGAAACATAGAGACTAATGCAAGGGAGGAACTGAAAGAAATCACTATCTCTAAGGACATGGTCTTGGGGAAATTGATGGGATTGAAGGCAGATAAATCCCAAGGGCCTGATAATCTACATCCTAGGGTACTCAAGGAAGTGGCCATTCAGATAGCAGATGCTTTAAGAATTATTTTCCAGAACTCGATAGACACAGGATCAGTACCCATGGATTGGAGGGTAGCTAATGTTACCCCACTATTTAAAAAGGGGGGTAGAGAAAAAGCAGGGAATTATCGGCCGGTGAGCCTTACATCAGTAGTGGGCAAAATGATGGGATCCATTATTAAGGATGTAATAGCGGAGCATATGACTAGCAGAGAAGGGATCGGACGGAGTCAACATGGATTTACAAAAGGTAAATCGTGCTTGACAAATCTATTGGAATTCTTTGAGATGGTGACAGGTAAAATAGATGGGGGAGAGCCAGTGGATGTGGTGTACCTGGACTTCCAAAAGGCCTTCGATAAGGTCCCGCATAAACGACTGGCTTCCAAAATCAAGGCTCATGGGATTGGGGGCAAAGTATTGATGTGGATTGAGAACTGGCTGGCAGGTAGAAGACAGAGAGTTGGGATAAATGGCTCGTTTTCTGAGTGGCAGGTGGTGACCAGTGGGGTACCACAGGGATCTGTACTGGGACCCCAGCTGTTCACAATTTACATTAATGATCTGGATGAGGGGATTGGATGTAATATCTCCAAATTTGCAGATGTCACTAAGCTAGGAGGGGTTGTGTGCACAGAAGAGGGGGTCAGGAAGCTCCAGTGTGATTTGGATAAATTGAGGGACTGGGCAGATACATGGCAAATCCACTACAATGTGGATAAATGTGAGGTTATCCACTTTGGTAATACAAACCGGAGGGCAGATTACTATTTGAATGGCAATAAATTAAGAGATGGGGAAGTGCAGAGAGACCATGGGGTACTTGTGCATCAGTCTCTGAAGGCGAGCATGCAGGTACAGCAGGCGGTTAAAAAGGCAAATGGTATGTTGGCCTTCATATCAAGAGGGTTTGAGTATAGGAACAAGGATACCTTACTGCAGCTGTACAGGGCCTTGGTGAGACCACACCTGGAGTATTGTGTGCAGTTTTGGTCACCTTATCTAAGGAAGGATGTTCTTGCAATGGAGGGAGTGCAGAGGCGATTCACCAGGCTGATACCTGGAATGGCAGGAATGACTTATGCGCAAAAGATTGCGCAAATTGGGATTGTACTCCCTGGAGTTTAGAAGATTGAGAGGGGATCTCATAGAGACATATAAAATTCTGGCAGGACTGGACAGAATGGATGCAGATGGGATGTTTCCAATGATGGGAAAATCCAGAACCCGGGGCCATGGTTTGAGGATAATAGGCAAACCATTTAGGACCGAGATAAGGAGGAATTTCTTTACCCAGAGGGTGGTGAATCTGTGGAATTCATTGCCACAGAGGGCAGTAGAGGCAGGTTCATTAAATATATTTAAGAGGGAATTAGATCTATTTCTTCAGTA
Source organism: Narcine bancroftii (assembly GCF_036971445.1). NCBI lineage: Eukaryota > Metazoa > Chordata > Chondrichthyes > Torpediniformes > Narcinidae > Narcine > Narcine bancroftii. The sequence goes on along the minus strand of NC_091470.1, from coordinate 49,624,549 downwards.
TAAGGGTATTAAAGGTTACGGAGAGAAGGCGGGGACGGGGTGCTGAACTTTAAGATCAGCCATGATCTCGTTGAATGGCGGAGCAGGCTCGAAGGGTCGAATGACCTACTCCTGCTCCTATCTTCTATGTATCTATCCACTACCAAGTATTAATGTGTAGTGGAGGGTGGTCATTCCTGGTCCTTCTAAATTCCACAATCATCTCCTTTGTCGAGTCCATGTTGAGATTCGGGTTGTTATTCTTGCACCATTATCAGGAGATTTTCCACTTGTAGACATTGGGCTGGCATGTTCCATTAAAGGGAAAGGACATGGTTGGCAAGGGAAGATATTTTTGGACGACAAGTGAAATTGTGAATTTAGTCAAGAAAAAGGAAGCACATGTCCCTTGAAGTATATAAATATTGCAGGAAAGAACTCAAGCAGGGTATTAGAAAGGCTAATTATGTCCTTAGTGACTTGGATTTATACTTGCATGAAAGACCAGCGGATAATCAGGAAAGGATAGGACTTAATCCAGGACAAAGGAAGGAATTTATGTTTGGAGTGAGAGAAAGAAGGCAAGATATTAATTGAATACTTTCAATTGGTATTCACCAAGAGCAATGTAGAGAATGTTAATGTGGTTGGGCGTTATGAGATCAAGCAAAAGATGGAGCTGATATTTTTGGAAATGTTTCCAGCATCTGATAGTATAAATGCCAGGAAAGAGGTGAAAGGAAATTGCAAAGCCCTGGCAAAGATCTTTGTATCCACACTAACAAAAGACGCAGTCTTGCAGGACCGGAGAGTAGCAAATGTTGTTCCTTTCTTCAAGAATGAAATGGAGATAATCCAGGAAATTATTGACCAGTGAACTTTACATCAGTATTGGAGTGGACACGTAGGGATAGGATATGTTCTTCTTTCTCTTTGGCTTGGCTTCGCGGAAGAAAATTTATGGAGGGGTAATGTCCACATCTGCTGCAGGCTCGTTTGTGGCTGACAAGTCCGATGCGGGACAGGCAGACACGGTTGCAGCGGTTGCAAGGGAAAATTGGTTGGTTGGGGTTGGGTGTTGGGTTTTCCTCCTTTGTCTTTTGTCAGTGAGGTGGGCTCTGCGGTCTTCTTCAAAGGAGGTTGCTGCCCACCGAACTGTGAGGCGCCAAGATGCACGGTTTGAGGTGATATCAGCCCACTGGCGGTGGTCAATGTGGCAGGTACCAAGAGATTTCTTTAGGCAGTCCTTGTACCTCTTCTTTGGTGCACCTCTGTCTCGGTGGCCAGTGGAGAGCTCGCCATATAACACGATTTTGGGAAGGCGATGGTCCTCCATTCTGGAGTCATGACCTACCCAGCGCAGTTTGATCTTCAGTGTGGATTCGATGCTGTCGGCCTCTGCCATCTCGAGTACTTCGATGTTGGAGATGAAGTTGCTCCAATGAATGTTGAGGATGGAGCGGAGACAACGCTGGTGGAAGCGTTCTGGGAGCCGTAGGTGATGCCGGTAGAGGACCCATGATGTGGGTATGACAACGGTTCTGTATACGCTAATCTTTGTGCGGTTTTTCAGTTGGTTGTTTTTCCAGACTCTTGTGAGTCTTCCAAAGGCGCTATTTGCCTTGGCGAGTCTGTTGTCTATCTTGTTGTCGATCCTTGCAGCCGATGAAATGGTGCAGCCGAGATAGGTAAACTGGTTGACCGTTTTGAGTTTTGTGTACCCGATGGAGATGTGGGGGGGGGCTGGTAGTCATGGTGGGGAGCTGGCTGATGGAGGACCTCAGTTTTCTTCAGGCTGACTTCCAGGCCAAACATTTTGGCAGTTTCCGCAAAACAGGGCGTCAAGCGCTGAAGAGCTGGCTCTGAATGGGCAACTAAAGCGGCATCGTCTGCAAAGAGTAGTTCACGGACAAGTTGCTCTTGTGTCTTGGTGTGAGCTTGCAGGCGCCTCAGATTGAAGAGACTGCCATCCGTGCGGTACCGGATGTAAACAGCGTCTTCATTGTTGAGGTCTTTCATGACTTGTTTCAGCATCATGCTGAAGAAGATTGAAAAGAGGGTTGGTGAAAATCTTCGCTAGGATTCTCCTAAATAGAATAATACCTAGTGTCGCCGAAAATGTTCTTCCAGAATCACAGTGCGGCTTTCGCGCAAACAGAGGAACTACTGACATGGTCTTTGCCCTCAGACAGCACCAAGAAAAGTGCAGAGAACAAAATAAAGGACTCTACATCACCTTTGTTGACCTCACCAAAGCCTTCGACACCGTGAGGAGGAAAGGGCTTTGGCAAATACTAGAGCGCCTCGGATGCCCCCCAAAGTTCCTCAACATGGTTATCCAACTGCACGAAAACCAACAAGGTCGGGTCAGATACAGCAATAGGATATGTACACATTTGGAAAAGCATGATTAGATTACGGACAGTCAGTATGGCTTTATGCAGGGTAGGTCATATGTTACAAATTTAATTTTTTTTAGGAGGTCAGCTGGGTTAGGTAGTGGATGTTAACTTTGTGGACTTTAGTTGGGCATTTGACAAGGTCCCTCGTGGTAGGCTAATCCAGCGTGGTATCTATGGTGAACTGACCGTTTGGACTCCGAGTTGGCTTCCTCACAGATGATTGAGTACGATGGTGGATTGGTGTGATTCTGGGTTTGAGGTCAATGACCAGTGGTAAATTTATAGATGACACTAAGATTGGTGGAGTTGTGGCCTGTGCATGGGGCTACAAAGAATGCAAAGCAATATAGATCAGTTGCAGATGTGGGCAGAGCAATGTTAGATCGAGTTCAAGCTGTACAAATGTGAGGTCTTGCACTTTAGGAGGTTAAATGTCAGTGTTAATGATAGGACTATTAAAAAGCATTGATGTACAGAGGGATCTGGTGGTCCAGGTACATAGCTCCTTGAATATAGCCACATAATGAATTTAGAGTTGATTAATTAATACTGGCCTAAACAGTAAAATAATTAGAATGTGAAAGCAGAAGCATATGAAAAAAATTTGATACACCTACTGAATCAGCAACAATCATGTTATGTCCTGAGAATAATTTTCAGATGTCAGTGATAATCATAAAGTGTGAATTATAGAAATAAAAGTTAAACTCTTGCTTTTATTAGGCAAATACAGACAAAATGGCAAAAATCTATCAACCCAAAAGGCAGTCTTTATCCTTGATGTCAACTGTAACCCTGGCACACCTTCTGGCCGCTCGTGATGATTTGTCCAAGATTATGAAGACCAGCAGTGGTTCCTTAAGGCAAGGGACATCCTGTGCCATTAACAAGGTAGGCTTACTTGCATTTCAACGCTTATGAATTTGGATAGCATTTATTGAGGTGATGATATTTCAGCTAGTGCAGTTGCCACATGCGGTTCTTGCAGTGTCATGGAAATACGATACAACTCCGATTATCCAAAAATCGGATTATCTGAAATCCTCAGTTATCCAAATTTTTTGGACCCAGAAGTGACATCTGTTTAGCTCCAAAAAAAAATTTTCAGATAATTGAGGATTTCAGAAAAATCAAATCCTTATTTATCTGAAAAAAAATTTGAAGCTGAAATGGCATCATTTTGCCTCCGAAACAATCAGAAACCCTCAGTTATCTGAAAATTTTTTTGGACGAAAACTGATGTCACAGGTTGGAAAAAAATAATTTGGAATTTTGGGAAAACCTCTGAATAGAATTCTGAGTTTTTGGTGTTGTATTTATTTTATTTTGTTCAGATTTTTTTGGTGAGAATTAAACATGCTTAAAAAGCCTTCCCTTGTTGTTTGTTATTTAAACACTGTTATAAATGATTTGCTATTGCTACTGGGCTGTTTTTAAAAAATGACCAGTTATCCAAAAATATAATTTATCTGAAATAGGCCTGGTTCTGATCATTTTGGATAATTGGAGTTATATGGGAACAGCATTTGCAAATCATACTTGAGATAATATGGGGCAGTTGCATGTTAAATATGGTTTTATTCTGGGAATGCAGATTATCACTATATTTTGTGTCCTGTGCATGTAACTGAACACTTGAAACTTATTTGATAGTGGACCATGTGGAAAGTGAAAAGGATACTGCCCTGAAGTTATAATATCTGAATATCATAAAGCAAAAATGTTCAATATTTTTAATCCTTCAATTATTCCTGGGTGCTGTGGTATATGATCTTAACGCTACTAATCACAGGTAGGCTGGATTTGATACTTTGCAATGAACTTGGAATTTGGCAAAACAACAAGTGATAATGATGACAGAGTTTATTTTCTAACACAAATGTACAATGTACATATGTACAAAATTCTTACTTGCTGCAGCCAAATAGGTACTTTTTGTAAAAGAAAAATACAAATGTATACACAAAATTATTCATGTATGGACAGATAAATAAGTATTTGTATTTGTACAGTGCCACTATGCTCAGGATGTATTGAGGAATCAGAATTGTACATTCGACCAAATCCAAAGTTTCACATGTGGGTGAAGGATGAGTGTGAATGTCATAACAATTACAGCACGGAAACAGGCCATTAGGCCCTTCTAGTCCGCACCGAACCAAACACCCCTTTCTAGTCCCACCTCCCTGCACAATGCCCATAACCCTCCATCTTCTTCTCATCCATAGATCCAACCTTTTCTTAAATAATACAATTGACTCCGCCGCCACTATTTCTCCCGGAAGATATTCCATACGGCTACCACTCTCTGAGTAAAGAAGTTCCCCCTCATGTTACCTCTAAACCTCTGCCCCTTAATTCTTAACTCATGTCCTCTTGTTTTAATCTTTCCTCCTCTTAACGGAAATAGTCTATCCACATCCATTCTGTCTATCCCTTTCATAATCTTAAATACTTCTATCAAATCCCCTCTCAACCTTCTACGCTCCAAAGAATAAAGACCCAATCTGTCCAATCTCTCCCCATACTCCAGATGCTTAAACCCAGGCAACATTCTGGTAAACCTTCTCTGCACTCTCTCCACTCTGTTTATATCCTTCCTATAATTAGGCGACCAGAACTGCACACAGAACTCCAAATTAGGCCGCACCAACGTCTTATACAATCTCAACATCACCTCCCAACTCCTATATTCCATGCAATGATTGATAAAGGCCAGCATACTAAAAGCCTTCTTCACCACCCTATTCACGTGAGTTTCTACCTTCAGGGAACGATGTACCGTTACTCCTAAATCTTTCTGCTCTTCTGTATTCCTCAATGCTCTCCCATTTACCACGTATGTTCTATTCTGATTCTTCTTACCAAAATGAAGCACCTCACATTTATCAGCATTAAATTCCATCTGCCATTTTTCAGCCCACTTTTCTAAGCAGCCCAAATCCCTCTGCAATCCTTGAAAACCTTCTTCATTATCCACTATTCCACCTATCTTAGTATCGTCTGCATATTTACTAATCCAATTCACTACCCCATCATCTAGATCATTAATGTATATAACGAACAACAATGGGCCCAATACAGATCCTTGAGGCACACCACTGGTCACCGGCCTCCAACCTGACAGACAATTATCCACTACCACTCTCTGGCCTCTCCCTTTCAGCCAATGTTCAATCCATTTGACTATCTTAAAATTTATACCTAAAGACTGCACCTTCCTAACTAACCTTCCATGTGGTACCTTATCGAAGGCCTTACTGAAGTCCATATAGACAACATCCACTGCGCTACCCTCATCCACATTCCTAGTCACCTCTTCAAAAAATTCAATCAGATTGGTCAAACATGACCTTCCTCCCACAAATCCATGTTGAGTGCTCCTGATCAGACCCTGTCTATCCAGATGTTTATAAGAATATTATTTTGTACTTTTAATTAAAAAAAAATCTCAGGTGTACCACATTTTATTCATTAGTCAGGAACAGGTATAGCTCACAAGTACCTGCATACATTTTAGATGAGACTTAACACTCTTAGTTTTTCTGGTTGATATTTAGTTAATAAATTGCATTCAGTTTAATTATCCTTTTAATCAGGGCTGATGAACTAAGTACCTGTTCACAGAGTCGATTGCATTGCATATTGGAGGAAAGGCAGGCTGGTACTTGTAAAATGGCAAACTGCTCAACATGAAAGACAAGCAAGGTAGAAATTAGAGGACATGGGGGTGAGCGAGTTGAATGAAAATTGGTGATTGAATTATGAGAGTAAAGAGTGAAACTGACAACGGAAGCAATACCTGTCAAGAAGTTGGACCAAATTGCACCTATTTAACATTCTTAAAAATAATGGCTGAGTTGATCTTTCTGGCTGATGGTCTGTGCATACCATTGGACAGAGCAAGTACACTTTCTATTGTTTACATATTAAAGATGGAGGAATGGCAAAGACATAAGTGGAAAGGTTGAACATAGTGGGAATAATGTTTTGAGATGCATCTATTTCAATGCGAGGTGTATTTTAGGAAAGGCAGATGATCTCAGAGCATGGATCAGCATGTGGAATTATGATATTGTGGCCCTTAGAGAAACTTGGCTATAGGAGGGCAGGACTAGCAGTTCAGTGTTGTGTGTACTGTTATTTTTGATGTGATTGAGAGGGAGGGATGAAAGGGGAAGGGCCTGGCTAGTCAGAGAAAATATCAACACTGCTCAGTCAAGACAGATTATAGATCTTGTCTATTGAGGTTGTTTTGGTCGAACTGAGCAATGAAAATGACCGCATTAATGGGATTTTCTTAGTAACTCCCAATAGTCAGTGGGAATTGGAAGAGCAAATTTGTGAGATAGCAGAAAGTTACAAGAAACAAAGTTGTATTAATAAGGTATTTTAACTTCCCACATATTGACTGAATAAGGAGGGCTGGATAGGTTAGAGTTCGTCAGATTTGTTCAGGAAATTAATATATAGCGGTCTCAATTTGAGAGAGCGCAATACTGGATCTCCTATTGGAGAAAGGCCAATTTTGATAGAACCTGCCAAGTGTGGATTAGGGCAGTTTGTTTTCAGGCAAAGGTGAGATTGGTGGGAGGCTTACAAAGCTGAAATTTCGAGAGTACAGAGTTTGTTCCTGTCAGAATTAAAGGTAAGATTACCCTTGGTTTTCGAGAGATATTGTGGCTTTGGTTAAGAATAAGGAAGTACATGGCAGGTATAAGAAATGTAAGAATAAACATGAAAGAAATCAGGAAGGCTGAAAGAAGGCATGAGGTGCCTCTGTCAGACAAGATAAAGGAAAATCTCAAAGGATTCTGCAGATATATCAAGATCAAATAGAGAGAAAGGAACAAAATTGGTCCTAATGAAGACCAAGGTGGTCCAAATTAATTTTTGCAACTGTCTTTGTTCAGGAGATGGATGCAAAGTCTATAGAAGTGAGGCAAAACAGCAATGAGATCACAACCCTATACAGAGGAGGCGGTGCTTGCTGTCTTGAGACTAATAAAGGTGGATAAATCCTCAGGGCCTGACAAGATATTCACTAGATTCTTGAGGGAAACAAGTACAGAAATTGCAGGGGCCCTCCTGGGAGAATATTTTCCTTCTGTACAACTCTCTGATTTCTTCCGACATGCCAATTTTATCCACACAGCCACGGTTCCACTGATCCCATGTCTCATGATTTTCTGGATGAGTCATTTGCTAAAAGCCATGTAAACCACATCTACTGCCCTATCCTCATCAATTTCATTTGTTACCTCAAAAAACTCAATTAGGCTCATAAGGCACGACCTTCCCTTCACAACACCATGCTGACTATCCTTGAGTAGACTGTACTTCTCCAAATGCTCAGAGATCCTATCCTTAAGAATTCTCTCCATTAGTTTACGCACCACTGACATAAGACTCACCTGTCTATAATTCCCTGGATTTTAAACAAGGGGACTATATTTGCCAGTCTCCAATCCTTTGGCACCTCTCCTGTGGCCAAGAGGGATTCAAAGATCATAGTAGCTACTGCCCCAGCTACCTTTTCTCTCACTTCCCACAGAAGCCTGGGCCATATCAATCTTGATGTTTTTAAGAAGATCCAACACTACCATTTCATTAATCTTCACATTGTCCAGCACACGGGCCTGTTCAATTTTGACCTCACGATTATCAAGATCCTTTTTCTCTTGTTTTCATTGAGGACCTCCCCATCCCCCTCTGCCTCCAGGCACATGTTGCCTCCCTTATCCTTTAGCGGCCCCACCTTGATTCTTGTAATCCTGTGTTCTTCACATATGCATAGGACACTTTGGGGTTCTCCTTAATTCTACATGCCAAGGTCTTCTCATGCCCCCTTTGAGGTCTTTTAAGCTCTTTCTGGCTACAATATGCTTCTCATGAGCCCTTCCTGTTTCCTGCTTCCTATATCTGATGTATGCTTCTTCCTTCCTCTTGTTGCCTGACCTGTTTCATCAGCCACGGTTCCCTTTTCCTACCGTCTTTTCCTTGTCCCATTGGAACAAACCTATCTTGTTACTTCTCCGCTTTCACCCATACACATTTCTTTCCAGTTTATTCTTGCTAGTTCCTTTATAATTATCTCTTCATAATTAGCTTTTCCCCTGTAAAACACTTTCCCAGTTTGACTTTTATATCCTTTTCCATTGCTATGTTGAAACTAAGGGAGTTGTGGTCACTCTCACCAAAATGCTCCCCCACCATGAGGTCTGCCAGCTGACCAGGTTCATTTCCCAGCTGCAGTATCGCCTCTCTTCTAGTTGGCCAGTCCATACACACCTTTTTGTACACAACTGGCAAATTCAGCCCCATCTATCCCTCTTGCTGCCAGTAGGTGCCAGTCAATATTAGGGAAATTGGTCTCCCTGTTTTATAGTGCCCAGTCCTCTTCTTCCCCAGAGTCCGTAACCCCTCATAGCTGCTGCTGACCTTGGGCTTTGCCATCTGGGACGCAGAGGCTGAGGTTGCAGTATTTTAAAATAAAACCTCTGTCCCATTTACAGGCCGCTTAAAGCCTGTACGGAGCTAGGAGCAGTTGGACTGGACAGTTCGACCCGTGAGAGGACTGTGGCTTTGCTCTCTGCTTGTTCTCACCAGCGACAGTGCTGCCCATTTAGACATTCTTGGTTCACCTTCCCAAATAAACTATATCCTAATGTTAACTTGGATACCCTTCCTTACTGCCCACTACACCTTCAATCTTGGTAACATCTGCAGATTTACTCATAATGTTAACTACATTGTAATCCAGATCTTTAATGCAGTCAGCAATGGACCCAGAACTGACCCCTGCAGCAGAACACTGGCCTCCAATCGAAAAAGGAATTCCTCCAATACTACCCCCTGCCTTCTTCCACTGAGCCAACATTGAATTTAATGGGCCAGCTCCCCATGGATCCCAAGTGACCTAACATTCCAGTCTAACATGTTAAAGTCCATATATACATGATGCTATACACTCATCAACCTTTTTTGTGGTTGGTGAATGGAGAGAAATAATGTACGTTTCCTTCTAATTTACTTTCTTTTGCTTCAGGTGAACCATTGACTTTGACCATAATTTTAATGATACCCTGATGAGTGCTCTAAACTCTTGCTTTGGATTATAAAAGACTCACTCCTTGCTGTGTTGAACTCTGAATTAAATTTGTTCCCTTCTTTGGCAGGTTCTAATGGGAAGAGTGCCAGACCGAGGAGGGAGACCGTCTGAGATAGAAGCACCACCGCCAGAGATGCCTCCATGGCAAAAGAGACAAGATGGGGGGAGAGGTGGACGTGGTGGTGGTGGAGGAGGTGGTCGTGGTGGAGCTGGTTGGGGAGGTGGTCAAGGAGGTGCAGGTGGCAGGGGTGGTGGAGGAAGGGGTGCCCAAGGTGGGGGTGGTGGCTACTGGGGGGGTGGAGGAGGTGGCGGGTGGGGTGGTGGAGGAGGTGGCGGGTGGGGTGGTGGAGGAGGTGGCGGGTGGGGTGGTGGACGTGGCCAAGGAAGTGGAGGTGGTTGGGGAGGGGGAGGAGGTGGCTATGGTGGGAGAGGTGGCTATGGTGGGAGAGGTGGCTATGGTGGGAGAGACATGGGAAACTCTGGTGGACGTGGAGGTTATGGACGATATTGAATGAATGGTAGACTTTACAAGCTGTTATAAAGAGCTGCATAAACTGAAGACACTTCACCCTACAGTTAGTGCAACAGTGAAGATAATACCTGTGGCTGTAATGATTTTATATACCTTTGTTCAGAAAATTACAGCATACTGTTATCCTTTAAGATACATGATAAAGGGTATAAAAGATAACTGCTAATGCATACATGATGCATATTGTTTACTACCGAAAACAGAATACATTTTTTATGTTCATTGAAAATGATTATTGTAAGAATGTCTTTTTTATGAGAATGTAATGAATAAAATTATTTTACTGTGCGAATATAGGAAGATTCTGGAGAGCTGTGACCGGTTGTAATTAAAAAAAAAATACTGTTACGATTTAGGTCATGTAGTAATTAAAAATGAACTAAAGGAATTGACATCTGTTTGAGTTTTGTTTTGAATTTTAATGTGCTTGAATGATGCGGTTAAATTCTAAGTGCTTCAGTAACACAACAATTGGGATCCTTCCCTGTCATTCTACTGGTCAAGTATTTGGATCTGAGGTGAATTTATTATTCTTGAATGCATTTGTATAATGAGTCACCTTTAAATCTGACCCTAGTTATAAGTCGGAATGTTTGACCCAGGAATAAGTTGCTTTCTTCTTCTTAAGCAAGAACAACATTAGTGTAATTAATAAAAATGAGTCCTCTGCTGGCCTGCAGTTTATAGATTTTCATGCATTATGAAGAGTGGGTTGATTTTCTCTCTGTGCCTAATTAGGCCTTGAGCAAATGGCCATTAACACCAGAATGAGTGTATGTTTCCACTTCAGAATTGCCTTCAGTGATGGTTTTAACAAAGAAAACAAATGATCTAATTGTCTACTTTTAGCTGTAATTTAAATCAGAATTACATGTTTGACAGCTGAAGATGCACCTAATTGTTCCAACCAACTGATATTGTTGTCTTTCTCTCCCTGTTTCATCGTTCAATTTGTTAACCCATGGACACTTCAATGCTTTAAAAATCTATGGATGTTACCCCAATGAAATGTACTTTCAAAATCATCCAAAAGGTGGACTGCTTAATATTCTTTCTTTTTAAAATATTTTTTATTGCTTAATAAATAAATTCTACATTCAAAAATCATCTAATAATAACAAACAACAGGTCATATATACATATAGCATTTTAAACATATAATGTAATTCAAAAACCTATCTGTAATTGTTTATTTGACTTTCTTTATAAATCAAGTTCTATAAATATGGTATTTAACAGTTTATCCCTTTCTCATGATATATCCCATCTGGATAGAAAATAGATAAGACAAAATTAATAATCCCTTTATATAAACAAAGGGTAAATTCTAATGAAAAGGCTGTTAAATATCATTAAAGTGGTTTAATTTACAAGCTAGGAATGTATGATGATGCTTAGAAAATCTCACCTTGATGCAAGATAAAAAATAAAGGCACATTATTGTGACAAATTTGTGCACTTCATGGCTATCAGAAAGTTGCTGGACTTTGTCCCTTTTTTCACATGCCATCTATAAAGGTTAAAACTACATTTTTGATTTGTAGTTAATTTGTGCCTATCTCTTTAAGAAAAATTGTTGATTGTGGTGTTACTATAGTTACAATGATGTCATATATCATAATATCCAAGCGGACCAAGAGTTTATATCTCATTCTTCGAAGAATCATGACAGAGGTGTAAGTTCTTGAGATACTTTTCTCTGAAATCAACTTAATTCATCTTAATTTCATCTTATTTTGTTTATTTTTATATCTGTTTAAGGTTGAATATCATTATCTTTATACAATATGCTTTCTTACTAATAGTTATGAAAATCTCAATGCAAAGTTATGCAAAATGTTTTGTTAAATCAATAAATTAAAGGTACAAAGTTTGATTTATAAATTAATAAGATAGTAATTCAGAATATCGTCGCTAATGTTTCTTTGAAGATGACGTGTTTTGAAATTGGGAAATACTAGAACTTGGAAAGTGTCATCTATTATTAAAATGAAAGTTATAATTGTGAACTTTGTCTGAAAGAACACTATTTATTAAGTATTTAAGCTTTAAAGAAGTCTAGTTGTCTGTAAGAAGATTCCAGAAGCCTCCATGAGAACATGTCTATCTTACTGCAGACACCTTTAACTTTGGAACCAGATAAGCCCGCTAGCAGCCAGGATTTGGCAGGAAGCCCAGAAGTATTTGTTCTACAAACAACTGAAGACACCTGTGTGCAGAACAGATGTTCAGCTAGAGAAATCCTCTTAAAGGGACCACACAAGATACAAATTTGTTTATAGTTCCCAGGAACCAAGCCAGGAGAAGACGGGCTGCAGTGTGAAGAATCCAAGATGGAGAAGAAGAAGTTTCATCAGGATAAAAAGCTCGAGTAAACAGGTCCTCTCAAAGAACTGATCGTGAGTTGACCCAGCATGGCGGACTGACAATGCTTGGCAGAAGATTGGAGCCAGCCACCATTGAATAAACGGCTTCAAGTACCAAGCAAGAAGATTCTGATAAGGCACTGCAGGCCTCATATTAGCAGATTTAAAGGTTAGTGGAACTGAAACATGAAAAAGCCCCACTGGAGCTGCACCAAGCGAAATGCTGAAGATAGAGACTCAATCAGCAGTATCTGAAAGATCGGATGTGAATCCTGATGATAGTATTTCCAGGATTGAGTGTAGGAAGATCTTCAGAGGCATCTAGAGCAAGTACAGCTTCGCTTGCTTCAAGCATATCAGCTATGCATGCTAAGGCGCAAGCAGACTTGACTACTATTGAGACACAACTTGAGTGGTTGGAGAAAAGACATGCTCTAGAAGATGAAGCTGACAACAAGAACAAAAAAAATTGGAGAGAGAAGAAAACTAGATCTGAAGGAACAACATGCTATGAATCTTCTTTTTTTTCTTCTTTGGCTTGGATTCGCGGACGAAGATTTATGGAGGGGGTAAAAGTCCACGTCAGCTGCAGGCTCGTTTGTGGCTGACAAGTCCGATGCGGGACAGGCAGACACGGTTGCAGCGGCTGCAGGGGAAAATTGGTTGGTTGGGGTTGGGTGTTGGGTTTTTCCTCCTTTGCCTTTTGTCAGTGAGGTGGGCTCTGCGGTCTTCTTCAAAGGAGGTTGCTGCCCGCCAAACTGTGAGGCACCAAGATGCACGGTTTGAGGCGATATCAGCCCACTGGCGGTGGTCAAAGTGGCAGGCACCAAGAGATTTCTTTAGGCAGTCCTTGTACCTTTTCTTTGGTGCACCTCTGTCATGGTGGCCAGTGGAGAGCTCGCCATATAACACGATCTTGGGAAGGCGATGGTCCTCCATTCTGGAGACGTGACCCATCCAGCGCAGCTGGATCTTCAGCAGCGTGGACTCGATGCTGTCGACCTCTGCCATCACGAGTACTTCGACGTTAGGGATGAAAGCGCTCCAATGGATGTTGAGGATGGAGCGGAGACAACGCTGGTGGAAGCGTTCTAGGAGCCGTAGGTGATGCCGGTAGAGGACCCATGATTCGGAGCCGAACAGGAGTGTGGGTATGACAACGGCTCTGTATATGCTTATCTTTGTGAGGTTTTTCAGTTGGTTGTTTTTCCAGACTCTTTTGTGTAGTCTTCCAAAGGCGCTATTTGCCTTGGCGAGTCTGTTGTCTATCTCATTGTCGATCCTTGCATCTGATGAAATGGTGCAGCCGAGATAGGTAAACTGGTTGACCATTTTGAGTTTTGTGTGCCCGATGGAGATGTGGGGGGGCTGGTAGTCATGGTGGGGAGCTGGCTGATGGAGGACCTCAGTTTTCTTCAGGCTGACTTCCAGGCCAAACATTTTGGCAGTTTCCGCAAAACAGGACGTCAAGCGCTGAAGAGCTGGCTCTGAATGGGCAACTAAAGCGGCATCGTCTGCAAAGAGTAGTTCACGGACAAGTTTCTCTTGTGTCTTGGTGTGAGCTTGCAGGCGCCTCAGATTGAAGAGACTGCCATCCGTGCGGTACCGGATGTAAACAGCGTCTTCATTGCTATGAATATGGCCAAAGTAAAAGCATTAGCTCAGGCTATCACTCAAAATGAAATACCCAAGGTGCTAGCATCTAACATTCTGGAAGATCAACGGGTACCGCAGCAACAAGAATAAAGTATACTCGAGCAAGAAGCTATGGGTGGTGCTGCTAGGGCTCAAATGTCAATGACTAACCCTGTGGAAAGAGTTAGCGACATTCAATCTCTTGCGGATGAACAATTTGTGAATCTTCCAGAAAGGAGAGCATTTCAAAAAGGTTCAACCATGCAAATTTATCATACTCAACAAATGATATATCTTCGTGTTGCTGAAGAGCCAATAACAAGTCAAGAATCTCCACTAATGCCATCACTTACATACCAAGGATCCCATCAGTGACAACTCAAGGTCCTTCATCTCTGGCACCAGTTCAAATTCCACAATGCTCCATTCACAACAAGGCAACCTGTCACAAGCCATGGTGGAGAAGGCAATCTATTATCACTCATAGTAAAACAAAATAAAGTTTCTGCTATGTTAGCACAGCAACAAAGTTCAAATGGTTTACCTAAGAAAGAAATTCCAATTTTTAATGGAGATCCATGACAATACCTGGCAATCATGAAATCTGTTGAATATCACATTGAAAGTAATACTAAAAATGCTAAAAAATCATCTGTATTAGCTGGAATAGTATACTGGAGGACAGGTGAAGGAGTAAGTCAAAAGTTTGCAATATATGAAGCCAGTCCAAGGTTTTAAAAGGGCAAAAGAATTATTGTAACATCATTATGGTAATGAACATAAGATAGCAAGGGCCCAGATTCTTTCTTGGCCAGCAGTATAAAATCAGAGGATTTGTAATGCAATGGTAAGAAGTGTATATTTGCAAGAGCTAATTGTGCTTGTTAATTTGTCAATTATCATGAATAAATTTCCTTATAAGATGAGGAAATTATGGTGAACTAAAGTTGCAGAAGCCATCTTACTGGGGCCTGTGACAAAGTTCTTGCAATAGTTTCTGTACAGGTTAAAGCTTAAAAAAAAGGAAGCTTCATACTGAAGACTTGCTCATTTCTTGATCCAGGAAGTACCACATCATATTGTACTGTTGAATTGATGAATAAACTTAATATGGTAAAAGATCACAATTCTCATTGAAGATAATGAATATTGAAACTAATATAGTTTCAGGTTTACAGATTGCTGAATTGAATAGCAATGAATTTTGTGAACTTACTCAAAAGACTATGCCTGTGAATGAGGGGAATATTCTCTATCAGGATGATATCAAACAGTGGGATCATCTAAAAGATATTTGCTTACTCAAGATTGCTGCTAAAATTGAGATGTTAATTGGATTAGGTATACCAAATTCTCTCAAATCTTTAGAATTAATGAGTCAAAATGACTTGGATGGACAATTCATTAGGAGGAAAAATGTATAATGATCAGGAGTTGTTGAATGTAAATGTCAACAGAATTTCAAACTTAATGATCTTTGGGAACAACAGTTTAAAATTGATTTCCATGTCTGTTGCAAACAGTTTCTGGATTTAGTTTAAAATTCTGTAAAACATGTTTATGGTCATTACTGTACAGCATTACCCTTGAAGAAAAGAGAAGTTTGTATGCCAGATAATAAAATAATTGCAGAACAGTGTATGCTGAATTTGAAGAGAAAATTAAAAAAGAAATTCTTCCTTTCATTTCGTATCAATGTTATGTTGGACATGATAACCAAGGGTTATGTGAAAAAAGTATCAGAAAATATCTTGGAATGTAAAGATGGTAGAAAATGGTATTTACCTCATCATTGACTTGTACATCCACAAAAGGAAAAACTGTAGTGTGACAGATAGTGCTGTGTTTGTATTGCATATAGATCTGTTTTGGGGAGATAAATTGTGGCAGGTTTTTAGTGTAGGTCACATACAAACACTTTAAATCAGATCTTATTTATAATACTGGAGCTCTGCTCATGCTAGACATGTTGGCCCCAGAGCTTTTGCAAGTGCTTTGGAGAATGCCCAAGAGACTTCACTAATGGATTGTTTACAAAAAAAGGCAACAGATGAAAGAATTTGTCAGAGCCACGGGCTGTCTGGAGTGGAACTTGCTGTTCTAAGAGGGTCATATGGTTTTGCAAGCAGAGAGTGTCAACCAATTTTTTCTCAGAGAGAGAGAGGTCAGTTCTGCAGTTTTACAGTCAGCAGCTGGGACTGGAACAGAAAAAGCTGGCAATCTTATGGAAAACCCCATTTTGGAAGATGGGTGCTTAGTTCAGCCTGGTCAAAGCCCTTGTGGTTCATGCAAGAGGAGAGGACTGGCTGTCTAATGTTTCATTTAAAATAAGAGAAACAAAAAGAAACTCTGTGGTGACCTGAAAGAAAGAGGTTATCATTTGGAGAACCCTGAGGGGGCAAGTTTCTTTGGCAAGACACTGAAGTTGCAATTAAAAAGGAATTAGTTGTGGGTGTCCAGCAAACAACAAATCTCTCTGAAAACTTTCCAGAACCTTTCTGAGCAGTAACCATGTACCTTCAAGCACCAAAGCCTGGTGAACTTTATAAATGTTAAATTATGTGCACAGTCTAAGAATTGCCTGCAACCAGTGAACTTGGAGGAATGAGAAGTAAGATTGGACTGTGAATCGGAACTTTTCTGAATTTACACATTACATACATGTGCGCTTAGAGAAGGAGGTTAAGTTAGTTAAGTCAATAGTGATAAGCTAAAGTGTGTTCCTATTTTCATGTTTAAAGATAATTAAAAGCAACTTTTGTTTAAGTAACCATTTGTCTTGGTGAATATTTATTGCTGCTGGGTTTTGGAGTCCTCTGGGCTCGTAACAGTAGTATTTGATTATGGGGCATCATTTCAAGGAGTTTCATTAAATTCTCAACTTTTACCAGACTTAACCAGTACTCTAATAGGTGTTCTGATATGATTTTATAAAAGAGCCTAATGTAATTGCTACAGATTTCATCAAGTGGAAGTACCATCAGAAGATCATGATTTTCCATGATTATTATGGTGACCTAATGGAGATTACAGTAGAGATATGATTGAATACAGAATGACAATTCATTTATTTGGAGCAACTTTGTCACCAAGTGTAAACTTTGCTCTCAGGAAATGTGCTGAAGATAATGAAGAGTAATTTAGTTCTCAACTATAAGCATCATCAGAAATATTGCGATGTTGATTTTTTTTTTACTTCAGTGGCTTCAGAAAAAAAAGCAATAGATCATTACCATAAGTTAAGAGGTCTGTAATAAAGGAGGCTTCTTCCTTATGAAATTGATTAGCAACAGTTGAGATGTGTTGGCTGTTATTCCTGAGGCAGAAAGTGCAAAGGAGATAAAGCATTTTGATTTAGAATGTGATGTTCTACTGGTCGAAAGAATTCTAGGTGTGCAATAGTGTGGTTCAATCTGATGTTTTCAAATTCCAAATTGTTTTGAAAGAACAACCTTTTACAAGAAGAGGTATTATTTCAACCGTAAGCTCAATATACGATCCTTTGGGAATATTGGCACTAGTAGTATTAATAGCCAAGAAAATTCTGCAAGAATTGTGCAAAAGAATATTTGGATGGGATGAAACTATACCAGATTCCGTCACACAAGATTGGATGAATTGGATTGAGAGTCTTGAAATGTTTGAAAATTTTGAAGTCAGCAGATGTTTTAAACCTACAGACTTTGAAATTGCCACATTTGCTCAGTTATGGTAGTGTCAGTTATTTAGTACTGAAAAATAACCAAGATCAGGTACATTGTGGATTTGTGATGGGAAAAGCCAGAGTGGCTCTATTAAAGTCAGTCGCCATACCGCAAATGGAATTGACTGCCGCTACTATGGCGAGTAAAATGGGCACTGTATTAAGAAGAGAATTACAGATGAAGTTAGCAGATTCTATATTTTGGACTGATAGTACATCAGTGCTTAAATACATGAATACAAAAGCATGAAGTTTCATACCTTTGTGACTAACAAAATTAGTTAGATTGAGATGGTTTCACATGCTAGTCAATGGAGATATGTTAAAACAGTGGATAATCCAGCTGGCATGGCTTCACAAAAATCAAAAGTTCAATTGTTTTTGAAAAGAACCAACGCTTGGATGTTCAGTCCTCAATTTCTTTCAAAATCTCAAGAAGAATGGCCTCAAAATCCAGAAGAGTTAAAAAGAAGTTTCTATGGAAGATCCAGAAATCCAAAATGTTAATGTGAATGCTATCCAAGTATCTAATGAGAATTATTCAGTTATTCAATTAATTTGCTATCATTCTTCATGGTTTTGTTTGAAAAGGGCAGTAGCATGGATTCTTAGATTTAAAAACTGTTTTTGCATTCATACCAAGAAAAGGAATCTGAAATTTCAAAAGAGCTGTTACCTAACAGTTGATGAATTGGTGAATGCTGATTTGGAGATGATTTGTTTTTGTGAAAGAAAGGTGTTTGATAATAGATAGCAAAGTTGAAGAAGAATTTGAATTTTACAAAGGCAAGTCGTGTTTACAAGCTCAATCCTATTCTTGTAAATGATGTATTGAGAGTAAGATGAAGATTTGAAAATGCAATGCTAGAAGAAGTGAAACATCCAATTATATTAGCTAAGGAATTTCATATTTCTGAATTGATTGTCCAACATGTACATGAAAAAACAAGTCATGGTGGTTTTAATCACATGTTGTCAGAATTATGCCAGCACTATTGGATATTTGGTGCTTCAACATTGATCAAAAGAATTATATCAAAATGCATTTATTGTCGGCATGCGAATGCTAAACCTGGACAACAATAGATGAGACAAAGTTTGACTTGATGAACCCCCATTTACATACATGGGAGTTGATTATTTTGGTCCTTTAAAAGAAAAATGAGGAAGAAGTGTTGAAAAATGATACGGAGTTATTTTTACCTTTTTGACTATGAGAGCAATTCATATTGAAATAGCGTTATCACTTGATACTTTTATTAATGTTCTTTGATGTTTTATCGCCAGATGTGGTCAAGTAAACAAATTACGCTCTGATAATGGATCTAATTTTATAAGACCTCAATTAGTTACGAAAAGCAATTAAAAATTGGAATCAACATCAAATTCATATTACATTACTTCAAAAGGAAATTAATTGGATATTTAACCCACCCACAGGATCACCTCATGGAGGTTTGTCGAAAATAATGATTAGATCAATTAAGAAAATTCTTAATTTCATTTTGAATGGTCAAATACTGAATGATGACAATCTTCAGACAGTATTGTGTGAGATCGAAGCTCCTTTAAATAATCATCTAATAACGAAAATTTTTGTCGATTCAAATGATATCGAGGCACTTGCACCGAATAATCTCTTATTTCTTGCGTCGAAACTTTAAATGGAGACAAGTGCAATTTATTGTGGATTTATTTTGGAAAAGATGGGTTAAAAAATATCTTTCATTATTACAAGAAAGAAAAATGATCTAAAGCTAAACACAATTTTGTTTGTGGACACATTGTAATTATCATGGACAATCCTGCAGCAAGAAATTCTTGGTTGCTGGGGATACCATTCCGGACCAAAAAGGTTTCATTTGGCAAGTGCGGATACTGAGATAGGTGGAATAGTGGATAATGAAGAAGGTTTTCAAGGATTGCAGAGGGATTTGGGCTGCTTAGAAAAGTGGGCTGAAAAATGGCAGATGGAATTTAATGCTGATAAGTGTGAGGTGCTTCATTTTGGTAAGAAGAATCAGAATAGGACATACGTGGTAAATGGGAGAGCATTGAGGAATACAGAAGAGCAGAAAGATTTAGGAGTAACGGTACATCGTTCCCTGAAGGTAGAAACTCACGTGAATAGGGTGGTGAAGAAGGCTTTTAGTATGCTGGCCTTTATCAATCATTGCATGGAATATAGGAGTTGGGAGGTGATGTTGAGATTGTATAAGACGTTGGTTCGGCCTAATTTGGAGTTCTGTGTGCAGTTCTGGTCGCCTAGTTATAGGAAGGATATAAACAGAGTGGAGAGAGTGCAGAGAAGGTTTACCAGAATGTTACCTGGGTTTAAGCATCTAGAGTATAGGGAGAGATTGGATAGATTAGGTCTTTATTCTTTGGAGCGTAGAAGGTTGAGAGGGGATTTGATAGAAGTATTTAAGATTATGAAAGGGATAGACAGAATGGATGTGGATAGACTATTTCCGTTAAGAGGAGGAAAGATTAAAACAAGAGGACATGAGTTAAGAATTAAGGGGCAGAGGTTTAGAGGTAACATGAGGGGGAACTTCTTTACTCAGAGAGTGGTAGCCGTGTGGAATGATCTTCCGGGAGAAATAGTGGCGGCGGAGTCAATTGTATTATTTAAGAAAAGGTTGGACAGGTATATGGATGAGAAGAAGATGGAGGGTTATGGGCATTGTGCAGGGAGGTGGGACTAGAAAGGGGTGTTTGGTTCGGTGCGGACTAGAAGGTCCTAATGGCCTGTTTCCGTGCTGTAATTGTTATGTTATGTTTTTATGTTATATGTTAAACCCAAGACTGGTTACTTAAAATGACCTATTATTAAAATCTGTCTTTTACAAGAATCAGAAAGTTTTGATTTCTAATCTTATACTTACCATATTTACTTTTGTATCTGTAATACTAGTTATATATTAGCCATTAATGTCTATTTTAATAATTAGGTGTTGGAATGTAAAGGTTGAAACCTTGTGTTTTTGATTTTTAACTAATTTTGTGCCTATTCCTATAAGAAAAATAGTTTGTAGTGTTACCATTGTTACTATGACATCATAATGTCGTAATATCCGAGTGGACCGAGAGTTTGTATCTCATTCTTTGAATATTCAAGACACAGATGTAAGCTCTTGAGATCCTTTTCTTTGAATTCATCTTAATTTCATCTTATTTTGTTTGTTTCTTTTATATCTGTTTAAAGTTGAATATTGTTATCTTTATACAGTATCCTTTCTTACTCATAGTGAACATCTCACTGTGAACTTATGCAAAATGCTTTTTTAAATCAACAAATTAAAGGTGCTTACAGATGCAACTACAAAGTTTGATTTATTAAATTAATAAGATAGTAATTCGGAATATCGTCACTAACATTTCTTTGAAAATGACATGTTTTGAAATTGGAAAATACTAGAATTTGGAAAGTGTCGTCTCTACCATCTGCTGCTCGTAAGGTCAAAGGTTTTTTTTTGTTGTGCATCTTGTGTGTAGTGGAACATCCGATCCAGAATGTGTATAAATTTTTTGTTTATTTCTTAGTCAGTCCTGGTTGTTTTCTGGCAGAGAATCCAGGGGTCTCTTCATGGATGCTAATTATAGAGGGCTTCAGTACAGTCCAGATACAGTGTATACTTTGCAGCTACTATTAGTGATTGCTCGCACAAAATTCTTGAAGACTTTCGATATCGAAGCAGGAATTATTGCACACAATGAATCCTAATTAGAGCTGAGAAATCTCCAGGGCATCTGGACTGCACTGAAGCCCACCACAATTTAGCAAATGTAAGGAGAGCCTTGGCTTCTCTACTAGAAAACACCAGGATGTTGCTGTGGTTTAACCACTGCATGTTAATTTGGGCCAAAAAACTACATTTGTTTAATTGTGAGATGAATATTTGAAAACCAGGTACAAACTGGATGACTGCTTTGCCTGATTACTTTTCCTGTGTTAATGAGAAGATTATAAAATCTAGTCATTCATAAAGGATGCTAAGGCTACTATCATATTGATCCTATTTACTTAAATAGAAGAGATGCAGAGCACTTGAGGGGTGATTTAGTGAGGAGCCAATGAGAAAGTTTGCTTTCTTGCTACAATTTGACTACGATCCTATAACAGAATCTTATTTGTAACCTGGGTCTTTGTGGGCAATAGCGTCTTGGCCTTTATAGTAGACAGGTCACATTGCTGCCTTTCTGTTGAAGCAGCAGACTTGCCACTCTGCAGTCACATGGACACTTAATCACTTGCCTGTTGGTTACGTATGTTGTCTCTGTATTTGATTTTCTTTAACTTGCCTCATATTCCTGAGTATACTCTTGTCCATCCTTTCCAAAAGCTGCCACAATATTAGCTTTTAGCAGCTAAGAGATCCACATAACAAACTTAGTTTCCATTTTTTTTTGGTTTCCAGCTCTCCTGTCAATCAGTCGGCCTGAATGGATTAAGCCTCACCCGGTCGGGTGTCAATCACCCTCCAGGATATAAGCCTGCACTGGCCTCCAGAGGCCTCACACTGAGTTGCTGCAGCCACAGCCAGCCTGGCTCTGTGGAGGTCTTTGTGGATTAAAGCCTGTTGTTCAGTCTTGACCTTGTGTGTGTCTGATTCTGTCTAACAGCGCATCAAAAAGGCCAAGCCTCCAATACGTCATTCACAAAAGGTCTAAAGAAACATTGCCTGGGTGTGATAGCCACTGATTTCAATTTGGGCCCATGCAAACATTAGAAGAGTTCTTTTTGAAGCCAATAGGGTGAACCAGAAAACCTTCATTAGATTAGTGGATTTGACCCCTGTGGGAAGGTTGTCCACTAGCATGTTGGTTCTTCTCCCACCCTATTGCCCAGCTCTATGGATTCCCTGACTTTGTCATATCTTTATGTGCTCTGATGTTAGACACTTTCCTCATAGTGCCATTGAAGACATTAGGAAACTGAAAAGTGGAATGTAAAGACATGTTTTGCTGGTTGGGAAATTAAAAAATTAAGGGCCAAGATGTGCAAGATTGAAAACTATATGCAGACAAGGGAGAAATTTGGAGCTCTCCTCAATGGTAAACTGAGGCCAAATTAATTTATGCATTTTTAATTCAAAACCAATGAAATTGTTTTATCTGTTTCTACGAGGGACCTGTGGCTTTCTGCTTCTGTTTTGATTAAAATGAGCCCTTCAGCAGTTTCCTCAGTTTAAAAAAAAATTAGTACCTCCAGTGCAGGAAGAGGAGGAAATTGAAAATGTTGAGCTATTTACAGCTTGTTTAAGTTGCATTGTGTTGTTTTATGGCATCACATTGAATGCCAACAAATCTGCAAGTTATTTTCCTATGACATGGTATATTCCAATTACTGGAACTATATTTGAACATGTATGTTTAAAGTACAAGCTTTCCAACCTCATTTTGCACTTTGGAAGTCATGTTGCCTTCAGTGTTATTTGAATGGATTCACAAATCAACATTTCATATTTAATCACAGTGACATCATAGCTACTTGAATAACTGGTATCATATCATGCCGTGTGTTGATTTTATAGGATGAATCTTGTTGGTTGGAGTTGGCAGACCCAATTGGAACTGCTAGAATTCAGCTACTTAATCTGGTTGACTGCAGAAATTTAAGGCCTACAAAGGCACATATGAGATTGCTTCTTTCACAATACATCATTGCTGATTTCTGGGGCTTAGACCCCATTTAATTTCAGTGGGATTCCAGGCTTATATATTATTATTTAAATAGTTAATCAAACATTGAAATTTTTTTTAATGTTTGTGATTTAAAATCTGTTGACTGGAGACAAAGCCCTGCCTCCCAGCCTTGTTTTCCCCCCCAATGTATGTCATGGGTATTTTAGGGAAATTCACTGTTCAGATCTCCCTGTCCAAATTGAGGGTGGGGAGACCATAAATTGGGATGACCTGATTTTGCGGGGGGGGGGTAAGAGGTGGTAGAAATTGACCGGAACTTCTCAATTTTCAGCTTGTCATCCAATTTGCTTTCTAGTTACTGCTCATTCTGTCATTGAAACTGAAGTACACAGGCCCATATGCTTAAAGGACTGCCCTTCCCATCAACATATTTAATGTCTTTAATAATGTTCAAAAAAGGGGGCAAGCACAGGGTCAATGTCGACTATGTCATTATGTTTATGTAAGTTGATTATTGGAGAGAGAACCGTATGAGGAGAAAATACACCTGCTAAATATAATTTTTGATGCAACTATTAAAAAATGTGATTACTGACTTCTCCATTCATTGAAATAGGCATAAGCTATCTCATAATTTATTAAACTAAATGGACAGTAGTCATGTTAGCAACCATGATGATCTCTCATCAAATCCAGATACACTAGTCTACTTTATCACCTGAGGTTTTGACCTTCTAAGGGGAAAAAAAATCCCATCTTCAGGCAATAAGGAACATATTATTGCTGAGATCAAAGATAGGTTGTAAACTAGTAGACCCTGGCCTTTTCAAAATAATGGACGAGAGGAAAATGTATTTTGAGGATGTCATTTAATATCTGATACTTTAAACAAATAAATCTTTTAATTATTACATCATTACATCATGCTACAGATTACTTACCCATCACAAACAAGTCAGGTGTTCAAAAACAAATTTATCATACAATTATACATATATACAATTATTGAAAAGCACATTTTTGTTGACTTTGTAAAAGAAGTTACTTACCTAAGGTTTGAAGCTCATTTTGATTCTAACTGCTTCATTAAGCAATTGTACATAAAGATTTAATTTCAACTAACAGCTTTTATTGTTACAGCCTGATTTGAATTTTAAATTACTCTGAGTATACGAGGAATCTTGTAGTTGTCCAAATGCTGATCTAATTTATTGGTGCGTTAGAGGCATGACTAATATTGTCTGATAAAGTCTGCAATGCATACAGAAAGTGGAGGTTTACTAAACCAATGAAAATATATTTTATGACACTGAACATTATACAGTAGTTTTCAAATTTCTTAGCTTCCGTGTTCTTACACGAGTTGATACAGACAGATAGAAAAAATTGTGACAGCTGTTTCATGTCAACAACGTTTTAACATTTTTTTGTTTTATGACCATTTGTCATAAAAACATGGAAAATTTCTGATGCAGGCTTTTGATGGGATTACAGGTGTTGTTTTAGATTATATTTATATTGCTAACATTCAAGGGCTATTTTACATCAAAGCATCAATAAATCTTTCATGGTTTGTATAATCTAGAAAAAGCTATGGATGATGGGCTAGGGTGCCATGGTTAGTGTAATGCTATTACAGTACCAGTGACTGGGTTCAAATCTAGTTCTGTCTGTAAGGAGTTTGTACTGTCTCCCCGTGACCTGAGTGGGTGTCCTCCCACGTTACAAAGAAGTACAGGGTTAGTAGGTTAATTAGTTGTATTGGGCGGCGTGGGCTGGAAGGGCCTGTTACCACGTTGTATCTCTAAAAAATGTATAATGAAATGATTCAGGGAGATGTACAAAATGCTATGTAATTTAATTAATTATAAAAATTAGAAAACATGCTTTGTACATTCTCTCACAAACACAAGAACTTGTGAAAAATGCGGGCCTTTACAAGAAAACAAACCCTGCCTCTATGATATTGCAATAAATCAAATGGTTATCTGCTCAGTTCTGAAAACTGCTATTTAATATGTTAGTTGAGAAGCCATATGGCATTTTAAAACCTGGAACTGTGAAACTTCTGTGTAATTCTGGGTGACACTTGAGTCATTATGATTCATCTCCAATGATTTAAGTACTGATTACACCAGTACTTTTTATTAATTTTTTTTAAGTAGGTTGTCTTGGAGAAATGCAATTTGATGACTGTCAAATGATTGGCTTTGTCATGCATAAATGCTATATAAAAGCTTCATATTGTAATGTAATAATGTCACATGCAGTTAAAGATTTATATAATAATATTTGTGTTTTATAAGGCTCTCTGGACAAAAGAAACATACTTAGGCCCCTTTCTTGCCTGCTTGCAAAATGCTTTGAAGTGAAGTTCCATGGTAATGTAGTAATGTGAAAATAATGGTACAATTGTTACCTAAAGGTGTGTGGGTCACCATGGCTATTTCATTGCAGTGGACATAGCTGTTTAATTTTGATATAATGATTGATGTGCAACTAGAAAATGTCCCTCAGCAAGAACTGAAAGCAAAACAACAAATGCTGACAATTTTGCTTCTCGAATTACATTCAATTTTTTGCATGAATTGTTAAGACATGTGATCATAATTATAATATTCACATTGTTTTTTGGCACATAACTTCTAATAACAATAGGAGGTAATAACGATGATAAGCTGCCTTTTATCCATTGCTCAAAACCTTTGTGATCAATGACAGCTCAAATTTGACTCTGTGCTCCTACAAAATTGGTTCCTAGAACTACCAAAGGTGATTTTTCATCAAATATCTACCCAAGTGCAGCCTCCTGCTTAGAGGTACACTAGATTCTTCATAAAGTTGTTTCTATTTAGTGTTTGTATTTTAATGCTTGATTTTGCAATCTAAAAACTTTGTTTTCAAGAAAAAAAATTAAATAATGGGGAAAATGTCCAATAATTTTCAGCAAAAATCCTCAATTCTTTATCTCTCTGTATTTATCCTACAACACCTCACAGACAGTTGGTAAGATGTTTAATCTTTTTTTATGAAGAGTTGCTTGTATGCACGATCATATTCCTTCGGAATGAATCAAGTTGTTCTGAGAGAGCTTTAATCTCTCGCTGTGCCTCTAATAACTTGGTCTGCAGATTCGTGTTTTCAATGTGCAGCTTTTCTTTTTCTTCTCGAAGCAGACTTCTTTCCTAAAATAACAAGCTATAATTATGTACAACTTTTCAAATAGTTCTGAATCCCTACTTTACTAATGATATTACGCAGGTTAAACAATTTTGATAATTTAGACAATGTAACTATAGTTATAAACAGAGGAATGAAATTGAATGCTATCCCTCTAACAACAAAACTTGTGTTGAATTGACTTTTCTATCCTTGGAATCTTTGGAAGCAGATAATGTTGATGGAATGAAACAAAAATGCAGGTTGTAAGCATTCCTACATTTTCTGCTCCAGCTTTACTATTTGCCACAGTAGAACTTTCTGGGATCTTCTGTTTTAATCTGGTGAATGGTGCTATTGAAATAAATGAGTGAGTAAGATACAACAAGGAAAATGATTTCTGATGTTTTTTTTAAACAAATGGTAAAGAAATGGATGAGATTTAATTTTAACAAGTACATTGAAGAAAATATATTACCTAGTTTCTACCTCTTATATTCTTAAGTACCATATATACCTTTTCCAGTTGAAATATCTGATGGTCTTTGCTAAAATCATCTCCTTTGGGTTTGTGAAAGGAAGCCATATTTTCCCATTTAACACACGGTCTTCTGCGAGTTGGAATAGGGCTTGGACATAATGGAAGTATATTTGGGGACAGCAGAGAGGTGTCTGGCTTCATTTTTCCCAGCGAAGCAGTTGGATTCCCAGTGGAATCTATGTCTGAGCTAGAAGTATCTGTCTGTGAAGCCTTGTGCATTACAACTGGCTTCAGTCTTACTGAAACTTTCTGTGCCGAGCTGCCCATTAGTACAATAGTGCGATCCTTGCGTTCAGAGTGGTCAGGCATTTCCTCATTAAAGTGCGTAAATGGTCCATCCTCATTTCCTGCAATATTTGTAAAGTGATAAGTGTTAGCAATCTTTAGAGAATCCATTAACAGGTGGCCTTTTCTGCATTCTCATCAGACAAAGATTCCATGATCTGTCCTACTATCAGCAGTTAGCTAACTTCAACATGCCCAAATCATACATCAGAATGCTTCAGTGCTAGAATATCTCGTACAGTGCACAGAGGTGGTAAATGAAAATTTTTAAAAAGCAGCAATTCAAATTCGTTCTTCTAATCCCAAGTGTATTTTAGTAACTGTCATATTGGCTCCCAAATGTTTTCATCCATCAAGTCTCTTAAAATTCTAAAGGATGATTTCTATTCCATTAATGTCACACTTGGAGTATTATGTTCATGAGTATTTTTCATTACAGAAAGGATGTAAATGAGTTGGAGATTTACCAGGATGTTGCCTGGATTTGAGAACCAAGGTTGATAGAGCAGGGCCTTTTCTCTTTGGAGTGACAGAGTTTCCACATGGAAGGTTCAGGCACTAGGTATTAATTTTGGGATGGTCATATGGGTTCAACAGTGGCTAGAAGGTAGAAGCCAGAGAGTCATGGTGGATAACTGTCTGTCAGGATGGAGACCGGTGACGAGCGGTTTGTCTCAGGGATCAGTGTGGGGTCCCTTGTTATTTGTCAATTACATTAATGATTTGGATGATGGAGTGGTAAACTGGACTAGTAAATATGCAGATGATACAAAGATAGCTGGAGTGGTGGATAGTGAAGAAGGTTTTCAGAGACTGCAGAAGGATTTGGACGCTTAGAGTGGGCTGAAAGATGGCAAATGGAGTTTAATATTGAAAAGTGTGAAGTGCATCATTTTGGAAAAAGTAATCAAAACGGGAGGGCATTAAAGAATGTAGAAGAACAGAAAGATCTAGGAATAATGGTTCCTCGTTCTTTGAAGATGGAATGTCATGTGGAAAGAGCGGTGAAGGAAGCTTTTGGTATGCTGGCCTTTATAAATCAAAGCATAGAATATACGATT
Organism: Narcine bancroftii; assembly: GCF_036971445.1. Lineage (NCBI taxonomy): Eukaryota > Metazoa > Chordata > Chondrichthyes > Torpediniformes > Narcinidae > Narcine > Narcine bancroftii. Next base: position 49,596,126 of record NC_091470.1, on the reverse strand, counting down.
TGGGAAGTGATGTTGAGACTATTCAAGGCATTGGTGAGGCCAAATTTAGAATACTGTGTACAATCTGGTCACCAAATTATAAGAAGGATATCAATAAGGTAGAAAAGGTGCAGAGAAGATTTACTAAAATGTTGCCTGGATTTCAGAATCTAGTATACAAAGATAGATTGAGTAGATTAGGTCTTTACTCATTGAAACGGAGAAAGTTGAGGGTGGATTTGATAGAGGTATTTAAAATTATGACAGGGATAGACAGAGTAGATATGAATAGGCTCTTTCTCTTGAGAGTAGGTGAAATTCAAACAAGAGGTCACAAGTTGGGGAAAAAAGTTTAGAAGTAACATGAGGGGGAACCTCTTTACAGAGAGTGTTGGCTGAGTGGAATGACCTTCTGGAAGAGGTGGTAGCAGCAAAGTCAATTTTGTCACTTAAGGAAAAGTTGGATAGGTAAATGGATGAGAGGGGATTGGAGGGTTATGGGCAAAGTGTAGGTAGGTGGGACTAGAGGGGCTGAGATGGCCTATTTCTGTACTGTAATTGCTATATGGTTATAACCAAAACTTCAGTTTTACATTTATTGCATTTAGAAGCTAAGTTGGGATTTAGCCAATCAGGTTTTGGAATAGTGGGCACGATATACTACTTTAAATTGCAATAGCAAGGGTCTCGCACAAAGAGACGATGGATGAATACGTTTCAAAATAGAATCTCGTGTGGCCTCAAAATATTTGTAGTAAATCATATTCTCATGTTTTAATTCCATCCAGGGAATTATCCTTAGAGAGTAAAAGTAGTTCATACAGGGCAGACAACAGCCATTTATGGTCTGGATGAAAATTATACATCTTTCCTATAACATGGCCTGAGGAAGTTTCAAAAGTTAATGAGTTCAAAAAATTCCTAACCTGTAATTTTGAAAAAAATGGTAGCTAGGTTTATTAAATTTAACAGATAGTTGTTCGAAAGAGGCAAGATTATGGTCGATTTAAAAAGGTTGAAGAAAGATTGGATGCCTAAATTAGACCATTGATAAAAACCAATATCTTGAACCAAGGGAGGAAAAGAAGAATTCCTCAAGTTAGGACTAAACATCCTATTTCAGAGAACATATCGTGGCTGTCAAGCAATGCATGATTGTTTATCCAATGTTTCAAGCCTGAGGCCTTCTGCAAGGTGCCTTTACCTCCTATGGACACTGAGAGCTGCTGAGTTCCTCCAGTATTTCTGTATTTTCGCTACAATCACAGCATCTGCAGACTTTAGTTTTTCACTTAGATGGTTGTGGAGTAGATTTACATATGTTAGGCACAACATCATGGGCATACAGTGTGTAAAGTACCCGTTGCAGGAAGGATAACACCAAATAATGCTTTTTTTTAAAGAAAACATTCTTGAAAATGAAGAGTTTTTAAAAATTATTGAAGCAAGTCTGGGCTTGGATTAGAAGTCAGTAGAGCTCGCAGACTTGATGGCCTACATTGTAGACTTTTAAAAGAAGTGATTGCAGTGGTTTTGAACTCCTTAATTATAGAACAAACGAAGCCAGCAAATGTAATACTACCATTCAATGGAAGGAGACTAAACAGAGAACCACATGGTAATTAGTATGGTGGAATTGGAAATAGAAATACTGCAACCCGTGATGACGTTGCACTTGGAAAGTTCTGAGAATAAGGTAGAGTTAACGTGGATTTATGAAAACAGCTCGCTAAATGAATATAACCCAGTTGCCCCTCATCTCAGACCTATGGTCAAAATTCAATTATATTCTGACTTAAAATATACATTTGCTGTTTTCAGAATTCTAGCTGAACTTCTTGCTACTTTCCAATATCTTTAAAACATCAATTAAATATTTCCTTAAAGTTCTAAATTGTAAGCAACAGTAATTGTTTTAGTAATCATTCATAATTACACTTTTACAGATCTTATGAAAATTCAAATAGATCACATCTACATTTTTACTCATTTGTGCAGATAGAAAATAACCAAGATATTATTTGATTCACGAAATTTCTTAATAGAGGCAAATAGTGGCCATTCACTTTGATCCTAAGAAAAGGTAAACAGAAGACATTTGAAGTGTTTCGAAGCCAGAAATCGAGGAGAGGCTGAAAGAATGCAAGCCTTTCTGTTTAAAGGACTTAAGTAGAAGAATAGAGAAGTAATAGTATAACTTTGCATAGCCCTGATTAGACCAATGCAGTGATACAACTATGGAACATGCACCCTGAGTAATATATTCATCCCAAGAGGAAGGGTTCAGAATATTTGTGTTGCAGATGTGCCTGAATGTATTTCACTGAGGTTCAGCCATCTACTCCAAATTCTTAAAATCAAAAAGTTCAGTACTTCACTGAAATAGCTACCTAATTATGTCTGGATAGGTGGAGAATACTTGAATCTTCTGACATAAATTGCAGAATAATTTATGAAATCTGTTTCAGGTATGAAGGTCAAAGGGTGGGTGGTATCTAAAATTTTTGACATGCTCTTCCAGCTTGTGAAACACTCAAAGTTAATGTTATTTGTGATTATCCTTTAGTCCTCCCAAGTAAAATCTTGGAATGGAATCAATTTGCTGGTTTCAAAAAGGGAAAGAAAACTGGGAGAAGAGAGAACCACTTTTACACCACATAGCTGTTTGTTTCAAAATTATTGGCTTGATTGGAACTAATGTGCAGATGAATGATTAGGCTACTTTCAAATTATTTCTGAAGATAACATTCATTGCAATAAAATTTATCAAAATGATTTTTATCCTATTCATTATTGATGTAAATTATTTTTTAAAGTAGTTAATAAATGAAAATACAAACTTATGAAGTACTGGAGTAATATTATACAGTTTTTTTAATTGTTAAAATCCAAAACAATTTCTAAATATATACTATATTTTAATATTGCAAGTATGGTAATATTACCAATATTGTGGCCTTTAGTTCCAGCTGGACAGAGTGCAGTGGGAGTGGAGCTGGATGTTGGGCTTGAGTTTGTAGCCTTGGGTCTGTTTTTGCATTCCAGGACCACCAGGTCTCTACACTGTTTGTGACAGTCCATGCCGCAGTCTGTACGTTGAAAAATAAATGATAGTATACGAGCAAAATCTTGCAACCACCAAGAAATTTACAAACAGAAAATTGACAGTTCTCAGAGGAGCTAGGTAGGGTGAAACATTTCTACCTTCAGCAGGTACCAGTTCTGATCTGCTGCTTTGGGCAGCCATTAACCCCAGTTAAATGCTGCACAGTTTTCATTTGTGATCAGAAAATTTTAACCATTTCACAGTTAAAATGTTGAACATGTAATTAGTTTAAATAATAAATATCCTCATAGTATCGGGATACTTAAACTAATAATTCTCTTTGGGGAACATGGAGCAAAAGTGCATGTAACTGTCAAGGTTTTCTGATTACATTGTTAAAATGTATTTTTTGCATTAACAGGCAATGCCAGTCTGGATGACAAGTGAAAAACCTGCTGGCAGTTAACATTTCATTGATGTCATTAGTGGATATATGTGTAGGAACTAATTGCATATTCTTCAGATGCCTGATACTAAAAATGATTCCTACACTGAATCGATGTTTTGTGTTTTCTATTTCTTAAGTAACCTTTGATCTTGAACCTCTTTTTCCAAAATCTTTGGTGATCTTTGTTTCATCAATAAAAGTAAATTGCGCATCCAAATTTGCAGTTGGAAATTATTAATCTCTAGAGGTAAAAGGGAGCTGGTTTTCATTGCAGCTAGCTATGATTTTCCCTAGGATTTTGTGGGTTTGTCCAAAGCCCAAGTAGGACACTCAAGGTTGCAAGCAGTCTGGTTCAATTTACAAGGCCAGGGATCAAATGAGACCCATTGCTGAGACGTAATTTACCTGAAATATTGTTGTATTTCTATAACTATAATATTTTTTCTGATCTTGTGGGAAGCAACAACACCATATTTTTTTTAAATTTCAAGTTCTAGCCACCATAGGTTTGTAAAAAAAGCCTTCCATTAAAAGGTAAAATTTAAATTATAAATTCATCTTTGTAATGAGTTGACCCTAGTCTGTCCTCAGTCCCTGCACAATACCCATGGCTGCCATTGGCTTTCCATTGACCTGAAGGGTCTGTGTTTCATGACCCATTTTGTGAGGCACAGAGGACTCAGATGCCAGAACTGGGGGTTTGAGGAGAGAATGCAGTGAATCTGTGACTTCACTGCATAATGAACTAGTTTCTAAAGATGGAGCCAAGTTTACGGCCAGATCAGCAATGGTGAAGCAGCCCTGACAAGCAAAATAGCCGACTCCTGCTCCTCTCATGTTCTTAAATCAAAATGGTTGACCTGAATTAGTGGTATTAAGATATGAAATAGATTAAGCCTGATAATTTTAAAGACCATTGCAACAAATCTTCTTTGAAATGTAAATCATAAAACACTTTGGATTGTGTTGGTTGTATATCAACTGGCAACATTAAAGTCTGGAGATGAGATTATGTCAAACATTCATGTAACAAGCTGTACACTGATAGCATTGTAGCTATAAATTGCTTGAGTTCAATAAAATTCAGATTGCTACAAAAATATTCAGAAAGAGATTTCTCAATTAGCATTGTTTCTGAAATAGAACATAGAATATTGTTAAGGCAACAATTTCACCAATATATCTGAATAAGCTTCTGTGAAAATTGAGAGACTACGACAATCCTTAAGCATAATTGGCGTAGTTATTTAAAGTAATGTCACTTACCTCTGCATCTGTACCCCTGTTTTATGACACCCCAGATCTGTAAAGAATAAACCACCATTACTTGTGAAGTGGCCCAACAAGTTACTGTCCATCTGCCCTGTGGACATTAACATCAGCAACACTTTCATGAGTGCAGAATTGCTTATGTCCCAAATGCAACAGGATTGACAATTTCCCCAAAGGAAATCTAGTTGTGCTTACATAACGATGTAGCACAGGGGTCCCCAAACTTTTTTAAAAAAGGTCCCTCATCGACCCACAGACTTGGAATCCTGGTGCTGGATGGGGGGGGGAGGGTTGGGTGAGGAGAGTGCTGGACTGGGGGAAGAGGGGCACTGGATAGCTGGATGTACTGGTTTAGGCCAGTCTGGCTTTTGAGTCCTCCATCCAGTATTACCTCGAGCCAGATTTTAATTTGTCCTCCATTTGGGGGTATAGGCCCTACACCCCCGAATGGAGGACAAATGTAGGGGCAGAAAGGGGACTTCCCTGGGTCCACATGGGTCAATAGCGACCACTTTGGAGACCCCTAATGTGGCAACTCCATAATTTTCTAGGTAATATGCCGGAAGTTTAAGTTACGAGATTTAATTTTGAGATTCAATATGGTAACAGGCCTATGAGCCTGTTCCACCCAAATACTAACAAACAACCTACTAAACTTGTTCATCATTGGAATATGAGAGGAAAGCAGAGCACCTGGATAAAGCCCAAGTAGAAAGCACTGGATTTCAACCCAGGTTGCTGGCGCTGTGATAATGAAGCACCAACGTACCCAATTCATGTTCACTCTGTGTTAAAATGAAATTATAAACCAAGTAATGATTAACATTAAAATGTTTTATATGCTACATAACTGCAGCAGAACAATTATTTGTCATAAATTTTTTGGCTATTTTATATGCAATCCAGTGGCATTTACAAGGCAGGAAATGATAGGTGAACATTGCTTACAAATCCAGCACAGTTGTCACAGAAGGTAGGTTTCAGATAGGTTGTCTCTTGGAAATTGTGGAGAAAGCCTTGGACTGACTTGGAGAAGATGGAACTCGACCTCATGAAATAGGCTGTAATTTCCTCTCTACTTATTAGTCCTTCGCTGTAAAATAAGAGATTTTCATTACTAAAGCTTCATAACACATTGTATAAGATTTAATATAAGCTATTCTGGTTAAAGTGGTGGTCAAAGCAAAATAGATAATTTCAGGCTTTGTTACAAATCATGCATTCTGCAATGATCATCATAAGCTGTATATTCTGTAACATTTTAAATAATTCACATGCAACAATAATATAATTAAAATTGCTATTATGGCCAAACATGTAATTCAGCAATCCGAGGGAGATAGATCAGCTAGTTGAGTGGTGTCACAATGACGACCAAGGAAATGATTATGGACTTTGGGAGGAAATCAGGAGAAACGTGACCCAGTCCTTATTGAGAGCTCAGCAGTGGAGAAGGTCAAGAACTTCAAATTCCTGGCTATCAACGTCTCTGAGGATCTGTCCTGGAGCCTCCAGTCGATGAAGTCATGAATAAGACTTGCCAGCAGCTATACTCTGATGAGTTTGAGGAGATTCGGTATGTTACCAAGGAGAGCATTCTGGCTGGTTGCATCACTGTCTGGTACAGAGGTACCAAATGCTCTGGACATGATTAAAAACTCCAGAGGGTTGTTAAATCAGCCCACGACATCACTGGCTCCAGTATTCATATATATAAAACTAGATAATGTTTCATAAATATGACTATCTCAGATGGTTAGTGTGAGCAGTTCCATGGGAAGAAGCTGTTTCTGAACCTGGTGGTGCTGAGTCTGATTATCTCTTTCCCGACGGGAGCAGTTGAAAGATGCTGTATACAGGGTGGAAAGGAACCTCAACAATTTTGCGTACCCTCTCGACAACATTCCCAGTAGATTACATCTATGCTGGGAGAAGGAGATTCTTGTGATTCTCTCTGCCACTCTTATGGCCCTGTGGATTGACCTCTGATCCACCTCTTGTCCACATTGAAACTCAGATTGATACTCCCACACCATATCACAAGATTTTCCACCTATAGTGCAACTTATTGTTACAGCTGACTACTGCCGTATCATCTGCAAACTTGATGACCTTATTGGAGCTGGATCTGGTGATGCAGGTGTTGGTCAGTAGAGTGAACACAGCTCTGAGGTGTGCCAGTGCTCGATGTACTGCTACCAACATGGACAGACTGAGGTTTTTCAGTTAGGAAGTTCAGGATCCAGTTACAGAGAAGGATGTTGAGTCCCAGCGATGACAGCTTCTCCCCCAGCCCCTGGGGAATGATCACATTAAATGCTGAGCTGAAGTCAATAAACAGCAGTCCGGTATATGAGGCATCGTTCTCCAGGTGGGACAGGGTGGAGTGAAGAGTCAAAGCTAAAGCATCATCAGTGGAATGGTTCTTCTATAGGTAAATTGGGTTTAGCGTCTTCGGGAAGTGTGCAGGAGGTCCGTTCATTGGGGGACAAGGAGCTTTCAGACTGCCCATATGAATGAGGAAGTAAGTTTTGTGATTAATAACACTTTTAAACTGACAAAAGTACACAATAATTTATCATTTTATTTTAATGGTTGCTGTTGATATACAAATGGATTAAGTTCAGATACTTCAGACCATAATCTTGAACTTATTGAAACCTCTCCATAGCCTGAGAATGAACTCTTAAGAAAACACTGCTGTAACCCTTCTTTGTAAAAAAAAGTGCTGGAGTTTCTACAGTAAAAACACACTGCTGGAGACGTTCAGCAGGTCAAACAGTATATTTCATACATCAAAGATAAAGATACATAACCGACATATTGGGCTTGAGCCCTTCAAGGTATGCTTAAAAAATTCTTAAATATATTGCAGAGAGTGTGTGGCGGGCAGAGCGTTCAGAGGAGGTGAGATTTGAATAAAATCGGGGAGTGGTGAGACAGTTGATGTCTCGGGGGCAATTGGCAAAAAAAGATCCAAAGTGGGCAGCAGGCCAGGACAAGATATTCAAGAGGAGGAAGAAGCAATCTTGGGTAGGTGGTGTCATGGAAGTAGACTAGGAGAGAGAGACGATGGAAGAAGAGTTCAGCATCATGGCATGTGTGGAACTCATTAATGTGGAGGGGAATGAAGGTAAGGGCTCTGCTTGAGTCAGAGTGCTCCATCTCAGAGAGGGGAAGGTCAGAGTGGGATTCAGTGTGGTGTTGGGGGTTAGGGAGGTCAGGAAGGGGAGGGTAGGGAGGTTGGTGGGTCAATGGAAAGTAGGGGTGAGATGACAGGGTTGGGGAAGAAGTGGGGAGCTTGGAGGCAGAGATGGCAGTAATGAGAAATGCAGTGGATAGGGAAAGGAAAGGGTAAGGAGTGGGGGTGGGAGCAGGGGGGAATGAGCCTGTAGGATCCAACAGCAAGGTCGGGACTGTGGTAAGTGCATCACTGGGAGATGCGTGGTGAAAGTTGGTGTTGGAAGCACTGTTCCTTTTAAAGCTGAGCACGTGCACAGATGTTTTGCAACTAGTGTACAAAAGGTTACCTAAAATAATGTAGAAATTAATAATTATACTTATTGAAAATAATCTCTTAGCATTTTCTGTTAACTAGTTAGTCAGTTAAATCTTAACTAAATACGTTGCTTCGAAGAATGCAATTGCACTTGTATTATATTAAATTTTTATTAGTCATGAGAGATAGGCTGTACCAAAATTACCTTGAAACAATTTCAAGTTTACATTTGCATAAGCATTCAGTCCACATACTTTTGTCACAGGAAAAAAATTTGCATAACAAGATTTTTTTCGCACACTGACTACTAAAAATTAGATGGAAAATTGGTTGGTAGCTGCAGCTTGAGGGTGGCCAGGTGAGAATTCGCGGTCGAGGCATCGGGAGTTTTGGTAGGCAGGCGGCAGGGGTCCAGGCTAGAAGTCATGTTCAAGGTGTTAAGGGCTCTGGTAGGTGGGCAGCTGGAGTCCAGGCTAGAGGTTGCGGATAAGATGTCGGAAGCTCCAGTAAGTGGGCGGTTAGGGCCAGAATTTGAGTTGGGGGCTGAGGGTCAGGAGCTCAAGTGAGTTGGCAGCCAAGAAGTTTCTACAGGTAGCGGGTGATTTTAATAATAGGTTCGCAAAACACTTCACTTTCCAAAAGGGAACTGATGCTCTGCATGAATAAGAAAAATCTTTTGGGAAAGAGCACAAAGAAGGAATAATGGATAATGCTTTCAAAAAAACCAATACATCCTAACATATGTTACCATTCGGTATTGTAAAGTGTATGCAAAAATACATAAATTCAATGAAAACTCCATCTGATATTATGACCATAACTCTCAATTATTCAAAAAACATTGGATTCTGTTGGAATCTGCTGTTACACTATTGGGACATTTTATACTTAAATTGCTTTACCTACCAATCTTTGTCCATCACACAAAAGGAAAAAGGAAAGCTGGCAGCAATCTTTTCAAATTCTTCCTGTGAAATGTAGCCATCCTGATCGTGGTCGTAATTTTTAAAGACTGACTGTAAAAAGAGCATACGAAACACCTTCAAATTGCAATAATAAACAGCCTTGAAAGGTACCAGTAATTATATAAAGATTGAAAAAGTCCAATTTTGGTAATCGTTTTGCCAAATTTTATATTAAAATCACAAGTTGATAAATAGAAGAAATTCCTTGTGCAGGACATCATCCTTATTTGAACTTAGTGTTCGTCCACTAGGTGAGGAGGGAATCTGTGCAAAAGAGAAACAGCAGTAAAACCAAAATGCTTCTTCACCTTACTCTCCCTTTCAATATCATGGTTGATCTGATCTTGCCTTAACACTTTTATGCCTGCTCCCTCATCCTCTTTTCATTCCAAATTTTGTCTACCTAGTTTTGAAAATGTTCAAGAATATAAATATTAAAGCCCTTTGTGAGAAGAACTTTTTCCTCATCTTCAATAAATGACATCAAGAAGGTAACATCTTTTCAGCATCTATTCTGTCAACACCTCCTGCTTTGGAACTGATTGTGTTTCAATGAGATCACCTCTTATTCTTCTGAACTTCAATGAGGGGAGGACTAACCCATACAATTGTTAATGGCTCATATAATTCATTTTGGGAAGGCCATTCACCTGCTCTACAGGATTTGGTTGATTTCTATGTCTTCTTGGTAAATGCTATATTTTTTTTAAGATGTCCTAGAAATGTATTGAGCAGTGTTAAAATTCTCCAGCTTCATTGTGTTGGAACTATGATAGGAAAATAATAACAACATCATCTGGAATGGTCAGGGAAAAACTCACATCAACCATCCGTTGAACATGTTTGCTGACGGTCTTCGGATCAGGCTTTGGGGATATTCCAGGGGCCCAGTCTGCTACCACAGGAGGTTTGCAAGGAGTTGCTGGCTGAATGAAACAGATCTAGAAGTTACTTTGCATCTGCAAGCTTTCATGAGGAGAAAAGAACCACCTGATTCTGATACAATTGTTGGATACTTAAATCATCAAGAAATTCTTACAACCTGATCCAATTTCCTCATGTTTAACTGCCTGTTAACTTTGTGTAAAATACATATGCTAAGGATGATTAGCTTTCACTGCTTCAAACAGTATGCTCTTTGATAAGATACAATGTTGACATTTATTTTCATGTCAAGCATTTTTTTATTCATTGCTAAATAATAAATGAATCTGTGAACTTGTCTCACAACAGTTCCTACCATAATAAAATAAGTATTTGAAAAGTCAGGATTTTGATAAAGCCACCAAAAAATATACAGGATACAAACATGGGTAATGACAAGAACTGAAGAGTCTTTGAAACATTCATCTGTTTTTCTTTCCTGACCTGTTAAGTATTTCTTGCATATTCTATTTCTTACATTTCCAACACCTGCAATGGTTTTCATTTGCAAGCACTTTGAATAGACCTAGCCTTCATAACATAAAGTGAGAGAAAATGAAGATGAATATAAAGTTGACTAAATTGAGATTTTATTTACTAAGATAGATTGGACAACTTTACAGATTAAATGTAGGAAATAATTTATAGAATAAATGTTTAAAAAATGAGGGACTAAAATACAAGACTGTCAATAATAAATTCAATAGGGAGTACACAAGAAACTATTCAGGCTGCACTTTAGAATGTGGACGTCATTACCATCAGGAATATGTGAGGTGACCAGATGGCATGCTGGTGAAATTCATGATTAAGTAAAGAACAGGACATGGTGACGGAATTATGTGAAGGATGGAAGAAGGTTTCTCTGGAGCACAAATACTCTTTGGAACTTGTTGTGCCCAATCGGGCTCTTTCAATGATGAAAATACTCTCCATTGACATTTAATATATTGACGATGCCTCTAAGATCAATTTAGCGAACTTCTCAGTTGGGTGTTGAGGGACAGAAATTGCAGCATTACAAGATTTTATTCCATCAGATTGTCAGAATCACTCAAGACTAGGCAGAGTTACACAAGTAAGCTTCCAGCTCTACATGTTCAAGTAATAATGATTCAACAATCGCAACCAGTGATTAACTGAAGTTCTTGCACACAATTTCTACATCCCTAGAAAGTAAGAGCTCACACCCTACAGTAGGACAAAGAATCAGACCTTGTTTGGTCACATTTCTTCCATTGAGAAGCATCAAAACCACCTTTTCTGCAGTATTTGCCACACCACCCAATAAGGATGCTAAAAGGACCATTTCAATGGTAGATAAACTGCCAGCCCAATTAAGCAGAAACATTTTAGCAAACGATAGAAAGGTTTCAGTTCTGGTTGCCTCATTACAGGAAGGATGTGGGAGCTATAGAGAGGGTGCGGAGATTTAGCAAAATGGTTCCTGGATTGGAGAACGTGTCTTATGATGCAAAATTAACAGAGCTAGGGTTTGTCTCTTTGGAGCAAAGAGGATAAGAAGCCACTTAATAGACATCTACAAGATTAGGAGAAGCATAGATTAGGTGGACAACCAGCACCTTTTTCTCGAGCAAGTTTTTTTTTAAAACACGGAAAGAAGTGAGTGCCTGGAATGTATTGCCAGGGGTAGCAGTGGAGATGGGTACAAAAGGAACATTTAAAAGCCTCTTAGGCACATGAATGAAACCAAAATAGAGGGTGTGACATGGGATAGGTTTAGTTTGTTGTGTACATTTTATAGGTCAGCACAACATTGTGGGCCAAAGTGTCTGTACTGTTCCATGTTCTATATATTCAGTCCAAATGATCCCAAACTGACTTAATTGGATAAAACAATGAGATATAGAAGGCCATTCAGCCTGTCGAGTTTACTCTACCACTCCATCATGAGGTAATCCATTCTCCCACTCAACTCCATTGCCCTGCCCTTTCCTCATAACCTTTGATACTCCCGCAATTCAGATGCTTGTCAATTTCTGCCTTAAATACACCCAATGACCTGGCCTCCACAGCCACCCGGTGTAGGAGATTCCAGAGGTTCATCATTCTCAAGCTAAAGAAATTCCTCCGCATCTCTGTTTTAAATAGGCGACCTTCAATCCTGAAGTTGTGCCCTCTTGTCCTAGACTTCCCCAACATGGGAAACAACTTTGACACATCTACACTGTCCAGGCCTTTCAACATTCAAAATGCTTCTATGTGGTCCTCCCTCATTCTTCTGAAGTCCAAGGAGTACATTCTAAGAGCCGTCAAATGTTCATCATATGCTCATCCCTCCATTCCATGAATCAATTTTGTAAATCTTCTCTGAACCTTCTCCAATGCCAGCACATCCTTTCTTAAACAAGGAGCCCAAAACTGTACCCCAAACTTCAAGTGAGGCTTGACCTGTGCCTTATAAAGCCTCAACATCACATTCTTGCTCTTGTACCCTATTCCTCAAGAATAGGAATATTAACATTGCATTTACCTTCTTTACCACTGACTCAACCTGGAGGGATACTTTCAGGATATCCTTCAAAAGGACTCGCAAGTCCATTAGCACCTCCAAATTTTGAATTTTCTCCCCCACCAAATAATAGTCTGCCCTTTTATTATTTCTACCCAAATGCATATCCATACACTTTCCAACACTATTTCAGTTGCCTCTTCTTTGCCCATTCTCCTAATCGAAGTCTTTCTGCACCCTCTTGATTTTTTCACTTCGTGCCCCTACACCTACCTTTGTATCATCTGTAAACTTAGCCATAAAGCCAATTATTCTGCAATCCAAATCATTACCATACAACATAAAAAGAAGTGCCTTCAACACTGACCCCTGTGCTATACGGCAGTAACCGGTAGCCAACCATAATAGGATCCCTTTATTCCCACTCCTGGTTTCCTTCTGTTCAGCAACCTCATGTGCAGCACCTTGTCAAAGGCCTTTTTAAAATCGAAATTTACAACATCCAGTGCACGTCCTTTGTCTAGCCTGCACGGGGTTTCTTCAAAAAATTGCCGTAGGTTTGCCAGGCAAGATTTTCCCTTAAGGAAACCATGCTGACTTTGGACTATTTTGTCATGTACCTCCAGATCCTCTGTAACCTCATCCTTGGCAATCAACTCCAACAACTTCCCAACCAAGATCTCCTCTCATTCTTCTGAATTTGAGTGAGAATAATCCCAGATGATTTAATCTCTCCTCGTAGGTTAACCCCCTCATCTCCAGGATCAACCTGGTGAACCTCATCTGGACTGCCTCCAGGGCCAGTATATCCTTCCTCAAGTATGGAGACCAGAACTGCACACAATACTCCAGGTGCAGCCTCACCAGTGCCCTGCTCTTGATTCAATTCCTCTAGCAATGAAGACCAACATTCCATTTGCCTTCTTAATAACCTGTTGTACCTGTAACCCAACTTTTTGTGATTCATGCACAAGCACTCCCAAGTTCTTCTGCACATCAGCATGCTGCAGTTTTTCACTATTTAAATAATAATCTGCTCTTCTATTTTTCCTACCAAAGTGGATTGTACTTCATCTGCTAATCCTTTCCCATCTCACCTAACAACTATATCCTTTTGCATCCTCTCCACATCCTCTGCACAATTTGCTTTTCCACTTAATTTAGTATCATCTGCAAACTTGGCTCCACTACACTCTGTCCCCTCTTCCAAATCATCAATATAAATGATGAACAGCTGCGGGCCCAGCACCGACCCCCTGCAGCCCCCCCACTTACTACTGTCTGCCAATCAGAAAAACACCCAGTAATTCTGACTCTCAGTTAACCAATCCTCAATCCATGCCAATATACTTCCCCCAAATTAAGCATGTTGCCAAGTGAGATGAACACAGGGCTAATTGGTTGTTACCAAATTTACCAAAATAAAGGTGGTCACAAATATTTTACAAATAAAACACACTTTCAGTTCAAGTCAACTTGGCTTAACAATCTCAACAGCACTGACCTCTGTACATAAACATCAACAAAAGTCCATTACTTTTAATCTAATTTATATATACCGGAGGATTTTTTTGCAACAGAGAGTCACAGATATTTTATACGTCTTCAGACTAAAATCAATTACATGCTTGCTTAAAGAGCTATAATACTCCAGATATGATCATGTACAAATCAGATTGTCTTTCAAATATCACCACCCGCAATCTCAGGATATATAATTTATCTGGAAATCTGACAAGATGATTGCAGCTACAATCAGTGGCGATGCATATCACAATATCAAGTGACAGAAATAGAAATGAAAAAAACTTTCTTACTGGAGCTTTATTGTTTCGCGGTTCACGTGCATATGAAAGCTCATAAATTTCATCTTCTGAGTAGTAAAGATCCAGTGAGAGCTGAAATTGTGCAGAATATCTGTTATCCAAAATGCATTCAACAAATGTTTCTGTTTTTCACTTGCTACATTACACAAGTGACCCATGTTTGGCAAGTCCCTTTTATTGTAACATTGATAGATCCACTAATAAGAAATATTATACTCTTCCAGCTTAAGTAATGATTTATTGATGATGCAAACCATTGCAAATAACTCCAGAGCACACGGGTAATTCTGATTACACATGGCCTCCATTAAAGTAGTAGTTATTTCAGTCACACTTGATCCAACTTCACCAATAAAGCCTTTTAAAGAAATCCAGATACAGAATATTTTAGAGTAAGATCCAATTTCTAAATTGTGTACATTGTTTCCGATTCTCTCACTTATTTCTGACAATCCTACTGGGAAAAGATTACACAGGTATCCTCACCGTGAACATATATCTTGCTACAACAAGTGTTATTCATTACATTGAGGACCAATAGGTTACATAAATGAAGATAATATTGGAGTCTCCCCTTATTCCATCTTCAGCAGATGTTGATTAATGCTTTAACATTTCAGAAACATTATTTATATATTCCCGCTGATTATCCAGAAACATTGTGGATAAGTTACTCTACAAGATCACCGAAGAATACGTTTGGTTGACTTGCCACCAAATGAATACAGTTTAATCCAAGAATACTACTGTAAAAACTGGCAAAACATTTTAAATTGGCATTGCAAAATGAAAATTAGTGTACTGCATAGGCACTAAATAAAATTGTTGTGCAACTATTTAATGCGCATCTAATCAAAATAGATCTCTTCCCTAAATCAATGCTGCATCAAAATGGACTGACATTGGTTTCATTGCTTAAGCAGTTCCCCTGGTACGTAAAGTTAAGTGAGAACATATTTCTTTTCATATTCATCACTAGCTAGCCTCAGTACCATCCCAAACTCTTTGCCCTATCAGCAGCTATGCCACAAGTATTTTTTTTTCTTTGGCTTGGCTTCGCGGACGAAGATTTATGGAGGGGGTAAAAAGTCCACGTCAGCTGCAGGCTCGTTTGTGGCTGACCAGTCCGATGCGGGACAGGCACAAGTATATAGAGAGTAGAAATACCTCCATTAATGCTGCTCAACTGGATATTTAGGAGATGCACAAATTGTTTGCTAGTAAGGACTCAGATCCAAAAGCTCTTTCAGCAATTTATGAAAATACAAATTGTTCAGGATTTCTCTGAGAGTGTGTGTGTGTGTGTGTGTGTGTGTGTGTGTGTGTGTGTGTGTGTGTGTGTGTGTGTGTGTGTGTGTGTGTGTGTGTGTGTGTGTGTGTGTGTGTGTGAGAGAGAGAGAGAGATGACTCATGCAATGGCTTTTGGCAGCTTATTGAAGACCCCATTCTGAAAACAGGTTGGGAGTTCTGAGTTCAATTAGCCCTGTGTTGAAAAACCCTTGTGGTTCTTACAAAAGGAAATGGCTGACTAGTTTCTCCTGAAATAAGGGAAACAAGAGGAACTCAGTGGTGACCTGGAAGAAGAGGTTATCATTTGAAAAATCCATGATGGGGCAAGTTTCTTTGGCAAGCCACTGAAGTACTGATTGTGGGAAATCAGTTTGTGTGTGTCCAACAAGAAACAAGTCTCTCTCTGAATCCCACTAGAACCTTCCTGAGTGGTAACCATTTACCTTTTC
The DNA here is from genome assembly GCF_036971445.1 of Narcine bancroftii. Taxonomy (NCBI): domain Eukaryota; kingdom Metazoa; phylum Chordata; class Chondrichthyes; order Torpediniformes; family Narcinidae; genus Narcine; species Narcine bancroftii. Next base: position 49,579,955 of record NC_091470.1, on the reverse strand, counting down.
TCTAGAGCCTGGTGAAACTTCATAAAAGTTAAATTTGGTGCGCAGTATAAGAACTGGGGGAAGACTGCTGAGCTATCGGCCATGGATGGCGGACATAAATATCAGGTGAGTGGAAACTGCCAGAGTTGTTACCAGAAATGGCAGTGATTATAAACAGGAGATTAGTGGAAGTGGGGGGTTTCAGAGGGAAAAGAGGAGGAGAAAAATACTTGTTAATTCCAAAATTTCAAAACAAATTTGCCCTTTAACTGTACAGTGATTCAAAACAAGAATCGTAATAACCACAATGGTATTAGCACTGGATTCAAGAGTTAAGGGCAGAAGACTTGTTACTTACAGTCATTTCTTTGTTTTGTTTATTACTTTGTTCGGAAGTAAACTGTGCAAATGATTTCCAATTAAATTTGATATATTGTGTAGATAAAAACTAATGAATGAAAAGCCATCTAGAAGATGGCAGCTGAAAGTTTTACTTTTTCCACTTTAGTGGTGCATTATCACAAATAAGGTCTAAATTTATGTGGAAATGATTACCAGGTAAATTACAAGTTTCTTACATTATAAGTTTAACTTGAGTAAAAATTTTGTTTTATTCTCAAATAGATGAAAATTTCAGAAGCCTTCAGAAGAAAGAAAAAAAAAAACGTCAAAAGTTCTGAACTGTCTGGGTTAGCTGGTACAATATAGTATTAGTTATAATCAGGTCATGATGATATGATGGACATGTTTTAACAGCATTCAATACTATTTTAGGATCCATGTAAGAGACATTCAAAATCATAGTGCTTTTATTAAATTAAATTAAAAAATTATAATAAATAAGACTTCATTCTTATGGATAAACCTGGCTATTTGATCCAATTTAAGGCTGTCAAGTGATTACATTTTTTAACTTGAATTAATGGCATCTTTAATCACACTTAAGGAATAAAATTGTACCAATATTTTTTATGTTCCAAATTTGAATGTTTAATAGAAAATCTTTAATTTTTATAATCTTTATCGATAACATTTATAACTTCTACTGTGTGTAGATCTCTCTATGGGGTTGCTGTCATTATCAAGAAACCTGGTCCAGTCCTAATTTGGTTTGGACCCAGAAGTTGATGATTGTGATAGACTGAGAAGATATGGTTTCAATTTCAGGGCAAAGGTTAGTCATCACAGGATCTGCATCTGAAGCGAGTTGCAAACTTGGAATGGAAGTCAATTTCTACCAGACCAGAGGATTACATCCATCAAAACTTGTGTTGCCTCATTCAAATCACCAGAGAGAGCAAATCATTCAAACTGAGCCTCAGCTTTCAATCAAAAGAGTGAACTTAATTCTGGGCCCAAATCAGCATTAATGGTGGATTATCTGAGCAAGCTTCTATTCTACCCCTGGATTCCATGTGAAGGGCATTGTCAGCACCAGCCAGGAAAGTGCCATCAGAGCTCAGCTAGAAAGGTTCAGAACTTGCATTGAAATCTTGAAACGTCAGCATTTACCCTGAAGAATCACAATAGTTGCATTTTGCCATTTAGTCTGGATCAGATTATTTCAACGATAACACCTTGCACTGAAATAACTGTGAACACCTTTAGATTATCATTTAATTATATAAATTATGCAATTTGTTTGCATTTATTATTTCATTTTTGAGATTGATTGCCTCATTGTTGGGAAGGTCATAGCACAAGCATCAGTCTTATTACAGTAAGTGTAAAGACCAACTTACAGTGAGCAAATGCACCAGGTCCTTGTTTGCTTCCAGAGGTGGTACAGTGTTCTGAAGCTGGACAAGCTCATTGATGTGGTTGTACAGAATCTGTAGTTTGTGTACATTAATCTTGCTATCTTCTACATAGTCTGGTAAGGCTTCATGTAATGAGATAAGATCTTTCAGGTGGACACCCAGAATAGGAATCTTGAAGTCTGTGCAATCACCATACATTCGTCGATAGCTGTTATAGTTTCCACTGGATGAAAGCAGCTCAGTCATTTCATTCATTACCTGCATTGAAAATTCCAAGATGGCACATTTTGATTGTTCTTACCTAAATGAATAATTTTGCTTAACCATATTATTTCCATTTTATAGCTGTGAGAGAACAGAATAAAATGTTAGGAATAAAAACAACAGAAGTTGATATAAATGCAAAATACCGGATTCAGCATTACATTAGCTGGCTGGAGTTGTCTAACACTCTATTTGATCATTTACAAAAGCAGCTTGTTCATGTGAGATTGTAAACTGCTTGGAGTCAACTACCATTGGTACTGAGGCTCCAGGAATCATGTATTTCCTATTTAATGGTCAAATCAGTGATTGTTCTATTCTTGATAACACATTTTAAAACCTTCATTACTTTCTTTCTGTTCACAGGCAGGTATTGATCTGTCAGTTCAGAATGGGATTTGGTCTGACAGATCTCTTATGATGTGAGATTTGGCTGTAAGATACAATAAGATCCAGAGTTAAAAGAGAAATCCTCCAGGATCAGGACTTAATTTTGAATCACTTCTGCCAAAGTGACAAGAAAAGTTTTGAGAAGATGCTGCAGGATTTTGAAGAGATAACAGCATGGTCAGTCTTAATAATTAAAAAATATGTAAGAGATAATACTTTGAAAAGTTTCTTGGGGAGCTAGCTAATTAGACTTTTCTCAATATGTACATGTTACTTTTATAGAACTATAATTAGGTTGCCTTCATTACGTCAGCTAATGTTGTATGGAAAAATAGTCTTTTTCTTAGAATTACAGAAAGTTTACAGTGTAAAATTCATTCAATTTGTGTATTCTTCATCTCACATCGTAATTCTCCAGTGCAAAAATATAATTTGAAATTGATGGCACAAGCAGATAGTGTAAATCTTTGATAAGGTATCATCTTTCAAAAAGGATGCATGACGTGGGGAAATGTTACACATTTTACTCTTGTATTAAAACACGGAGGAAGAACATTTAACCCACTCATTTTAACTATTTAAAGTAGTTGTGATGTCTTGGAATGAGGCTTTCAGACATTAGTGCAAAGTTCTCGACTGGGTGATAGCAGAAAAACTCCTGAACAAAAATAGATCAGTCGGAGTTCCAATTGGTATTTTTCACAAAATGATATCTGCTGAAAGTTTCATGTTTGTGGGTATTTGCCAAAGACTTCATTGGGTTTGTTAGTAATGTCTCTCACAGTCAAATACATTATATAGGTTCACACATGAAAAATTGTAAATGTACAGGCGAAAATGCAACATTTTAGAGAGCATGTGCTGTGTGTGGAGCTTTTGCCCAGCATGTGACGATGGAGGTACTGTTCAGTATGTGATTGTGCATGTATTGATCAGCATCTTTCTGTGGAAGTTACTAAAATCAGAACTTAGCAGAAACTGGGGAAAAACGAACTGAAGGAACAAAGCAAGTTCCACAAAGAGAGCCCAACAACTTAGGACTGAGCCCAGTTCATTGGTATTGTGAGGTAGCGGCCCTAACAGCTACACTAGAGTATAGTTCTCCAATCAAATGGTCTTTAACATATACAGGATTACATGTGAAGATTTATAAAGTCATACATGTACAAGATGTTAGATACATTTAACTATTGCCCAGAATGAGTTGCACCTTTCATAGGGAGTAGGGGATTGAAAGTTACTGCAATCAGATACTGTTCCCCTCTTTTCTATTGTCTGAGGCCTCAATCATTCTACTTCTTGAATGTATCAGTGTGGAATGCAAATGACTGGCAACAGAACCCAGAGTCAGGTCTTTAGCACCAATTCTCAGGTAACATGAAGCTCAGGCAAGATTTGACCACAGACAGCAAGAAGGGATGATGGCCCCATGGTAGTAAGGTCCAGGTTGCAACTTTTATCAAATGTAATAAAGTTACTATCAGTCCTGCAACATCACAAGCTCTTGTGTAGATTCACTCCAAGAGAAACACCAACCTTATTAACTTCATGGGGGACACAGGCACTTGTTTCCTTGAGTCTGGAGATTGAACTGTGACACAAACCTCCAACCACTGCCATTAGTGTATTAAAGTTCTGCAGTTGCTGTAGTTTCTGAGGAGAAAACCAAACAACAATGCATTCTGAATCAGATGAGAGAAATGGCAGAGCTACGTATGATTTCAATTTACTGTACTGTAACCCATAATTATAATCACCACCCAGATTCAAAACATAAAAATGTTATCTGAAATATTTATTGGCACATATTAACGGTTAAAAAAAAATTCCCTTACCAATTATGAACTGACGATAGAGCAATCATTTAGATTTTGCTGAGATTTTGTTTGATCTTGAATTTCAAGGTTGCATGAGATTGAAACTCTGTGATCCACTGCTTTATTAAGGTGTGAATACATAGAACACTACAGCAAAGAGGTCCATCTAGTGAATGCTGAAATATTATTCCGCTAGTCCCATTGATCACCCTGTCCATAACCTTCCAGACTTCTTCCATCCATGTATCTACCCAATTTATTCTTAAAACTTAAAAGTGAGCCTGTATTTACCACGCCAGATGGTAGCTCGTTCCACACTCCCACCACTCTCTGAGTGAAGAAGATCCCCCTAAACCTTTCCCCTTTTACCCTAAAACCATGTCCTCTCATTTTTTTTCTCTCCTAACCTATGTGGGAAGATCCTACTCGCATTTACTTTGTCTATATCCTCATAATTTTATAAACCTCTATCAAATCTCCCCTCATTCTTCTATGTTCCAAGGTTCAAAGTCCTAATCTGTTTAATCTTTCCCTGTAACTCAACTCCTGAAGACCTGGCAACATTGTAGTAAATCTCCTCTGCACTTTTTCAATCTTACTGATATCCTTCATGTAGTTTGGCGACCAGAACTGCACACAATACTCCAAATTTGGCCTCACAAATTCTTGTACAACCTCACCATAACGTCCCAACTCCTGTACTCAGTACTTTGATTTATGAAGGATAAGATGGTTAACAGTTGTTCTAGTGAACCGGTGTGGACTTGAAAGGCCAACATGGCCTGTTTCCGCTCCGTAAATGGTTATATGGTTAAGATGCCAAAAGCTTTCTTTACAACCCTGTCTATCTGTGATACCACTTTCAGGGAATTATATATCTGTATTCCCAGATCCCTTTGTGTCTCCACACTCCCCATGTCTTGAGGTTCTAGCTCGGAAAGAAGACACACACAGCGAGGAATGCAGCTGACACTGATTTTAATGAACTGGCTGCTCTCTTTTAGGTGGTGTGGAAGACCCTGGCTGTCATGTGATCGACAGGCGTAACCCGTGCCCCTTCAGGCTCTGATTGGTGGGTTTGGTCTGTTTTGCTGCAGTTTGTTGACAGGTGTGGTTTGTGCCGCCCTGGACGCCGATTGGCTCTTTTGCAATCCATCGCTGGCAATTGGCTGGCAGAGCCCATTTTGCAGTGGCCTATGGAAACAGGTCGCTGACGCTTCGTGAGAGTCCACTTGATTGCTGTGTTTGAACAGCGTCTTCTACGTCGGTCTGCAGCAATGGCTGTGGCCCACTATGACAACCCCCCCCCAGAACCGGTGATAGGAGAGGTATTATTACCTTTGGAGGGCCTGCCCCTGCGGCAAGGCATTGAGAGTGTGATTAGTTGATTGCTGTCCAAATGTGCCAGTTTGAGTCCATCAATCATGAAAGTCTCTTCTCTACCGCCGATGTCCAGAATGCAGATGAACTCATTGAGTCAGAGGATGTGATATGGCCCCTTGTATAATCTTTGGAGCGGTGGCTGGTGAGCGTCGCGCCTCACGAAAACATATTTACAGTTCTTAAGGTCTTTGGGAGACCATATATTGGGGATGGCAATGCATTTTGGGAAGTGTTGGGGTGAGCATTCCCAAGCATTTGCACAATCTGGCTAAGGCAGTATCTGGTGGGTCTTCTGGGGTACTAATCAAGAATTTGCCCAGGATGACTAAGGGCACACTGTACACCATCTTGGCTGCAGATGTGTTGAAATCCTTCATGGGTGCAGTTCAGATGCCCAGGAGGACCCACAGCAGTTCATCTGTCCAGTTGGATGCTGAGAGTCTGGCCATGAGGGCTGATTTGAGGTACCTATGGAACTTCTCCACCAATCCATTGGCTTCTGGGTAATATGCCATTGTCTGATGGAGTTAGATTCCCAGGGCATTGGCCAAGGCTGTCCATAGACTGGAGGTAAATTGGGCTCCCCTATTGGAGGTGAGATGTTCTAGGACTCCAAAGTGTGCCACCCAGTTGTTTAGCAGGGCCCTAGCACATGTCTCGGTGGAAACCTCAGGTAATGGGACTGCTTCAGGCCACCTGGTCGAAAGGTCTACAATAGTGAGCAGGTATCAGGCACCCCATGACACCGGTAGTGAGCCAACAATGTCCACGTGTACGTGGCTGAACATTTAACATGGTGGTTCGAAAGTCTGGGAAGGGGCCTTAATGTGTGTCTGGATCTTAGACTGACATTTTGTGCAAGTCCTTGCCCACTGGCTGACCTCTTTTTGGAGGCCATGCCAGATGAATCGGTCAGCTACCATTCTGACAGTGGAGGGGTGTGCCAGATTTTGGACCATGTCAAAAATTTCTATTTTCCAATTGGCTGGGATGATTGGGTGTGGCTTAATGGTAGTTATGTCATACAATAGTCATTTCACCTGGACCGATTGGGATGTCCTCCAGCTGCAGGCCAGTTACTGCAGTCCGACGTCCAGGGGCATTGGGATCCGCCTATTGTGCTTTCACCAGGTTCATGTAGTCGATGCCTGGGGTTGGGGCATGTATGGCAGAAATGGTGGGTTGGGACAATATGTCAGCCACCACATTTGGATTTTCCTGCGATGTGATTAATGTCAGGGGAGAATTCTGAAATATAAGAAAGGTGTCTCTTTTGCCTGGCTGATCATGGATCTGAAACTTTGCTGAAAGCAAAGATAAGTGGTTTATGGTCGGTGAAGATCTGGAATTTCCTGCTGTCTAGGAAATATCGGAAATGCCTCACTGCCAGATACAGGGCCAACAGTTCACGGTTGGACACACTGTATTTCAGTTCCAGTGGCCGAAGGTGCTTGCTAAGAAAGGCTAGTAGCTGCCATTGTCCATGCACCAGCTGCTCGAGCACATCCCCGACTGATGTATTGGAGGCATCTACAGTGAGGGCCGTCAGGGCATCAGATATAGGGTGCACCAGTAGCATCCTGAGCAGATTGGAAAGCCTCAGCTGCCTCAATTCATCCATATAATGTCTTTCTTGTGACTGAAAATGAGGGAGAATAATGGTGTCAAAATGCAGGCCGCTGCCGGTATGAATCGATGGTAAAAATTAATCATATTGGCAAATTCTTGTCGGCCCTTGACTGTATTTGGCCTGGCAAATGACTGAATGGCTTTCATCTTCTCAGGCAATGGCCTGGCCCCACCTTTATTAATCTGATGCCCCAAGAAGACAATAGTCTCATGGCCAAACTGGCATTTTGCCATGTTACTGGTCAACCCATACTCACTCAGGGAAGTGCACAAAAGTCTAAAGTGAGTGGCGTGGTCAGAGAATATCATCAAGATAGATGAAAACAAATTTGAGATCCTGGTCCATTAACCTCTGGAAGGTTTGTGCTGCATTTTTTAATCTGACAGGCATCTGGAGGAATTCAAAAAGTTCAAAGGGGGTGATATCATCCGGGTGGACTGGAATTTGATGTTAGCCCCAGATTAAGTCAATTTTTGAGAATACTCGGCCCCCTGAAGGTTCACAGTGAAATCTTGTCAGTCATGGTGGTAATGTTGAGGCTTCAGTAGTCTCTACCCTCCTGCTGCTTTGGGCACCATATGGAGTGGTGAGGCCTATGGACTCTTAGACCACTGTACAACGCCAAGCTCCTCCATTTTACGGAATTCCTCACTTGCCAGGTGAAGCTTCTCAAGTGGCAGACGGCGCACCCTGGCATGGAGGGGAGGTCCCCTAGTGAGGATCTGGTGCCACACCCCATTTTTGGGTGTTGTAGAGGTGAAATGTGGCATTGAAATGGAAAGAAATTCAGCAATAATGCATGCAAAAACATTGTCAGTGGCAGTCTCAGAATGTAGGTGCGGGACAGTGAGCCTATTGCCACCAAGTGAAAGGGACGGGAAAGACTTTGAGTGTACCAGCCTCTGCCCCTTACGGTCCACCAGATGGCACGGAGGAAGTTGACCCCCAGGAGTGGCTGTCGAATGGATGCCAAAGCGAACGTCCAGTTAAAATGGCAGTTGCTGAGAAGAAGGGGGATGGTGCAGGTGCTGAAGATGCATATGTTTGAATTATTGGCAGCCCTCAGTTCTCAGCTCATCCTTCAGCTGTAGACATCGGAGGCGGGGGTGGTGGGGGAAGGACACTGACCTGAGCCCCAGTGTCAGCCAGGAACAGGCGGCCTGACAAGGAGTCTCATATATGAAACAGGCTTTGACGTATGCCGGCCGAGGCAGCCATCAACAATGGCCGGCTCTGGCATTTCCCAGGAACGTGGAGGGGGAGTAGCATTGACGAGCCTCTGAACCCCAGTACGGCTCACTGGTGGGGTTCATCGGCGGGCTTTCTGGCTGCTCACTTGTTGAACTACTCCAGGAAGATTTGTTGAAACAGTGGGCATGAGGTGTGGCCATCATTGAGAGCGAGCATGTTGCTCATGAGGGTGCAAGGGGCTCTGTCCCCAAAACCGTCCATATGCAACAGTTGGCCATCACGCTCATGCTTCGAGAGCCTGAAAGTGCAGGTTAGTAGCTACTTCCCTTGCTCCGGGGTCTGCTAAAGAAAATCAGTGATCCAGGCCATGGTGTCCTCGTCGAGGGCAGTCATTGGCGGACTGTGCCTCGGCTTGCTGGAACCACACCCATGGCTGCAAAGTCCAGAAGCTCAGCAGCTTCAGGGAGACTGCGATGATTGAAGGTTGGTCCTCAATCTCTATATCCAACGTTGGGTCCAAAAATGCCATTTGGACCACTCGGGGTCACCACTGTGGCATATCTTGAGGTTCTAGCTCGGAAAGAAGACACACACACAGAGGAGTGAAGTTGACACTGATTTTAATGAACGTGACCCATCCAGCGCAGCTGGATCTTCAGCAGCGTGGACTCGATGCTGTCGACCTCTGCCATCTCGAGTACTTCGACGTTAGGGATGAAAGCGCTCCAATGGATGTTGAGGATGGAGCGGAGACAACGCTGGTGGAAGCGTTCTAGGAGCCGTAGGTGGTGCCGGTAGAGGACCCATGATTCGGAGCCGAACAGGAGTGTGGGTATGACAACGGCTCTGTATACGCTTATCTTTGTGAGGTTTTTCAGTTGGTTGTTTTTCCAGACTCTTTTGTGTAGTCTTCCAAAGGCGCTATTTGCCTTGGCGAGTCTGTTGTCTATTGCTTGTAGTAGCTGTTTAAATAGAGTTGTATGAAACTGCAATGCATCGCTTAGGATGAAAAGATGGTTGATGTTGCTCCCTGCAGAGGTGACTCTTTTAAAGTGCATCCTTATCCCTGGTTGCTAAGTAAGAGTTGCCCCTGTCAGGGGCTTTATCTGTAAGCTTGGGGAAAGGGTGGAGGTTAACTTTCATCTTTCGGGCAGCTCTGTGGAGGGGGGAGGAACCTGCAGATGCAGCAATGATTAAATATTTTCAAAGAATGTGGCTGAAAATAAAGTAAAATGCTTTAATGTTTATATATTCATGCAAGTGAAGTTTGTTCAGTATAAGTACAGTATAGTATTTTTGTTTTTTTTAAACTGTTTATTCTTAATGTAGGCAATGAGAGAGTAAGTCACAAGAAACTGGAAAATACAACATACATCTACCAATCTCTATAGGTGCCAGATACCAAGGGATTTACTGTACAATTAGGATCTGCACCATTTACAAACATTCTAATCATTCACCGTGACAATAATATTCTGACAAAACTATTTGTAGATTTCACAAGAACACAAGCACCATCATACCTGAGCCACACAAATAAATTTGATGAAGACTTCAGCTCGTAGTTGTGGTGTAGGCCTACTGAGAACCATAAGCTGGACCCACTGTGAGATGCCATTACACAAAGCAACAGAGCGTTCCATCATGGGATTATCCTTTACACAGCCAGTCAATATATAATTCTGATAATCTGAAAACTGGGTAAAGAAAAATCTAGTCATTTTCTGATTGTTATCCGTTTTCATCTACTTGGTCTCATCCTACCTTTAAATGGTGAGACAACCTTTGAAAGAAAGGTAATTGCTGAAGTCACAATTACTGTTAATTATTTAGACATAACTTTCCTTTAGATGACAGAAACTTAAAATGAAAATGTGCAAATTAAACTTCCTGCACTTTAAGGATTCTACCAACCTGTAAATACAGATGGACGGCTTCTGCACAGTCAAGGACAGTCATATTTGGTGTCAGTGGCAAAACTTAATTAGTCACTGCCCACAAAGCATCTCATGTATATTATTTAGTTGAAATAATGCTGAATGTCAACGGAGGCTTAGTTTCATCATTTGTGCTTCTAAATCAGTTTAATAAATTGGAGATTTTTAAGAATGTGACTAGCAGGGTAGGTAAAGGGAAGTGAGTGGATATTTGGAATTTCCTATGGCAGTTGGTAAATTGCACACTAAAAATTATTACTCAAAATACATTATCAATATGGAATCGGGTGTTTATTTTTAAAATTATTTAATTTAATTGGGTGGCACAGATCCAGAATTGGTTAGTCGACTAAAATAGAAGGAGGAAGAGTTTTCACACGGGCACTGGCACATTGGCAGGCTGGCACACTGGCACATGGGCAGGCTGTAAGTAATGAGGGCCGTGAGGATATGTGCTGGGTTCTCAGCTTTTATAATCTACATTAATGACAAATACAAAGGAATTGTTTGTAATGTATCCACATCTGCTGATGTTACAAAGCTGGGTGGGAAAGTAATTTACAAAGTTGCAAAGAGGTTGCCAGAGAATATTCAGCCAGCTTAAGTCAGTGAGCAAGAAAGTTGCAGATGGGATATATTGTGGTAAATGCAAACAAACCAAATTTGGAAGGGGAAAAAAAACATATAGAACACTTTAAAAACAGAAAACAAGTATTCACAAATAAGTAGAAAGGCAAACAGAGTTGAGCGTTACCGCAAGACATTGGAGTACATGAGAAAGTAAGTCGTGACACAGTTATAAGCCGCTCTCAGGTGGAATCGCCTGGAGAATACGGATCCAGAGTGGCTGCAGGTGTCTGAGAAGGGACGTTCAGGTGACAGCGCTGAAGGCGGTGTTCTGCCACCTCAAAGGTCTGAAGTGTGGAGAGGTGCCTTGGAGCAAATGCTGACTCCTGAGTCTGGGCGGGGCAGCCGTCTGACAGCTCACCTCCCTGCTGCCTGACAGCCCCCCGGAGCGGGACTGCGAGGTTGGGGCAGCTGGCGGGGGACTGCGGGACCTGAAGTCCCGCGCCGGTCGCCCCAACCCTGCAGTCCCCCCGCCAGTCGCCCCATCCCTGCAGTCCCCCCGCCGGCCGCCCCAACCCTGCAGTCCCCTCGCCGGCCGCCCCAACCCTGCAGTCCCCCCCGCCGGCCGCCCCAACCCTGCAGTCCCCCCGCTGGCCACCCCAACCCCGCCAGGGGACTGTCAGGCAGAGGGAAGGGTAGGTGTATGCAGCGGGGATTCCTGTTCCACACTGTCCCCAGTCCAAACGGTGACTCCTGTCCCACACTGTCCCCGGTCCACAGTGGGGAGGATAGCTGTCACCAACGGGGAGGGTGGCTATCAGCGGGTCGCCAGTTGACTGTCAGCAGCCTGCTAGCCGCTTTGCCCTGCTGCTTTCAGGTGCCTGGGGGAGCGCTCCGAGCCGGAGAATATACCTCCCTGAGGAAGGTTAGGTAAGGGCTCCTCGGGCCGGGTTCTCCACTTTCAGGTGGCCACCTGAGAGCCGCATTTGGGTAATTTAGGCGGCTTTACATTCGGCAATTCTGAAAGCACCTATAGACACTTCGACACTGTGAAAGACAATGTACAAATTTGGTTTATCTCTGTAAGTATGACAGCACTGGATACAAGGCAATATATATTTTCTCAATTGACTCCTGGGAAATAAACAACTGCCTGATATACTTTAAGTGTGGAGGCTGAAAAGTTGTTTCCGCTGGGTGGAAAATCTAGAATGGTTTCAGGATAAAAGATCATATATTTAGAAATGAGGACAGAGGAATTGCAGCTCTCAGTATTGTGAATCACTGGCATTCTCTGCCCAAAAAGGATGGTAAATGCTCAATCACAGAGATGATTAACAGAATTTGAGATGAACAGACTTATGGAATCTAAGGAAGTCGAGGATCAGATGAGAAAGCAAATTGTTGCTGAAGAGAGGTAAACATTAAGATCTGCAGATGCTGGGATCTAGTCTGGTTACACAAAATTGCTGGCGACAATCAGTACATCATGCGGAATCCATATAGAGCAAAAGGCAGTCAATGCTTTCACCTCAGCCAATGGTCGAGCAGGTTTGTGAGGCCAAGGAATCCATTCCTGCTCTTATTTCTTACTTATTTTAGGCACAAGGCCCTTTCCAGAACATAAAATGTTGAAGACTCGTTGGTACATAAAAATGGATTGCACAGTCAGTGGAGATTCCTTTCAAATGAGATGATGAACAAAAGCACCAGCTGCTCGTTTAGGTGGTCAGAGAAAATGACAAGACTCCACTCAAAACTAAAAATAGGAAGCTCTCTATGACCTGGTGTACATTTATCACAGATCAAGTCCACAAAGAGATTATCTGATAATATAATTTATTTATCGGAGATTGCTGTATGCTAACATATCCATATTGCAATAGAGACGATATTATTGAGGTTATTTTTTTAAAAATCAATTGTCTTTGCTTTGGGTGTCAATGTGCATTAGAAATATTATAGGCTCTGTGTATTTTCTGGAAAGAATGGTCAAGGCATTTCTCACTGCAGCAAAATTATCAGAAATTTATTTGTGCAGATCTAGTTCTCACCATGGAGATCACCTCAATAACAAATTGTTAGCTTTTCAAATGGGATTTTAGAAGTGGCAATATAAAGCAATCCTTGAAATCCTAAGTGAGGTGGGGGCACATTTACTGCAGATTTGATGATCAGAGTGTGAATGTACTGTAAACAGATAATTGTCTTCAGATTTTTTGTTGTTGCCAGTACTTAATTTCCCAAGCATTTAGAGAACTCTCACAATTGCTTACTGTATAGTTTATTTGTAGGTATGTGAATCTTAAAAGGAGACAATATTAAAAAAAAATCAGACTATTATCCTTTTTCTAATATAGTTGGCATCAGACTTACAGATATCCTGCGAAAGGACTTGAACTCGAGGTAGGTTAGGTGTTCAGCCAGCTCTTCTGGCTCCAAGTGATCAAAGAGAAGGGAAACTTTTCGTTTTTTGCTGCAGTTTGGTTTTATCCGTTGAGTGATTTTCCGTGACCATTCATGTGTACTTCTGTCCAGAGAACAAAAAAAGGTTTAGGCGCTGCTTCCAAAAATGTTTTATCATAGTGGGGCATGTATGGCAACGACTTGCCATTTCTCATATATGATTGATTCATCTTCCTTGTTGCAGCACAATAACCAAATATCCTCACCTGCTTCCTCTTATTGTTCCATTAAAATACATATATTCTTGTCTGATAATCTCTTCCCTTATGATAGGAGCCTCCTTATACTTTTTCTTGCATTCTACCCAATGCTCACAAAGATTAGCGTATACAGAGCCGTTGTCATACCCACACTCCTGTTCGGCTCCGAATCATGGGTCCTCTACCGGCATCACCTACGGCTCCTAGAACGCTTCCACCAGCGTTGTCTCCACTCCATCCTCAACATTCATTGGAGCGACTTCATCACCAACATCGAAGTACTCGAGATGGCAGAGGCCGACAGCATCAAATCCACACTGCTGAAGATCCATCTGCGCTGGGTAGGTCACGTCTCCAGAATGGAGGACCATCGTCTTCCCAAGATCGTGTTATATGGCGAGCTCTCCACTGGCCACCGAGACAGAGGTGCACCAAAGAAGAGGTACAAGGACTGCCTAAAGAAATCTCTTGGTGCCTGCCCCATTGACCACCGCCAGTGGGCTGATCTCGCCTCAAACCGTGCATCTTGGCGCCTCACAGTTCGGCGGGCAGCAACCTCCTTTGAAGAAGACCGCAGAGCCCACCTCATTGACAAAAGACAAAGGAGGAAAAACCCAACACCCAACCCCAACCCACCAATTTTCCCTTGCAACCACTGCAACCGTGTCTGCCTGTCCCACATCGGACTTGTCAGCCACAAACGAGCCTGCAGCTGACGTGGACATTACCCCTCCATAAATCTTCGTCTGCGAAGCCAAGCCAAAGGACCCAATGCTAGGAAACTCTCTCAGTGTTACTGCCTATTACATAATCTATGATGCTGCAATTTTGTTCTTCTATTATCTAAAGTGGTGGAATTTTACAACTTTACAAGGATAACAATATAATGCCAGCACATCAAATATCAAAAAAAAAACTTTGTTAGAGGCTAGTCAGTCTCTGTTTATACAGGAGGAAAACAAGCCTACTCAATAATATGCTTGTGTGGAGGTGAAGAAGTAGTTTGAGCCTACAAAGTAGATAAACTGTGGATAATAAGCTTCACATTAAATGCTGTAAAAGATTTGATTAAAACTTTTAAGGAATGAAACTCCAAATGAATCTTCTCAATAGAACAAGAACAAAATATTCAAATAAATGGTATTCACTTAAACTGTTTTTCCCATGATTTATAGCTAAAATTGATATAAACTGCAACATTAATAGAATGCTGGAAAAATCCAGCAGGTTGAGCAGAACTTGTGTGGTCATCCTTCAGGCTAAAACATTGACTTAAAAGTTTTGCCGCGACAGATTCTGCCTGCCTTACGGATTTCTTCTAATATTCAGTTTTTGATCTATATTTCAGTTTTTTGCAGTCTCTCTTTTTAAAGATTTTAATTTTTGAGTTTTGGTTTGTCATTCAAAAATATTAAGCTGCTTTTAAAATCTGCAAAAGAAACTAGAAAATTTGGCCAAAAGTTGTTTTTTTTCTCTCATTTTGTACGCAGGACCAATAACAGTTATTTGAGTGGATACTGTTTTCATCTATCTGCCCCTCTACAACTCAGAATGCCTCACTCAAGAGAATTTTCACAATTTTTGCTATAGGGCAAATTGCAAAAATCAGGGTTACATTCATTTAACAGAGTCAGTGGCAATTGCTGTTAGTTTGCCATTATCACAAAGCTGCTGAACTATTTCCTTGGCAATGAAGACTTCATGGAAACTTGAGACAATTAAATTGTTGTTTAACTGAGAGTTCTTTTCCTCAGAAAAGGCTGAATAAAGCACACAATCATGTTTCAATAAAAATGCAATAATTTTGTATGATGTATGAGGCAGTTTCATGTAATGCAAGATCTGTTTAGTTCCATGACAATAAAATAATCTTGAATCTTTCATAAGTTGAGAATTTTTATGGACTCTAATTGTGGGTTGAAAAATCCCCCACTTTCCCAATTTTCCCTCTTGTATTTCTCTTCTTTTCTAAAATATCGATTCTTAAGATCGTATGATTATGCTCATAATATTGATGGTTTACTCATCATATTTTTCTTTTAGAAATGGACAATAAACTTATGTCTTACATTTGTGAGGTATCGATAAATTGGGAATGTGACTCTTCACCCTTCTTTCTCACCAGCTCTTGAAAATGTTCCATTGTTTCCGAAAGACTATTGTCTATTTTAAACATAATCCAGAACTCTGTAATCCAGTACCTGCAACATAACCAACAATTACCCATCAGCACAAATAATGACTTTATTTGAACATGTATCAGTATATCAGCATGACTCAGATTTATGTCAGGGTTACCATACTTCGTTGAAAGTTGCAACATGATTTAGAAAATAACTCTATGTATTGGTATCAGCATAACTGGACTTTGAGCTACATCACAGATACTAATCTCAAATTGGATTTTTATTGACATGGGGGTTTTGCCTGCAATGGCCATCCCAGTTCACCTCTATTTTAACCCTGATCCTAAGAGGCTTTGCTGCTCTCTGGAAGTTCCCTGGAAACCAGAAATGAGGCCTGAGAGGTGACTGGCATGAGCATGGACTCGAGAAGCCTCATCACCAAATTTAACTTGAAAGCATTGACAAGTGACTGAATCCTCTCTCCAGCTGTCATGGCTGCCAGGATTTATTAAAATAAAAAAGTTTAAAAAAAAATTTCTGTGATAAGAAACATCATATAAAACATAGATAATTTTGAAAATGAACTCCCAGTCTTCTTTTAAGACATAGAAATCTACAGTATAGGACCTTCAGCCCAGTTTTGTGCTGACCTAATAACCTACTCTAACAACTGCCTCGAATTTCCCTACTGCATAATCCTCCATTTTTGAAGTTCCATGTACCTACCTGCCTCCACTACCATTGTCAAAACTTACCTCTTACATCCCCCCCTGCACTTCCTCCCAAGCACCTTAAAACTATGCCCCCTCATGTTAGCCATTCAGCCCTGGGGAGAAAAAAAAAGCCTCTTGCCATCAACATGATCAAAGCTTCTCATCATTTTGTACATCTCCATTAGTCTCCAATCCCCATTGAAATTAATGCGGTCAAGGACCCTGTATCAGTTCTAACCTTGTGCAGGATCTGAAAGCTATTTCCAATGTTGAATTCTATTGGAACCATACATAACATTTTATTTTCTTTATTTACAATTTATTACACAACTTAACTTTACATGAAGCAATTTCGAAGAAAGGAGCAAAAGTGGGTGAAGTGACCCCTTGAGCCTGCTCTGCCATTAATATCTTGGTTGATCTGACCTAAATAATTAACTTTCTATCCAATCTCTGTAGCCCTTCATTTCATTGTATTCAAAAAAATCTTTCTTGAATTTACCAACTTTGTATCAAGAGAATTTCAAAGACTTGTGGCTATCAGTGAAGAAATTCCACATCATCTCAGTATTATCAACTCTTTATTCTGAGACTGTGTTCTGAGATCCAGACACTCCAATCAGTAGAAATCTCATTGTATCTACCCTTGCAAAATCCCTCCAAGAATCATAAATATCCAAATAAGTTCCCTGCCCAATCTTTCTCTGTAAGATAATCTAGCAAAGTACCTTCACCGCTCTGCTTGTGAAGACAAATATTCCTTGAAAACAGAGACCAAACTGTGCATCATATATTTTACTAGTTACTAGTATTTATAGCATCGACTTGCAGGGATTCAAAACTATTAGGACTATTTTGATGTTTAAATATTAATCTTCACCCATTTATAAAACAATAATATGCATTTTAATATTTGTGTACTGTATTGTACTGTGCATATGCATCATTTGTCTGAACTTGTGTTATATCTGTATGCGTGTTTGTAGTATATTGCACTGAGGACTAGAAAATGCTGTTTTGTTGTGTTATACTTGATACAATTGGATGATAAATAAACATGAACTTCGACTTCTTACCTTCCAGCACAATTTTACCCAGAAATCAATTTGAAAATTATTTATGCCTGATTTTCATGCATAAATTACAAAAAGTGTTTTGCATATTTTGATGAGTTTACACACATTTTCTGTTGAAGCCCTGTCCTTTTGGAAATTATATCAGGCATTTCTTGTCCTAATACACTTGAATGTGGCCATCATCTCCCCAATGAATTTCACTCATGTAATGACACAGTCACATCTGTTTTGGAACAGAGATTACCAATAGTTCAAAAGCTTGTGACCTGCAATCTTCTTAGATAACCTCCAGTGAAATAAGCGAACAAGTAGATCATACAGAAAAGTGGGAACCACATGTGAATTAGTGGGTCCCCAGTGGGACATCATTTTAGTTTTCAGCAATTTCCTCATACACCCCCCCCCCCCACCAAACACTGAAGTTAACAATCTGTCTTTTATATTTTTTACATCTCTGCATCTGCATATGATATTCTGTGATGTAAATCTTGAATATCATAGTAAAATGGTCCAGCTGGGCAACTCCACTGTACAAGGGTAACTGGGGAATGGGTTCATTGCCATTAAACAGTTTAACACCTTCCCTCAAATTTTTCTCTTCCCTCATTCCACTTTGTGAGCTGTGAATGCACAGTTCAGCTTTTAGATGGCTAAACGTCAGAACAGTGAGTGCATATGAATTTATCATTTTTTCTGATGACACCTTTTTGTGTTTAAGTTCATTTATTTATCATCCAATTATACAAGTACAACCCAACGAAACAGCATTCTCCAGTCCTCAGTGGAACACACTGCAAACATGCATCTGGACATAACACACATCTAGATAAACAATACATATGCACGGAACTTATTTATAAATATTAAAATAAATAAATATTATTGTTAAATAAATAGTTGAGACAAGTCATGACTATCATCCTTTATAATCACCTGGAAAGACCATAATGTCATTGATTATGACTCATTCAAAAAGATCCATACCAAAGTTGAGTTGAGTTTTCCAAGGTTTATTAAACCTTATATAGGTTATTACATTATTACAACTTTGATATACGGTACTAAAACTATGATTAAACAATTAAATAATCATTAAAATGATATTTTAAATAGTCAAACCTAGTTTAAACCTCTCCATCTTGGTAGAACAAAAGAAAAACTAAAAATTGAACTGCTTATCTGGCTCTAGCAGGCATTTTATGACCTTCAGAAGGCTGTTACCAGGAGGTAGCATGAAATATGTCAACAAAAACTACTTACAGACAAATGCAAGCATAAATCGCATTTAACCCCTACAATACCACCCCTAATTATTATCTAAAAAATAATAATTACCATTATAAAGAAATAATCAAACTTAGTAGTACATTTTTGTTAAAATATTCAAAAGAAAGTGAAAGTCAATTATCAAAGTTTTATGCTTCTTGTAAAAGACAGATTTTGGTAATTGGTCTTTCAGAAAGCCAGTTTTAGTCTTAATCTGAACTTGACATACAAGTCCTCTTTTGTCCTGGATGGTATCAATAATCTTCCCCATCCCAGGAATTTCAAGGCACTGAATGAATGATGATTATCACAACATCCCCAGCTGTGAAACTGTGTCTGATCTTAAACCATTTCTCTCACTCTTGCAACAGTGGAAGATATTCCTTCACCTATCTTTTCCAGAACAAATCCGATACAAATTGTACCTGCTTCCATCTGTGATGCACATATACATATATTCCTTCTGTAACTGTCCTGGTGGCAACAAAGGTTTACCTTTAAGAAGCAAAAGATGGTTCAGGGTAAGAGCTTCAATATCATTTGGATCTGTTGAAGTCTTAGTGATTGGATGACCATTGAGGATAGCTTCAACTTTGCATAGAACTGTCTGAAGACCCTCCTCATTAAGATTTCATCCATCAAGGATTGAATTAAGAACTTTTTTGCACTGATCTATCAATCTTTCCCATACACCTCCATGGTGTGAGCCAGAAGGGGGATTGAAGATTCAATTAATTTCTTTCTGAACTTGTTCATTATGGATTAGTCTGATTCCAGTTTACGATTGCATCTCCTAACTCACGTTGAGCTCCCACAAAATTAGTACCATTGTCAGATCGTTGTTCCTTCACTTGTCCATGTCTCATGATAAAATGCTGAAGGGCATTAATCAAAGAATCTGTATTGTGATTGATGCCACTTTGATGTGAATTGCTCTTATAGCTAAACATGTGAAAATAACACCATAGCGTTTCATAGCATTCCTTGCACGCTTCACTTCAAAAGGACCAAAATAATCAACTCCCACATAAGTGAACGGAGATCCATCTGGAAAGATTCTGTCCAAAGGCAAATCTGCCATTAGCTGTTGTCCAGAATGAATATTTACATACCGACAAATAACACATTTCATTACAATCTTTCTGCTTATTCTAGTGGCACCACAAATCCAATATTTTTCTCGTAGTCTAGATAACAAGTGGTGGCAACCACCATGATCTCTCTCTTTGTGCTTAAGAATTAAGATTGGAAATGCAAAAAATCTTTGGCCAAAATAACAAGAGGTTTAATTTCTTCTGGCATTGCTGCCCTACTAAGGTCCTCGCCATTCTCAAGAATAGGATTGAGTTTACAAATGTGGCTTGTCCTCTTGATATTCATTCATTTTTTCAAATTTGATCTTCAAATCTCTTCCTCTGGCAAAAGTAGATTATCTCCATCTCAGCATTAACCAATTCTTTTGATTAATCAATCAACTCAACTGTAAGAGGTACCTTTTCTTGAGTCTCAAGATTACTTGGTTTCGGAATGATAGCAGGGAGACATCTTTTAAATCTGAGCATCCATGCTGTTACCCTTTTCAAACTATTCCACGAGGAGAAGTAATGGATTAAGCTGCTAATTGAATCCATTTGTTCAGACATTATCTGAACAGCATTTGCAGTCTTACTTTTGAATTCAGGGTCTTCTGGTAAAAATTATTTTGATTTATCACGATTTTTCAGGCCACTCCTTTTGAGGCTGTAGAAGAAATCGAGGCCCTGTCACCCACATTTCCTTCGTCAGACTTTTAAACCTCAGGAAGTCAGATCGGCAGGATTGTTAACTGTGTTAATGTACCTCCACTGTACTGAACATGAGACTTCATCAATTTCAGTGATTCTGTTTTATTGTTGATGTATTTGAGCACAGAGGTGCTATCAGTCCAAAATATGGCATCTGTTAGTTTTATCTGCAACTCTTTTTTCAACATTGTGTCCATTCTGCTCGCCATGGTAGCAGCCATCAACTCCATTTGTAGAATAGTGGCTGGCTTTAATGGAGTCACTCTGGTCTTTCCCTTTGCAAATCCACAATGTACCTGATCCTGGTCATCATGCAGTAACAGGTAAACAACAGTTTCGTAACCCTCTTCACGTGCATCAGCAAAATGACGAAATTAAGCAGATGCCACAGTTCCAAAATTTATGGATTTGAAACACCTGTCAATCTTGAAGACTCCTAGCTTATGAAGATTGTACAATGGATTTTGGTATCTCATCAACCCAACCAATCTTCTTCTGACACAAATCTTGCAGGATTCCTAGCAGTCAGGACAACTTGTGCCAACATCCCTAAAGGATCATATTTTACACCGACTCTTGATAGAATCCCTTCTTGTGAGAGGTCGGTCCTTCAAAGTGATTTTGAACTTAAAAACATTACACTGAACACACCTAACACCCTCTCAATAGGAAGGTTGCCATGGTCTAGGTCAAAATTCTTCATTTCTTTTACCCTCTCTCTTTCAGGAATGGCAGTCAATACTTGGTGATTGTTACTTGTCCATTTGGTAGGTATAAAGAAAGCCTCCCTTTGAAACAGATCACCTTTAACTCATAATAATGAGATATTGCTTTTTTTTTAAACAGTGGCTGCAGAAGTGAGACAGTCATCCGCATAGAAGTTATTCCTGATGATGCTTATAGCTTGAGAGCTGTTTCATATTGCCCTCAGCACACTTCCTACGGGCAAAATTCACACAACTTGGTGATAAAGTCACACCAAATAAATGCCCTGTCATTCTGTATTCCACCATGTCCTGACCGTAGTCTCCATCAGGCCATCAAAGAAAACGTAACAAGTCACGGTCTTCATTCGGTACTTTCACCAGGTGGAACATCGCTTCAATATCTGCAGTGATGACAACAGGTTCTTTATGGAATCTAGTCAAAGTTCCTATCAATGTCTTGTAAATCAGGACCCTGTAAAAGTTGAAAATTTAGTGAAACTCCCTGAAAGATTGCTCCACAATTTCTTCTTTTGTGGATGCAAAACTCCATGGTGTGGTAAGTACCATTTTTTGCCATCACGATGTTCCAAAATATTATTTGGCACTTTCTCTGCATATCCTTTGGACATCATATCAGACTCACATTTGGTATAGTCTGAATGAAAAGAAGAATCTTTCTTGAATCTTTTTAAATTCAGTGTATATTGTTCAATAACACTTCTATTATCAGGCATAAAGGTAATTCAAAGCAATAATGATCATTAACTAGCTTGGCAGATTTTGATACCGATTACAAGAACTGCTGGTCTTCCTTTGAAGGTACTTGGTCATCCCTGGTGCACCTGGGAAAGCCATTCTTGAACTGCTGCTCCCTCAGCTTATCAAGCTTAACAACTTATATCTTGTTGATACTTATAGCCAACTAATTTTGAATCTCTTTTCTTTCTCCCAATGGTCCATTAATCATCCAACCGAGCAGTTTTGACCGCATATGGGCCATCTCCCACACTCTATCATTTTTAGTGGTTTCAGAGCTTTTGGTACATATGAACCAATCAGCAACTCCACCTCAGAGTTGATTTCATGGAAACGAACATTTTTCAAATGCGTCTAAGGTTAAGTGTCGTTTTGATGTGGGATGTTTCCTTTATGCACAGGCATAATCTTCTGAGTTCACAAAAAAAATGGCTATTACCAGGAGGTAGCATGAAATGCCCAAAACTACATTGCTTTCAATGTGTTTAACTTGAACTATAGCTCTCAATAGAATTTTTGTACTTCTTCCTTGAAGATTAAGCTTATTCATTAACCACATGGTGCAAAATGACGAAGTGGTTCCTGGGTCAAGAAATGCGTAAGTACGCACTGTTGCACTTCCATTCTTGGCCTTGACCTGCACAGGTAAGATCAAAAGGTTGCAGTTATTTTCACCGGCCCCAGTAAGACCATTTGTCAATACTGAGGCTTCAGCATGGTTTTCAACTGCTTCTTTTCTTGTCATTTATTCCTTTTCCATATTCTTCTTTTCCTGGAAGATGTGTAGCATTTTGGGATGCTTTTGACTATATACGTCACAGCTGAGTCTCTTTTTGCAGTTTTTGCTGATGTGTCCTTTATGCAGACAGCCAAAACATATTCCATTTTCCTTCAAGAAAGCGATTTTCTCATTATACATCTTCTTTTCCATCTGTGAACAATTTTCATAATCGTGCTTCTCATTACAGAACAAACATTTCTTCACAACAGGGAAATTTTCATTTTCCTCAATTTCTTTATCCGCCATTGTCAGTGAGGTGGCAAATGTACTTCTTAAAAATTTTGGTTGAGGATACAATATGGATTTTTCAACTTCTTTACTTACTGTTTGAGTACCTTTGATAATTCCACACACTGGATGTGTGACAATGTCCACTTGCCTTTCAATGAACTCCACCTAAGCCTTAAAAGTAGTCATTTCATCACCTATTTTCTGGTTTTCAACAACTTGACTTCTCCATAGGTCTCTCATCTGTAAGGGTAATTTATTTAAATGATTAGCATATTATTAGTTGTCAAGCTCTTGAAGGTGGCCAATCTCCGTCATGACACTGCAATATCCTCTTCGAAAGAGGGCGTAAGCTTGTAAATCCTTCACCATCCGGTCTTACTGATGACAATGAAAAAGCGTTCTGTACATTAGCTGTAGAAATGTTATAGTTATTGCCAAAATGCTTCTTTAGTAGTGACAGCCTGTTTGAATCCATTCTTTTATTTTTAAAAAAAAATTTTTAATTGATTTTAATTAAGACCTTGTAATAATTATAAAATACAATGAGATGATATGAATTATCATGAATTTATATGAATTAAAGATGATATTATTACATAATAAAACAACTAGTATATCAAAAACAAATGTAAATTGTAAATATATATCTATAATTCATAGCCCAGATAGTATTTTAGAAACTATACTATCTGAATCCTTCATTAGGAGCCATATGTTGGCAACTCTTTACAAGACCTTGTGGTTGTCCACTTGTGAATCGCTGCAAATAATATAAACAATCTTTTGAGTTTTGACCCTTAATTTCAATACTGCATTCAAAGCTTTTCATAAATGCTTGGAATTCAAGTGGGTCACCATCAAAAACTTGAATCTTTCTCTTGGACAAAGAGAGTCTGTAACTAAATTAATGACACACCCAATTCATGCCTGGAAGATGGTTACTTTGTTCACCTGGATTTCTATTACCTGCTGGTAGTGGGTGGTATTCTCCTACATAAGAAGGCAGTAGGCTCACATATCTGTCCAATGGGGTCATCATTGGGTTTTGAGATCTGGCACCACTGTGCCTTACCCTGACTAGTTCATGACCATATACATCCTGTGACCGTAGCACTGTCTCAGCACCGTGCCTTACCCTGTCTAGTTCATGATGATACACATCCTGTGACCGTAGCACTGTCTCAGCACCGTGCCTTACCCTGTCTAGTTCATGACGATACACATCCTGTTACCATAGCACTGTCTCAGCACCGTGCCTTACCCTGTCTAGTTCATGACCATATACATCCTTTGACCGTAGCACTATCTCAGCCTTGGTATCAAATATTTTCTTTTTTCCTAAAAAAAATGTGATGCCTTAGATAATTTACTTTGAGCACCAGATACCACTGAGCCTTCTGATGCCTTCGACCTGGCCTGATTAACATTTCTTTTGTCCAGTTCCAGTAGCTCCTTTTGCCTTTTTAGCCACACTTTCTCCCTTCATAGCTGCTCCTCCTGCAGCTCCTTCTCCATCTGCAGCTGCTGCCATTTCTGCTCCTCTTCTCTCCATAGCTGGACCCATGTTATTCTTATCTGCTCCTCCCACTCTTCTGTCCAATTTAATTTGAAGCACTGTTTTTTCCCGTTTAAAGAGCTGCAGTGTCTGCCTGAATCTTTAGACATTTAGATCCAGTACTTGAAGCTCTGGAGTCTGATCTAGAACTAATCTTATTTCTCCTACTTCCAGCATTTGACACATTATCGCTGGGTCCTATTTCATCCTGTGAATCAGATGTTGCTTTAATATCTGACTCTCGTCTCCATTTTGGATTGGCCATCCTCCTCACCACCATTTTGTGGCACAGCTTCAGCCATTTTCTTGTGGCTGATCTTAGTTTCTATTAATGTCTTTTGCAGTAGTTCCTGTTGAGGAGGGTATTTTGTGGGATCTGTATCCTCAGCAGCTGAAACCTTTTGCTATTTCCTCATTCAGTCTTGCTTGAAGAGCCATTTTGTTTCCATTTGTATTTAATTGTCGCCTTTGCAATTCTAAAGTTCCATGACCTTCATCTTCTCAACACATAGCTCCTTAGGTGTGGCCTGCTGCCATCTCATTTATTCAGCTGACCGTGGCACTCAGATGTCAAACATTGACAACAATAACTCCAAAACCAAAACAGTCCTCAAAGGACAAGCAGAAGTTTCTCCAAACTGTGTTCTAACTTGCAATAAACACACAGAAGGAATCCTTTAGTAAGGCTTACTGCTTCTTCAATGGCCTTGGTGCTGCTGTTAATGATCATACTTCCTTGTTCGAAATGCTCTAAACAGAGTCCGATTGATCCAATCTGAATTCTAAATGCAATTTCCAACTTTCTATCATCTTAAATTCCATCCTTTATTCACTAACAAGTCAATAGCTCCTCTTTTATTGACTAAAATGTTGCGACTATCACCTGTAGAGACTAGAATGTCGTTGTTTATGACTCGTTCAAAAAAGAGATCTATATCAAAGTTGAGTTGAGTTTTCCACATTTTATTAAATCTTATATAGGTTACTACATTATTCAGTACTAAAACTATGATTAAACTATTAAATGATACTTAAAATGGTCACTAAAAGTTTTCAGACCATTTCAAAACCCTCCATCTTTAAAGAACAAAATAAAAACTGAACTGCATATTTGGCTCTAGAAAGCATTCTTTGACCTTCAGAATGACCTTTACCAGGACTCAGCATGAAATATGTCAACAAAAACTACTTACAGACAAATGCAAGCATAAAACACATTTTAACCCCTACAGAGGGTTTGTATGAGCAGTTCGGATAAAATGCAGCATCTCTAAGGAATTCATGTCTAAATAAAAGCAGCAGCCATCTGCCACTTCAAAGAACTAGCCTATGGGCAGAATAATATCTTTCTATATTGATTTCTTAAAATTTGCTTTCTTTTTTGTGTGCTTAACTTGTAAAGAGGAGTATTTTCTCCAAGATATTATTTGTTGCACTGTCATTTGAAATATTAGACATGCATCATCAAGCCATATAACTTCAGACAATTCTCAGTGAAGTGTGTGTGTGTGTGTGTGTGTGTGTGTGTGTGTGTGTGTGTGTGTGTGTGTGTGTGTGTGTGTGTGTGTGTGTGTGTGTGTGTGTGTGTGTGTGTGTGAGCGTGCATTTGTAAGTGTGTAAAATATATATTATCACTTTTAAATAAAAATTTAAAGGAAAAGGACTGCCAGACTTGAGCATAGTATTTCAAATTGAGATGTGCGATTCCAGGTTGTCATGTTTTTTTTTGTCTTTACTTAGCTGTGGTTGTCATTTCCAGGAACAGCCTCACCTTATGAAGTAACAGATCTTCAGGCAAGCTGCAGCACAATTTCGCTCTAAAGCATTCTGATATGTAAGTCATAATTAAGGTAAACCATTCTTATCTGAAGTCTCCAACTATCCTTACTTATATTTGGTGAGAGCATTATTGATATTTTCTGGAGGACAATTGCTCAATAAGATACGAGCCATTTGTATTTTAAATTGTCTTGAACATCACACCACCTATGTTCCTCTCAACTGTTATTTCAGAGCTCTAAAGAGGTACAACCATTAAACAAAAATAAATATGTTACTATGGATTTGAATTACAGTCATGAGAAGCTGATCAAAAGAATTAATTTTATACTGGATATGACTCATTATGACAAAGACTGTGGCATTTAGGTATTTGAACAGCTGGCCACTTTTAAGCTGACTCTTTAGTTGATGTCTTTTTATCCCCCCCCCACCCTTGTATTGTTGGGCAGGAAGATTTTGAGCCAAACTTTGCTGTACCTGCAGCCCAGTCTCCACAAAATTACACATGTATTTAATATGGATTTGCAATGCCTCACTGCACTCTTCAGTCAAGGCAGCTCAACCTCAGGTAGCATAGTATGGAGACCCTGTTTACACCCTGCAATGCTTTGATGTTAGGCAATGTTGGGAGTCTACCCAAGCTGTCATAAACTTATTTTCCCACATCCAGACATTGAAAACTTGTAATATGAAGAAAACTATAAGAGCTTAATTTATTTAAACAATTAATTAAAACACATGAAATTATTTGGGAATAATTAAAAATACTAAACAAATTTTAAAGGTGACTCCACTTTACCTGCTTATCTCCATATATGAACATCTCAGCAACCGAGGAGCTGAGACAGATATAGAAAAAGACAAACTTAGCGACACATATGACTGATGTTACAAACAATACAGTTTAGATTCAGTCACTTGACTGGAAGAGATTGAAGTTTGTGGAAGACACAAAACACAACAGCTTTCCAATGTTTAGTTGAGGGAACCTTCTCCTTATCCACAAATTAGATATCAGATAAGTAGTTTGACAATTTGGAGGGAGGAGATTTAGACGTGGTGGCGTGTAGGATTAGATTCATACTGCATGCAGGAGCCAAGCAAGTTTTCAGGCAGGGTGACAGAAAGATAAAAGTGCCAATGACATCACAAACACTATGCAACCAAATTGTTGAAATTTATTCATGTTTTGAAGCTTTTCCTTAACAAGTATTGTCAAATGTTGCTACTTACAAATAAGTGTTTATAACTGAGCTAGCAACCTCACTATAAATTTATCTTTTTTTATTAATTCAGGGATTATGGACTTTGTAGGCTGAGTCAACATTTAATTATCCATCCCCAATTGCACTTGCTCATTTAATTTGTCACAATTTTAGGCCTTTCTGCTGTATTATTTTAAAATTTTAATGGATCATATATCCAAGAGTACGTTGAAGGTCTTAAGGGCTAGTCTGTAGAATTTGACCAAGCAAAATGAAGGTTGCTTCAATTGAAAGAGAGAAGAATATCATCTGAGGTATGGACTTTTGGTCATGTGGTTGTGATCCACTATTTCCTGAATGAACAATTTTAAACATTGGGTGTAATCAACAGACCTGTTCTTGTTCACAGTGCAATGCAGGCTTACAATTAAGCAATGACCACATGCTGGTTTGCAAGTAAGTGTTGCTGACCATCAAATTACAAGCGAGTGGTTGGGGATTGGGGTAGTTGCAGAAAACTAAAAGGGCTAAAAGGATGACTTTGGAAGTGTGTGATGGACTTGATAATAACAAGTGCAATTTCATGCAGAACCAATAATTTGACAAAATTGCATTAACTTCCAATCTCTAGGGTGAAAATGGTTAATGATTATATAACATTTGTCTTCTCAAAATGTTGGCACTGTTGGTTTATTTCTTTTCTAATCTGGTGTGAGAGCAACAGGGGGAATAAAAATCCTTGTTCTAACATGGTGCCTGTCATGTAACCAAATAGCGTGCAGTGCCACTCATACTTCACTTTGAATAGGTCCACTGGTGTGCCCTTTTCAAGTATCTGGGAAGCTTTTCATCTCTCTACAAGCCTGCTGTTCATTCTCTCAGATGACAGACTAATTATCATAATAGTTAATGTGTCTTCTGAAGTAGCTTCTGTTGCCTGGGTTATTTTAAACATGGTCTCACTGATTAGAGTCTATTTTTAAACTGTTGCAACTCAATAGAGTACTATAGGGATATTAAATTAAAATGCTTGCTAACTCTTCAAATGTGAACAGAAATTGAAATTATAATGTATATTCTAAGCAAAGGTAGGTTATAATTTTTTTCTTTCTTATTCAGTACTGACAGACAATATTACAACTATATAGTTCTCATTTTACTATTTACAACCTTGCTTCGATTGCAAGATTTCTGCACAATTGTCCATCTATCCAGCTTTTGGCTGAGACAATAAGAATTTTACATGGGGTATTCACAATGTTCTAAAATTGAAACTGGACAATTCTAGTTTGTTTGATGATCAAAAACTATTGTTTCCACTTAATCATGTCAGATACGATTATCATTAAAGTCAGATTCAGCTGAGTTTTTAGTATTTTTGTTAGTTGAGTGAGGGTCAATATTGCAACTCTGATGCAATTGAAATTTTTGTACTAATGCTGGACCAGGTTAAGTGTATAACAAATTGCATGAGAACTACTTAAGAATAAATATTCATGAGATGTTTACAGTACACAGAAAAAGGTCAGTTTGGTGTCATTTGTCATTAAATCGAAGAGTGAAAGACTACTCTTGCCTTGTTCACCTCCATTATGTGCTTTCTTTATTTCAGCGAATGTGACTGAAATCATCAGGAGAGCTCAGCTGCTGGGATAAATACAGATACATATACTTGAAATGTTTGTGATTTGTGTATCAGAGATATCAAATATCAGGGAGAAGCATTGGGATTTTTGTAGTTTATTACATGTACTTAGATGTCAACATAAAAAGTCGGATTAGTAAGTCTGCAGATGACACACAAAAAAAGTCATGTTGATTGTGGAAAGGTAGTCTCAGAATACAGAATAATATGAATTGAACATGAAAATAGCAATTTACTCCTGTCAGATTTCGTTGATCCATTCTGTGCACATGGCATAAGAGTGGAACAAGAATGTTAGTGTTGAGAAACAAGGGTCCTTGGTGTATAAATCTAGAGAACCCAGAAGGTAACAGCACTGTTAAGTAAGGCAGTGAAGACTGCATATAGGATGTTTGCCGTCTTTAGCAAGGGCAGAGATGTCTTGTATAAAACATTAAGTGCACTTTTGGTTACTATTGTATAGAAAGGATGCAATTGCACTGGAAAGAGTGTTTCTTGGGATTGAAATGGTTCAGTTAAGAGAGATTGGGAAGGAGAGGTTGGCCTTGGTTTTCTAGAGGCAGACTTAGGGGGGACCTGGCAGAGGTATACAAAATTAGAAAAGGCATAGATAGGGTAGATAGTTTTTTAAAAATCCTTTATCCATGGCAAAGGTATGTTTAAAGTGAGAAGTAAGAGGTTTAGCAGGAATTTAAGGAAGATTTTTTTCACCTTGAGGTTAGCCTCATTCTGGAATGTGCTGCCTCAGAAGGTGCCAGAGGCAAGTACCCCGACAACATTTAAACAAACGGACAACTATTTGAATTGCCAAAGTATGGAGCTTGTGCAGGTAAATGGTAACCCCTAAACTGTGATGACATTACACTTGGGGAAACTCCAACTATTTTTAAATAAATATAATGGGGTTATTTTAAATGTAGCCAAGAGGCCAAATTCACCCTCAATTAAACATTACATCCACCTTGAACTGTCTGAATCACCCTCTGCATTCCACTGCATGTTCAGTCTTGATCTTTGTAGTCTGAAGTGGGGTTTGAGCTCTACCTTTTGACTAGGATTTATTTGGATTTTTGAGGGCCTTTGACAAGGCGCCACACACGAGGCTGCTAAACAGGATAGGAGCCGTGGTAATTCGGGGAAGATAGTAGCATGGATAGAAGAAGAGCTGATTAGCAGAAGGGAAAGAGTGGGAATAAAGGGAGCTTTTCTGGTTGCTGCAGGTGACTGTTTCGCTGGGGTCAGTGTGGGTCCGCTACTTTTCACGTTGAACATAGGTGATGCAATTAATGGCTTGGTACCAAGTTTGAAGTTGATACAAAGATAAGGAGAAGACCAAGTAGTGTGAGGAAGCATGGAACCTGCAGAGGGGCTTAGACAGGTTGGGAGAACGGGCAAAGAAGTGTCAGATGGAATGAAGCTTGGGGAAATGTATGGTCATGCACTTTTGAAGAAGGAGTAAAGACAACTATTTTCTGAACAGAGAAAGTATTCAGCAAGTCCCAATACAGGATTCCATAAAGGTTAACTTGCAGTAGTGTTTGCATTTATTTCATGAGGACTAGAATATAAAAGTAAATATGTAATGCTGAAACTTTATAAGGCATTGGTATACCACATTTGGAGTTCTGGAAGCTGTTTTGGGGCCCATAATCTATGGATAGATGTGGTGACATTGGAGAGGGTCTAGATGAGGTTTACAAGAATGATCCAGGAATAAGAAGGTTAACTTATGAAGAGTGTTTGATGGTACTCAGCCAGTACTCACTGGAGTTTAGAAGGAAGAGGGAGAATCTCATTGAAGCTTACCAAACATTGAAAGAGCTAGATAGGGTGGATGTGGAGAAGACATTTCTTTCATGGGAAAGTCTGGATGTTTCCAGTGTGGGAGACCAGAGGGCACAACCTCAGAATAAAAGGATGTCCCTTTAGAACAGATACGAAGAGAAATTCCTGCAGTAAGAGAGTAGTGAATCTATGGAATATGTTGCCACAGATGAATGACAAATCATTGAGTCTATTTATGAAGAGCTCAAGCCTGAAGCGTTGTTAAGTATCTTTATCTTTGTTATATAAAGAACACTGTTTGACCTGCTGAGTTTCTCCAGGATTGTGTTTTTAATTCAACCATGATCTCTGCGGACTTTGGTGTTTTAATCTTGATTAGTAAGGGTGTTAAATGTTATGGGGAGAAGGCAGGAGAATGCAGTTGAGAGGAAAAAATACATCAGCTATGATTTGAATTGAGAAGCAGACTCAATAGGCTGAATGGTCAAATTCTGCTCCTCTATCTTATGGCTCCTCTATCTTATGGCACTACCTGCTAGACAAGGGTTGACATTAAAGGGGTAGGGTGAAGATAGGGAGAACATACTTCCAACTTCTTAATTTCACAAACAAAAGGGATTTTTGAGAAATCATTAAAGTAAATTTTATCCTGCCTGCTCATCCTGTTTATGTTCCAGTGGCAATGCCTGCTTTGCAATTTAAGCATTAAGCTTTAAAGCTTTTGCTTTAAGCAAAAGGATATAATGTGATGAGCTTCTGCAGCAGCTCCGTTGACGATACATTGAAGCGGTGCATTGACAGAGTCACCTGCAACAGGTGGCTGCTTCGACACAGGTTCCCATCTGCATCTGTTGGAAGAGGGAAGAGCTTCATGAATTGAAATACAGGCTCAATGAGATCTTCCATTTAATTTATGCAAATAGGTATTTATCTTTGGTATGCCCTTTCATTAAATTCAATGCTCTGTGCATTCTAATAGGAGAGATGCTGCTGCTCAAGTGGAAATGCTTAGCTGTAGTACAAAGACAGAGACATGGAATTAGATCCATTCCAAACTGCTAAATAATTGTAGAGAAAAATAATAGTATTATTGCATATAGATGATATAATCATATGGGACAATTGGACTTGTAAATAAAAGTGAACAAGATTTCATGCAACGAGAAAGCCTGGTTTTATTTTAACTCCGCACAAAGTTTCTTTTTAACGTGGTTCGGTATTTTGCTGTGTGTTCTGAAATCACTATTTTCTAAAAAAAATTCATGATTGTCCAAAAGATATCACGAGCACAAGGAAAATTAGTTCTTTTTCAAGTCACACACTATCCTAACTTGGAAATATATTCATCCTTCAATGTCACCGATTCTAAATCTTGGATAGCAGTACAGGTGGACGAGGAGCAGCAACTGAAGAAAACAGTTCATCGCCACTTTCTCAAGGGCAACTAGGAACAGATAATAAACATCAAAACTTAAAAATGAATGGCAACTCATTCCAATAATCACCATCCTCAGATATCCTTTAAATGTTTTCCCCCCTTACCTTTAATTTATGCCCTCTAGTTTTAGATTCTGGATAAAAAAAAAGACTCCGACCATTTATCCTGTTAACATCCCTCATAATCTTAATATAACTGTTTAACAGGTTATTTCCTAACCCTCCTCTAGCCCAGTAAGAACACATCCAGCCAAATCCTTGTAATCTAAGCCCTCTATTCCAGATAACATCCTAGCAAATATTTTCTGTACTCTTTCTTATGTTATTACATCTTTCTGTGTGCGAGGCAACCAGAACAGTACACATTGGACTAATTGTGGCTGAATAATTGTTTTGTACAACTGCAACATGATATCACAATCCTTGTACTCAATGCTGTGGCATATGAGGCAACCATGCCAAATGTGATCTTCACCACCTTATCCACCTGTACTGCTATTTTCAGGAATCTACGAACTTGCATCCCCAAGTGTCTTCACAAGGTCCAGACTCATCTTATCATCCCAAAATGCATTTCTTCAAACTTGTCAGTTATTAAATACTACTTGCCACTGCCTTGCCAACCTTCTAGTGATCAATGTCGCTTGGTTTCCTTTCACAAGCTTCTTTGTTACCTACACCTCTACCTACTTTTATGTTATCAGCAAACTTATCAGATTATCTACATTCTCATCCAAGTTATGACAAATAACAAAGGTCCCATCAATGATCTTTGTGGTTATAGACTTCCAGACAGAAAAAAAAAATCACCCCCCACTATGACCCTCTAACTCCTGACACCAAGCTAATTTTGGATCCACTTTACTAACACAGTGAGGATTCCTTGTGCTTTAACCTACTGGGCAAGCCTACACATGGGACCTTGCCAAAGGCCTTGCTAAAGTCCAGGTATACTGCATTTATCACCATGCCTTTGTCGATTTGTCAACTGGGCATTTTGCATGCAAAATTAAAGAAAATGTTCAGTTATCAAATGCTAATACAGTATTATACTGGTCACTGATGCAATTATTTTTCAATAGCAAAAGAATAAAGCTTCATTTGTACATGACTCATAAGCCATATTTGTCACCATCAATTAACATGCGTCTTCTTGTGAATAATCACTTTATTAAGTATGATTTTTTTTGCAGCCTATTTAACTGAAACAGGTTAGACATAAATAAATCCACATGAATGTAAGGGATGTACAAATTAGGAGAAGGCCACTGAAGCGCCAGTTGATGAAGTAGACAAAGACGAAGTGGTCAAACAATAATCATGGCTTTTATTAGCAGAAACTCATGGTACAATAATGAAAGACAATAGATGCATATACGGTTATATCCAAGGGGAGTATCCTTAACAGTAGAGATAATGCACAGCCAATGTTAGTACAGCAAGGCTCGCCAGAGGGGAGACAGGCAACTTGGCAGACATTCACCACAGTCTCCCCCCCAGCAGAAGAAGGGTTAAAATCAAAAGGACAGCTGCTAGGAAAGACTGAAACAAGCGTTACATGGATACCATGCTTGGCATTGAGAATACTCTAACAGTCAAAATACGCTAGTATCTAGCAAGCAATCGAAATATAATGAGATGTTTTATGAATATGTCAGCTGATCAGGTTGTTTACGAATTCTGGTGCTTCTTCTCAAAACAGGTGGCTCCTTTGCAACTTTGGGAACTGGTACAGTTCCTGGGTCTCTAGTGTGGGGAGGACTGACTTTTGAACCCGCTCCAGAATCGCCAGCGAGAGACAGTGGAGCCTTAGCATGGGCATTTGAAAGCTTACTAGGGGTCACAGGCTGGGAGTGTGAGCCCAAACTCTCAGGCTCACTCTGAATAGGGGTGTGAGGAAGGGGCGAACCAGGCAAGGCCAGATTCTTAGGGGTACAGTGTCAGTACTCCCGTCTGGGAATTTAACATGAGCGTAGTTGGGGTTAGTATGCAGTAGCTGAACTGGTTGGACGAGGGATTCTGTTTTACATGCCCAAACATGGCTCTTCAGCAGCATGGTTCCAGGTTCAGATAAACAGGCTGGCCAGTCCATCACAGTTCCTGATTTCCTAGAAAAGGCAAACATACGTTCATGAGGTGTTTGATTTGTTGCAGTACACAATAATGACTGAACAGAATGTAGCGCCTCAGGCAGCACCTCCTGCCACCAGGTAACAGGGTAACTATGTGTTTTTAAAGCAAAATTAACAGTCTTCCAGACTGTAGCATTAGCCCTTTCGACCTGCCCATTGCCCTGTGGGTTGTAGCTCGTGGTACGGCTGGTGGCAATCCCCTTCCATAGCAGGGCTCGCCACAGTTCAGCGCTCATGAATGCTGAGCCCCTATCGGTGTATGAATGTAATTTTGAAAATCAAAAATGCTGAAAATTCTGTCAAGTGACTTAATGACAGACATTGACGAGATGTCAGGGCAGGGTATCACAAAGGGAAACCTGGAATATTCGTCAATTACAGTAAAGGAAATATACATTTTTGTTGTTGAAAGGTAACGGTCCTTTAAAATCTAAGCTAATCCTCTCAAAAGGTCGGGTTGCCTTGATGAGAGTGGCCTCCAGAGCTTTGAAGTATTGCTGTTTGCATTCTGCGCAAATGGGACAGCTTTTAATCAGTTTCCTGACTTCTTCCAGAGAGAAAGGAAGGTTATTAGCCCTTATGTAGTGGAAGAACCTTGTGACTCCTGGGTGGCACAGTCTGTTATGGATCTCTTTTAGCCCCTCCAGCTGAGCACCAGCAGCAGATCGTGACAATGCGTCAGAGGGATCATTTAACCTGCCCGGTCTGTACTGGATCTCTTAATTATAAGTTGAGAGTTCTATTCGCCAGCGTGCCATCTTATCGTTCTTGATTTTACTTTTGTGTTTAGTACTGAACTTGTAGGCTACAGATTTCTGATCAGTGACAAGAGTAAATTTTCTGCCGGCTAGAAAGTGTCTCCAGTAGCGAACAACTTCAGTAATAGCCTGGGCTTCTTTTTCAATGGCAGGATGTTTAAGTCCGCCTAATGTGTGGGAGAAGAATGCCACAGGTCTGCCCTTTTGATTAAGGGTTCCTGCCAAGGCACAACCTGAGGCATCAGTTTCCACTTGGAATGGGACATCCTCATCAATGGACGAGAATGCAGCTTTGGCAATATCAGCTTTCATTCTCTCGAAATGTAGCCCAGGATGGGTAGCTCTGTTGCGTTGAGTTCTTTAGCTGTTGTTAAAAATTTTGTTAAGTTGTAGTCGTGCTCAGCCTGTGTTTTTCCACAAATCTATTTATCAGATAAGGAAATGTACCCTGTAACTCATACGTCCCAACAATCTTATCCATTTCCCTCTGAAACATGGACACACCATTAGTGACCCCAAAAAGTACCCTTTTAAATTGGTATAACCCCCCCATCAGCCTCAAAAGCCGTATAGGGCCATTCGCTTTTCTTAATGGGGATTTGGTGATAAGTTGCTTTGAGGTCGATAGTGGAGTACACTTTGTATTGCACTATCTGATTAATCATTTCATTGATGCATGGCAGGGGGTAGGCATCCAGGTTAGTGTAATGGTTGATTATCTGCCTGTAGTCAATAGCCAGTCATCCCTTAGAGTGATTTTTCACGACTACCACTTGGGCCCGCCACAGACTCTTACTAGGTTCAATTACTCCCTCTTTAAGCAGTCTCTGGTCTCCGCTTTGATAAACTCACGATACTCTTTGCTGTAAGAACAGCTCTTAGTGGCAATCGGCTGACACTCAGGGGATGAATCACTGAAAAGGGAAGGAGCTTTGATCTTTAATACGGACAGACCGCAGTAACTAGCGTGGGGGATGGTAAGTGTGGATAGTGGCCCACCGAAATTTAACACTACATTGTTCATCTGAGATTGAATATCTAACCCCAGTAACAAAGGGGCGCAGAGCTCCAGCATAATAGAGCCACACATCAGCAAGGCAATGTCCCTGCAAATTTAAAGTAACTTTACACTTGTCCCGTACAGTTTTTGTAAGTTCACTACAAGCCATCGATATCTTTCGGTTCGCTGGATATCTCCACAAATTAAGGCTCTGGCAACTTTCTCGTGGATGTAGCTGTCAGTACTCCCCGAGTCTATTAGACAATCAAGAGTCTCACCATTCACCTCCCTCTTCATAGTCAACCTTTTCAGTCCGTAACATCCCCCAAGCTTTACAGTCAATTGAGCCATCACAGGGGATCTCACCTCGCTGTCACTTGAAGTCAATTCAAGATTGAATCGTCTGAAGATTCCCCCTTTTCACAGTTATCTTCCATTCCTGCAGCTCCAGGATGCATTTTCTTGGTGCTTCTCTTCTTCTTTTTATCAGTGGGAGTATTTTTCACCTTACACGCTTTAGCGAAGTGGCCGAGTTTCCCACAATAGCTACAGGTAGCAAATCGAGCCAGGCACTTCTATCTGAGGTGCCAGCTCTCATCACAGAAGTAGCATTTTTCAGGAGTTCGCCCTTCTCTTTCCTTCGGGGTTCCAGCCCTCCTGGATGTTTCCTTTTCGGTTTCTACCATTTCACTGGACCGCATGGCTCTTCTCAGTGTTTTGGCTAGAGTGACTTCCCGGTCGTAGGTTAAGGACTCTGTCTCCAGCAGCCTCTGTCGGATGTAACTGGAGTCAATCCCATTGACAAAAACATCCAGCTTCAAGGCATTGCAGTGTTGTTGCACATTGACTGCCCTGACATCACATTCGTTTGCCAGCGAGTCGAGGGCTAATGCATAGGCAGCATCACTTTCCCCGTGTTTCTGGCATCTAGTCAGCAACTGGTGTCGGGCAAGCACCACAATCCGTGGCACTACATAGTAAGCAGCCAGACGTTTCCGGGCTATAACCAGAGTGGTAGCTCCTTGTGTTATGGCGAAAGGGACCTCACCCAGAAGAGAGTTCAGGTGGCCCCACTGTAACGCCTCATCGACCATGTTGTTTCGAGCTATGTAGTAATCGAAACAAGCAATCCAGTGGTTGAAAATTTCTCTGGCCCTCGGGGCAGACTGGTCGATTATCATCCGCTCTGGCTTGAGTGCTGCATTCATTTCTGCTAATAAAATTGAAGTGCCAGTTGATGAAGTAGATAAAGACGATATGGTCAAACAATAATCATGGCTTTTATTAGCAGAAACTCATGGTACAATAATGAAAGACAATAGGTGCATTCACAGTTATACCCAAGGGGAGTGTCCTTAACAGTAGAGATAATGCACAGCCAATGTTAGTGCAGCAAGGCTCGCCAGAGGGGAGACAGGCAGCTTGGCAGACATTCACCACAGCCACCTAGCCCATCAAGCCAACAATGTCATTTGATAAAATCTGACTGATACCTATATGCTGTATTCTTGTCTATTAGTGGTAACTCTTTACCCCCTTGATTATCAAGCGTCTATCTCAGTTTTTAAAATAAACTATGTCTTTGAGGAAGAGAGTTTCCAAGACTCTTGATCTTCTATACTCAGACACCCAGATCGCACTCTATTTCAAAGCTTTGCAATCTTACATCGCTGTAGGAGTCACTATCTCGGAAGAACTTTCCTGGATCCCAACATACTAAAGTCATCATACACCTCTACTTCTTCAGGAGTTTGCAGTGGTTTGGTATGTTATCAGAAACACTGGCAAACTTCTACAGATGTGCAGTGGAAAAAAGTGAGCTGACTGGCTGTATCGAGGCCTGGTAATGGGGACACCAATATCTCTGAGCTGAAGTCCTGAAAAAGATTATAGACATAACCCAGTAAGTACATCATAGGCAAAACTCTCCCCACCATTGAGAATATCTACATGGAACGCAGCTAATGGAGAGTAAGTCAAATTTATTGTCTTCCGATTGCACAAGCACAACCCAACGAATCAGTGTTCTCTGGTTCTCGGTGCTTGCAGCAGCAATTATCAAGGATCCACACCAACCAGGACATGCTCTGTTCTCCCTGCAGCCATCAGGAAAGAAGTACAAGTCCCACAACACTCATCAGACTCCTACACAACAAACTCAATCAGGGATTAATTTAAGGACTCTGACTTTGCACAGTATTTATTACTGAATATTTATTTTTTCTGTATTGAACAGACTGTTTACATTTCTTTCTTTGTTTATATTTCTATCCTTTGTATACATTTTTTTTTCTTGAGTACAGTTTGCACTACCAATAAGTAGAAATTTAGCCTGGCCTGCAGGATAATGAATCTGAGTTGTATGTGATGTCATATATGTACTCTGACAATAAATCTGAAGTTTGAACTTTAATGCTTTATTAATTTTTCCAACTCAAGTGAACAATTTCACATTATTCCACATTTGCCAGATATTTGCTCAAGCACTTAATCCTTATGTTCTCTTCATAGATTATTTTACTGCCTGACTTTCTGTCAACCGTAAATTTAACAACCAGTCCTTTGATCTTTTCATCTAGGTTAATTATTCATATTGTAACCCATCGAGTCCTAGCAAAGATCCCTATGGCACATATTCATGGCATCCTCCCCAGAAGAAAGAGATTTATAGCTTTTTTTTTCTGGTCAGACAATCCATTCATGCCGATAGGTGACATCCTGCACTATTTTCCAAAATAACCTTCGATGCAGCATTTTATTAAATGCCTTCACAGAAGGCCTAAATGTCACAAACCTGCTACAAAAACAAATCTGCTGAAGTAGCAGATAGAAAAGCTTTGCACCCAGAGGAACTCAATGCCTTCTCCACTCAATTTGGCCACAGTAACAACGAAGAACCACCCCTCTGCACCCCCATTGCTCCTGATGACCCCATCCTGTCCATAATCGGAGGATGATGTGCATCCCCTGTTTTCAGGAGAGTGAATCCAAGGAAAGCATCAGGCCCAGACAGAGTACCCACCTGAATATTAAAAATCTGTGCTGATCAACGTACTAAGGTATTCATAGGAAAAACCCAACACCCAACCCCAACCCACCAATTTTCCCCTGCAACCGCTGCAACCGTGTCTGCCTGTCCCGCATCGGACTTGTCAGCCACAAACGAGCCTGCAGCTGACGTGGACATTTACCCCCTCCATAAATCTTCGTCCGCGAAGCCAAGCCAAAGAAAGAATATTTCACTCCAGCAGGGCGTGATACCCACCTGTTTCAAACAGGCATCAATCATACCGGCGCCCAGGATGAGTGTAGTAACCTGCCTTAATGACTATCGACCAACAGCACTTATATCAACAGTGATAAAGTGTTTTGAAAGGCTGGTGTTGAAGCACATCAGATCCTGTCTGAGCAGTGACATGGATACATTCCAGTTCTCCTATCATAGTAACAGGTCTACAGTGGAAGTCACCTCACTAGCTCTACACAAAGTCCTGGAACACCTGGACAGTAAAGGTGCATTCATCAGGATGCTCTTTATCGACTACCATTTGTATTTAACACCATCATCCCCTCAAAACTGATTAGCAAACTCCTAGACCTGGGACTGGACACCCCACTGTGTAACTAGATCCTGGATTTCCTTACCTCCAGACCATAATCAGTGAAAATTGGTAAGAACATCTCCTCCACAATCTCCATCAGTACCAGAGCACCACAGGGCTGCATTCTTAGCCCCCTTCTCTACTCACTTTCTCTTCTCTTTGGCTTGGCTTCGCGGACGAAGATTTATGGAGGGGGTAAAAAGTCCACGTCAGCTGCAGGCTCGTTTGTGGCTGACAAGTCCGATGCGGGACAGGCAGACACGGTTGCAGCGGTTGCAGGGGAAAATTGGTTGGTTGGGGTTGGGTGTTGGGTTTTTCCTCCTTTGCCTTTTGTCAGTGAGGTGGGCTCTGCGGTCTTCTTCAAAGGAGGTTGCTGCCCGCCAAACTGTGAGGCGCCAAGATGCACGGTTTGAGGCGTTATCAGCCCACTGGCGGTGGTCAATGTGGCAGGCACCAAGAGATTTCTTTAGGCAGTCCTTGTACCTTTTCTTTGGTGCACCTCTGTCACGGTGGCCAGTGGAGAGCTCACCATATAACACGATCTTGGGAAGGCGATGGTCCTCCATTCTGGAGACGTGACCCATCCAGCGCAGCTGGATCTTCAGCAGCGTGGACTCGATGCTGTCAACCTCTGCCGTCTCGAGTTCTTCGACGTTAGGGATGAAAACGCTCCAATGGATGTTGAGGATGGAGCGGAGACAACGCTGGTGGAAGCGTTCTAGGAGCCGTAGGTGGTGCCGGTAGAGGACCCATGATTCGGAGCCGAACAGGAGTGTGGGTATGACAACGGCTCTGTATACGCTTATTTTTGTGAGGTTTTTCAGTTGGTTGTTTTTCCAGATTCTTTTGTGTAGTCTTCCAAAGGCGCTATTTGCCTTGGCGAGTCTGTTGTCTATCTCGTTGTCGATCCTTGCATCTGATGAAATGGTGCAGCCGAGATAGGTAAACTCACTTTACATCTACGACAATAACACCATCTACAAATTTGCTGACTCTGCCATGGTGGTGGGTTGTATAAAGAAAAGTGATGAGTCAGCAGACAGGAGGGAGATTGAAAACAACAACAACCTCATCCTCAATGTCACCAAAACTAAGGAGCTGACTGTTGGCTTCAGGAAGGGAAAGCCAGAGGTGTCCAATCCAGGGATCACTGCGGGATCACAGGTGGAGAGGGTGAGCACATTTAGGTTCTTGGGAGTTACTATCTCGGAGGATCTATCCTGGACCCAATACACTAATGACATTGCAAAGAAAGCACTCCAGCACCTATACTTTCTCAGAAGTTTGTGGGGGTTTGGTGTGACATTAGAAACCCTGGCAAATTTCTACATGGTCTGTAAGGAGTTTTAAGATTTTCCCCATGTCTGCATGGGTTTTCTCTGGGTATTCTGGTTTCCTTCCACACTTCAAAACGTACATGGGTTGTAGGTTAATTGGGCATATTTGGGTAGCACGGGCTTGAGGGCTGGTCGGGCCTGTTACAGTGCTGTGCTAAATATTAAAAATTTAAAATAAAAAAGAGCATCGTAGCAATGCTCCTGGCAACAAAATATCCACATCAGAGCCTGACCAGATCAATTATCTGTGAAGCCGCTATTGTCACCATTGCTAATAGGTACACTGAGCCACAGTACAGTCTAAATGCAGATCAGCCTGAACCTTGGCGTGGTCTTTCAGACAATAAAATCTCTATTTTTACATATTTGACCTGTAGAAACTCTAGTCATGAAAAAATTCCTTTCTGTTGTACAGAATAACTTTGAGTTTGCCATTCTGGTCTGAAAGGAATGGTTCTTTAATGCACTGTGAATACATATTGCTCATTTATGCTGTTCCTGCTGCAGAGAATCGTAGCCAGAGAATTTTTCATATTTTGCATTCTGATCTAATAAAGAAACTAGCACAAGTCAGATTTTAAAAATTTACAAAGTTAGCTTAGAAAAAAAGTTGATTTAGATTACTCCATAAACACAAACACTTTAAAATGAAGTATGAACTTTAAACTGTAAATAGAATACTAATAGGCATGTTTTTAACATCTATAGCTATGAGAACATTACATTGTGATCTCTCTGCAATGGAAATATGCCCGATTTCACAGCTGTTTCTTCATAAATGAGCTTTAATCACCATTAGAAAAATGGCTTGAGTAGAAAATGAGTCAAGTATGTAAAATAGACGTCCCAGCATGGTACTAAACCATGCTGGTTAAATATCTGATAACAATTAGTTGGTGTTTATCATCTAAGGAAGTCAGATACAAACAACTTGATTTTCGAAGTTTTTGAAAATGAGCTTTTGAGGAACATTGTAAGTACTTTTTTTTTTAAAAACAAGGAATAAAAAATTAAGAATCAGAGAGCATCCTTGAAAATGTCATATTAATGTGATTGTAGCATGTTGCTACAACAGAGTGGAAGATCGACACACTCGATATGGTTTATTGCACTCTCTACCTCGGCTCATATAGGCCCAATTTTCTGCCACTGGGCCTAGTTTTCCTGCATTTGTTGGTGGAAATAACTTCAGCAGCATTCCAGTCACT
The DNA here is from genome assembly GCF_036971445.1 of Narcine bancroftii. NCBI lineage: Eukaryota > Metazoa > Chordata > Chondrichthyes > Torpediniformes > Narcinidae > Narcine > Narcine bancroftii. Next base: position 49,537,485 of record NC_091470.1, on the reverse strand, counting down.
GATTGGTTGATGTTCCCGTTGTGCAGGCAGTCGGCCAAGGAAAAAGGCCATTAGCCCGTGCAGGCCTTGTGCAATCGCCGCGTTCGACCGCCATTTTGTGTGTCAGGCCGCTTCTCGGTAGCAGGCCACTACATGACCCTGCATCCCCTCAGAATCGGTGATTCGAGTATTGACCTTTGCCTTTGCGTCATGGGGCCTGTGTAGTGACCAGCTAGCTGCTGTCTATGTGTGCTGACTTGAGACAGTCAGTAGTGAAAGTCTCTTCCTTACCACCGATATCCAGCATGCACATGGACCCGTTGTGCCTGGCCACTTGGTAGGGCCCCTCATATGGTCATTGATCAATACCTGGGTGGCAAGGTGTGGAGTGCTGGAGTATGACTTCTGATAGGGGTGCACAATTCACCTTGGGGCTCTGGGCAGTACTGACCAACCCTCTAGGAACCCAACTTCACTATTGTACAAAGTCGTATTTATGTCTTTAAGTCCTTGGGGATAAATGTCTTTAGTTGGCTGTGTGATAAGGGCTGTGCTGGGGCTAAGGTGCCTAGTCACTCCCTTAGCTTATCCAACATTGCTGCTGGTGGTTCTTCTTGGACCTTGGCAGCGGCTAAGAACCCCCTTGATAAGACCAATGGAGCGCTGTACACCATTTCCACCTCCGAGACGTTAAAATCCTCTTTTGGTGCTGTGCGGATATCCAGGAGGACCCACGGTAGTTCATTTGTCAAATCCAGTCCTTTGAGTTGAGCCATCAGAGCTGCCATCAGGTGTCTGTGGAACTGGACAACCAACTCGTTGGCCTGTGAATGATATGCTGTTGTGTGGTGGAGTTGGGTTCCTAGAAGGTTGGCCAGTGCTGCCCAGAGCCCCAAAGTGAATTGTGCACCCCTATCAGAAATCATATGCTCTGGCACTCCACACCTTGCCACCCAGGTATTGATCAATCCTCTGCCACAGGTCTCAATAGTTGATTCCACCAGTGGAACAGCTTCTGGCCACCTTGTGGAGCAGTCGACCATCATCAAAAGGTGCATTTTCCCCCAAGGTGAGACCATTTTGGGTAGAGTTAGGGGACATTTTGGAAAAAAATTACAGGGGTGGGATATCCACAGGATCCAGCGCTGTTTCTGTTGGAGATTATTATGGACTTGAATCCGAGATTGTTCAAGCACCAAATCCAATTTGTAAAAGTAGCCTTGGCGGATCTAACTCCCAGTTAAGCACAGCATGATGGAACATGGAGATGCAAAGCCGAGTTCCCCTGAAGAAAATTACATAATTTAAGAGGGAGGTTCGACACATTTGTTAAGGTGTGGCAGCCATAATTACAATACATTGATCAAGTGTGACAATAGTGGCTCACACAAGTTCTGAAATGCTGAGAATAAGGAGATAATTTGGAGATCTGACTGGTATTTCCCCCGCCCTTTTTTTTCTCATGTTTTAGTAAATGATATATTTGCCTTTGTGGATGTTAGAGTGGGAGGGAGGGTGAAGGGGTTGGGGGGTGGGGTGAGAGAAAGACTCATAATGAATGATCTGTAAAAAGGAAGGATTGATCCCTTATAATATTGTAAAGTATGAGTCTGTAAAATTATAAATAAAATTTTCAACAAAAAAATTGTGATCCATACAATTACTTTCAAGATAAAACAAACAGAAATACATTACAGAGCGTGTGAAAAAAATATAAACCATAATATGTAGAAGCTATAAAGTGTCTCTGAGACTCAAGGATGCAATACCACTGTCTATTTAAAGTCATGAATACCTCTTTTTGTTTTGTCAAGATTATGCTCGCTGAGAATCCAGAATATTCTAGTCAATCTTTTGGTATTTTCATGGTTTAATGGAGAGCGAGAGTCAGTAGAAAGCTGAGTATCATGTGGGAGTGAATAGGTTGTCATTGTTGCACAAGTGATGGTCACGTGACTCATGCTGGGGCATGGCATTTATCTTTCAGCAGTGAGACTCAAAGAGTACAGTACTTTTGGATTTCATTAATATTAACAGGCATTGGTTTTTTTTGAGTTTTACATTTGCTACAGCGAGAGAACAAAAAAAAGAATATTTTTTCCAAATATCTTGTTCATGATCTTGATTATTTTTAAAACCATGTTCAAGAATAAATTAATACTAAAAGTCTGACAGGTTCTTTAAAAGCATATCCAAATGCAGTTCAAAACAACTTTATTCATGAAAAAAATTAGGATCTTTGGAGCAGGAACTGAATTACAGCTGTTGTTCCAGCCTTTATTCAGTTCCTTCATTAAAGATCCTCCTTTTTTAATTGCTTTTTATCGTTCTTGTGTGGTATATTAAACCTTGTTTTAAAGTCAAAGAGATACAACATGGAAACAGGGTCTTTAGCCCATCATGTCTGCACTGCCCATCAGGCACCCCCATTTTTACCCTCATCCTACTCTAACCCATTTTATTTTTCCTAAATTCCCATCAAATCAACCTATATTCAACCACTCATCTACAGCCTAAAGGTAAATTTAAGATGGTCAACCCACACTTTTTTGGGAAAAGCGAGGAAACTAGAGCACTTGGGGGTAATATGTATGAAAAGGGGGAAAGCATGCAAATTCAAAGACAGCACTGGAGGTGTTGAATGAACCAAAGTGGCTGGAGTCATGAGACAGCTGCTGTATTATATCTGTTCTACATCTTTATGAATGCTCTATTCTGATTTTTTTTAAGATTAGATTAGATTCAACTTTATTGTCATTGTGCCAAGAAAAATACAAAGCCATTGAAATACTATTAGCATCCAACCAGAAGTTAAATACAAATAACTACGTGCAAATAAAAACAAGCACATTCAACAAGGAAACAATTATAAAAGTACTGACTGTATAATGTGAGTGCAGTACCATTCAGCACTGTGATTTAAGGTTCAGCAGGGTCACAGCCTCGGGGAAAAAAAACTCTTCTTTCGAGAGAAAAGGCTCCTGGAGCGTCTATCAGATGGGAGAAGAGACGATGCTCTTCGTCCATGTGGTGGTTTCAACGCTAACAAGGTCCATTATAAAATGAACCACATAACTGAAACAGTCAATTCAAACTCTTCAAAATATACTGGACATTAAACTCTCATTCTTATCTCTTCCCATCCTATCCCCCTTTTCCCTCTAGTCTCTCTTTCATCTGCCCACCATACTTGCCCTTAAGAACACAAAAACAATCAGCTTTGATTTCTCATTTTTGTCAGTATATTCCTTATTCTTACATCAGTTTGCTTTAATGTGGGAAGATTTTTTTTATTTCAGCCATTTATTTAATCCCTTCTTGCCAATCATACTAATGCCCAAGAAGAGTGTAGTAACCTGCCTTAATGACTATCGACCAGTAACACTTACATCAACAGTGTTGAAGTGTTTTGAAAGGCTAGTGTTGAAGCACATCAGATCCTGTCTGAGCAGTGACACAGATCCATTCCAGTTCACCTATTGTAGAAACAGGTTTACGGCAGATGCCATCTCACTGGCTTTACACAAATCCCTGGAACACCTGGACAGCAAAAATGCATACATCAGGATGCTCCTTATGGACTACAATTTGGGATTTAATGCCATCATCCCTATAAAACTGATGAGAAAACTCCAAGACCTGCGAGTTAACACCCCACTGTGTAATTGGGTCATGGATTTCCTGACCTCCAGACCACAATCAATGAAGATTGGTAAGAACTTCTCCACAATCTCCACCAGTACCGAAGCACCACAGGGCTGTGTTCTTAGCCCCCTGCTCTACTCACTTTACATCTATGACTGTGTAGCTTGGTACACCTTGAAAACCTGGGTGAATGGTACACCTACAACAACCTTGAACTCAATGGCACCAAAACTAAGGAGCTAATTGTTGACTTCAGGAAAGACAGAGGTATATGATCCAGTGATCATTGGGGGAAATCAGAGGTGGAGAGGGTGAGCAAATTTAGGTTCTTGGGAGTCACCATCTCAGAGGATCTTTCCTGGACCCAATACATCAATTGCATCATGAAGAAAGCACATCAGCGCCTCTACTTCCTCAGGAGTTTGCGGATGTTTAGTATGACACCAGAAAACTTGGCAAATTTCTACAGAGGCGTGGTGGAAAATGTGCTGACCGGCTGCTTCACACTCTGATATGGGAACACCTATACCCCTGAGCATAAAGCCCTCCAAAAGATAAGTGGACCCAGCCTAGGACATCGCAGGCAAAACCCTCCCCAATATTGAGTACATCTACAGGGAACACTGCCGTGAGAGAGCAGCAACAATCATCAAAGACCCACACCACCCAGCAAGTACTCTGTTCTCACTGTTGCCATCAAGAAAGAGATATAGGTGCCACAAGACTTGCACCACCAGGTTCAGGAACAGTTGCTACCCCTTCACCATCAGATTTTTACTTGTGCACTTTATTGATTTTTAAAATTCTCTCTGTATTGCATAGTCCATTTGTTATCTGTTTACAGTTCTTTTATTTATTGACATATTTATGCTGTGTACAGTTTATTTTTTGCACTACCGATTAGTGGTAATTCTGCCATGTACACAAGAAAAAAGGAATCTCAGGATTGTATGTGATGTCATGTATGTACTCTGACAATAAATAGAAAATCTAAGGCCTGATTGTTGTAAGATCTTAGATTGGCTTGTGCTGTTTAGAGATAATGCAGGATGAATTTATCTTGTATTTTTAGTCATTCTATCTTGAGGTTACTTGTTGAAGATACTTTCTCTGCCTATTGGTAGATCTTGAAGTTCAAAGGCAATAGATTGCTCCAGACCCTAGCATCTGAGGCCACTTGTGTCACCATTACAGTTATTGCAAATTTTTTTCTCAATTTCAAACGTATAACAAAGTGGTTTCCACTTTGGTACCCAGCTCTTAATAGCTCAGGATCTCTGGACTGCCTTTGGCATGAGGAGCACTTGATTTTGACACAATCTAATGGCAATCTCTTCTTTGGCTTGGCTTCGCGGACGAAGATTTATGGAGGGGTAAAGTCCACATCTGCTGCAGGCTCGTTTGTGGCTGACAAGTCCGATGCGGGACAGCCAGACACGGTTGCAGTGGTTGCAAGGGAAAATTGGTTGGTTGGGGTTGGGTGTTGGGTTTTTCCTCCTTTGTCTTTTGACAGTGAGGTGGGCTCTGCGGTCTTCTTCAAAGGAGGTTGCTGCCCGCCGAACAGTGAGGTGCCAAGATGCACGGTTTGAGGCGGTATCAGCCCACTGGCGGTGTTCAATGTGGCAGGCACCAAGAGCTTTCTCTAGGCAGTCCTTGTACCTCTTCTTTGGTGCACCTCTGTCTCGGTGGCCAGTGGAGAGCTCGCCATAGAACATGATCTTGGGAAGGCGATGGTCCTCCTTTCTGGAGACGTGACCTACCCAGCGCAGTTTGATCTTCAGCAGCGTGGATTCGATGCGGTCGGCCTCTGCCATCTCGAGTACTTCGATGTTGGAGATGAAGTCGCTCCAATGAATGTTGAGGATAGAGCGGAGACAATGCTGGTGGCAATAAGGCATCACAAAGTAACAAAATATTGGAAGATCTAAGTAATATCTAAAGGCAAAAAGCTACATTTGCTGAAAATGAGTTAATGGTTCAAGGTGGATTATCTCTGACCAAGAATTTTTTTTAATATCAGAATTATATCTGTCTTCCTTGGACAGTTACAATTGAAGTGTTTGTAGTGATTCAGAAATCTTGTAATTTAGTTATTCCATCCACTGAGTGTTAATATTCTTTTAATTTGTTTAGCAGCAATATCTAAAACTTCATCTTCATTGACTACATAATATTATACCACAAAGTGTTTAATTTAATGGATGTGAGTTATCAGTGCTGAGGGATGATTGTGGTCATACATTGACGCCAGAGTGGTACACAAATGTTTCCTTAGGGTCCAAAAACCATGCATAGGGATGATGGCACAGGTTAAGATAGTGAAGCTCTTCAGTCTGGCTATAGCACTAGATCAGTTAAAATACTTAATAAACAAATTGTAATCAAGAAAAACAAAGTATTTGAACTTTTAACACTGAACTCAGCAATTTTACATAATCAATTATTCTTGTCCTGTATCTCATATTTCAGCAATCAGATTTTTTATCCTCTTCTGATAATTACAAAGTCATTGCTAGTGACACAGACATCCCATGAAATAAGAAAATATTATTTAAAGGTATAATGTGTTGACCAACTAATTTATTGCTTTACTATCATAAATATAATGAACTGTATGGAAAACAATCAGAAATTTAAAGACTTCAAGTACTGACTGGATTCATCAGGGAAAAAAAATTGTGATAAGTTTGGCCAGAGAATGTATACTGTGATCCATACACCATCAAAGATTTATCTGTATTTGGCATAAAGATTGCAACATCAGATTTAACCAACTAACTTACATCCAGATGATTTAATATCATTAGGAAGGCTACATATTTTGCATTCCCTGCATGAAACATATTTGAAATCACACTATTTTTAATGTTTTTAAGACATAGTAGGTCCTTTCCATTTTTTGGCAAAGGTTTAAAGGAGCATTAATATAGCTCTCCTTTTCAACAAAGGAACAATCACACTGGAGGAAACTGCTGTGTATAATCCCCAATATTTTCATATTCTGCACAACTATTATGCAACGCAGTCTCTGCTTTAAGTCCTGTCCTCACACCTGAGTTGGAAGTTTGTGTGCATGTTCATACACAATGCTCCCACCTTTCCTCTGGTGAGGTCAATTTAGCACAAATAAGTTGACCAATCTTTGAACTTTCCAGAATGAAAACTGAAATATTACATATACACACATATTGTAAATGGAGCCTTTCCAGAAATTAGTTGTGTTGAATCCGATGAATTTTTGTTTTTGGGTGGGATACATATTCTATGAAGCATATTAGCAAGATGTTATTGCAAGACAAATTAATATGGAAAGTAAAAGATGAAGCATTTTTAAACTTTTTTTCATGAATGCAAAACAAATAAGATGACCTAAAATTTTGTTTATTGTACTCTTGAGGGTGATGTCATAAAAATGCTATTTGGAAAAGATTTTTTTTAATGTATGAAAATGCTCTCCAGGTATTTCATCTACACTTTTAATAAAACTGTTAATTCAGTTGTAGAATTCCATTGAGTAGCAAAGCTCAAAGTTTAGTGCAATGAACAGAAATGGAAATTTAGCTACAAGACTTGATCTCAGTTTTGATGCCCTCAACTCCATTCTCAATAATTGTGCTGGCCACAGCATGTTGCTTGAATGGTTGCTTTTTGTCACCATGGTAACCTTTAGCAATTGCCATTTTTTCCATCCCTTTCATCACTTGGATGAAACTTCCAGCTGCCTCACGAACTGAATAATGGCAAGAGACTTTTAGTCCAGTAATAGCTGCAAGTCTCCCACTTCAGGAAATCTATGTCAGGGTATAATGCCAATAAAGGCTGATGCAGAAATTCATAAGAACAATTGTGTACAGCATTTTATATCCAAGGATCACAGAAAAAGCAAGTTGCCATGACAACCTCAACTATTGTCAATGTGGCAATTTGGATGCATTTTAATCTGAAAGAGTCTAGTATTTTACATTTATAAACCATAGATTATGTAGTTATCTCTTCAGGTACTGACAATTGATGTACAGATAAAATTGTTTTTGAATAGCATTTAGGAGCACATCAGTATAATGACTGGACAGTGAATGTTTTACAGATACTAAGACATAAATCACATATTTTATAATGGGAATTCCCATGTGATTGCAAGATATAAATAATTTCCAAGTCCTAGTTATATAACTTCAAAATTGTAATGCATAATTGGGACCATTTTTTCATTTCAATTTGAAATCAATTCCAACTGTACTTCAAACTTAATTTCATCATCCATAAGATCTTTTGCAATCCACAGATTTAAGTTTGTCATCCTTTGTCATTGTAATATTATGCTTCTTTAGATACTCACAGTACCATGGCTGGCCTTTTTATGCAAGCTGGGACAGAGAATTGCTTTAATGGAACATAGGAACATAGGAAGTAGGCCAAAAATGGCCCATCGAGCCTGCTCCGCCATTCAATACGATCATGGCTGATCTAATTTATGACCCAACTCCACCTACCTGCCTTCTTCCCATATCCCCTAATTCCTCTATCATGTAAAAGATGTAAAAGGATTCTGCTTGACCATGATAGAGTTTAGACAGGTATTCTTTTCATGACCCTACAATGTTTTTTTTGCATGCTTTAAAGATTAGTTTTATACCAAATAATATTTGGCTCTACTGATTAAACCACTTGGACAAATTTTTTTTTGTGCGGTATTTCAATTAAGTTAGCCATTTAAAAATAAACAAATCTATTAGACTAGAACAAGAGTTCCTTACCTGTTAATTAAAAATCACCACTCAACAGAATTTAAATCCCTCTAGGTTTTACTTCAGAATTGAGATTTATTTTTGCTGTTTATTCAGTCTTAACTGTCCAATAAAAATGTTTCTTCTATCAATGTAGTTGCCTGCAAGCCTTTTAATGTTTGCCAACTGAAATTAATTTCAAATTATTTAAAACTCTAGTAAGTTTTACTAACATTGGGAAACATCGTACACAATTGCTGGACTTCCAAAATTATTTACACTCCCATACAAATGATTAAATAACATGCAGATTTAAGAAGGTACAAAGGGTCAGCATGGGAATTGAGATAGCAAGGTGATGGGTAGGTGCTTTGTTTTCTGTTTCTAACACTCATGGTAGTTTGCAACAGATTCAAGAAGAAAATTTAAATGTTTCTAATACTTTGTAGAGTTTTAATGGAAAAACACATTAACTTCCACTAACAATTGAAAAGTGGGTTTTAGTAATGTGAACTATTTAACTTCTAAGAGATAAACTAGCTAGTTGGAACAATCTAGGTATGAAACACATGGAAAGTTCAACTACCGGTAATTGTATATTCAAAACAAAATTTAATTGGGCTGTTAGGACAGGTAAAATGTTGTATTAACAACATGTTAGAGATAAGAGAAAACCCCAGCAACCGCAACTGCAGCATTTACATCCTGTGCAAAATTGTTGAGTGCAGTTATTTGTCTAGTTTGATCCAGTTAACTGTCTTAGTCCCCATTTTCTACCTTAGGGCTGCCACTTCTAATGCCACCCTGAATTTGGGCAATGGTCAACAACAAAAGAACAGAAAATGCAAAGTAGGTATATGGAGATCAAAGATTTAGTGAAGTATGTCTTAAATACTAGGTAGTTTCTGCCCAAACAAATATTAAAGGGATGGAGAAAGTAGACAATGTCACAGGAGAACATTCTAGAGACAGTAGTCCAAAGGAAAGTGGTAGTGAAAGGGGAAAGTATTGTCAGGGAGACAAAAGCTATTATTTGCAGCTGCAAGCCAGGAAGATCTGGGCAAACAGCATCTCTCAAGACATGGAAGAACTTGGTGGAAGGATAGGATCCATATCATGGTGCTGTGAGAACCAACAAACTTCATAGAATTTTCAAAGCAGAAGTGTTAAACATGAGGAACTAATGTTTAAATTAACAAGAACAACAAGGGCAAAACTATCTGCATTATATCCTTTATATCTTTAGCATATGATCTAACATAACAGAGAGTTTTACACATGGCTTGAAAGATAATGTGGGAGATAAGGTGTTCACTTCTCAATCATCAGCTCCAGTACAGGGGAAAAGATCCTCTGGGGCAGGTGCTCATAAATATGATAGAATATGACTGTGATAAATTTAAATCTAAAGCAAGATCATTAAACATAAAGTCACACAATACGGGAATGGGGTGAATTAATAGGTTGAAAAATTAGATTAAATTATATATGATGGTAGATTAGCACATTTCAAGAAATAGCTTATAATCCCATTAAGAAACATTTTTAATGGGAAAAGTGATTTATCCATGATTAAGAGTTGTATTAAACTGAATGAAAATGCAATGATTGGATAATTTTAGAAGCCTATAATTCATATTGATAAAACAGAGTAGAGGAGATTGGTGGGAAAAGAATGAGAATAAAGTAACATTAGAACAGCTGGGCATAGCTTTGTCAAGGCTACATCCAGAGAACTGTGCCCGGATATGGTCTTCTTTGTTAAGAAAGGATAGAGCAAATACAATAAAGGCTTGATTGGAATGATACCATATAACAATTACAGCATGGAAACAGGCCAATTTGGCCCTTCTAGTCCGCACTGATCCAAGTACCCTCCTCTAATCCCACTTACCAGCACTCTGCCCGTATCCCTCCATCCCCCTTCCATCCATATACTTATCCAATTCTTTCTTAAATGACAAAATTGACCCTGCCTCCACCACATTTCCCGGAAGCCCATTCCACACAGTAACCACTGAGTAGTAGAAGTTCCCCCTCATGTTACTCCTAAACCTTTGCCCGTCAACTCTCAACTCATGACATCTTGTATCCATCTCTCCTACTCTCAATGGGAAAAGCCTTTCCACATCAACTCTATCTATCCCTCTCATTATCTTAAACACCTCTATCGAATCCCCTCTCAGTCTTCTACGTTGCAAGGAATCAAGATCTAATTTGCTCAATCTTTCCTTGTATTCCAGATGCTGAAACCCAGGCAATATTTTTGTAAATCTCCTCTGCACTCTCTCTATCTTGTTAATATCCTTCCTATAAATCGGTGACCAGAACTGCACACAGTACTTTAAATTTGGCCTCGCCAATGCCTTGTACAGTTTCATCATTACTTCCCAACTCCTATATTCTATGCACTGATTTATATAGGCAAGCATACTAAAGGCCTTCTTCGCCACCCTATCCACATGCGCTCCTACCTACAGGGAACAATGCACCGTTATTCCTAGATCTTTCTGCTCCACTGCATTCTTCAATGCCCTCCCACTTACCACATATGTCTTGCTTTGATTATTCTTTCCAAAATGAAGCACCTCACACTTATCAGCATTAAACTCCATCTACCATCTTTCTGCCCACTCCTCTAAGCAGTTTAAGTCCCTCTGCAATCTTTGAAAACGCTTTTCATCATCCACAATTCCCCCTACTTTAGTATCATCTGCATATTTACTAATCCAATTTACTGTCCCATCCTCCAGATCATTATTATATATGACAAACAGCAACGGTCCCAATACCAAACCCTGAGGTACACCGCTTGTCACCGGCCTCCATCCAGACAAACAATTATCTAGTATTACTACTCTCTGGCACCACTGTTGAATCCATTTGACTATCTCCAAATTAATACCCAAGGACTTAGCCTTCCTAACTAACCTCCCATGCGGAACCTTATTGAAGGCCTTACTGAAGTCCATATAGACAACATCCACTGTTCTACCCTCATCAACATTCCTAGTCACCTCTTCAAAAAATTCAACAAGATTGGTCAAACACGACCTTCCACGCACAAATCCATGTTGAGTGTCCCTGATCAGACCCTGTCCCTCCATATACTTATATATACTATCTCTAAGAACACTTTACATCAATTTACCTATCACCGACGTTAAACTTACAGGCCGATAATTGCTAGGCTTGCTCCTTGAACTCTTTTTAAACAAAGGAACTACATGTGCAGTACGCCAATCCTCTGGCACTATACCCGTCTCGAATGTGAAAAATCTCTGCCATAGCCTCCGCTATTTCCTCACCAACTTCTCTCAAGGTCCTGGGGAAAATCCTGTCAGGACCTGTAGACTTATCTACCTTTATATGTTTCAAAAGCTCCAGTACTACCTCTTTCTTAATCACTATAGTCTCCATATATACCCCCTTTGCTTCCTTTACCCTGCACAGTTCAATGTCCTTCTCCTCAGTAAATACTGAGGAAAATAAATTGTTCAAGACCTCCCCCATCTCTTTTGGCTCCACACACATTTGTCCTTTCTGATTTTCTATTGGACCAATTTTATCTCTCACTTTCCTTTTGCTACTAACATATTTGTAGAAACCCTTTGGATTTATTTTCACCCTGCTTGCTATAGCCACCTCATACCTTCTTTTAGCTTTTCTAATTTCTTTCTTAAGATTCTTTTTACATTCAATATAGTACCAAACATCTCCTTTTTTCCCTGTTTCTTATATTCATTGTAGTACTCCCTCTTTTTTCGAACCAAGTTTCCAATATCCCTTGAGAACCATGGCTCTCTCAAACGTTTGACCTGACCTTTCAACCTAACAGGTATATAAAGATTTTGTACTCTTAAAACCTCTCCTTTAAAAGACCCTCCATTTCTCTATTACATCCTTCCCAGAAAATAAATTGTCCCAATCCACCCCTTGTAAATCCTTTCGCATCTCCTCAAACCTAGCTTTTCCCCCACTCAAAAACCTCAACTCTGGGCCCAGGCCTATCCTTTTCCAAAATTACCTTGAAGCTAATGGCACTATGATCACTGGACCCGAAGTGCTCCCCGACACATACCTCTGTCACCTGACCCATCTCATTCCCCAACAGTAAATCCAACACAGCTCTCTCTCTAGTTGGTACCTCCACGTATTGATGTAAAATGCTATCCTGCACACCAACTCCAACCCATCCAGCCCTTTCATGGAATGGGTTTCCCAATCAATATTCGGAAATTTAAAATCCCCACAATCACTACCCTGTGCTTATTACAAATATCTGCTATCTCCCTACTAATTTGTTTCTCTAATTCGCATTCCCCATTCGGTGGTCTATAATACACCCCTATAATTGTAACTTCCCCTTTCCCATTCCTCAATTTTCTTATAAGGAATAATTGAGCATATTGGGCCTCTACATTATGGAGTTCAGAAGAATGGAAGGTGAACAGGACAATCAAGGATTATGGACTTTAACCCATAAGCCACATCAGTCAACATCCCATTAATTAGTGTGAAGAGGTAAGGAGTCATACTGTTTACTCCTGTTTCTACAAATATTCATAAATTTATTTGTATATTCACAGAAAAATATATTGCAATAATTATAATTATTCAAAGGTGAAGCTTCCCAGTATTTTCAGTTTATCAACCCTGATTTTTTTTTTAAAAATCAAGCCTTTTGTATAATTTTGTTGTGTATTTTGCACATTTGGCTGTTGTCACAGTTATGGAAGCACATGTGAAGGAGATATTATACAATCTCTGGGTCTAAGCAGGTATGCAGGGATTGGTGGGGTGGAAGAGCAAACACATACATCATAAATCAAATAAGTTTTATTCTTGGGAGAATTGATTACCCAATTTGATTTTCTGCCCTGGATATGATTTTATTCAAGTGAATGAAAAGCCCACATTTGGCAGTAAAGCTTACTGACTGCAATTTCAACTGTCATCTCTTGGGGAGGTGAAGCAATGGTAGAGTCTGGTAGATCCAAATTTTTATTATGGTAAATTAAGCAAATCCTAATGCACAGCAGAAATTGTCAAGGAAGCCATCAGTCCTCCATTCAAAGTCTTAACTCAGCAACAGGAACCCTGGTAGCTTACATAAGCCCATGCCTGCATCCAAAAGGATGGTTTTCAGCCATGGAAGATCTGCACCGAGAACCTGAGCAACTGTTCGCAAGTCTTAACAGGGTTATCTTAACAGGGTTAAGATGAGAAGTTATGGACACCAGAGACAAAGCAAATGTTCCACCCATTTAGAATTGAGATGAACACTTCTAGGCTCACAGTGGAAACAAAGAAAAGCAATTGTTTTTGCCCCATCAGGCAATAGATCTATTTGCAAAATATTTTTTAAAAAATCGGACACAAAAAATGTACAGGACCTTGATTATATTAATATTAACATATATTGTCTTAATTGGGTGCATTTTGGCTTCTGAACTATCTAGAAATGAATTACTTTTTTTTACTCTTCCTTGATCATAATATTTTGAAATATTTAACATCAAAAACTCAAAGATGTTTATTTGTTATTTTGAGAAAGGTTATATGTATTTTATCAATGCAATTTGTTGTCTATCTCTCCAGACAATCTAATGAATGAATTATTTTATTGTTACATGTACCAAAAATGCAGGAAAATGTTTTGTTTCCATAATATCCAAGAAATACTACTTTTACACCAGGTAGTTCAATAATAATTCAAAAAATAAACAAAACAATAGGCAAATAAATAAGACAACAAATGTAGGAAGGAGCACAACAGTGGTTTAAATAATGCAGGGAATAGAAAATGTTCAAAAAAACATGGCAGGCCACAGAAAAATTACAATTATAAAAGCCAGTGCAAGGGCTTCAAGGGAAAAAGACTTTTTTGCATTTTGTGTTTATGACAATACATAGAATCCTTAATCTTTTGCCAGTGTGAGATCCTTTCTCGAAGCTGTCATAATAAAGTAGTATTACTGGGAGATTTTAACCTCCCTATTATTGACTGAGGAACCAATGGTGCTAAGGGCTTGGATGGGGCAGAGTTTGTTAAGTGTGTCCAAGAGAGTATTAAAGCCCCTATTAGACCGTATGCAACACTGGACCTCCTCTTAGGGAATTAAATTGAGGGGTGGAGGGAGGGGGGGCACTTTGGAACCAGTGACCACAACTGTATAAGTTTTAAAATAATTATGGAGAAAGACAGGACTGGTTCAGAAGTAAAAGTCCTAAATTGGGACAAGGTTAATGTTCGAGCAATTAGGCAAGAACTTGCACAAGTTGATTGAGAGGATGTTTACATGTCCGGGGATGGTTGGAGAATGGGACAATTTTTAAAAGGTGAAAGAACAAGAGTTTAGGCATTGCATGTTACTGTTAAGGTGAAGGGCCTGGGTGGAAATTTGAAGCCGCCCTGGTTAATAAAGGATACAAGGTACTGGTCAGGTAAAACAGAAGTGGCATAGATCAGACTTAAGCAGTCGAAATCAAACAAATTGCTTAAAGAGAAAAACCAGAAAAGCAAATAGAGGACATGAGATGAAGCTAGGCTGGCAGTTAGAATAAAGCAAAATCAACCCTGGGAGGTATATTACAAGTAAAAAGGATGGTTGAGGAGAGAATCTGTCCCATTAAAGATCAACATGGCCATCTTTGTGAGGAACCACAGGAGATGGATGAGATTTTAACGAATATTTTTTAATCATTCTTTACTGTGAGGATTATGAAAGCTAAGGAATTGAAAGAAACAAGTTGCAAGGTCCTGGACCATTTTAATGGCAGGGAGGAGGTCTTGGCAGCCTTAAAGGGCTTGATCTTCACATCCTCACACCTGTGGGAAGCTAGGGAAGAAAATGTGGAGGCTCTTGCTCACATATTTACATCATCTCTGGCCTTAAAGTGCCAGAAGACTGAAGGGTGGCTAATACTGTGTTGTTATTTAAAAAGGTCAGCAAAGACAAGGCAGGGAACTACAGGCCAGTAAGCTTGATGTCAGGAATCCAAAATTTGCTAGAGACGATTCTCCCAGTGATTGGAGGTAGTCAGCATGGCTTAGTGCACGGGAGGTTGTGTATCACAATTCTGATAGGTTTTTGAAGAAATGATGGAGAGGATTGAAGAAAGTAGGAGCATAGATAATGTATATATGGACTTTAGTACGTCCTCTAACAAGGTCTTGCATGGCATGTTAGTCTGGAAGGTTCGATCACTTATGATCCAAGGGAAGCCGGCCCATTGGAATCAAAATTGGCTTTGTGGAAAGTCATAGGGAGGGAGAATGTTTGACTTGAGGTGCATGTCTAGCAGTGGGCTGCTGAGGTTGGTGCTGGGTCCCCTATTGTTTATTAACGAATTGGATGGCAACATAGTTAGCATCATTAAATTTGCAGAAAGCATCAAAATTAGTTGTGTGGTCTACAATGAGGAAGGATAGGCCAAGGAATGGCAAAGGGAATTTAACTGACAAGTATGAGGTGTTGCACTTTGGAAAGATAAACCAGGGTAGGACTCAACATGGTGAACATGTTAAATTTAGTGTACTAAATCAAGTGGACAAAGAGGTGAGGAGAGTATGACTGGGTTTGGATAAGTCTCTTAATATTTCAGCATCTTTCCTGAAACAGCGAGAGGTATTGACAAGAGTCAATGGAGAGGTTGGTTTATACTATGTACTGAGCTGCATTTACCACTCTCTGTAATATCTTACGGTCTTTGGGAAAGCAATTCCCATAACAAGCTGTGATGCATTCAGACAGGATACATTCTATGGTGCATTTGTAAAGGTTGGTAGACACCTCAGGACCAAGCCAAATTTCTTCAGGGCAGCCTCTGGTGCACTTTCTTGTTGCCATTACAAGATGATTAGACCATGATAGGTCACTGGTGATATGTATTCCCAAGAACTTGAAGCTCTCCACCATTTCCACCTCAGCACAATTGACATACACTGGGTTATGTTCTTCTCTCCATTTCCCAAAATTGATATCAGCTGACATTGAGGGAGGCACATTATTCTGACATGATACCACTAGTTCTGCCGATCTCTTTCCTGGCCCAAAATGATCGTGTACTAGCAATCATAGATTAAGTTGGAGAAGTATTTGGCCACCCTGTCATGAGTGTATATGAAGTACAGTAAGGGCTAACTACACAGCCTTGCAGGACACTGGTGTTGAGGATTATTGTGGAGGAGGAGGTTGCCACTCATTCTTGCTGTTTATAGTCCACAAATCAGGAAATTGAGGAGCCAGTTGCAGAGGGTGGAGGTTGCTGATACTATATCTCAGTTTGAGATGAATTTGACTGGGATAATGGCACTGAAGGCAGAGCTGTGCTCAATAAATAGGAGTCAGACTTGGGTATCCTTTTTGCCTTGTTGTTTCAAGGTGCAGAGGCACAGGGATGGCATCTGTTGTGGACCCATTGAAATGATAGGCAAATTATAGTGTACTCCAACACACAATCAACCTTGTATGTGAAGTGTATTGCATATAGCTAAAGAATGAATCAAGTATCAATTGTAGTAACAGTGGGACGGCACTGGAAGAGCAATGTATGATGAAAGAACAATGTACAAAGTGACCGGTTTACAATTGGAGTCAGTCAAACTAGGAAAATACTGCACTAATTTACAAACATTTTTCTTGTGACTGCATTTTTTTTAAAAAAGTACATTGCTTTAAACTTCTCTACATTTTATAACAAACCTTCATAATTTTGAACTTGAACCTTTGTAACGAAGCTGAACCAAACATTCTGACAAAGCATTCTGAAAGAAGTTGGATAAATTAACTACTGTCTGCAGCAAGATTTACATATATAAAGTTTTTAAAAAAAATATTTTACTTAACAATTTTAAAATCACAACCATAAATACATTTATTTCAATAAAAAGTTTCAAAAATTATATGTGGTATACAAAATCTTCCTCCCTCCTCCCTCCCCCACCCCAAAAAAATATAAAAAGAAAAAGAATAAACAGAAATAGAAGAAAGAAAAACTGGAGAATGTCAAAAGAATAAACAATTTAACATAGAATTTTTAAACAATGTAATGATGCTTGAAGTCACCAACCAATGGGGTCTTCAGAGAGCCTGTTAAACATTCATACCTACATTTTGCAAATGTGGGCGCCATATTTTCCATAATATCTATTTTGTAATTTATAAGTAATCTTCTCAAGTGCAATACAGCTACGAAATTCTGCATGCCATCTCTCCATCCCTAAGTAATAGCTAAACACTTCCATTCAGAAATGTTTAACTTTAGGCACTCCCAAGTAGAATGCAGAAAAGATCCAACTTCTTGACCACATCTAAATCATAAATCTGATAGAGTTGGATAATTATAACTGATGCAAAACATTATATCTAACATTAATAGCCTTTTTCATATTATCTCTATATAGCTGCATCTATTTGAATAGATAAATAGATGCAGCTATATTTCTTCAAGCCAAAGAAAAGAAGAAATATAGCTGCATCTATTTATCTATTCAAATCAACTTCCCATCTTAATCTCAAGTTATGTACACCTATACATAAAGTTCTTATTGCACAAAACAAAATGTGTTTTTGGAAAGAAATGGGAATGCAGCTTTGGTCTTGAAGACCTAAAAGACTGTATTAAATTGCATCATTTTCTCTTAGATTTAAAACAAAGATTGTCCCATCATTCTAATGGTCAAAATGGATGTCATCATCCACCAAGTTATTGAAGTTCAGAGTGTGCATGGTGCAGGTTTTTTCTGTCAAATATTTTTGATCTCTCAAAGTGTTTGATATTTCAAAGCAAAGAACACGTTCCTCAGAAGCTTCATTTGATGAAGTGACATTTCAGCTCTGCATGTGTTAGCGCATTTTCCCCATAAATAAGTAGCAATTGGAGTCTGTGTAGATCTCAACATCCAAAGACAGCTTATCCCCAGGACCACAGAGGCCAGCTCTGATGTGTTGCAGCACAGCAGGAACATTTTCCTCTTAAGAATAGTCATGTATTTATTTGTCAGTTATTTTGTTTATTTCTTAACTGTTTGCTCTCATCAAGCAAGGCCTTTCCAAAGAGTACCTGGTTGATGCTTCTAATGGCTAAAGTGTTTCACTTTAAACATCAGATTTAAAGTGTTTCAAACTCTCTTATTGACACATATGCCCATTTGGCTTTTGAACGATTTGTCAGACATGAGGCAACAGAACATTGAGGCAGTTGAAACTGGCAAGATGAGAATTAATTTTCTGCTCAACATATTATGACACCATTCCTTCTGCTACAGATCAATATATGGTTAAAGAAGAATTCGTAGCTCAATGTTCCTCTCACAACAGATGGAAAATAGGAGTTGCATGGCTGGGAGAAGCAGAGGAATATTAGAAAAATCTTGCATCAGTCTCCAAAGTGAGCATTGAATGGAAATGCACGCTGGAATGAATATATAACTGAATTCCCTTTCCTTATAGAGGCCTAGAAGGAGATCCATAGAACATTCATATATTGGATGATGTTTGGATATTATTTAGAGAACAGAAGAACATTAATTTTCCAGTTTCTTGAAAAGCAACATAAAAGCATTTGCGCCACTTTCTCTTCTAATACAGGTGTTGACAAGATGTTGCGATGTATTTAATGCTCTCCTGACATTTTTTTTTGCATAGAAGAATTATAGAATGGATTGAAAATAACTTCCCAATACTTAATCACAGGAAATCGTGGTTCATCCTGGAATGGATGTTGAACAAGCAGCCTAATCAATTCCCTTTGCCCGTCCTCATAAACTGCCTGCAAAATCACAGATAATCTTACAGAAGAACTGCGAAATTTTCCAGCAGGAAAAAACAAATCTTGCAGATCTGCAAAATGCAGGGAACAGAATGCTTCATCTTTCCATTGAGGTTGCATTAAATTGATTAAATTAAATTGATAAAAATTGACCACATAAAATGTGCAAACTGTATAAAGGAAGGTGGGTCTGTACTAAATATTGATTCAAGATTAGTTCAACAATAAAGTTGAAAATTATAAAGTTGTCTTAGTTTATGGCTTCCTTTGTTCCCATTCCTCCCTGCATAATATAAACAGCATTATTAATATACTTATAAAGTTCAGGTGAAATGATACCTGTGTCAGCCATGATCAAACTTACAAACATCCTCTGTGGACTGATATTAAGCACTTTCTTGGAGCTTCAAATAGATTATTTAAAATATTTTGAGGACCAGTTTCTTTGCCCATTATTTTCATGGGCTAGAAAGTCATTAAAGATCTGAATCAAAACTTAATTCAATTCCACAACACACTAGAGTCAGATGATGAGGCCTACTTAATGGTAGAAAAACAATTTTAGAAATGTTACAACTTCTGCTGGAAGGAAACAAAGCTTTAAATTTCATTGGGATTATACAAAAATGCAGCTAGCAAAACTGCTGTCTCACAATTCTAGCATCCCAAGTTCAATCCTGACCTCCAGTTCAGTCAGTATGGACTTTGCACATGGACTGCAAGATTTTCTTCCATGCTCTCTAATTTCTTCCCATAGCTCAAAGATGTGCTCGTTCATAGTTAATTGGCCGCTAAAAATGATCCATAATATGTAGGTGAGAGGTTAAATCTGGGAGGATTTTATGAAAATGAGGAGAGAATAAAATAGTAAATTAAGATTGACTTTTCCGGATTCTACTAACCTGCTCTCCCCCTCCTCTGGTCTTCTTTCACTCAGTTTTCCACCTCCTTCCCTCCCTATTCACCTAGCCATCCTTCCTCCCCCTGCTTGCTGCTGTGCCCTCCCTCCCTTCTCCACCCATTACCTCCTGCCTTTACTACCGTGCTCCTCCCCCTACGCTTCCCTCCTTACCTTTTTATTCAGACGCCTGTCGACATTTTTTCCATACCTTGATGAAGGGCTCAAGCCCAAAACGTTAATTATGTATTTCTAATTTTGCTACATAAAAGACACTGTTTGACCTGCTGAGTTTCTCCAGCTTTATGTTTTTACTTCAACCACGGTGTCTGCAGACTTTTTGCTTTACTAAAGAATAAAATAGAACTGCTGCAGGATTAGCATAAAAGGGTGTTTGATAGTTGTTGCACACTTGGTGGGTCAAAGGGCCTGTTTCCGTGCCGTATAGCCATATGACTTGAAAATAGAATGTTTAACATTTATGATTTATAATAACAGAGCAAAGTCAGGGTAGTTAACTTGTATTATTAATTAAAACAGGTTACTGAAAAGCTGAACAAATCCCAAATGAACATTAATTGTTCTCTCAGATTTAATCACTGTGTATCATGGTATGTAAATATTAATTAGAGCCTTACAGAGCACAAGCAATGTAAAATAGCTGTTTCAATTATGTTGTCATAGTTGTTTCTTCTCAGAAAAAGGTTTGTATTTACATATTTTGGTTGCCATGTGTTTTTCGAACGTTATGTAGTATATGTAGTATTATGTAGTATATGTAGTATTTGCATCCTTTCACTTGCTTCAAGTATAAATTCACAAAGCTTTATTTTAATTCTAGTGTGCTTGGTTTGCTGAAGAAACAACAGCAAAATTTGAAAGAACCATCTTATAATGAAATTGAAAGAGTGTTTACCAAGTGCTGGGCATTGAAATATGAGCAAGGTGAGAGCAGATAACTAAAACGAAGGAAATATGAGAGGGGCTTCCATCAATTGTGGTAGAGGCAATCCACATTTCCTGAAAAAGGAAGGCATTTCAGAAGTCCTGGAATGGGAAGACTCATCAAGAGATTTGGCAATAGTCAGAGAAAATGAGAGAAAGGGATGATGTCCTTGCAGGATATGCTGTTGGAGGAGGTATAGTCCAGGTAACTGTGGGAATAAATAATGTGTTTGCCTCTAATAAAAGGCAATACATAAATGTTATAGTAGATTATCAGTATATCTCCTAAGGTGCAGATAGCAAGAATTCCAGAAAAAGGAGAGAAGAAATAGTCAATAGTAAATTTGAGGGCAGGCTGGAAGTTTTAAACAAAGGCGAGAAACTTGATAAATTCCACGCATAAATAGGAGACAGTATTAATGCAGTCATCAATATAGTGGAGAAAGAGTTGGGAGGGGTGCCAGGGTAGTTTTGGAACAAGGACTATTTAACATAGCCAACAAAAAGTAGGTATAACTGGCAGCTATGTAATACCTTTAATTTGTAGAAAATGGGAAGAATCTAAAGAAATATTATTGTGGGTAAGAATAAGTTCTGCTAATTAGATGAGAGTGTTAGTGGTGGAGAACGGATTGGGACTTTGTTCCAGAAAGAAGAATCAGAATTTATTGCTATGATTAAGTCATGAAATTTGGTCTTTTGCAGGAGCATCATGGTTTAAACATATATATCATAATCATCTTATGACATGACTAAACAAAAAATATAAAATAATAATAATAGTGCATGAAAAGTAAAGCAGTGTCTTTGGTTCATTGATTATTGAAGAATCTGATGGCAGCGGCGAAGAAGCTGTCCTTGTGCCACTGAGTGCTCATCTTTAGGCTCCCGTACTTTTTTCCTGATGGTATCAGAGTTAAGAGGGCATGGCCTAGGTGGTGGGGGTCTTTGAGGATAGAGACTGCTTTTTTAAGACACCACCTTGTAGATGTCCTCGATGGAGTGGAGTCTGGTGCCTGTAATGTTGGAGGCCAGGTTAACAACTCTCTGGAGTTTATTCTTGTCCAGAGAGTTGGCGCCTCCATACCAGGCAGTGATGCAACCTGTAGAAGTTTACGAGAAACTTTGGTAATATACCAAACCACCTCAGACACCTCACAAAGTATAGCTGATGGTGAGCCTTCTTTGTGAATGCATCAATATGGAGGCTCCAGGACAGATCCTCAGAGATGTTGACACTCAGGAATTTGAAGTTCTTGACCTTCTTCACTACTGAGCCCTCAATGAGGACTGGGCTGTGTTCCCATGACTTCCTTCTGAAATGCACAATCATCTCTTTGGTTTTGCTGACATTGAACACAAGGTTATTGTCGTTACACCATTCAACGAGCTGATCTATCTCCCACCTGTACGCTTCCTCATTCCCATTTGTGATTCTGCTTACAACTGTTAATCCATAGAAAGATACTGTTACATTTTTGAATTTTAAGAATTGATAATCTATTGGAACATTGCATTTTTACTGAGATTAGTTGCATAGATACTCTTATCTATATAGCATTATTGATTTTACTTAACTTTCAACTAATATCATTGAAACATTTTTAGTCATCATCATGTTCGTATCGATTGTCATCGGCAAAGTTGTAGATGGCATTGGAATTGTGCCTGGCCACACAGTCATGGGTGTGGTCCTCCAAGTTTCCTGATAGGGGACAGATGTGTATAAAGACTGTCCATGGTGAAGATGTGGTTAGTGCATTGAATTGAAAGTTGTCAAAATGGTGGAGGGCATGAGAGGTGTCCTGGATGGTCAAGGGGAGAGATAACAGAGTTGAGTTGTGGAGATAAGTGTGGTGTGGCAAGAGGAGGCAGAAACAATAGCTCTTCCAGGTCAATCCTGTTTGAGGATTTTGGAGTGGTGTACAGTGCCCATTGCTGTGAATTCCACAGAATTTGCTTGTTTTCATGACAAAACTTTCCAAAATTCATGAATGGAAGGAACATAACTTTCAATTTATGTGCAGCAATACGAACATGATGATAACTAAAAATTTTTCAATGATATTAGTTGAAAGTTAAGTAAAATCGATAATGCTATATAGATAAGAGTATCTATGCAACTAATCTCAGTAAAAATGCAATGCTCCAATAGATTATCAATTCTTAAAATTCAAAAATGTAACAGTATCTTTTTATGGACTAACAGGCATTTTGTTTCCTTAATGACCCAGAAATTATCCAGTAATAAGACGTAGTTGGCTTTAGGGGATTTAACTTTTTTTAAAAACTATCTTGCTATTTGGGAACTGGTTGATGCCTCACCACTTCATTTACTTCAATGGAGCATAAAGTTTGCCAGGGTGTTAAATTAATCTAATATGCTCAATCTTATCAATTTCTTGACAAGTTAATATTTATCTTCTGCTTGTAGAATGAAAGGACCATCACCCTTAATTCATTATTCAAAGAATTTCATGATATTATGGTTGCCATCAGAAGGGGGTGTCCATAGATGGAAACTGGGATGAACAGCTTTTGTCCTTATCTACGCTATTGTGCTATGCTCAGCAAATGAGTTGGAAAAAGACCAGCAAATCAGGCAAAATGTTGCCTGGCAATATCCAAATCTGAGCTTCGTTTCTACAAGGGGAAACCACACAATGCCATCTTCAGTGAATATATCATGGAAACTATCTTAATCAGGTAATCTGATTGACAAAATCCGATAAACTGTGATTCTGGAGAAATCTTTGGCTTGTTAGTGCAAACTATGCTCTGGTTTATATTCCATCAAATAATGCAATGAATGATTGATGAAGTCACAGTGTATTGGATAAATGGAGCTGTGGAATAAAATCTCTCTGTTTCCTTTACAATCAACCTACATAGGAGAACAAAAAGGGAAACTACTGTTCTCTGTATCAAATTAGTTGCAAACAGGAATAGTCAAATTTCTGGAACTAGGTCACATTGGATTTTGTTCTTGCCAGACCATGCTATTAAAACCCCAAACACAAGTTAAAATCCAATTTAAGCACCATCTAATTATGAAAGTTAGAAGAATAACAAAAGCTGATTTCTTATAATTTATAGTTATCGAAGATAGTCTCATCCATTGTTGGTCTTATATAGTTCATTAGCCAAGACACTTTTTGTGCAATTCACACTTCTGAAAGAAGTCATATCAAGACGTAAATAATGGTGTAATTAACCAAATGCAGTTGAAGAAGGGAGAAGATTGGCTGCAATAGTATGAATGCAACTGGAAGACATCCCAACTAAAGAACATTGAAAAGGAAGGATTTTTCGAGAAATGCTGTTATGGGATAAAACAGGAATTTTATTTCAGATACAGCAATCTTGAAGCAGCTAATCAGTATGGCAGCACTATGTTAAATGTGATCAACATACCACAATGAAAATCCTGCTATTTACCCATACTAAATGCTAAAGATGCTTTGAAAATCATATCAATCAAAAAAAAGTCTCTGTAAGGTTTGCAGCAGGTGTCTTTGTATTAATAGCAGTAAAGTCTGATGGCTAATTCAGAAATCATCTTTTGTTTCACGTATGTTATCATCCTGTTACCGAAAGAATCTTACCAAAATAGAAGTAAATGGTAATCTAATTTTAACAGTTGAATAGTACAAAGAAATGCGGTAATGTTGAATGTGGGGTAGTTGTACATCATGAGGTAAATATGCAGCCATCAAGTAGAAAAATAATGCAATAAAAACAAGTAATGTTGTCTGGAGCAAAAGAAAATTCTTCCCAAAAGTGGGTAATTAAAAAATGTTAAAAGGTGAGAGACTTGGAATAATTAATTAGGGTGAAGTTCTGTGATCAATTTCTTTGAAGAATGCTCTGCTGCGATTTGTATTTAGCTAAAATTATACATTAATTGTTAATCATTTTCTTCATGAGTCTAATGTACATCTGGGATTATTTCTAAAGTCTGAAGTTGTAATCCAAATTGGTACATCTTGTTTGCTGGAATTGGGGATAATGTAAGAATAATCTTGAAAGGACCCATACAAAGTAAACTTCACTTCCATGGTGTGAATGTCTTTGGCACAATTTTCAAAAAATAGCTAAAATGTCATCAATGTCTAGGACAATTAATGTACTCATAAAAAGTTTTGGCTTCTATGTCCATCAAATTGAAGCTGATAAGAATAAGATGGCTTACAATATCAAGGTACACAGTGCAGAAGATTATGGGTAAAGTTCTTAAATAATTACATATGCATTTTACCCCCAATGCTAAAATATTTCATCATTAACCCTCACAGGAAGGAAGCTAAAGTGACAAGTAAAAATAAAAGTGAAACATGAACTCTTGTGAGCTGATCATACTGCATTTTCTAAAATCACTGTCAATTACTCACTTCTGTCCGATTAACCTAACACAAAAATAGGATTCATAAATAGTTCCCATACTCTTCTACCACTAGACAAAATAATTCTCTCAAAAAGCTCAGGCAAAATACATTGTTGGGCCTCATTAGTTTCATGAACACTTAATTACAACCCTTCATTTTCAAAATAATTCTTTAGCCTTTAGTAACATGAAGGAAAAACAAGACAAAATCTTTCGAGTCTTCTTTGAATCAGGAGAAATAAATGAAATGGTATGAAAAATTCATTTATTTTTAAATCCCTACATTTTTCTTGTGAGACTAAAACAAGAATTTTAGTGATAAATCCACACACTTTAATTTTTGGCTTAAGTTTAGTTTTTTTTAAACTGACTGCATGGGCTTTTATGTGCAACCAGATTCAGATAGTCTTACACTGACTATATTAAAACAGTATAGGTATATTAAAATGAGAATAAATCAGGGCTTTCTTCATTTTAGAAACCCACTAGTTTATTCTGCAAAATTTCAAAACATATTGTGATGGGCACCTTATTCATACATGTAGAATTAAATCTTCTAAAATGCATTCTAAAACTCAGACTATTTGAAACATTAAAAATCCACTGTCTGCACAATAAATTCAACATTTATTCATTTTAAAATAACTGTTGTCAGGGGCAAAGGTACAATGATGAAGTTCATATCTGCTGAGAACAATGAACTCTACAGTAACAAAAGTAAATCTTACCAAAAGACTGAATGCAGGTCTCTAATAGTTCATCCAGGCTGGCCCCTTTGGTGAGCTGACCAAGAGACATCATCATTTTTACTCGAGTGATCAGAGCAAGATTTAAGCTTGATGTACCGTGGTTGCCGAGGAGCAGTGGCAACTTCAAGATTTCTGCATTCTTGCTGGGCTTTCCTGGAAGATGAAACAGTAGCAGTTGGAGAGGTGTCAGGTTGCTCAACTGAATCTCATCAGGGCCAAACAGAAAAGATAAAAGCAAAACCCCCTCGAGCTGGACTGGTAGGAGCCATCACCCAATGGCAACTGAAGCAAATAAGACACGTTGTGGAGGCTGTATTTCATATGCAAATTAAACCACTCTAAAAAAAGTTCTCTGTAACCGGTGAACACAGACGTGTTGTTTCAAACTAACCAGCCATAGAAACAGTAGCAGTGTACAACGCCGGTTATACACCAGAGACCTTATGTACTGTATGATTCTCATGAAACATTTGTTAATTTTGAGGTCTTAAAAATATAGACCTTTGTTGTAAGCAATTAATGACACACTAAAAGTCACAACTCACACATCAATTGTGCAATTTTTTTTAGCCAAGATTTAAGCAACCGATAATCCAGCACAAAAGGTGAGAAATTAACTGTTCAGCTGTTGATATTTAAGCTATCAAGTGAAGCATTGTGGAGGCTGCTCCAAAGTATTTACGTTTTAAGGATGGAGAATCTAAATTTGACTCTCATCTCTTTAATATGATAAGTTTTCAAACATTTTCAGGAAATATTTTTTTAAGTCAATAACTGATATTTCTTTGGCTTGGCTTCGCGGACGAAGATTTATGGAGGGGGTAAAAGTCCACGTCAGCTGCAGGCTCGATTGTGGCTGACAAGTCCGATGCGGGACAGGCAGACACGGTTGCAGCGGCTGCAGGGGAAAATTGGTTGGTTGGGGTTGGGTGTTGGGTTTTTCCTCCTTTGTCTTTTGTCAGTGAGGTGGGCTCTGCGGTCTTCTTCAAAGGAGGTTGCTGCCCGCCGAACTGTGAGGCGCCAAGATGCACGGTTTGAGGCGATATCAGTCCACTGGCGGTGGTCAATGTGCCAGGCACCAAAAGATATTTACATTTTAAAATATTGGTCTTTACTGTTCTGACAGATTTCCACCTTTCCAGTGGCTAAGATTTGAAATCCCCAGATTGGGATCCAAATCATATTTAACAGTCCTCTTACAGTGCAGGCAGCTATTGGCAAGTGCAATTTATGGTGTAAATTCTAAGCATAATTCAGGAATCAATAACTCCTATGATGACCTCAGAAATAAAGATAATTATAATCAAGATATGAAAATGTATTGTCCAGCTTCCTTCATTTATGCTGACCATTAACTTTGTCTAGAATGTGACAGATCAGAATTGCACACGCTTTTCAAAATCACCTAGTTAAAATAAAATAAATTCAGAAATAATCAAAGTGGCAATCATCAGAAATAGCTGGAACTATTCATTGGATCAAGCAGCATTAGACATTGGAGCAGGTTTGACCAATAGTGTATTTTCCTTCCAGAATGTTTCTGGTATTTTATGTCTTGATGTTGACCTTGTAGGCATAAGGAAATATTTTAGGTTTAACGTATGTTACATGGTGGCCTGATTTGACTTAAATGGTCTCATTCTCAATTTCAAATATTCCAAATGGCTGTGGTAAATGCTGGCCAATGGTTTAAAGTCTACATGATGTTGCTCAGCTGGGTGATGTGCTTTTTTTTGTAATACATAGCTGGACAAATGCAAATGCAAAGCCAATTTATGCACACCATTCATTAACCAAATTGTTAATTTCTGAATGTCATATTGTCTATAATACCATATTCATATTTTAATAACAAATAAAGTATTCAGAGAAAATGAAAATGCCCCAGGTTTCTGGGAACAATATACTGGTGACTAATGCTAAATTCCTGGAGAATGAAAACACCGTTTCAGAGTTGGTGATTGTTGTTCAACATAGAAACGTGATTGGAAACCAGCATCCATGGGATGAAAAGGAAGAGGTGTGCCTTACTGCTAGGGGGCACCACCTTTAAACTTTGATATTTTTTACCTCTTTATTTTCCGCAGTTTCTTTTGCCGGCTGCTTGAATTCTGGATAACAGGGATTTTACTATATTACGTAACCCAGATTTTGTATTTCTATGATCATTTATACTTGACGCTGATGTGATCTAGATGTGATCTGTGAAAGGTCGTGGACAGGAAAGATTGTTTTCTCTCTCGACAGATGCAGACTGGCCACCTATGCATTTCTATAATTTGCTTTGATGAGGGTTGTCCAGCATCTGCAGTATTTTGTTGTGCTGGATGAACATGAGGTGCGGTAACTAATGCTAATATGAATATTACGTTAAATGTCTGTGATGTTTACGACTATAAAGGGGGAGGGAGGCTGAAAGTATTTGGAAGAAAGGAAATAGAGGTGAGAAGAACATAAATATTAAACCTTACACTCAGAGATTATGTAGAACATAGAACAACAGAGCACAAAAGGCACATTTCCTGGATGTTTTCATATCGCTTTAATCATTTAAGCTTTTGTAATTTTGCTCTTGTTCTCCAAAGGGAAATAACCTTCAAGATATTTGCTTTAAGTACATTATTAAATTATGATGCATTGCACTTGATTTCAAAGGCTTCCAGATAGTAATCAAAATCTGACCCAGAAAATGAAGGTATTCTTATCAATGTTATTGAATATGATTTGGGAGTCAGATGCTGACACCCAGGGACTTGGTTAGTGGACATTGATAGATGGTGGATAAGTGAATTTTCCAGTTGCTTAAGACTGTGTGTTGCACGATTGGAAAACTGACAGTGAGGCGTGCCAATTTTAAACATCCGTATTTTTTTTACCTATTTATATTTTGCAATATTTTTCGCTGGTTGCTTGAGGCTGCCAGTTACATGAATTCCAGATAACAGGGGTTTTGCAGAAGTCAGGGCTAGAAACTGGAAACTTAAAATGGCAGAGTTTATCTTAACAGTTATAGATATAAAACTGTGTAGGGGGAAATAAGAGTTCAAATAGGAGAAAATGTGGGACAAGAATAGACTGAAATATCAGGCAGAAGTAAAATCTTTGAAACTGGTAAGAGAAAGGATTTTAAGTCACTATGAGCTGAGGCAAAAGTTGAAGTGAAACTGAACCAGGGGTATTGTGAAACTGAGATTGCAGGCTATTTCATGTCAGGCCTCCAACTTGAGGCCGGCTACAGGAGCCGATGGAAAACTAAGAACTTACCTTTCAGACAGCAACCCTAAAAGGCTGCTCCAGCATCCCATTCAAATCCAGAGGCACCTCATCATACCCTCCAGATTCCAAGGAGGTGGTGAGACTGGTGCCGTAGCACAACCTATCATAACAACACGGCAGACTTCCCTACCCATAATCCCCCAGACAGCTGGAACTCCCCTGTGGTACCCATAACAGTTCCAGCTGTGTGGGGGATTATAGGTAGAGAAGATGCCATTGCTCTACCCCATTTTGAGCCGCAGAGAGTGGCACTGAAACTGAAGCGACATGGTGAGGCTGTCACAGTCTGCATCGGTTGCCCTCTGACGGCTCCTACTGCCCTGATGGCCCCCCGCTACCGGCTCCTGCTGCCCAGCCAGCCCCTGCTGCTTTGACTACCCCGATGGTCCCCACTGCCCCAACAGACACCACTGACAGCTCCCACTGCCCTGATTGCCCCAACAGTCCCTCCTACCCCTGACTAGAAGAGAGAGGGGTGAGTGGGGAGATGGGTCATAGGCTGACGGAATCATCAGCCCGCCCTAAACAGCTGCTTAGCATGGCTGTACATTCAGATCAATCGGCAGAGCGCTGCGCTCTGCCAATTATCCCTCTCCAAGAGGGGTTGGATTATGCGGCTTGGAGATGGCTTCCGCACATTCAGAGAGGTACATTATGCATTTTGGACTTTTGCCCTATCTAAAAGGGCCTTGTGCTGTTTAAAACACTATATTCAGTGGTGACTTGTCTTTTTATGCAAAGCAATGCATGAAAAGACAAGGAGAAATATGTTGGCAAAAATAAGCAAGAGTTTCTTCAAAGTCAAAATTCCTGGAACAAAAAGGTAGAGTGCTTAAAAAACTCACCACTTCACATAACAACATTAGAAAAAGTAAAGATTACATTTCAAGACGATAGCTTTCATTGGAATGGTAAGGTTTTAGTTGTCCACAATGAAAAACGTACATATGCCTGAAATTTTCACTTGCAGGAAGAAAAGATTAAGCTTAGATACAAAGAGTGAGAGGGATAAAAAAAACAGCAGAAGAAACCCACCTGAACAGCCATCTTTGTTACATTCCACCCCAATCATAACAAGCTATGGATTAATTTATTTTAAATGGGGTTAATGGATGTATGAGTAATTAATTTTATCTACAGATCTACTACACCAATGAGATCATTGTTAATTTTGTACTATCATTGTCTAATCTAATTGTATTAGCGTTGCAGT
The DNA here is from genome assembly GCF_036971445.1 of Narcine bancroftii. NCBI lineage: Eukaryota > Metazoa > Chordata > Chondrichthyes > Torpediniformes > Narcinidae > Narcine > Narcine bancroftii. The sequence continues at coordinate 49,506,893 of NC_091470.1, read as the reverse complement.
TCCTTTTGTCTGCATTACCTGTGCATCTATAACTAAAGTTCTAGTGTTAAAAAAAAGCCTCATTTGAATCTTTAAAAATTTTTTTTTAGACGCTATAGGTTATAGGCTACAGGTTATATTATTATGGTTATGGATCAATATGTCTTTATAAGAGATAGATTGTGGGGGGTGGGGGTTTACTGTAGGTCAGTTCACAGAGTAGCACTTCACAAAAGACCTTATTTAAAATGCAGGACCTTTGCTGAAGCTAGACATTAAGGCTCCAGTTCATTTTGCAGAGACCAATGGAACTGCTTGGAAAGAATTTCAAAAGGAGGTGCAAATTTGAACAGAGTCCAGGCTCACATACTGATAAGATCTTTCAAAGATTGGGTTTGGAGCCTTGGGAGGGGCATTTGGTTTTTACAAGCAGACAGAGAGATGAAAACAAACAGGATTCTTCTCTCAGAGAGGGAGGGAGGGAGAGAGAGAGAGAGAGAGAGAGAGAGAGAGAGAGAGAGAGGGAGAACTGAGTTCTACAGTAGTAGCTGAAGCTACAAATTGGCAAGCTGGCAGGCTTGTTGAAAATCCCATTTTGAAGACAAGTTGTGAATTCTGAGTTCAGCCTGTTGAAAACCCTTGTGGTCCTTACAAGAGGAAGTGGCTGGCTAGAGTGTTTCTCCTGAAATAAGGGAAACAAGAGGAACTCTGTGGTGACCTGCGTTATCATTTGGAAAACCCATGATAGGGCAAGTTTTTTCAACAAGACACTGAAGTTTGTGTGTGTGTCCAATGAGCAACAAATTTCTCTCTGAAACCAACTAGAACCTTCCTAAGCAGTAACCTTTTAACTTGAAGCACTAGAGCCAAGTGAGAATTCATAAATTGTGTGCACAGTATAAGAATTGCCTGATATCAGTGAACCTGGAGAAGTGAGAAGTGAATGATTGGAGTGTGAAACAAAGAACTTTCCTGAACATACATGTGCACTTAGAATTACATACATGTGCACTTAGAATTAGAAGGGGGTTAAGTTAATAGTAACAAGTTAAAGTTTGATCCTGTAATGTTTAAAGAAAATTAAAAGCAACTTTTGTTTAAGTAACCATTTGTCTTGGTGAATTTCTATTGCTGTTTGGTTTTGGATTCGTAACACCAGCACAGTAGGCCCCATGATTTTCTCAGTAAGCAACCCAACTTCAATTAAGTTAGAGATGCACCACCCAAACTGATGTTTGACTGTATTGTTGACTTGGATAGGTGAACTATCTTCTTCTTTCTTCTTTGGCTTGGCTTCGCGGACGAAGATTTATGGAGGGGTAATGTCCACGTCAGCTGCAGGCTCGTTAGTTTGTTTAATATACTCACAGAAACGGTGGCATCTCACCCCCATATCTTCCATTACTGCACGTCTTCCTCTTTTCCTCACCTACTACCCCACTAGCCTCCCAACCAACATAGCATCCTCCACCATTTCTACCACCAGATACAACTTTCCCTCTCCATCTTTCGCAGGGACCTCTTCCTTCATAACTCCCTGACCACTCCTCCCTTCCCATTGGCAGCAACCCCTCTGACTGGAAGAAATGCTACACTTGTACCTACACCCCTTTTATAGTGGCACCTTTAGGTGCCCCAAACAGTCATACCAAGTGATGCAAAACTTCACTTGTGAATCAAAGCGGTCATCTACTGCATCTTTTTCACTCATTGTGGCCTCTACATCAGACAGACTGGGAGATCACTTCATTGAGTATCTTCTCTCTGTCCACTACAATAGTGAGGATCTCCCAATGGCAACCCATTTCATTTCTCCTCCCTATTCCCAAGCCGACATATCTGTCCATGTTCTCATGCACTGCCAGACTGAGACCACCCACAAATTGGAGGAACAACACCCCTCATCATCCGGTTGGACACCCTTCAACTAGATGGCATTAACATCAACTTCTCTGGTTCCCATTATTCCCCCCTCCCCTCCCCTATTCATATTTCTCCTTTCCTCTAGCTTTGTGTAGCCCTGTTTATGGTGAAACCCTGCATTGCAGCCAGCTCAAGTTAAAAAAAAGACAAATTAACCTTTTACGGAGATAACCTATATGTGGATCCCATATGCCTTTATGCAGAGGTGAGTCAGGAGCCGCTTCCAGAACTGAAGGAGCACCGTGACCTCAAACATACACACTGAGAAGGGAAATCAGCCTATGCTGTAAAATGGTGACCGAAGAGAAGGTAAGAGCGCTAGTTGAGATCAGTGTAAGCATTCTTGGAACTGATTCAAATCTCCTGCGCAATGTAACAGTCTCTATTAACCTTTGGGTTTTAAAAAATCCATACCCCTGGGTCGCGGGCTGATGGCGTCATCGCAAGGTTATCAGCTCTCCCCTTTAGAGTTGCATTCAGCGGAAGTCCTTTTACAATTGCTTCCCCCCCCACTATAAAAGGGGTTTGTCTGTCTCTCTCACTACTTCCCTCTGTCTCCTTTCATCCACAGAGCCAACCCCCTTCCCCAGTCAATTCTCATTATTCCTCCCTTCTCCTTCAGTCTTTTTATTCAGGCACCTGCCTGCATTTTCCTCATTCCTTGAAGAAGGGCTCAGGCCCAAAATGTTGGTTATATATCTTTACCTCCCATAGACAACGGTCACCCCTTAAGTTCCTCCAGCATTTCTGTACAGATAATTTCCTTTTTGCACCTATTCTTTTGTTATATTATAAATTATTTCATATTCTCAAGGGGAAATGTATTACATCTAACCCACTGTGACATCTAAATAGAGTACCACAGTTTATTAAGTTGATGTTATCTTTTAGATATTAGTCATGTGACAGTACATGAAGTAACCTCCTCCAGAGCCCTTTTAAAAAAAATACAGAACGAACAACATGACCAAGAAGGCACCTGCAAAATTCAAGTGACCATCATTGCTAACAATAAGCATTGTCCACTGATCAAAAAAAAACCGCAGAAATCACCCCTATCATCAGACTACTATTTAATTTAAACTTGGTCTCTAAAGAAAGTATTCAAACTTCAGTGAGATCAGCCTTTTACACATGTAGTATAATCAAGGAATACCACTCCAGGGGGTGGAGAAGAAATACTGACCCCCAAATGCGACAATGAAGGTGCAGTTCACACTTCTCACATATTAACTGCAGATGGCTCAGCCATTTCCTACGTAGTGCAAGAAATTCTGCCGACTGGTAAAATTAAACCCAATTGCAAGATGGCAGAAATTCCACAAAGCCTTGACTAACATCATTATTACCATTGCCAGGGAAAGTAAAATTACTAAACAAATTTAGCAAGATGCTTTATAGAAAAAAAAAACATTGAACTCTGGTACAACATTAAAATAATTGCCGTGATATGCTAACCAAACAGAAATTCATACTGTTCTTTATACTGAGACTTACTAAAAGTAAACATTCAAAATTAAGCAATGGAATTTCTATACATTATGAAAAATTTACAAAACTCAATAGGCTGTGATAGCTAAATTATGGAGCAGTTGGTTGTGTGATATTAGAATTATACATAGAGCTGTTTGTTTTGTTTCTACTTCAGTGTAAGAGACTGAGTTTTTAAGGTTGGGATAGATTTGAAAAGTAAATGAAGCATAATAGTTACATAATTTTATTAATAAACCAAGAAGCCTAGTTACAAACCCTAGCAAGACTTTTTTCATTTGGTTAATTAATTGTAAATTTAAAAAATAGTATCAGCAACAAAACGGGAATGTAGTAAGTCCTGTCGAAGGGTTCCAGCCTGCAACGTTGAGCATTTTTTATCTCCCTCGATGCTACTTGACCCACTGAGTTCCTCTAATGGATTGTGTTCAGATTTCATCATCTACAGTCTCCTGTGTCTCATGTATCAAGCAATCTGGTTCACTATCAGAGAAGGAAATCTGGCTTCATCCACACCTACAGAAACGCGGTTGCTTTACAACTGCCCTCTGAAATAGTCCAGGAAATCACCGAGTTCAAAAGACAGATAATAAATACCAGCTTTGCCAGTGATATCCACATCACATGGATGAAAGCAAATATTTCTAATTATGGAAATAGTCTAAATTTTAAAAAAAATCTTTGCATTATAGCAGAACTATGAGGGGGAGCTGGTTCAAGTTATTTATAATTTGAACTCTACAATTTGTTTCATTTTCGAGCTCTGCACTGTACCAAAGCAATCCACACAATATTTTAAATGGCATGTTTTGGGTACATGACAAAGGTTACAAAATTCCTTGAGAAACGGGGTGGGGGGGGGGGAGCGGGGAGGGTGGTGGTGGAGGCTTGGTGAGGAATTGTTGACATTTCATCTCAAACTGATCAAGACATAAATTCCTCCTTGTGCTTTTTCAGTTATCTGCAGCCTATAACAGAATTGACACATATCCTCAACAATACATCTCCAGTTGTTAGGTCCATCCACATTCATCTGATTTTACACTTAACTTGTGATGATAGAGAACCATCTACAACTGATGCTCTTGTATCCCTAACAACTGATATGCCCTCGATCTCTTCCCATTCCCTTTCTCTTTTACGTGCTGATTCTGGTAACATTATCTGAAAGAATGGCATAATTTTTCTAAAGACGTTAATACTAGAAATCATTTCTTAAAAAATAGGGAAAAGCTCGCTCATCAATGTTAGTTCCTGCAACACAAACTTCATTCACTAATGAGTAATTGCAATCCAGTTCATGGAAACATTGAGACACTTAACCAAAGTGTGCATAATATCATCCTCATATTTGGTTCTATGAAGAGCTTCAGATTGCATGATCATGATTACCATTTCCTTCTTTTCAATATTAGCTTTGCACCAGCTCATCTACAGCCAAAAATCCTTATCCATGTCTTTTTTAATGACTAAAATCAACTTCATTTATCCAAAAACGTGGTCATGCAAAATTTTGCTGCCTGTGTCTAAAGGTAGTATCTCATTGGTGGAGACGTCACCGCTGTGATCAGTCGCGGCAACTCTGGCGACCAAAAAATGGCTTCTGCTCTCATCAAGGTGACGCCAGGGCGACATCTCCATCAGTCGCGGCGACTAATGCTGTCCGCGACTGGGGAGACATCGCCACGACCTGCTGGAGACCAAGGAGACTGTGGAGAGGTTGCGGCAACGCTGCGGAGACGTCTCCCCAGTCGCGGACAACATTAGTCACCGCGACTGATGGAGACGACGTGGAGACCTGTTGGAGACTGGAAGAAGTCTCCAGAAAAATCGAACATGTTCATTTTTCCAGTGACTCCCAGGAGACCCGGCTAGTCTCTGCAACCAGCGGAGACTCGAGTCGCCAGCAGGTCTCCACCTAGTCATCAGGCCAGTGAGAGAGGCCCTTTAACTCTCACCAAGTTCAAACATACCCATCTAAGGCACTGCCTGGAGCTTTAGCACGTGTAATTAAATTTTGAGTTTGTCTGAAGGGAACAACTCACACAGATCACAGTAAATTAAAATAACAATGGAACATCAATGAAGAGGCACTCCATACTGACCATCAAACTCCCAAATAGGCCTGGTGTATAGAGATATACTGTAAGGCTTGATCTGACTACTTTGGAGAAGACTCGAGGGCTGGAATGGTCCACTCTCATTCTTATGCAATGTGTAAGTCATCATAAGTGCAATTATTTTTCTAAAGCATGAAAAGGGTGACAATAAAATATTCTTGTAGAATATTGACGAAAAGCCACTATAAAGCTGTGGGGGGAGAAACTAGTCAAAGGATAATACTAGACAGAAAAAAATAGTAAATGTAAAATGGTTGCTAGAAAGATAAACAACAATAAGTCAAATTATTTAAATAAGAAATTACATGAAATACAAGCAAACTGTGACTCACAGAGTTTCTTTGATTCCAACTAATGTTTGTATATTGTCCAAAGGCTGACATGCTGCATTCTGTCGATATCTCATTGCTCACAAAGTACCAGAAACATTTAAAAAAATGTTCATTTCATTCTTCTTGTGCAACAACTACTCTCTGTCACACCACTGCTGTTATAAATGTCTCTGAAAGGAAATGCATTATTTTATGAGTGGCATATATTTCCGACCTATGAATTGAGATCTTATCATTCCACAGTGAGGAGGTAACTGCTTGTCTGAGGGGTGGAGAACTATTAACCAGTCCTGTTCTAACCTTGATATGCGAATAAGCCTGCTGAAAGAAAACATGCCTTAACAAGCAGAGATAATCATCTATACTTAAGCTCCTACCACAAGATGGAATAGCATTATCATATTCAGTGAAATTGAACATCATTGTATTAAATATAATATTATGGAAGTTCATTTCATCTAAATTTAAATTTTAAAATTTTAATTTTTAAAAAAATTTAGACATACAGCACGGTAACAGACCATTTCAGCCCATGAGTCCATGCTGACCAATTTACTCCCAATTAACCCACACCGCCAGTACATTTTGAACAGTGGGAGGAAACCAGAACCCCTGGAGAAAACCTACGCATTCAAGGAGAGATTATATAAAACTTCTTACAGACAGTGTGGGATTTGAACCCCAGTCCTGATCGATGCCGCTGTAAAAGGCGTTGTGCTAACCGCTATGCCAACCATGCTTTATTTTTGTAAACTTTGACAAGAGGTTTTAAAGTGATGGATGCACAAATGGTGTTTAATAAAAATATATGAGGAAGTAAGTTTAGTATAAACTATGTCTAGCCTGAAGATAGCTCATGAAGATTTATTGGAAATAATTATTTTTAAGAATTGTTTCCAAAAGACCTACATCTGTTTACCTCAAGGATACAATTAGATTTTAACATTCTTTTAAAAAGGTCTCCTCTACAATCCTATTTTACTTAATGTCATTTGTCACTTTATTATTGAGTGTAGTTATTATAACCTTAAGAGTTTCAGATGCTATCCAATCATGTTTGCAAATAGAATGGCTTAATTTTTGGCCACATGTCTCCTTTTTTATTTTTTTTTCGGTTCTAGACTTCATGTTCAAGACCAACATTTATTCTCTATCCACAATTACCACATGAAAGCGAAGACGAGCCAGAGAGGGAGTTTTTGAATTTAGAACTGACAAGACAATACTAAATTGGGATAGAACACAACTTGGAGGGAAACCATGGGTTGTGATGTTGTCAATGCACTTGCCCTCTTTATTCTTCTTGGTGGCAAAGCTTGCAGTCTTGGAAGATGTAGTCAAAGTAGCCGACAATGCATTTTGTGAATGGGAGATGCTTCATTAGTGAGGTTCTTGAGAATCAATGGAGCACCTCCAGTTAAATGGAGAATATTCCACCACGATCAGCTTACATTTGTAAACAGTAAATATACTTAGTAAGGTCAGGAGTTAGGTTACTCATCACAAGATATCTAGCCCCTGTCCCGCCCCTGCAGTCACAGTATTTATGCAACTAGTCCAGTTGTATTTCTGGTGGGCAGTGGGCATTGGTAATGTCTTTGAATCTTAAGGATAGAAAGAGTTGTTGAGGACTTTTGCGTTGAATATTTCTAGTCACTTCTCATCCTATGGCTGGATGATATATAAGTAAATGATGCATCCAAACACAAATTGCTTTTGCTGAAGAGTTCTAAATGTGCAATCCCATTTGAATCTTGTTTAAAATTTTGTCACATCCAGACTGATTCAAGTTATACATTGATAACTTTTTGAGGTTTAGAATGACAATAGTGGAGGATACTTGATCATGTATAAATCAGTATTCTGTAGATAAAATGTAGATAAGTTCATGACATACCTAGTAAAGGGCCCTTGGCCTCATTATAATTGTTCTAGTAAATTTAATGTATACTCTGCGTTAGTTCTCACTGGAGTAGAATTTTAAAATATCCAATCAACAGTCATCAGCAGGCAGCCCTTAGTCAATCAGCTAATGAACGATGAGAATCCAAGAAGAAAGAAAGGTAAAGGTTCCATTGTCACGTAATACTACATTTAGAATGTAACATATATGAAATTCTTTAATTTTGTCTGCCATAAGGAAGACAGAGTCACCACTTTCTTCAGTGCCCCTCACAGAAATGAAGCCCCGAATTCACAACCCCTGATTTACAAGACCAGTTCTCTAACCACTGAGCTATCAGAGTCTATCAAGCACAACCTTGACAGATTATTTTCAGATAACAAAGCAATGTGTTCATTGTGAATGGGTAAAGGAGTGATGGTGGGAATTGATTATAACAAGGCAGCAAAGCAAGTAACTCGGTGCAGGGCACCAGAAAAGGGGAGAACACCACCCCTCTACACCCCCCACCCATCATTGTGAAGGAGATGACCCTACAGGATGGTGACTATGTTAGTAGGCCAGCAAGGGGATCAGCGGTTGAGGGACCCACCCACACTGTGGGCAATTTGCAGTTGGGGGTCCCGCATGGGCTATGGACTGCTGGAGACTAGCTCATGTGGACCAGGTTTCGGCACCAAGATTCGAGAGGGTGCTGAAAGCAAGAAGGGCTTCCAAGGGGCCTCAGGCACTGCAGTCTTTCTGATCATGTTGGGGATTTGGATCTGGAGCTCGTATTGCCAACAGATAGAAGGGGGGGTCTGTGTGTCTGCAGAAGCACTGGAGGTGAATCCACGGACACTCAGTGACTCTGAAGGGACCCTTTTTTGCTTCTCTTTCTCTCTTACTGTAAGGGGCACTGGGTGACACTAGTGTTACGTCTTATTAAGAACAAATGATAAAGTGCAAAATACCCCTTTCCAGAAATTAAAGAGAGAAGGGCATAAACAAAACATAAGATACAAAGTACCTTCCTCCATTATGCATTTATCACATTTAGTAGAAATATTAGGATAAAATTTAGCTATCTGAACTTTAGTAAAGTGGCCCGATGGACCTCTTTAAATTGTATTATGAATGCCTAGCACAAAGAGAAGTGAACACATTTCAAAGTAGAATCCCATGTAGTTTTGGCAAATTGCAGTTGCTCAATGTCATAATCTCAAAATAAGACATCTATTCTAGATGGATAAAATTTCTTCAATCAGAGGGCAGAACATCTTTGGAATACTCTACCCAAGGGGGCATTCGAGGTCATCACCATTTTCAAGTCAGAGATTGACAGATATTTGGCCATTAAGAGTATCTTAAGCCATAAGGGTTTAAAGCAGGAAAACTGATTCTGAGGCAAAGTTCAGTCACAATCTTAATGAATGGGAGAGAGGGTCTTTGCCAGGTTCTATTACTTTTGTAACATTCACTTTCTTAGGAACATATCTTCCCTCTTCTTCTGGATCACTCTATCTCTAGAAACCAGCCTATCAGCCAGTGGACTAACCACTGAGCATCGTTATGTATGGGTAAACTGAACCTGCACTCTGCTTCAACTGGGATCACCAGCACCTTTTGGAGGCCCGATAACGGAGAGTTTAAGCAGGAGATTGATAAGTATCTCATTGGTTGGGGCATCAGGGGATATGGGGAAAAGGCTGGAAATTGGAATTAGGTGTGAATAGAGTTCAGCTTAGGGTAGAGTCGCAGAATAGACTTGGTGGGCCAAGTGGTCTACTTATGTTCCTTTATCTTGTTACCTTATGATCTTTTCCATCTGATTCTTTTCATCTAAACTTTCTGATAGTTGCAAGGAGATTAATAAATAAGGATGGAAAATCAGAGGGTAACTCCATATCTGATTTTTTGCTCTTGGTAATGGACATTACCAAATGGACTTGGTAATGTCCATTTGGAATAGTCTAATTCAATAGAAATTCCTTTCACAAACATTATTTAAGGGAGAAAATTAAGAATGTACCTGTGGGTAATACAAAATTCTGGAGTTATTCAGCAGTTTAACAGCATTGATGAAGGAGGAAATAATTATAATCAGCAGAGTCCTAACAGACTGGGGTACGAATCCCCTGCTGTTAGTAAAGGAGTTTGTACATTTTCCCTGTGTCTTCATGGATTTTCTCTGGTTTCCTCCCACCATTCAAAAAATGTACCTGGGTGTAAATTGGGCACCATGGACTCATGGACTGACATGGCCTGTTACTGTGCTGTATGTCCCATTTATTTCCCACAACTTTGCTCTCACACCATTTCCTCCTGGATGCAACATGGACAGAGTTCTCCAGCCTTTACTTTCCACATCTCATCTCAGTGCACCAGCCTCCATTTTCAGATCATCCATAATTTGCACCATCTTGCATTAGATTCCACTATCAGTCACATATTCCCCTCCCATCATTCCAAAAGGATAGTTACTTTTGCCTGTCTCTGGTTCATTCTTCCATCTTCAGCAAATACTCTACTTTTCAAGGCACTTTTAGAGAAATTCGACCTGCTATTTTACCACCATCCAAGGACCCAACACACATCTTTCGGTGTAAAGCAGTAATTCATTTGCACTTCTTTCAATCAAGTTTTATGATACTGCCTCCTCTACATTAGAAAATCCAAACAGATTCTATAGTTGATTTGATATTGTAAAATAAACCAGGTCAGGTGTCAGATCTCTCAATGGCATAGCACTAGAGAAGGATAAGAATAGACAATTTGGGAACACATTTAATTGGAATAGAGGAAAATATTATGCTATTAGGCAGTAGCTTGGGAGGATAAAGTGGGAAATACTCAGGGAAAAGTTTGGCAGTAATATGGCAAATGTTCAGAGAATATTTGCATGGCACTCTGAACGTGAATATTTAATGAATGCATGGAAAGTTTGGTACAGAGAAAGAACCATGGTGTATAAGGGAAGTAGAAAATCTAATTAAGAAAAGCTTACGAGATGTTTGTGAAGGTAGGAACTGATGGAGCTCTACAAATTATAAAATTGCCAGAAAAGGGTACAAGAATTTAGGAGAATTAGAAGGGGCCATGAGAATATCTTGGCGAGCAGGATTAAGGAAAACCTCAAGGCATTCTCCAAGTATGTGAAGAATAAGTGGATGGGTCGTGTCTGGATAGGACCCATCATGGATGTTAGTGGAAATGTGAGTAGAGCTGGAGGAGGTAGTGGAGGTTCTTAACAAAAACTTTGGTTCAGTATTCACCAGAGCAAAGGACCTTGGAAATTGAGAGCATGACACTTGAGAAGGAGCATGTGTTGGAGATTTTGAAAAAGCATGAAGTTAAATAAGTCACCAGAACTAGAGGATTTACCCAAGGATACTGTGGAAGTGAGGGAGGAGATTGCTGAGCTATTGGTGAAGATCTTTATGTCATCACTGCGGACAGGAGAAGTACCTGAGGATTTGAAGGTTCTAAATATTGTTCCTCTATTCAATAAAGGAAGTAAAGATAATCCAAGAAATTATAGACCAGTGAATATTACTTCAAGCTGTTGGAGAAGATTCCAAGAGACCGGATTTACAAGCACTTTGAGGCATAATCTGCATCAGGGGAAGGTCACGTCAAACAACATTGATAAAGGTACAGCAATGTATATAGCGTACATGAATTTCAGTAAGGCATTTGATAAGGTTCCACAAGCAAAGCTCATTCAGAAAGTAAGAAGGCATGGAATCCAAGAATCCAATGCTTTGTGGGTACATTATTGGCTTGCCCAGAGAAGGCAGAGGGTAGTTGTAGATGGTTTATATTTTGCAATGGAAGTCAGTGACCAGTGGTGATTTTAGCTTAACTTTAGCTTCAGAAAATCAAATGCATATCTTACACTAAAAGGGATAGCAGTCACAATGAAAACCAAAAGTTCTTTCAGTGTCTCGCCCTGCGATGATTTTGTTAAGAGTATATGAACCAAAAGCATTGTTGCGAGCTTTTAATAGTTCTCAGAATAATCCAACTTATTTATTTGAGCTTTGTATGAATGCATTTGAAACACACACACATGATTGTGCTACATATTTATCGTGGAAATCCCCCATGCATTTTATTCATGCAAATGCAATTTTCCATTTCCTTGTGGAAACATCCTTCTCAATGAGGGTACAGTGGGCCAAATATTCTACCATTACTTAACAATGTATCGTGCACTCTTCACAACACTGCTCAAAGTGATGTTTACGGCACCAAAGAAAATTGGGAAATTGGACAAGGCATACCAGTGCAATAAAAAGCAGTCTGTGAACAGTTAGAGGGCTATCAAAAGGGGCTAAAGTCAATTTCAAAACAGAAATAAAAAGATAAAAACAGTAGTCAGAAAGTAAAAACTGGAAACATTTTAAAAAGTCTCAAATTCAAAATCTGATGTGTTAATGGTCAATTACCACATCATTAATAGTTTTGTGCTCAATTAATTACTGGGCACAAAATATTTCTGCAGTATTTAGTTTGAATCTTCAGCTTCATGTATGTGAGGCATACATCAAGTTGCCATCTACTCAAAGCTAATGGCTTAGCAGTACAAATTGGACAGCATTTAACATACTCTCTTCCAGTCACGTATCTATTTTCTATTTAAAGCTGCTGTACAATTTAAAATTGAGGATTGCAATCAATCTCTGAATATTTTGACCCATCATGAATGAGGATGACGCAAATCATTCACATCGTCTTGTAGGACTGTGGCTCCATTAGAGCTGTTGTGTATCTGATCAACTGGTTTAAAGGACATTTGGAAAATTTCATCAGCTCGATTTGAAAATATTTTGTGCTCTTGATGAATCAACCAAACTATCAAGGATGATGATTCATTGCTGCTCAATCATTTTGCTCTGAAGATATTTGGGAAAATAATAATAAATTGTTGCTTTCTTTTTACAAAAAAATGCAATTAAGTTATTCAAGTGGTTTACTTGATTATTGAAAGCTAACTGTTTTTTTTAGTTCTCACTCGACCTTTAAATAGATCATTGGAACATAAAATGTTGACAGAATTGCTTATGCAAAGCAGACTGACATTTTCTGCCTACTATGTGTTTAAGGGTAAACAATTTTACTCAACCTTCCATAACTCTTCACACAATGACACAAACTTTCCATTTTATTAATGTCATTGCTTTACCTTCAAATAGTAGGAGTATCCTGCATTATTTAAAGTAGTATTGCCACACCTACACAAAAAATACTCACAAGTAAAATTAAGTACCTTGTAGCACATGAACTCCAATCGAGGTTGAGTAATTAAGCAATTAAAAATTAGGATATTTTTCCATACCGATATCTTCATATTAACAGAGGGGGTTCCTTGTATGCACATCACTGAAAATTATTGTACAGGTACAGCCACTAATTAGGAAAATAAAAATGACATTTCTTGCAAGAGTATTTGAGTACAATACTACAGACATGTAACTGCATTGTATAGAATGAGGTGAGAGGCACTTCTGAAAATATTGTGCAGCAATCTGGCCTCTCTCCTTGAGGAAGGGCACGCTTCCAAATGAGGAAGGGCAGCAAATGTTTGCCAGATTGATTCCCCAAATTACAGGTTGATCCTAGTCATCCTGTCTATGCCAACCCAGTAGTCATCCAATTGGATTAATCCCATTTTCCAGCATTTTAGTTATAGACATCTATGCCTCAGTAATTTAAGAGCTCATCCAGACACTTCTTAAATATTGTTAGGGGTAGTACAGTTTGCGTAGCCGTTAGTGCAAAGCTCATAAAGCACCAGTGACTGGGATGGGGGGTTCAAATCATGCAGTCTGTAAGTTCTCCCCGTGTCTGCGTGGGAATTCCCCGGGTGCTCCAGTTTCCTCCCACCCTTCAAAAACATGCAGATGAAATGGGTGTATTATGGTGGCATGGGCTTGTAAGCCACAAGGGCTTGTTCCCGTGCTGTTTGTCTCAATTAAATTAACTCGGATTTCACCACAAAGAGATATTAACAATACTGGGCCTCATACCGGCAAGTTTAGAAGAACAAGCGACACAATCATCATGAAATGCAGAAAACTGACAGCACAGCTGCCTTGACTCTGCTGGAAGGGTCCATGTGGAGTCTATCGGTTGAGCAGTGGTGGTCAACAACAGCAGGACTTGCTTTGCATTGGAATGGTTGAATGCTGGTTAAAACTCAACTTGGCCCATTATAAAATAGAGAAATTGGTTGAATCTGGGCACAATTATACAGATTGATGAAACTGTGCTGAAACTGGGTGTTTCATTGTGTAGAACAATTTCAAAATGTTTTCTTAATTTTTTTTTCCCCGCGACGCGCTGAAGCCCGGGCTCGACACGACGCTGCTACCCACACCGCAGCCTCTCAGTTTCAAAAGGTTGAAGGAATATTCTCAGCTCCAGTTTTATTTATTCAAGATGGCTTGAAAAGTTAAATATAAAAATGAAAATGGTGAATACACCCAGCAGACATCAACACTTTGACCTGAAACATTTTAATTTTTTTTCCTTCCACAATTGCTATTTTTGTTTCCTGCATTTTATTTCAGATTCCCAGCATCTGCAGTTTATTTGGAATTTCCTCAGCTTGTAACTTTATTAACCTAACGATTGTGCTGTTGGCTCTCCAAATTTTAAAATTGTTTATGGAACAAAAATTATAATTTAAAAAAATGATGTCAATCTTTTTTTGCATGGTAGGGATCAAAATATGTCTGCTATTTAATCATGTCAAGGGAGTTTGTTTTATTTTCACATCATCCCAACTACAATGAGGATTCTTCTGCAAGCAGTCTAACAGGTTATTTCTAACATACACACAGCTGTGTGAAGAAAAAGAGCAAGAGCACAATTATAGAGTTACAATGAAAATAAAAGATTGGTTTGTTCCAAGCATGGTAGCACTGATGTGAGGTTCATTCAAGGGACTAAAATGATTTTGGAGAAGAAACAGTCTTTCGGTCTGTGGGTGGGCAATTTCATTTTCTTGAGCTTTCTTCCCAATGGAAGGAGGTGAAGAAAGTGAGTCTGGGGTTTGATGGGTCCTTCATTGAGTTGCCTGACTTTCATAGGAGGCAGGAGAAGTGGATGGAGTCCATGGAGGGAAGGGAAGTTTACATGATGTTCTGAGCTGCATTCACAACTTCCAATCATAGAACTGAGTAGCTTTTTTGCCATGCAAGTATGTTTTCCATTGGTGCACCTTTAAAAGTTGTTGAGGGACAAGTGATTGAGGAAAAACTTTCTGAACTTACTAAGTTTTTTAAAAGAAATTAAAGCCATTGATGTTCTTTCTTAACCATCACATCAATTTGCTTAGACCAGAGCAGGTCGCTAGAGATGTTTATTCTCAGTAACTTGAAGCTATCTATACTTTCCACCTCAGTGCTTTTGGTGAGGACAAGGATGTGGTCTCCATCTCCCCTCCTGTTCAATGATTATATTTTTGTCTTATTAGTATTGAGGGAGGTGTTATCTTGACACCAAGCCACCAGTCTTTCAATCTCATTGATGTATTCGGTTTCAGGATTATTTGATACCTGGTTACAATGTAGCATCACTGGCAAAGTTGAAGATATATTTGGATCAGTATTTGGCTGTACAAGCATGAGAATAGAAGGAGCATAACAGGAAACTTACAACCCATTCTTGAGGAGCACCAGTGTTGAGCGTTATCATGGAGGAGATATTGTTACCCATCTTCAGTAAATTGCAGGAAGTCAAGGACAGTTGAAGAAGGAGTTGGGGTATACAATGGCCTAGATCCCAAATTTTGGGGATGTGTTAACTTGGGTCTATTTGAAAGCAGAGCTGTAGTCTAATGAATAGTCCTCTAATTATAGGTATCCTTAATATCTAAATGTTAAGGAATGATGCCACACAGACCTTCTTTGATATGATTCAAATATCATATGATATGGTTTGATAAATTCTGTGCCTTGTGAAACATCAAAGCTATAAAATTGCTACAACTTAAGAAAAGGATTAGGAAGCATAAAATAGAAAAGAACACTCTTGCCTCTAGTCTTTACAAACGTTGTTATTGTGAATTATTCAATCTCTTCAGTCATGTTCTTGGTTTACAAAGGTAGCCAGTCACAGTCGAATCTTATAATTAAGGTATTGTGATAAAGATACTGTTCTGAGGGATCAGCCAGAAAATACTTGTTCATACTTGTTTAAATAGAAGTTCAAAAAGGATATGAAGGAGAAATCGAAAGATAGACATGCCAAAAGGGTAAAATGAAGTCATCCTTCAGAAAGAAAGTTGGTATGGAGCACAAATCAGATTTATAGTCAGAGTACATACATCACATACAACCCTGAGATGCTTTTTCCTGTGGGCACAGCAAAATTACCACTAACTGGTAGTGCAAAAAAAAAACCAACACAATGTATACATGTAAACAAATAATGAATGAAAACAAGCTGACAGTGCAATACAGAAAAAAGAAAAATCAATCAAGTGCACAAGTAAGAGTCCTTAAATGAGTCTCTGATTGAGTTTGTCATTGAGGAATCCCATGGTGGAGGGGCAGCAGCTGTTCCTGAACCCCGGTGGTGCAAGTCTTGTGACACCTATATCCCTCTCCTGACGGCAGCAGTGAGAACAGAGCTTGCGCTGGGTGGTGTGGGTCTTTGATGATTGGTGCTGCTCTCCAACAAATGCTTGAACTGAATTTGCTTCAAAATCCATTTAATGACAAGATAAGACCTTGTCCCAGCCAATATTTAACATTCAATCTTTATGTCGGTTGTATCAGTTAGTAGCTGCTAATTACTATCTCAAACTATGTAGCATTTAAGAAGGAGTTTTCAATTTCTCTAAAAGCATTCAAGAATACATTTATATGAATACATTTACAATGTTTTCACTCAGAGACCAGAATCTGTTTTCCATTCATGATAGAATGGGGGAGCAGACTTGATGGGCTGAATGGTCTACATCAGGTCCTAGATCTTATGGTCTTGTACAATCATGATATAATCTACACTAATATAGAATATATTATAAATTCACTTTTAGGGCTTCATTTTGATAACTATGCAAATGTATATGAAAAGTAGCTCAATGTTTTATTTCAATTGTATATTTGAAATCATTGGGTAATAAGAAAAATGACTGAATGAATTGAGATGGGCTGCGCTACTCACTATATTATTCTCTAAGTGCATTAAACGGAGACCTAATGTTGACACCTTTCAGTAAAAACTGCATAATTTTGCTCGAATAGCCTGAAGTCTGAGATCTGAAAGGCAACCCAAGATCAATTCCTTTAAAATAATGACATTGTTATTTGCCTTGTATAGCCTTTAATTAAAGAGCAGATCAGGACATCAATGAAAAAAAAAATGAATTGCCTGAGGCGAAATGCAAAAGAGAATAAATAAAATGATTGTGCTTGATAAGATTCCTTTTTTTTTGTTTTAACTGATGATAGTTAAATACATGAATATTATTCTATGGGTTCTCTGCACTTTTCTTGGAGCTGTCTGAGGGCAAAGACCATGTCAGTAGTTCCTCTGTTTGCACGAAAGCCACACTGTAATTCTGGGAGGACATTTTTGGCAACACTAGGTATTAGTCTATTAAGGAGAATCCTAATGAAGATTTTGCCTGCAATGGAGAGCAGCGTGATTCCCCTGTAGTTTGAGCAGTCTGATTTCTCGCCTTTGTTTTTGTACAGGGTGATGATGATGGCATCACGAAGGTCCTGAGGCAGCTTTCCTTGGTCCCAGCAGAGCATGAAAAACTCATGCAGTTTGGTATGCAGAGCTTTGCCGCCAGCCTTCCAGACATCTGGGGGGATTCCATCCACACCTGCTGCTTTGCCACTTTTCAGTTGTTCAATTGCCTTATATGTCTCTTCCCGGGTAAGGACCTCATCTAGCTCTAGACTCAAGGGTTGTTGAGGGAGCTGGAGCAGGGCGGATTCTTGGATTGAGCAGTTGGCACTGAAAAGGAATTGGAAGTGTTCTGACCATCGATTGAGGATGGAGATCTTGTCGCTGAGGAGGACTTCGCCGTCTGAACTGCGCAGAGGGCTTTGGACTTGGGGTGAGGGGCCGTACACTGCCTTTAGTGTCTCATAAAAACCCCTGAAGTCACCAATGTCAGCGCTAAGCTGGGTTCATTTGGCGAGGCTAGTCCACCACTCATTTTGGATCTCCCGGAGTTTGCGCTGAAGATGGCTGTATGCGAGACGGAAGGCTCGTCTTTTTCGCTGGCCAGGAAGGCTTTGCAAGGTGAGCCTGGTGGGCAGATCGCTTCTTTGCCAGCAGCTCCTGGATTTCCTGGTTGTTTTCGTCAAACCAGTCCTTGTTTTTCCTGGAGGAGAAGCCCAGTACCTCTTCAGTGGATTGCAGTATGGCCATTTTCAGCTGATCCCAGAGGGTTTCAGGAGACGTGTCCGTGAGGCAGTTTGCATCCTCGTGCTTTGCTTGGAGGTGTGCCTGGAAGTTTCTTCTCACTACGTCTGACTGCAATTTTCCAACATTGAACCTCTTTCTGGGGGCTCCACTGTTCTTGAACTTTGGCTTGAAGTGAAGGTTGAGCTTGCAGCGAACAAGCCGGTGGTCAGTGTGGCATTCCGTGCTGGCCATGACCCTGGTATGGAGCACATCTCGTTTGTCTCTTCCTTGCATCAGAACGTAGTCCAGGAGGTGCCAGTGTTTGGATCGGGGATGCATCCAGGTAGTCTTCAGGCTGTCTCTCTGCTGGAAAAGGGTGTTAGTAATGACAAGCTGCTGTTCTGCGCAGAGTTCCAACAGGAGGCGCCCGTTGTCATTGCACTTGCCAACACCATGCTTGCCAAGCATTCCTGAGTCTTTGCCGACGCAAGCGTTGAAGTCGCCAAGGATGACAACCTTGTCATCCAACGGGTGCGTTGGATGAGGCTGCGCAGATCAGTATAGAACTTGTCCTTTTCTGCTGGTTCCGCCTGAAGGATTGGAGCATAGACACTGATGAGATGTCCTCCCAGAATCACAGTGTGGCTTTCGCACAAACAGAGGAACTACTGACATGGTCTTTGCCCTCAGACAGCTCCAAGAAAAGTGCAGAGAACAAAACAAAGATCTCTACATCACCTTTGTTGACCTCACCAAAGCCTTTGACACCGTCAGCAGGAAAGGGCTTTGGCAAATACTAGAGCGCCTCAGATGCCCCCCCAAGTTCCTCAACATGGTTATCCAACTGCACGAAAACCAATAAGGTCGGGTCAGATACAGAAATGAGCTCTCTGAACCCTTCTCCATTGACAACGGCGTGAAGCCACGCTGCGTCCTCGCACCAACCCTCTTTACTATCTTCTTCAGCATGATGCTGAAACAAACCATGAAAGACCTCAACAATGAAGACGCTGTTTAGAGCCTCCGCATGGGTGGCAGTCTCTTCAATCTGAGGCGCCTGCAAGCTCACACCAAGACACAAGAGCAACTTGTCCGTGAACTACTCTTTGCAGACGATGCCACTTTAGTTGCCCATTCAGATCCAGCTCTCCAGTGCATGACGTCCTGTTTTGCGGAAACTGCCAAAATGTTTGGCCTGGAAGTCAGCCTGAAGAAAACTGAGGTCCTCCATCAGCCAGCTCCCCACCATGACTACCAGCCCCCCCACATCTCCATCGGGCACACAGAACTCAAAACGGTCAACCAGTTTACCTACCTCGGCTGCACCATTTCATCTGATGCAAGGATCGACAAAGAGATAGACAACAGACTCGCCAAGGCAAATAGCGCCTTTGGAAGACTACACAAAAGAGTCTGGAAAAACAACCACCTGAAGAAGCACACAAAGATCAGCGTGTACAGAGCCGTTGTCATACCCACACTCCTGTTCAGCTCCGAATCATGGGTCTTCTACCGGCATCACCTACGGCTCCTAGAACACTTCCATCAGCGCTGTCTCCGCTCCATCCTCAACATTCATTGGAATGACTTCATCACCAACATCCAAGTACTCGAGCTGGCAGAGACCGCAAGCATTGAATCCACGCTACTGAAGACCCAACTGCGCTGGGTGGGTCACGTCTCCAGAATGGAGGACCATCGCCTTCCCAAGATTGTGTTATATGGCGAGCTCTCTTTAAAGACAGAGGTGCACCGAAGAAGAGGAACAAGGACTGCTTAAAGAAATCTCTTGGTGCCTGCCACATTGACCACCGCCAGTGGGCTGATATCACCTCAAACCGTGCATCTTGGCGCCTCACAGTTCGGTGGGCAGCAACCTCCTTTGAAGAAGACTGCAGAGCCCACCTCACTGACAAAAGACAAAGGAGGGAAAACCCAACACCCAACCCCAACCAACCAATTTTCCCTTGCAACCGCTGCAACTGTGCCTGCCTGTCCCGCGTTGGACTTGTCAGTCACCAACGAGCCTGCAGCAGACGTGGACATACCCCTCCATAAATCTTCGTCCGCAAAGCCAAGCCAAAGAGAAAGAGAGATTCCATGGGTCAAATGAACATCAGTGGTAGCATTCATGCAGTTGAGTAAAAGGGATCATTTGAGATGAAAAAAATTATGCTAATATTCCAGCATAGTGCCGAAGGAGATGCTGTATTGTTGATGACGTCTTTTTTACAAGAGAAACTAACATGAGGCTTTGATTTTTCTCTCAGGTTCATTTAAATTATCCCATTTTAATGAAGAGATGCCGAGTTCTCCCTGACGGACCTGGCCAGTCCTTGTTTTATCTCAATCAACAACATTAAACAGAATATGTACTCTTTTCTATGACCTTGCAAGACTTACTGCAAAAAAATACAAAATCATCAATCCTTTGTTCTTAAAATAGCCCATCAGTAAATTTCCCCCAACCACCAAACTTGTACTCGTGCTTTTACATAGAAAGTAAACAATTAATTTCTCTTCTCCATCACAGCCCTGTGAAGACATCATCAATGTCAAAAAAGAAATATTGATAAAATATGATCTAGTTGGAACCAACTGGGCCTGTTCTTTTTTAAAAATTTTTTTATTTTTCACACTATAAACCATATTGATCAAGATACATACATTTTCCTTCTTAAATATATACAGTGTTGTTTTCTCCCACCTTCCCTCCTCCCCTCCCTTTCTCCCTACCTCCCCTCCCATTTATTTAAAGTTCAGAATATAAGATACATTAAACCCGTCAAACAATGTTGTCACTCAATAAAAATAAACAAGAAATTCCACTGAGTCAGTACTTTTCATTCTCTTCTCCTTCTGTCATTTTAGGTGGTAGATGTCCACGGTAGGTTTTTTCTATTATGTTTCATGTATGGCTCCCATATTTGTTCAAATATTGTAATGTTATTTCTTAAATTATAGGTTATTTTTTCTAATGGAACACATTTATTAATTTCTATATACCATTGTTGTATTCTCAAGTTATCTTCTAATTTCCAGGCTGACATAATACATTTTTTTGCTACAGCTAGGGCTATCATAACAAATCTTTTTTGTGCACCATCCAAATCGAGTCCAAATTCTTTGTTTTTTATGTTACTTGAACTGGGCCTGTTCCATGCTATATGACTTTATAACCAGTAAAGCAATTTGGGTGATGTTCTTTCAGTTTACATTTTCCATACATCTGATATTATTTTAAATAATTAATAGGTATGAGGCATTCAAGATGCTACACTGATTCATAAAGAGTAATGTAACTATACTGCAATGACAGGCTGAATGTTTGCTCTAACTGAGGCTGGAACAGAAGAATAAGGGGAAGACTCTTTGGGATGGAGACAAGGAGAAATTTCTTCAGTGGAAAGATAGTTAGAATTTTAGGCATTCTTACTCTGGACAATCATTGCATTCATTCAAAATAGAAGGAATGTGGGATAATTGGAATAAACTGTGAAATGTGTTATGAGCCCAGAGGACCCCAAAACCCAGCAGCAATAGATACTCACCAAGACAAATGGTTACTAAAACAAAAGGTACTTTTAATTATCTTTAAACATGAAAATGGAAACAAACTTTAACTTATCACTATTGACTTAACTAACCTAAATTAACCCCCTTCTAATTCTAAGCACATATCTGTGTAAGTTCACAGTCCAATCTCACTTCTCATTCCTCCAAGTTCACTGGTTGCAGGCAATTCTTATACTGTGCACAGAATTTAACATTTATAAAGTTCACCAGGCTTTGGTGCTTGAAAGGTAAATGGTTACCACTCAGGAAGATTCTTGTTAGTTTTCAGAGAGAGATTTGTTGTACAATGGACACCCAGCCACTTCAGTGTCTTGCCAAAGAAACTTGCCCCCTCAGGGTTCTCCAGATGATAACTTCTTTCTTTCAGGTCACCACAGAATTCCTTCTTGTTTATCAAATTTCAAGTGAAACATTAGATAGCCAGTCCTCTCCTCTTGCATGAACCACAAGGGCTTTGACCAGGCTGAACTAAGAACTCACAACCCGCCTTGGAAATGGGGTTTTCCACAAGCTTGCCAGCTTGTCCTGTTCTAGTCCCGGCTGCTGTTGCTGACTGTAACACTGCAGAACTGATCTGTGTGTGTCTCTCTCTCTCACACACAAATACTGTTTTACTCTCTCTGCTTGCAAAACCACATGACCCTCTTCGAACAGCAAGTTCCCTTCCAGACAATATGTGGCTCCGACAAGATCTTTCATCTGTTGCCTTTTTGTAAACAACAATCCATTAGTGAAGTCTCTTGGACACTCTCCAAAGCTTTGGTAAAGGGCTCTGAGGCCCCAAAATGTCTTGCATTAGCATAGCTCCAATATTTTAAATATGTTTTAAGGTGTTTGTATGTGACCTACACAACAAACCTTGCCCAATTTATCTCCCAAAAACATCTATATTGTCACAAATGGCACTCAGATGAAATATCAGCCATGATTTTGATGAATGTTGAGCAGCCTTGAAAGGGCAGATGGCAAAGTCCTATGTCTTTAAGGTTTTGTAAATCTTGAGATCAGATATCAAGGTAGATTATACACTGAGACTTAACAGAACAGAGACTATCATTTGACTGTTAATGATGGTACAGCATGTGCATGACAAAGAAATTGACAAAGGCTGAAGTTTGAAGTTGTATGTTAGATAGCATCATAATAGAATATATCCAAGATGATGTCAAGACAAATTAAAATAATGGAACCTTTAAAGAAAGAGCATGTTGAAAAATAACTTGGATGATAATGTAGTTGGTAAGGTAGGTATGTTTGTGAATGACTCCACAATTGGTGGTATAGTGGGCAGTGAACATTATCCAAGAATACAACAGAATCTAGATGAACTGGAAAAGTGGGGCAATGAATTGTGAATGTAATTTAACATCAACGTGTGAGGTATTTCACTTTGTTTGATTAAACAGTGTAAGACTCGTGCTGTGAATAGTGGGGCTCTGGAGAGAGTTGCAAAACAAAGACTCGGGGATACAGGTATCTAGTTCCATGAAAGTAGCGCCGCAGATGGACGGTGAAGAAGGCATTTGGCAATCTTGACTTCATTGGTCAGAGCAGAGTATAGGAGCAGGGTCATCATGTTCAATTGTACAAGAGGTTAATAGACTGTACTTTGGAGTACTGTACGCTGTTTTGATCACTCAGCTATAGGAAAGATCATCAAGTTGAAAGGGAGTAGAAAAAAGTTACAAGAATGTAACCAGCTCTGGTTGGCTTGAATTATAAAGGAGAGGCTGGATATGCCGGGACTTTTCTTTCTGGAACGAAGGGTGGCAAGGATGGTGGTGGCAGCTTGTGTAGATCTGTAAAATCATGGGAGAAATCTTTGTTCCAGGGTAAAGGAATCCAAAGGTGTAGATTTAAGTTGAGATAGAAACATTTTAAAGGGATCTGGCCAACACCTTCTGAACAGAGGTTAGTGGGTATATAGAATGGGCTACCAGGAATGGTAGGAACAAAGACAATTGTAACATTCCAAAGATATTTGGACAGGTGCATGGCTTTGTGCATGGTAGGTCGTCTTTAATAAATCTTGTAGTTTTTTTTAAGGATGTTACCAAGAAAGTAGATGAAGGAAAGGCTGTGGATGTTGCTACATGGATTTTAGTCAGGCCTTTGACCAGGTCCCACATGGAAGGTTAGTTCAGAAGGTTCAGACACTAGGTATCCATGGAGAGGTTGCAAATTGGATTTGAAATTGGCTGAATGGGAGAAGACAGAGTGGTACTGGATGATTGCTTCTCAGACTGGAGGCCCGTGATTAGTGGTGTGCCCCAAGGATCGGTGCTGGGACCATTGTTGTTTGTTGTCTATATCAATGATCTGGATGATAATGTAAGTTTGCTGATGACACTAAGACTGGAGGCATTGTGGACAGCGATGGAGGCTTTCAAAGCTTGCAGAGGGATCTGGACCAGCTGGAAAAATGGGCCAGAAATGGCAGATAGAATTTAATGCAGAAAAGTGTGAGGTGCTGCAATTTGGAGGGACAAACCAGGAAGAATATACACAGTAAATGGTAGGGCACTGAGGAGTGTGGAGGAACAAAGGGATCTGGGAATATAGATACATAATTCCCTGAAAGTGGTGTCCGGGTTGTAAAGAAAGCTTTAGGCATCTTGGCCTTCATAAATCAAAGTATTGAGTATAGGATTTGGGATGTTATGTTGAGGTTGTAAAAGATCATGATAAAGGAATAGAAGTAGGCCATTCAGCCCATCGAGTCTTCTCTGTCACCCTGAGCTAAAAGCATTCTCACATCTAGTTCCAATTTCCAGCCTTTACCCCCATATCCCTTGATACCATGACTAATTAGATACCTATCAATTTCCTCTTCAAACTCGCCCAATGATCTCGCATCAACACCTATATGTGGTAATAAATTCCATAACCCTCTGGCTAAAGAAATTTCTCATCTCTGTTTTAAACGGATACCCTTTAATTCTAAGACTAAGCCCTCTTGTCCAGGACTCACCCACCAAGGAAAAATCTTATTCACATCTACTCTGTCGAATCCTTTCAGCATTCAAAATGTTTCTATGAAATCCCCTCTCATTCTTCTACATTCCAATGAATATAGTCGAAGAGCCGATAAACGCTTCTCATATGTTAGCCTTTGCATTCCAGCAATCATCCTCGTAAATCTTCTCTCCACATCAGAACATTTCTTCTGAGATAAGGGGGCCAAAAGTGCAGACAGTACTCCAAATGAGGTCTCACCAGTGACACATAGAACCTCATCAACACCACCTTACTCTTTGTTCATCTTGAAATGAATGACAACATAGGATTCACTTTCTTTACTGCAAATCCAACCTGGTGGCTAACCTTTAGGATATCCTGCACGAGGACCCCCAAGTCCCTATGCACTTCTGAATTTTGAATTTACCCCCCGCCCCATCTTTCAAAATGTACAACTGTAAATTTCTCAACATTGTATCTCATCTCCCATTTCTTTTCTCACTCTCCCAAACTGCAAACTGTCCAAGTTTTTCTGCAACCTTTCGGTTTTATCAACACTTCCTGCTCCTCCATCCATCTAGGTGTTATCTGCAAATTTACCCACAACACCAGATAATCCATAATCTAAATCATCGATATACATTGAAAAAAGAAATTGCCCCAAAACCGACCCCTGCGGAACACCACTAGTAACTAGTAACCAAGTAGAACAGTATCCCTTTATTCCCACCTTCTGCCTATCAGCCAATGCTCCACCCAATCTAATACCTTTCCTGTAATTCCATGGGCTCTCATCTCAAACTGAACTCAATCATATTATGATTACAATTTCATAAGGGCTGCATTACCTTTAGTTCCCTAATCACCTCAGGTTCATTACACACCACCCAATCCAAAACTGCCAATCCCTTAGTGGGCTTATCGATAAGCTGCTCCAAAAAAACCATCACATAGGCATTCTACAAACACCCTCTCCCGAGATCCAGTACCTTCTTGACTTTCCCAATCCCTTTTCATGTTAAAGACATTGATGAGGCCACATTTGGAGTATTGTATGCAGTTCTGGTTCCTAACTACAGGAAGGAGATCAATAAGATTGAAAGAGTGCAGAGATTTATTAGGATGTTGTTGGGTCTTCAGGAGTGGTGTTACAGGGTTAGGACTTTATTCCTTGGAGTGTAGAAGAATGAGAACAGATTTGATAGAGGTTGACAAAATTATGAGAAGTACAGACAGAGTAAATGTGAGAAGGCTCTTTTCACTGAGATTAGAAGTGATAAATATGAGAAGACATGGTTTTAGGGTGAAAGTGGAAAGGTTTAGGGGGAACATTAGGGGGAACTTCACTCAGATGGTGGTGGGAGGTGGAACGAGCTGCTATCTGACATGGTAAATGCAGGCTCACTCTCAAGTTTTAAGAATAAATTGGATAGATATATGGATGGAGGAGGTCTGGAGGGCTGTGGAATGGGTGCAGGTCAGCACAGACGAGAAGGGCCAAATGACCTGCTTTCTGTGCTGTAGTGTTCTATAGTTCAATGGATAGGAAAGGTCTAGAGGAATATGGGCCTAAAACAGGAAAATGGACAAGTTTTCTTTTGTATTTATTGTCTCCTAATTCAATTAAATACTGTACAATATTAGTTGTTTTGTAATTTTTTTAAAAAGTACCTGTTCAATGGTAGCAAGTGTATGTATATATCTCTCTCTCTCTCTCTCTCTCTATATATATATCTATCTCTATGTGTGTGTGTGTGTGTGTGCGCATTTGTTGTTTTTGCAATACCAAATCTAATAAAATGTTATTTTAAAAAAAAACATACTGTGTGTGTATGAATGCATAGAACACCTTTGATTTCAATACTGCATCTCAATGTCAGGGGTAGCCAAACTTGCTTAACATAAGAACCACATACGATAAACTTCAGATGCTTGAGTGTGGCGAGATATGAAAAGGTATTACATACAATGTTTACACATTTTGTTACAAATATTTTACATAACTATTAAGAACTATATGTATCTAATAATATTTATTCATGTATGTCATTTTTAAGCTGCTAATTTGTATTAGTTTCAATAATCAAAAAGTACACATACCATATATATGCCCTCAGAATTAGTCCAATTTTGGAAACTAATTGTGTGTGTGTGTGTGTGTGGGGGGGGGGGGGGGTGGGGGGGGGGTGGTCAACTATGACATGCATACTACTTTTGACTGCAGTAAGGTGGTAAGTCCATGTTCAGGGTATTGGGAGCTCAAATGGACAGCCAGGACTGGGTAGTAATTCTGCAGTTGGGACATCAGGAGCTTGATAGACGGCCAGCCAAGAAAGAGTCCACGGTCGGGGCTTCAGAAGCTAAGATGGGTGGGCAGCTGGGACCGAGTTCAAGTTCAGTGCTTCAGCTTGGGTGGATGGGCAGCCAAGGCCAAAAATAGGGGGTTGACTCTTACATGGCATTACACAAGTATATATGGAATACATACCAAATATTTTCATTCACAAGTCACATCCACTAAAACTAGCATTGTGAACACTGGCTTGTACCATTCCAGTCTCAGCCAGCATATTTCTGTGAGTCACACATTATATGTCAAAGAGCCTAATGTGGCTCATGATCCGCAATTTTGTACACTCCTGCCTGCTCTATGCCTTGCAACTAATTGTGGATTTTATTATTCCAGGACGAGTGGTGGAGTTGCAAGTTATTTCATTATTGATTCAATTTTACTATACAAACTAACTGACTTGTTTACTTGAACATGAAATAACTCTCTTACTCTGCTAGAAATGATTAATATTTAAAAAAATGGTTGTTTTAATTATCCCTCAGTGTGACAGAGTATAAAGATATGTTTTTGGGAGATAAATTGGGAAAGGTTTATTAGAGTAGGTCACATACAAACATTTCAAAACAAATCTTAGATGAAATACTGGAGCTCTGCTAATGCTAGACATATCGGCTCCACAGCTTTTGAAAGAACTTTGGAGAGTGCCCAAAAGACTTCACTAATGGATTGTTGTTTACAAAAAGGCAACAGATGAAAGATCTTGTCGGGGCCGCATATTGTCTGGAAGGGAACTTGCTGTTCTAAGAGGGTCATGTGGTTTTACAAGCAGAGAGTCAAACAGGCTTTCTCGGCGAGAGAGAAACTTCTACAGTGTTACAGCCAGCAACAGCAGCTGGGACTGGAACAGGACAAGCTGGCAAGCTTGTGGAAACCCTATTTCAAAGATGGGTTCTTATTTCAGCCTGGTCAAAGCCTTTGTGGTTCATGCAAGAGGAGGGGACTGACTGTCTAATGTTTCACTTGGAATAAGAGAAACAAAAAGGCACTCTGTATTGACCTAAAAGAAAAAAGTTATTATCTGGAGAACTCCAAGGGGGCAAGTTTCTTTGGCAAGACACTGAAGTGGCTGATAAAAAAAGGAATCAGTTGTGGATGTACTGGAACAACAAATCTCTCTTTAAACCCTCAAGAACCTTCCTGAGCAGTAACCATTTACCATTCAAGCACCAAAGCCTGGTGAACTTTAAATAAATTCTGTGCACAGTACAAGAATTGCCTGCAACCAGTGAAATTGGAGGAATGAGAAGTGAGATTGGACTGTGAACCAAATAACTTTTCTGAACTTACACACACACAATACATACACGTTCACTTAGAATTAGAAGGGGGTTAATTAGCTTAGTTAAGTCAATAGTGATAAGTTAAAGTTTGATTCCATTTTTACGTTTAAAGATAATTAAAAGCAACTTTTGTTTTAGTAACCCTTTGTCTTGGTGAGTATCCATTGCTGCTGGGTTTTGGGGGTCCTCTGGGCTCATAACACTCGGTTTATCAAAATCAATTTTGCAACTTTATTTCTCAATGTATATCCTTTCAGGTCTTCTCAAATTCTGTGACCAGAGAGTGAACCATAGAGGAAGAGCTCTCAATGAACGAGCTGCTAAACTGTTAATCTTCAAGTCTGACCAGAATGACGATTCATAGGCAAGCATTTAAAAATACTAACTTTTCTTCAATGTGCATTCCCTTCTCCCCAACTCACCTGCTGAGATCCACAAACCTATGGATAAAATCTATGGAGGTCAAACAATTAAAAAAATACATTTACTCCCATTGCTTGAGAATAATTCCAATTTGAATGAGGAAGTTCTTTTTAATTTTATCCTTCCATATGTTCTTTATGCTTTATTTTGTCCTGATTCACTAGGTCATCTGTTAATTTTCTATAAACTATTTGAATCTACTTAATTGATAAAAAGTTATTTTAAAGCCACTTCATTTTTTTTGATAAATCGGTTGTGCAACTACATAATGCAGTTTTTTTTTAAATTAAAATGCTTTTTGAAAAATTATTTAACAAAAAATATTTTTTTTGCAATATTATCAAAAATGTGAATACAATCTTTGTTTCAAGGATTGTGTGGTCAGTGGGAAAATTTCTTGTTTAACTGAAGAAATTATGTTTCTTTTACTTCGGACAACTGCTCACATTACTTTGTTTTTACTTTTGAATTTTTAGGCTGCTCCAGGAAGGTCTACTGAAATACTTTTATTGGTGCCAGTATATACTAAATTTCTGATAATTCAACCTTTTAGCACACATTAATATTAATACAGGGGAATCACGCTGCTCTCCATTGCAGGCAAAATCTTCGCTAGGATTCTCCTAAATAGAATAATACCTAGTGTCGCCGAGAATATTCTCCCAGAATCACATAACATAACAATTACAGCACGGAAACAGGCCATTAGGCCCTTCTAGTCCGCACCGATCCAAACACCCCTTTCTAGTCCCACCTCCCTGCACAATGCCCATAACCCTCCATCTTCTTCTCATCCATATACCTGTCCAACCTTTTCTTAAATAATACAATTGACTCCGCCGCCACTATTTCTCCCGGAAGATCATTCCACACGGCTACCACTCTCTGAGTAAAGAAGTTCCCCCTCATGTTACCTCTAAACCTCTGCCCCTTAATTCTTAACTCACGTCCTCTTGTTTTAATCTTTCCTCCTCTTAACGGAAATAGTCTATCCACATCCACTCTGTCTATCCCTTTCATAATCTTAAATACTTCTATCAAATCCCCTCTCAACCTTCTACGCTCCAAAGAATAAAGACCTAATCTGTCCAATCTCTCCCTATACTCTAGATGCTTAAACCCAGGTAACATTCTGGTAAACCTTCTCTGCACTCTCTCCACTCTGTTTATATCCTTCCTATAATTAGGCGACCAGAACTGCACACAGAACTCCAAATTAGGCCGCACCAATGTCTTATACAATCTCAACATCACCTCCCAACTCCTATATTCCATGCAATGATTGATAAAGGCCAGCATACTAAAAGCCTTCTTCACCACCCTATTCACGTGAGTTTCTACCTTCAGGGAACGATGTACCGTTACTCCTAAATCTTTCTGCTCTTCTATATTCCTCAATGCTCTCCCATTTACCACGTATGTCCTATTCTGATTCTTCTTACCAAAATGAAGCACCTCACACTTATCAGCATTAAATTCCACTTTTCTAAGCAGCCCAAATCCCTCTGCAATCCTTGAAAACCTTCTTCATTATCCACTATTCCACCTATCTTAGTATCGTCTGCATATTTACTAATCCAATTCACCACCCCATCATCTAGATCATTAATGTATATAACGAACAACAATGGGCCCAATACAGATCCTTGAGGCACACCACTGGTCACCGGCCTCCAACCTGACAGACAATTATCCACTACCACTCTCTGGCCTCTCCCTTTCAGCCAATGTTCAATCCATTTGACTATCTTAAAATTTATACCTAAAGACTGCACCTTCCTAACTAACCTTCCATGTGGTACCTTATCGAAGGCCTTACTGAAGTCCATATAGACAACATCCACTGCGCTACCCTCATCCACATTCCTAGTCACCTCTTCAAAAAATTCAATCAGATTGGTCAAACATGACCTTCCTCCCACAAATCCATGTTGAATGCTCCTGATCAGACCCTGTCTATCCAGATGTTTATAAGTACTATCTCTAAGAATTTTCTCCATTAATTTACCTACCACAGACGTCAAACTTACAGGCCGATAGTTGCCAGGCTTCCTCCTTGAACCCTTTTTAAATAACGGAACCACATGCGCAATGCGCCAATCCTCCGGCACTATCCCCATATCTAATGACATTTGGAAAATTACCGCCAGAGCCTCTGCTATTTCCTCCTTCACTTCTCTCAATGTCCTGGGGAAGATCCCGTCTGGTCCCAGATACTTATCCACCTTTATATTCTTAAAAAGCCTTAAAACTACACCTTTTGTAATCTCTATATTCCCCATATTTACCCAATTTGCATTTTTATCTCACATCTCCCCATATCCGTCTCCTTAGTGAATACTGAAGAAAAGAAACTGTTCAATATCTCCCCCATTTCTCTAGGCTCCGCTCTGATTTTCTAAGGGACCAATTTTGTCTCTAGCTTTCCTCTTACCATTAACATATTTGTAGAACTCTTTTGGATTAGTTTTCACCCTGCTTGCCATAGTTTTCTCGTACCTTCTTTTAGCTTTCCTAATTCCTCTCTTAAGATTCCTCTTACATTCAATGTATCTTTCAAACATCTCCTTAACTCCATGCTTCTTATATCTAATGTACGCCTCCCTTTTTCTTCGAACCAAGTTTCCAATATTCCTTGAAAACCACGGCTCTCTCAAACCTTTTGCCCCTCCTTTTAACCTAACAGGAACATAAAGCTTTTGCACTCTCAAAATCTGATCTTTAAAAGACTTCCATCTCTCTACTACATCCTGCCCATAAAACAAATTGTCCCAATGCACACCCTTCAAGTCCTTTCGCATCTCCTCAAATCTAGCTTTTCCCCAATCAAAAACCTCAATCCTTGGCCCTGATTTCTCTCTTTCCATAATGACACTGAAGCTGATGGCATTATGATCACTGGACCCGAAGTGCTCACCAACACTAACCTCCGTCACTTGACCCATCCCATTTGCCGACAGTAGATCTAACACTGCTCCTTCTCTGGTCGGGACCTCTACATATTGTTGTAAAAAACTATCTTGCACACATTTCACAAACTCTAACCCATCCAGTCCTTTCACAGAATGTGTTTCCCAATCTATATGTGGAAAATTAAAATCTCCCATAATTACAACCCTGTGCTTATCACAGGGTTTGCTCCTCTAGGTCTCGGTCCCCTCCGGGTGGTCTATAATACACCCCTACAAGTGTAACCTCTCCTTTCCTACTCCTCAGTTCCACCCAAATAGCCTCCGTGGATGTGCCCTCTAATCTATCCTTCCTAGGCACCGCTGTAATATTTTCCCTGACAAGCAATGCAACCCCACCCCTTCTTGCCCCTCCGACTCTATCACACCTAAATCAACGAAACCCAGGGATATTCAGTTGCCAATCACATCCCTCCTGCAACCATGTCTCACTAATCGCTACCACATCATACTTCCAAGTATCAATCCACACCTTCAGCTCATCCACCTTTTTTACAATACTCCTGGCATTAAAATATATGAATTTCAGAGATTTCCCAATTTTTAATCCCTGTTTTCCCTCATCTTTAAGAACAACATTATTTACTTTTCCTGCCAATTGCCCTTCATCTTCTTCCAGAGCATTTCCCTTCTCTATCGCCTGCCCATCCATATTCAAATACTTACTACAAACTTTCTTTGTTTGCATTCTAACCTTCTCCTTACTGCTCTGTACTATTTTGTTCCCTCCCCCCAACCATTCTAGTTTAAAGGATCCTGAGTAGCCCTAGCAAATACCTCTGCCAGGATTCTGGTCCCCCTGGGATTTAAGTGTAACCCGTCCTTACTGTACAGGTCACATCTCCCCCAAAAAAGGTCCCAGTTATCCAGAAACTTAAAACCCTGCCCCTTACTCCACCCCTTCAGCCACGTGTTAATCCTCCACCTCATTCTATTTCTATTCACACTGTCACGTGGCACAGGGAGTAATCCAGAGATTCGATTGGCTGAAGAACCAAGCAACGTAAATAATTCTGATAGGAATCCAGGAAGTTTAAAAAAAATGTAAAAACCTTCAAATATTTTACAGAAGGCAAAATAAACAGAGATACAGCATAGTAGCAGGCCCTTCGACCCTTGAGGCCAGGCCACCATTTAACCTACTAACACAGTATATTTTTGGAATGCTGGAGGAAACCCACATAGACGTGGGGAGAAGATACAAACTCCTTCCAGACAGTGCTGGATTCAACCCTGGGTCACTGGCACTGTAATAGCATTGTGCTAACCACTAACTTTGAAATTATTTTAAGGGAATATACTTCACATATAAATTTCAAAGCCCAGAATAGTTATTTAGTAGTAGTTATGGCAAGTCCCTCATTAAAAAAACTGTGCAACATTGTCAAAGCTATTTACATCCAAAATAGTGCATAACAGATTGCTAGAGAAGCAGCTGAAATCCTAACTAACAATGAGAAATAGGAAGAACTCAGCAGGTCAGGCAGGATCAATGGGTAGAAATGGTAAGGCAAAGTTTCAGGGACCCATTATCAAAAAGGAATTGCTATGGGCAAGGGCAAGTTCTGTTAAGCAGACAAGAATGCTAACAGTGAATGCCTCTTCATTTAAGAAAGAAGCCAAACTCCCTGGATCTTCCTGATGGGGATTGGATGCATATCCAGGGTGAAGATGAGGTGGTAGGGACTGTGGAATTGGAATTCTTCAGAGAGCTTGAGAGCACGAGTAGCATCCTGGATGTCAATGGGAAAAGACTGGATAAGTGGGGGGGGGGGGGGGGAGATGGTGTGGAGGGATGAGGAAATGAGTGAAGTGGGTCAGGAGCAGGCAGAAACAATCTGCCATGACAGTTCAATTTGTGAATTTTGGGTCGGATATAGAAGCCACTATGCTGCAGAAATCAGACTTGGCTCTTGGACACCTCCTTGTATCTACCCCAAGACCAAAACCTCACTAACCTTCATCAGAATATCATCTCCCAAACCATCACTGAAGCTTCAAGTGATCTCCCTGGTCAATGCCTCTCAACAGATAGTCAACCATCTCTGAACTACCAGCTTCTATCTCCATGCAGAAAGAACTCCACAGTTAGAAACTTTCCCTTGGACTCTTCCTATTTACTCCAGATCCGCATTGAAGCTGTGGGCACCCACATGGGCCCCAACAAATGTTGAGGCAAAGCGTTTAATGCATGTCATCCAACTTAATCTATTCTATTCATTGGACTTTATGTGGCCTCCTCTACATCGATGAGACCAAACATATATTGCACAACCTCTTCATTGAAGACCTGAACGCTGTCATTGGGACCAAGCTTGGACTTCAGTTGCCAATCATTTTAATTCCCCTTACCATTCCCACATAGACGTGCCTGTCCTTTGCCTCATACGTTGCCAGGGTGAGGTCAGACATTAAAAAAACTTATTCCTCCAGGACAGTCAACTCACAGTATGTTTTCTAATTTTAAGTACCTCTCCCATTTCTTTCACGTTCTATTATTTCTATCTCTTCTTTAACTACTCATTCTTAACTTTTTATCTAAGCTTTCCCCTCTCCCAGTGATCTCTTCCCACCTTTTATCTAGCACCCTATCACTTCTTAGACTCACCCCTGCTTATTTCCCACTCTCCCCATTCCCTGATATACCTGATAACACCACTTCCAATTTTTTGCATTAAAAGGACTGAAAATGAAGTTTGACTATTTCTATTTTTGGCTGCAGCCTAATCTGCTATCCCTCCAGTTTCTCATTGTTTGCTTATAAAAAAAGTTGACATTGAGAGAGGCTCAATTTTTTTTTCCAGCCACCATATACAATAAATGTCACTAATATCATCTAAAATGAAAATGGTTTTTTAATTGCAATAGACTAGCTTGTATTTCGTAATACGTGTTTTACTTCTAGCTTACATTCGCATTGATTTCTCTAGTTTTTGTGTCTCTCTCTCACTCAATCCCTCTGTCTCCTTTCCTCCAGCTCCCCACCCCTTTCCCTCTCCATTCAGGGAGCCTGCTTTTTGCTTATTCTTTGACAAAGGGCCCAGGCCCGAAACATTGGTTATGTATCTTTGTTTTCTATGGATACAGCATGACTTGCTTAGTTGCTCCAGCAATTTTGTGTCTTAAACTTCAATCACAACATCTGCAGACTTTCTTGTTTAACTCTGACCAGCTTTCATTGTTCATTTTAGTTTTATGGGTTTCCCTTGATTGTGCTGCTATTATTAAGAACCTTTTAAATTTTAAAGTATTAAATTTAGACATCCAGGATGCTAACAGGCCATTTCGGCCCATGAGTCCATGCCACCCATTTTACACCCCATTAACCTACATCCCCCGGTACATTTCGAACGTTGGGGAGGAAACCGGAGCCCCTGGAGAAAACCCACGCAGACATGGGGAGAGTGCACAAACTCCTTACAGAGAGTGCAGGGCTCGAACTCCAGTCCGGTCCCAATCGCTGGTGCTGCAAAGGTGTTGCGCTAACCACTACGTCAACCTGTGCTGCCATTTGTTGTTTCTCATACATCAAGAAGGTGCTAAACTGACTGACTAAACTTCTAGTTGATCCTGATGTACTATTCCCCTGTCCCTATACTAGGGAAATGCTCACTTCATAAAAATGTCATTATACCAAAGTCAAATTTCGGACAGCTACACAAATGAACATTCCAACAGATGCTACTGGAAAGGAATCTGTTTAATGATGTATAAAAACAATGATTTTTTTTGTGTCTTCAGCTCCTTCTCACTACACTACTGGTAATGCAACATGAGGTTTCAATTCATGATTATTTTTTAATGAGTGAACTCAGATTTTGTTTCTGGATATCATGTTTGTAGCAGTTTATTATGTACATCCAGTACTGCTTGAGAATAAAATTATTCTCCATTTCTCTGAGCAATTGCATTTTCCCATTATAATTGTATGTGTCAGCGATCAAAAAGTGTGCTCTCTGACAAGAAGAAAGTTGAGGATTTGGAATTAAATGACAATGCTATGGATAGAATTTATTGTATTCACCAAAAGACCTGATTTATAATTAATGGCTTAATTTGTGAACATGCCATTTATTATAAACAAACCATCTGTTCAGTTCCAAGCCCAACCCAGAATGCTTTGATCATTTGATGAGATGCATAAATTTAACAAATGAATCCATGATAATGTTTATATCTTTTCCCAGCAGGGTTATGAACTGACAGTATTGATAACTATAAGTGTGAAAGACTTTAATAAAAATGGAATACAAATATACAGAAACATTGAAGTCCTTAGATGGATTTCACAGCTGGTTTAGCCAAAGTGCAACTTATCTCTTACAGCAGAGGGATGCCTGGCTGGCAAAAAACCATGTATTATACAGTCTTGCTGATCTGCCCAGAGGTAGCTTCATTGTAGAAATTTGTTCTAGGAGCTTATTTCGTACATGTACATTCTAAGCAACCATTGACCATGGGGAGCAATGGTTTTATAGACCAATATTACTTTCTACATGAAATACATTCATGATATGAGCACAACACAGGGGCTGAGGATGATTTGTAGTTGAAGGACCCATAAGCAGTGGGCCACTGGAGACTGGCTCATAGAAACCAGGGATCGGAGCCAGGATTCAAGAGGATGCTGAGGGCAAGAAGGGCCTCAGGCACTGAAGGTTTCCTGGTAGTGTCAGAGGTTTGGATCTGGAGCTTGGATTGCCAGTGAATCGGACTGGAATCTGTGTGGCTGCAATGACTGTGGGAGAGCTGGAGGCAAATCCACAGCAGTTATTGACTCTGAAGGGTCTCTCTTACACTTCTCTTTCTTACTATTCAGGGTGCTAAGTGACACTAAATGGTGACTCTGCCTTACGGCAGGCGAAAGGCAATTTTGTGCAATATTACATGTTCTGTAATACTTCATTTCTTCCAGTACAAATTTCTCAGTTCTGTTGTCCAAGTTTATTTGTGGTTAAAATTAACTCATCTTTTCCCATTCAATTTCTCATGAAAGATCTGGTGAGGGTATAAACAGACAAAAGAGAATTGGTCAATTTATACTCCATTCAATCTTCCTTTCTATTGAAAGGGGAAAATAAAATGGTGTATAATGTGCGATCAATTCAATGTCATAATATTTCAAGAACTTTTTAAATTTAATTCCTCGTGAAGACAGACTTTCAGCACAGAAGAGTCAAGATAATGGATAATTTTTAGACAGTATCTGCAAAAAGCAAAAATCTTACATCTCTGGCTATTCAGGATTGTGGTGGTTGATGAGAAAGTTTGGATATACAGAAATCTATTGGAACCAAGGGACAAAAAAAGCCAGCAATAGAATGGGGACTTTGCCACATTAATATAAATGTCTCAAAAAGATCTCTCACTGGGGTCTTCCATTTTCTTTAATCACACAATGAAGGAAAGATAGATTATGAAAATAAATTAGCACAAAATATAAAAACTGATAGTAAATGTTTTTATAATTATATAAAACAGAAAGGCATAGATAAGGTAGAGGCTGGAAAGTGGTCTACATGAGTAGGTGAGATTAGATAGAGGGAACTGAGCCTCAGATGAAAAAATGCTTTTGCCAGACTAGCAAATCTGTGGACTTCTCTGCCCAAGGAAAGAGTAGAGGTTGTCTCATTAAAAATATTTAAGACACAGTTAGATAGATTTTTGCATAGTAATGGTATTTTGAGTTATGGGGAATAGGCATATAGGGGGCCAGATCAGCCCTGATTCTATTGAAATGGTGCAGCAGGCTCCAAATGCCAGATGGTCTATTGCTCCTATTTTTCACAATCATGTTCTTATTACCATTGCCCAAATGCGAATCAATTTCTTGAGCCACTGCAATTTGTGTGAAGGTAATTCAGTTAACTAGGAAGATACAGATTTTGATTTAAGGGGGCACAGTTAGCGGAAAGCCATTACAGCACCTGTGACCAGGATTGATTCCAGCGCTGTCTGTAAGGAGTTTGTACAATCTCTTTGTAACCATGCGAGTTTCCCCCAGGTGTTCCAGTTTTCTCCTATCCTCCTAAAGGTGTGGGGTTTGTCAGTAAATTGGTATATTTGGGGAGGACAGGCTCATGCACTGGAAGGGCCTGTTACCATGCTGCATTTCTTAAAAATGTCAAAGTTGCATCATTTGGAAGGTGAACTTCCAGATGTTGTTACTTTTATGGATCTTTGATCCTTCCAGATAATAGATGCTGTCAATTTGTGAGGTTTGTTAAAGAAACCATCACATAAGCAGAGGTGAAGGTCTGAACGTTTAAGATTGTGGATAAGTTGTTCAAGCACTGGGTGCAATCAAATAGTTTTTTTTGTCTCAGATGGTGCTAGCATTATGAACATTATTGGAGTTCGTTTTATCGAAGTAACTGTGCTTTATGCCATGACACTCCGGATTTGTGCATTGTGGTGACGAAAGGCTTTAGTGATTCAGGGAATTATCACTCTCCCTGCAGAAAATCTCATGACTTAAAAATCACAGTATACATCAGATGGAATGCACAGGAGAGCAGAATTCCACTAAATGCCCTCTTTAGTTGAAATTAGGCTTTTCAGGAATATTTCAATTCAAACACAGGTGAACAGGACATGTCATAAGTAACAATGGGCAACACAATTATAATGTATAATAAAAACATTTGATTGATGAGACAGCTGAAGTTGTTTGGGCCTTGGAAATAGTTGAGAAATTTGTGTTCTTTAATTTTAAGGCAGAGTCAATTAACATTAGTGAACAATAGGAATTTCATTTCATATGCAATAAAATTATATTCTTTAGCCTTTTGCACTGCATGGATGGAGCTCATGTGGAGAGCCACATAGGGTTTTGGCAATAGAACAATCAGATTAAACTGGGGACAAATTTATCCGAGATAATTAAATAGAAATTAATTTCTTGAACTTTAGCAAAATCGTATGACAAGTGAAAATAAGTTAATCTATATACAGGATGTACTACATGGATGTTTTTGTGTTTTGGTACGATTAAACCTCTCAGCAAACCTACATGCATTTTCAATATTGTATTTCAACATTACAGTAATTTGATCAAGGGTAGGAAAAGACAAAGTGAAATAAACCAGAACATTTAGCAAGGGAACCAGGTTAACATACTATTGTGAGGAATTTGTGAGGAATTAGTGGATGTTAAAACAGTACAAATTGATTTTGGACACAAGGATATATTTAAGGGGATTGAATATTTTCTTCCGAATACACCACATGCAAGTGACTCAGTAATTCTACATTCAATTGAAAGCATTACTGTTGAAATATTATTTTTACCATCAAAAACAGACACTTTTATCCTCATTGAATATTTGCGGCGTTCTGGAATTCATGGTACAGGAATACTAAGTGATTGTTCTGCATTTTCCTCGGTCAAAACAAACATTGCGTTCCTCTTTTAATGGCTCGTTGGCATAATGAAAATTAGAGTTGCAAACCATCAAATTATTATTTTTGTGCAATCAGGTTAACCAGTTTGTGAAAGTTTGTTTTTCCCTCCAAAAAATGAGAATTGTAATGCACGATGAGATAAGGAAAAATATCAAAAACCTTTATTATATGAAATTTAAAAATTACATGAAATTCACAAGATCAAGGAACAGCCCATCAAGTCTTCTCCACCATAAGCCACAACCATTCTCACATCTAGTTCCAATTTCCAGCCTTTTCCCCATATCCTTGATACCCTGACTAATTAAATAACTATTAATCTCCTCCAATGACCATGATAGCAGTATGTGACAACGAATTCCACAAATCCATGACCCTCTGGCTCAAGAAATTTCTCCTCATCTCTGTTTTAAATGGGTACCCTCTAATTCTAAGACTGTGCCCTCTTGTCCTGGACTCACCCACCAAAGGAAATACCTTATTCACATCTACTCTGTCCAATCCTTTCAGCATCCAAAATGTTTCTATGACATCCCCTCTCATTCTTCTACACTCCAATGAATATAGTCAAAGAGTTGATAAACGCTCCAGGAATCATCCTTGTAAATCTTCTCTGAACAATTTCCAACATCAGTACATCACTTCTCAGATAAGGGGCCCAAAAGTGCACACAGTACTCCAAGTGAGGTCTCAGCTTTGCCCAACAGAGCCTCATCAATACCTCCTTACTCTAATACACTATTCCTATTGAAATGCATGCCAACATAGCATTTGTTTTCTTTACTGCCAATCCAACCTGATGGTTCACCTTTCGGGTTTCCAGCACGAGGACTCCCCCCTCCCCGCAAGTCCCATGCACTTCCGAATTTTGAATTTTCTCCCCATCTAAATAATAATCTGCTTATTTCTTCTTCCAAAGTGTACAACTGTACATTCCTCCATGATGTTTGACACTATCAAGACCAAAACAAAAATGTAGAAAACTCGTGTTCTATATTTTTTATGTGCGGAATGGATAGAATAATTTTATTGGCTTTCAGCAATGATCTAAATCAACATGGCTACTAGTTTTCTTTTAAAAAAAACGAAAGCAGAGTTAAATTCCACATCAAACAAGGTTTCTCAACTCACCAATTAGTAACACCATGATATCAGTATAATGATGTTTTAAAAGCTTGGTCTGAACTGATGATGCATTGCATATACTCTAAAAGCCATGCAATCAAAAATACAATGGCTTCATTAAAGATGTGTGATAAATCCACCCAAATCCATAAAGAGCTGATTAAAGTGCAGCTACAAATATATTTTCTTGTGAGTCTAATCTAAACAAGATTTAATAGTTAGAAGAAGGAAAGACTGTAGTTTATCAAATGTTCATGAATCTTTGGGTTTTGGAAGATCATGGCTCAGGAGAAATAGTGTTTGGAAGTTGGAGTCATTGTGGTGGTATTAAGAGCAAGTAGAAATTTCATGACAAAAATTTTGTTATGGGCTTACAAGTTGGGGAGAGATTGCAGGCTAGGAATCATGATTGCAGTGGAACGCTGTGTACGGTGATAATGAGAATATAATTTGATCACGAAGGATATATAAACAAACAAAGATCCTCATTCAATATTCAGATTTGTATTGTTTCTGTGTTTCATGAGGCATGTGTATCTTTTTAACAAATAGGAAAATCCAGACATCTAGCTGCAGGGTCAACTGTACATTTCCAAAGGCCTGTAAAGCTATACAGTAGTTATTAAACTTAATTACCTAAAAAAAAAAGGTTGTATATGGCTCTATACCCTTTTGTTATATACTTAGGGGGTTCAGGCGTCAACAAGATGGGCATGGTAAAGTAGTTCGCAAATAGAAAAAAATGGCTCCGTGATTGATATTTTTTGAAGACTGCAGAAATAGAAATTGTAGATCAATCACTGTGTTCATATCCTGTATATCCAGGCTACTAGGGTTCTGAGGGGTTCTTTATGCTGGCACACATGTTCTGTTACTTTGCATCCTAGATATATATAGTTAATAAACTAGGTTTGAAGTTAATCCACTGCTTTCATTTATATAAACACAACTGAAATGGTCTGATCAGTTGAACAGAAAAAGGGCAAAAGAATTTAATGCAAAAAGTGTGAGGTGATATTTTAAATGTTGTGAAGGAACAATGGGACATAAGACTAAAAGATGATTAAAAATTTACATGGGGAATTTTCTATTAGTTGAAGCAAGGAGACTGAACTGTATAAAATACATGACAAGGAGCAGGAGTAGGCCAACATGCTAGAGAAA
Source organism: Narcine bancroftii (assembly GCF_036971445.1). Lineage (NCBI taxonomy): Eukaryota > Metazoa > Chordata > Chondrichthyes > Torpediniformes > Narcinidae > Narcine > Narcine bancroftii. The sequence continues at coordinate 49,465,537 of NC_091470.1, read as the reverse complement.
CTCAGCAGGTGATGTAGCATCTGTAGGAAGCAAATGATAACCAACGTTTAGGGCATACATGTCAAACTCTGGCCCGGATATAATTATATTTGGCCCGCAAGATCATATCAAAAATGTATTAGAGGTGGCCCGCTGGCCGCCGCGCCAGTATAGCGCATGCACAGTAACCGCTGTGTCCCAGGGTGAGAGAGAAAAATCCTGGTCCTTGAAAAGTAGTGGTGGGTGGTTTTATAAACACGCTGTCATGTCCCCCCTCCCACCCCCCCACCGCAGCGCGGCCTGGCCGGTGTCAGGGGAAGCCAAGGCCGCTTCCCAGCGCCCGGAACCCCAGTGGCACAGCGTTTCTTGGAGCTGCAGATGGAGTCGGGACGCCGGAGGGATTGGGGCTCCCCGCCGGGTGATGGGGGTGCCGGCCACCCTGCACCTTCCCACCGGACCAGCGGCGGGTGCCCAGAGTACACGTGGAGAGCGAGGCTGGTCGGGCAGGTAGGGTGGAACCCTCCGCCAATCTCGGGAGTGGCGTGCGCTGGATCGGGATTAGCCGCGCTCACCTGCTCCTCCACCGCTGACCAGGATCCCAGCACGGTCCTGAGTGCGGAGACTGCCCTGGAAAGGTCCTGGGAAAGAAAAGGGGGTCCGGGAGAAACTCAGCAGATCAAGAGGTGTCCAGGAGAAACTCAGCAGGTCAAAGGGGGGTCCGAGAGAAACTCAGCAGGTCAAGGGGGAGGGGTCCGGGAGAAATTCAGCAGGTAAAAGGGGGAGGGGGTCCGGGAGAAACTCAGCAGGTCAAGGGGGGTCCGGGAGAAACTCAGCAGGTCAAGGGAGGTCCGGGAGAAACTCAGCAGGTCAAGGGGGGTCCGGGAGAAACTCAGCAGGTCAAAGGGGGATCCGGGAGAAACTCAGGTCAAGGGAGGTCCGGGAGAAACTCAGCAGGTCAAGGGGGGTCCGGCAGAAACTCAGCAGGTCAAGGGGGGTCCGGCAGAAACTCAGCAGGTCAAGGGGGGTCCAGGAGAAACTCAGCAGGTCAAGGGGGGTCTGGCAGAAACTCAGGGGGGGCCTGACCTCGCCAGGACCGTTGCCCACTCCCCCTCCCTGCCGCAGGCCAACCAGCGACTCACGGTGACGGGGCCGCTGATCCGCTGAGATGCCACCCTGCAGCGAGAGCCAATGCCCCCGCACTGTCGTTGTTCAACCCGATCGCCCGCAAACCCCGCCCTCCCGCACATAGACCTGAGTAAGTATTATGAACTTTAATCTCACGATAAAACGATCTTCCAATAGTTTCATGTCACAGTGATAAATATATTCCTGGTTAAAAATGGTCCTGCACCTGGATACAAGCTCATTAGGCATAAAACTTGAAAAGTGTGTAAATCAAAGGATATCTGTACCAATGGAAAAAGGGCATGGCAAATAACCCTGCTAGAGTTCATGCCCACAATCAGTCACCCATTTGATTGTTTCAGGAATCATGTTATTCTCCCACATTCTCAATAGCCCTCAGATTTTACTATTCGACAGCACACTAGCAACATTTGACAAATTCTCTATAGAGAAATATTATTTATTGAATATTTTATTTCTCATTTGTTAATGCTTCTGGAAAGAGTTTATCCCAAACTATTATTAAACATTTATTTTAATAAGAAAAAGTTTAACATGACATATGTTGAAAGAAGAGAAAACATGCAGATGTTGTTGAAAATTTTCAATAAATATTTAGTTTGGCCCTCGACTTAGTCCAAGTTTTTAATTTTGGCCCTCCGTGAATTTGAGTTTGACACCCCTGGTTTAGGGCCTGATCCCTTCGTCAGGAATAAGGAAAAAAACAGGTATACGCCTGAATAAAATGCTTGGTTATTTTAATTTCACACGCCATTTCCTAATGGACGCTGCATGACCTGCTGAGTTGCTCCAGGGCATTTGTGCATTGCACTTGACTCCACCATCCACAGATATACTTGTTTAACAATAGTAGGAGTTGATCAACTGGCCTGTTGAGTCTGCTCCACCATTGAATAACATCATAGCTGATCAGACCATGGGCTTTAGTCCACCTAATTACCTTTTCTACATAATCCTCAATTCCCCTTCTCTGCAAAAGTCTAATTCTGCCTTAAATATATTTAATGAAACAGTCTCTGGATGTTTGGGCAGAGAATTCCAGATTCACTACCACAATGGAAATTCTCAATTACTCTGAATTTTGAAGCAGTCTCCTAGTTCCAGTCTCATCTACCATGGAAACAACTTTCCTGTCTCTATCTTATTTATCCCTTTCATAATTTTATACATTTCTAGATGACCCCCTCTCATTCCTTTGCATTCCAGTGAGCACAGACCTATGTGACTCGATCTCTTCTCATAGGCTACTGGCATCTCTAGAATCAACCTGGTGAACCTCTTCTCCACTACTTGCAAATCCAGTACATCAAGCAAGGAAGTGCACACAAAACTCCAGGAATGGCCTGTACAGTGATTACAATTTTGTAATTAAAAAATAGTATGATTTAAGGAGCAGGGCAGAGGGAAAAAGGTTGCTTGCATACAGTACAGCTCCTTCCTTTACTCAACATTTGGAAATGGCCCTTCAAGCCTAACCTGCCATTTAAGATGATCATGGCTGATCTACACTGGCCTACCTCTTCTTTTGCATCATTATTCCATACTCCTCTATTCCTCAATCTATTACTTCAATCTATTACTATCTCCACTTTATATACTGAATACTTTTCATGGTCCAGCTTCCATCAAACTACTGGGGAAGAGAATTTCAGAGATTGAGTACTCCTGTGAGAAATTGAAAATGACTGGCCCTTTATCCTGTTTGAGACTTCCCAATGGTGAAACATCTCAATATCTACCCTACTGGAATGAAGCAATTGTGCATTTTTCTAAACCTCGCAGAATAGACCCCCAAGCTATTTTACCTCTCTTGTTAGAACAACCCCCTAATTGCAGGTATTAGCCTGGTGAATCTCCTGAACTCAACCTTTTGAACACAAACTGGATAACGTTTGGCCTCTTGAGCCTTCTTGGCCATTTAACAAGGTCATGGCTTCTCACACATTTTCCAGCTCGACCTCTATCTCTGAATTACTTCAGTGTGTAAAAAATTTATCCATTTCTTTAAATAATCAATAATTGAATCTTCACAGAGCTGTGGGGTAGAGAATTTCAGATTTGCCATCTTTGATTAAGAAAGTGACCCATAGTGGCCATTGTATTTCTTAGTTCTTTACTCCCAAGCCAAAGGCACATCCTCTACATATCGATATGATCCAAAGATAATGGAAGCATAAATGAAATCTGAATTTGGATTCAAGACCAATTCAATGGTGCGTTGTACAAGATTTATTTTCTTTATACTCTAGAACTTTATAGCTAGCTTAGACCAACAATATACCTAATTCATAACAATACAGCTGACCAGGAAGTTAACATGCAATGAAAATCTTAAAAATATGCATAAATTGCCATGTCCAAAGTATATATGCACTGAAATTATTACTTATTGCATCTAATACTATTGTTGCAATAACAACAATAATAAGTATTAAATGAAATTAACTTAAAATGCCATAAAATCCCCAAAATTGAAATATATACATAAATATTACCAGGCGCAGATAGTGCAACAAAAAAGTGACTCGAAAGATCTTTTGGTGGTCGTGAGGTAGTTTATGATTCTGCTAGAACAAGGAGGTTCAAGAGCCTGATAGTTTTAGAAAAAACAACTATACTTGAACCTAGAGGTGCCAGGCTCCAGGCTTCTGCACCAGAGACCTGAAGGTAGCAGCAAGAAGAGATTAGCAACATGGTAATGGGAATCCTTCATGATGGTGGCTGTCTTTTTGACAGGTTGGTGCCAGTGACTGACTAAGCATAAAATGGATGGTAGAAAGTTTTCTTAGAAGTGAAAGTGTGATAGCATGAAAAAAATCTAAATATTAAACATACAAATATGGAAAGGCACAAAGTTTTACTCGACATCGTGATTTTCTGGAAATTATGGATTCTCCAGCACAATATTTTTTCCCTCAGCCATTAATGCTTACGCACTTGCACAGATTCTCTGTCCCGAATGTCCTGTTTAGAATGTCCTGTTTACAATGAGTGCTAAGGTTGCAAGAGAAAGTACACAGAAGGATGAATGCATTCAGGACTATGTCATGAATCAGTGGCCAGAAAGCAGATACATTTTTGGAAATGGAGAATTGCTTAAAGTTTTTAGATGTTAACCCATCATGCCAGCAAGAGACAGCTGGCAATTTGCTGTCCTGGTGTCATTACTTGATTGAGTTTGAGTAGTGTCTTCCCTGTTCCAGTGATGAGTAGAGCAGCCTCATTCTGAGAAATCAGTGCCAAATAGTGTATTTCTCCACTCAATTCCATGCCCTCATTGAGGAATGATGGGTAATGATTAAGGAAGCTGCTTGTTCTCTGCATCTGGTGTGTTATGCTTTTGGTTAAATGCTTTTAAAATACATTCAATATGTTTATACAGTTCCCTGATGAATATCTCTACCGATTTCTGTAATTTATCTCTGCTAACAGTCAGTATTTTCCTTAACTTTGTCTGTTTCGCCCACAACTCAGATGCAAATTTTTGTTGAAGTTCACCTCAACTCCGTACAGCCCTTAGTAAGACAGATTTAAAGATACCCTCCCTCAGAATATCACATTTATTTTGTATATTATAGTCCTTTCATATTCTGGAATTAATACACAATAAAAAAAGGTTTACGTGAATAATGTTTCAGCAATGATGCTAGTTAATTAAAATAATGGGAGACCAGTTGTGCCAATCTCTATTTTGTACCCACTTTATCATGGTAATTTCTAATCGTGATGCAAAAGCCATCTAATTGGTCCACAGGTTCATGCTGGGTTTGCATGGAGTAATATCTCCAATTGCCCCTCTTTTTATACGCCCACAACCTTTTCCATGGAGCTTTCAAGTGGTCAGCGGGACAACATACAAATTCCACACATACAGATCTCAAATTCTGAATTGAACTCAGAAACTTGGATCAAAGGTAACAGCACTAATTGTAGACAAAGAAAAACAACAAGTATTTGCCCTAATTTCTTGCAAGCTAGTAATAAATGTTCCTCTGCTACACCATTAGGAATCCTGTCTCAAGTTTGGAAAAGATTTATGCAGTGTACAATGAAAAATATACAGTAAATGTACAGTTATAAAAGCTTTTCTGTCTGTATCATAGTTCATTCCCCCACTTATTCCCCCTATTGCCCACTACTCCAAAGTAGTGTTACTGTGACAGAATATAGATAGGTTTTTGGGAGATAAATTGGGGCAAAATTTGTTAGTGTAGGTCACATACAAACACTTTAAAACAAGCTTTCTCTTTATGTGAGTGAGATTAGTTCTACAGAGCTACAATATCAGCTGGGACTGGAACAACTTGTGGAAAAACCCCATTTGGAAGATGGGTTGTGAGTGCTTAGTTCAGCCTGGTTAAAGCCCTTGTGGTTCATGCAAGAGGAGAGGACTGGCTGTCTAATGTTTCACTTGGAATAAGAAAAACAAAAAGGCACTCTGTGGTCACCTGAAAGAAAGAAGTTATCATCTGGAGAACTCCGAGGGGGCAAGTTTTGTCAGCAAGACACTGGTGGCTGATTTTAAAAAAAAAGCAATCAGTTGTAGAAGTCCTGGAACAACAAATCTCTCTCTGAAAATCGACAAGATACTTCCTGAGCGGTAACCATTTACCATTCAAGCACCAAAGCCTGGTGAACTTTATAAATGTTAAATTCTGTGCAGAGTACAAGAATTGCCTCCAACCAGTGAAATTGGAGGAATGAGAAGTGAGATTGGACTGTGAACCAAATAACTTTTCTGAACTTACACACACATTACATACATGTGCACTTAGAATTAGAAGGGGGTTAAGTGAGGTTAGTTAAGTCAATAGTGACAAGTTAATGTGTGATTCAGTTTTCATGTTTGAAGATAATTAAAAGCAACTTTTGTTTAAGTAACCTTTTGACTTGGTGAATATCTATTGTTGTTGGGTTTTGGGGTCTTCTGAGCTTGTAACATTTTATGGGGGCTCGCCCTTTCGGATTGAAAATTGGAGTTTTTATGATTTATTCGTTAATTTTTTTCAAGCTAATTTAAAGCTGGAAAATCAGCAGCAATGGATGTTGATACATTTTTGTCACAACCATCAGCTGCAGAGAAAGAGAAACCGATGGTTATTTCGAAGGCATTAAAGCTGACTAAAGTCAAGTATTGGATGAGGAAAATTCAAATACAGAGGATTGTAGTGAAACATTGTGGAGGTGAGGGAAATTTGCTGAGAAAGACAGATAATTTTCCGGAGGATAGATCTTTTGAGTTTTAATTGGAGAAATTGAGGGTGGAAGAAGAAAGAGAAAAACTGAGGATATTTGAGGGAGAGGAAACTGAAAAATGGAGGAAATATGAGTTAGAGGTGGCTGAAAGATGGAGTGAGGAAATTGAAAGGAACAGACGGTTTCAATTAGAGAAGTTAAAAATTGAGATGGAGAGAAGAAAGAAAATTGAGGCTGTAACTCCAGGGGAGAGGTTTTTGGCTAGTAGAGGTAAATCTAGTTCCTCCTTTTGATGAGGGAGATATATATATATATTTTTTTTCCAGCTTTTTGAAGAGGTTGCTGAGTGCTCAAGATGGCCAAAAGCAAAATTGCCTCGTGCTCCAAAGTGTATTTAAAAGAAAAGCACAAATTGCATACTCTAGTTTAACTACAGAGCAAGTGGAAAATTATGATACTGTTAAACCTTCAGTATTGAAAGCCTATGAGTTAGTTCCAGAAGCATATAGACAAAAAATTAGGAGTTTGGTGAAAATATGGAATGAATCTTATATGAATTTTGTTCTCAAAAAAAACAATGTTTTGACTGTTGGTGCACCTCAAAAGGAAATAAATAATGATTTTGATAGATTGAGGAAATTGATATTAATTGAGGAATTAAAAAATGTCTGTTCCAAATGAGATTAAATGATACCTGGAATGTGGGAACGTAACGGCAAATGGCTAGATTAGTGGACGAATTTGCCTTAATTCACAAAAATACATTTCAGATTAGTAAGCCTGAGTTAATGTGGAACAGATTAGTAAACCTGAGTTAATGTGGAACAGATTAGTAAGACTGAGTTAAGGTGGAACAGATTAGTAAACCTGAGTTAATGTGGAACAGATTAGTAAACCTGAGTTAATGTGGAACAGATTAGTAAGCCTGAGTTAATGTGGAACAGATTAGTAAGACTGAGTTAAGGTGGAACAGATTAGTAAACCTGAGTTAATGTGGAACAGATTAGTAAGCCTGAGTTAATGTGGAACAGATTAGTAAGCCTGAGTTAATGTGGAACAGATTAGTAAGCCTGAGTTAATGTGGAACAGATTAGTAAACCTGAGTTAATGTGGAACAGATTAGTAAACCTGAGTTAATGTGGAACAGATTAGTAAGCCTGAGTTAATGTGGAACAGATTAGTAAGCCTGAGTTAATGTGGAACAGATTAGTAAGCCTGAGTTAATGTGGAACAGATTAGTAAACCTGAGTTAATGTGGAACAGATTAGTAAACCTGAGTTAATGTGGAACAGATTAGTAAGCCTGAGTTAATGTGGAACAGATTAGTAAGCCTGAGTTAATGTGGAACAGATTAGTAAGCGTGTTCAGAAGGTTAATGTGGAGCAGACTAGTAAACCTGAAATTAAATATGGGGAGAATGTTAAGAGAAAAGATTGAAAGTAAGGTGGAAAAGGACAGAACTTGGGAAAGCTAAATTTCTTACTAAATTAGATTTGTTGAAGGATTAATGGTGTGTGCCTTTAACAGAGAGGAAGGAATATTTCATCTTTTGTTACTCCATCCAGTTTATATGAGTATAATGTGTTACCTTTTGGCATGAAAAATGCCCCTGCAACATTCCAAAGGATGATTAATTTAGCAATCCAAGGGTTAACACATACAGATGCTTATATTGATAACTTGGTCACAAAAAGTGACAGATGGGAAGAACATCTAAGGCAATTGGACAAGTTGTTCACAAGATTATCCAAAGCAAACTTAACCGTTAATTTTGCAAAAATTCAATTTGCAAAAGCCACTGTAACATACTTGGGTCATGTAGTTGGTCATGGCAAAGTTGCACCTATTTAAGCTAAGGTGAATGCAATTTCTGAGTTTCCCATTCCCAATGGCAAGAAACGAGTGGGAAGGTTTATAGAAATGGCAGGATATTGAAATTTTGCTGAGGTTGCCATTCCTTTCACCAATCTTTTGAAGAAAGGAAAGAAATTTGTGTGGACTAAAGTTTGTCAGACAGCTTTAGAAAATTTAAAGGAGATGCTATGCCATTGCCCTGTGTTAAAAATCTTCTGATTTTGACATACCATTTTCTTCAGCAGTGAATGCCAGTGAGGGAGCAGAAGGTGCAGTTTTATTACAAAAACAATGAAATTGACCATCTAGTTGCCTACTTTTCAAAAAAATTAAATGTTCATCAAAGGAACTATTCCACTATTAAGAACTGTTGTTTATAATATTTGCTCAGCAGAATTTTGATGTACATCTTGACACTTCTCATGAACCAATTGTGATATTTACTGACCACAATCCTTGAGAGTTAAAATTACTTTAAAGGGGGAAGGTGTGACAAAATATAGATATGTTTTGAGGAGATAAATTGGGGAAAGTTTGTTAGTGTAGGTCACATACAAATACTAAAACCGGCTTTTTGTGTGTGTGTGTGTGTGTGTGTGTGTGTGTGTGTGTGTGTGTGTGTGTGTGTGTGTGTGTGTGTGTGTGTGTGTGTGTGTGTGTGTGTGTGTGTGTGAGAGAGAGAGATATCAGTTCTACAGTGTTACAGTCAGCAACACCAGCTGGGACTAGAACAGGACAAGCTGGCAAGATTGTGGAAAACCCAATTTGGAAGACGGGTTGTGAGTGCTTAGTTCAGCCTGGTCAAAGCACTTGTGGTTCATTGCAAGAGGAGAGGACTGGCTGCCTAATGTTTCACTTGGAATAAGAGAAATAAAAAGGCATTCTGTAGTGACCAGAAAGAGGTTATCATCTGGAGAACTCCAAGGGGGAAAGTTTCGTAAGCAAGACACTGAAGTGGCTGATAAAAAAGGAATCAGTTGTGGGAGGTCCTGGAACAACTAATCTCTCTGTGAAAACCGACAAGAACCTTCCTGAGTGGTAACCATTCACCTTTCAAGCACCAAAGCCTGGTGAACTTTATAAATGTTAAATTCTGTGCACAGTATAAGAATTGCCTGCAACCAGTGAACTTGGAGGAATGAGAAGTGAGATTGGACTGTGAACTTACACACAGATTACATACACATGCGCTTAGAATTAGAAGGGGGCCAAGTTAGGGTTAGTTAAGTCAATAGTTAAAGCGTGATTCTGTTTTCATGTTTAAAGATAATTAAAAGCAACTTTTGTTTAAGTAACCATTTGTCTTGGTGAATATCTATTGCTGCTGTGTTTTGGGGACCTCTGGGCTCGTAACATTACCTTCTTTCAAAGAAATACCTGGAACGCTAGTCAGGTATTTGCTTGTCATTGATATAAATTTCTGCCTTTTTACACTTTGTAATTCCCCCGCCCCTCTTTTTAATCACCAATCATTTCCTCTCCCTTTCTCTCATCCATAATCCATTTTTCCTTCTGCTGATCTAACAATGAATTAAGCAGATGCACTATTGTGAGAGATCTTTACATTTCTCCAGTTGATAGGAAGTTTCATTCTTGTGATTTCATTCTTGCAGCAAAGGCAGCAATATAACCTGTGCATTTTGGAAAGCAGTATACTAAACCAAAAAAAAAAATCAAGCTCTTAAGATAGAAAGTGGAGAAGGAAGACAAGTCCCAAATAGGTCAAGAGTCAGGAAACAATGTGTCGTCCTGCTGATTACTGCCCATTATGTAACAGAGTTTTCTGGACAAATTTTGGGGGACAGATTGACTTTTATACACATACTACTTTTGTCTACAGTACATACCTGTGTTGTTCTGATGGCAGGGACTGCATGGCAAGTCTGCATTCGGAGCACCGGGAGCTCGGACGGACAGAAGGCCGAGTGACGATCCGTGGACAAGCATCAGAAGCTCAGATGGGCAGACAGCCTAGGTGAGGGTTCGCGTTCAGGGCGTTGGGAGTTCAAATGGGCAGTAGGCAGGGCAAAAATAAGCGGGGGGGGGGGGTGGTGTTGGTCAACTTTTACACAGGATATACAAAAATACATTATTTTTGGTCCAAAAAAAGGTGGTGTCAAATTTTTTTCATAAGATTGAATACTACACTGTTATATAGTGTATATCTTTTCTTTGGCTTGGCTTCGCGGACGAAGATTTATGGAGGGGGTAAAAAGTCCACGTCAGCTGCAGGCTCGTTTGTGGCTGACCAGTCCGATGCGGGACAGGCAGACACGATTGCAGCGGTTGCAAGGGAAAATTGGTTGGTTGGGGTTGGGTGTTGGGTTTTTCCTCCTTTGCCTTTTGTCAGTGAGGTGGGCTCTGCGGTCTTCTTCAAAGGAGGCTGCTGCCCGCCAAACTGTGAGGCGCCAAGATGCACGGTTTGAGGCGTTATCAGCCCACTGGCGGTGGTCAATGTGGCAGGCACCAAGAGATTTCTTTAGGCAGTCCTTGTACCTTTTCTTTGGTGCACCTCTGTCACGGTGGCCAGTGGAGAGCTCGCCATATAATACGATCTTGGGAAGGCGATGGTCCTCCATTCTGGAGACGTGACCCATCCAGCGCAGCTGGATCTTCAGCAGCGTGGACTCGATGCTGTCGACCTCTGCCATCTCGAGTACAGTAGTTGGAATAAACAGGTTTTTTAATAATTAGAAATTGAATCAAATATGGATCTCTCAAATTGGGTCGAGTATTCTGAGAGGAGAGGGAGAGCAGCCTGATGTCTTGGTACATGGGTACCAATTACATAGATAAAAAAGGGGATGAGGACCTGAAGAGGGATTACAGTGAGTTAGGATGGAAGCTAAGAGACAGGAACTCCAGGGTAATTCTCTCTGGATTGCTACCTGTGCTGAGTGCAAGTGGGGGCAAAAATGAAAGGATCAGACAGAAGAATGTGTGGCTGGTGCAGAAGGCAGAGTTTCAGATTCATAGACCATTAAGATCTCTTCTGGGGGAGGCATGACCTCTACAAGGACGGGTTACACCTGAACCCAAAAGGGGCCAATATCCTGGCGGGCAGGTTTAAAAGAGCTATTGGGTATGGTTTAAACTAATTTGGTGGGGGGGGGGAAGAGGGATAGGAAAGAGAAAATAGGAAAAGTTCAGATAGGCAGTGAAATTAAAAGGGCAGAAGGAGCAGAAAGGGATTAGAGAGTATGGCCAAGTGCATTAGGTAACAAGGTGAGGGTGTGGGGAGTAACAGATTAAAGGCATTATACATGAATGCACGGAGTACGAGAAATAAAATGGATGAGCTTGAAGCTCAACTGCATATTGGAGGGTATGATGTTATAGGAATAATGGAGAAATGGCTGCTGGAGTTCCAGGATTGGGAAATTAATATTCCAGGGTATTCCTCCTATTGCAAGAACAGACAAGTGAGTAGAGGGGGTGGGGTGGCTTAGTTGGTGAGGAACGATTTTCAGTCCCTTGAAATGAGCGACATAAAAGCAGGTGGAATAGAGTCTTTTAGATTGAGTTGAGGAATTGCAAGGGCAAGAGGACCATAATGGGAGTCATATACAGGCACCCAAACAGTAGCTCGGATATAGGAGGCAGAATAAGTCAAGAGTTAAGATTGGCATGTCAGAAAATGATACATTCGTTTTAGAGGATTTCAAAATTCAGGTAGACTGGGAAAATCTAGCTGGTGGGGGACTGCAAGAAAGTGCGTTTATATAATGTCTCTGGGATACATTCTTCAAGCAGCTCGTGATGGACCCCACCAGGGGTAAGACAATTCTGAATTTGGTGTTGTGTAACAATTTGGATTTGATAAGGGACCTTGACATAGGGGAGCTATTAGGTAATAGTGACCAGAATATGGTTAGTTTTAATTTGCAATTTGAAAGGGAGAAGAAATAAGTATCAGTATTAGAGTTGAATAAAGAGGATTATGCAGCCTTGAGGGAGGAGCTCACCAAAATACAATGGAAGGCTGGGAGAACTGTGGAATAAATAAGGCAGGAATTTCTGGGCATTTTTTAAGGTGGTACAGGACCAGTTCATTCCATAGACGAAGAAAGGTTCTCAGATGAGCAAAGGGCAACCGTGGCTGACAAAGGAAGTCAAGAACAGTATCAAGACCAAGGAGAGGAAGTAAAAATAGCAAAGAGGAGTGGGAAGCTAGAGGATTGGGAAATCTTCAAAGAGCAACAGAAGATAACTAAGAAAGCTATACAGGAGGAAAAAAATGAGGAATTGAGTAAACTAGCAAGTAATATTAAAGGGGATAATAAAAGCTTATTTAGCTACGTAAAGAGAAAAAAAAATTGTTAGGACCAAGAGTGGGCCCTTAAAAACAGAAACGGGTGAAATTATTATGGGAAGCAAGGAAATGGCTGAAGAGTTTTACAGAAACATTGGATTTGTCTTCACCAGGGAAGATACAGGTAGCGGTCAGATAGGGGGTAGAGGTCCTGTGGTATCGAAAGAATTGATAGAAATTCCAACAACAGTAATGATGGAAATCCAGATTCTGAAGCATGTGGTTTTGAGTAGATTGAATGGACTGAAGGCTGATAAGTCCCTGGGCAAATTATGCTTGATTAATCTTCTGAAATTTTTTTGAGGATGTGACAAGGAGGGTGGACATGGGTGAGCCAATGGATGTGGTGTACTTGGACTTTCAGAAGGCTTTTGATAAGGTCCCACATAGGAGATTAGTAGGCAAAATCAGAGAGCATGGTATTGGGGGTAGGGTGTTGACTTGGATAGAAAATTGGTTGACAAACAGGAAACAAAGAGTGGGGTTAACAGGTCACATTTGGGATGGCAGGATGTGACAAGTGGAGTCCCACAAGGGTCGATGCTGGGTCCTTAGTTGTTTAATGATTTAGATAAGGGAATTATAAATAGCATCAGCAAATTTGTAGATGACAAAACTGGGTAGTAGTATGAAGTGTGGAGAGGATATTAGGAGAATGCAGGAGGGTTTGGACAGGTTAGGTGAGTGGGCAGATGCTTGGAAGATGCCGTTTAATGTAGATAAATGTGAAGTTATCCACTTTGGTGGCAGGAATAGGAAGGCGGATTATTTTTTTTTAATGGAGTCAAGTTAGGGAGTGGGGAAGTGCAACGTGATCTAGTTGTACTTGTACATCAGTCACTAAAAGCTAACATGCAGGTTCAGCAAACTGAGAAAAAGGCAAATGGCATGTTAACCTTCATAAAAAGGGGAATAAAGTAAAGGAGTAAAGATGTCCTTCTGCAATTTTACAGGGGCCTGGTGAGACCACACCTGGAGTATTGTGTCCACTTCTGGTCTCCTAATTTGAGGAAGGACATTCTCACTATTGAGGGTGTGTAGCATAGATTCACAAGGTTAGTTCCCAGAATGGCAGGATTGACTTATGCCGAAAGGTTGGATCAACTGGGGTTGCATACATTGGAATTTAGAAGGATGAGGGGAGATATAATTGATGTATATATTATTAAGGAATTGGACACAATATAAACTGATTACATGTTCCTGATGTTGGGGAGACTCGGACTAAAGGCCATAGTTTAAGAATACAGAAAAGGTCGTTTAGGATAGAGATGAGAATTTTTTTTAACCCAGAGAGTTGTTGGTCTATGGAATGCTTTGCCACAAAGGGTGGTAGAGGTGGGTTCTCTAGGTAAGTTCAAGAGGGGAGTTAGATAAGGATCTTGTGGACAGGGGAATTAAAGGTTATGGGGAGAAGGCAGGGACATGGTACTGATAGTGGAAGATCAGCCATGATCTAAATGAATGATGGCACTGGCTCGATGGGTTGAATGGCCTACTCCAGCACCTATTGCCTATAGAAAGCAGGGCCATATGGAAACACCCACACATATTTGTTTTTTATTCTGAATGCGTATTTCTTAAAATTGTCCCTCTTTATCAGATATTGCGCAACTTGTTCTGTTTTAATGGTACTGGAAAAATATTGCTACTTAAATTAAAAAACTTGCATTTAATAGCACCTTTTGTTTGAAAACTTTATTTAAAAGAATTTAGACAACTTACAATCAAACATAACAGGAAAAAAAAAACAATTTTTTTGTATATAAAAAACCCCGCCCACCCTCCCACCCCTTCAGGCAGCGCCCTTAAGGGAGCCAAATATAAAGATAATAGTGATTATAAAGAATATTTCAAAGTATTTCAAAGTTCATGTACTCCAAATAAGACCATATTTTAACAAAAAATGAATAATTATCATGCAGATTATATGTAATTTTTTTCCATAATAATACAATTTCTCAACTCAATATGCCAATATGTTATATTAACCTCCACATTATCCTTCCACGTACTAGCTACACATTTTCGTGCTACAGATAACACTAGACATACAAATGCAATTTGAAATTTATCAACCCTAGTCCTTTCAAAGAAACCATACATCCCAACAAAAAGATTGATGGGTCTAACGGTAATTTAATCTTAAATAATTTTTCCAAAACCAACTAAGTCCTTCCCAAAATGGTTCTACTTTAAAACAAGACCAAACAGAATGTAAAAAAGTTCCAGTACATAGTCCACATCTAAAACAAGAATCCGAATTACTAAATCCATATTTTTTCAATTTCTCTGGAGTCAAATCTAACTGATGTAAAAAATTATAATTAACCATTCCATAACATACATCCGTCACTTTAGTTACACTATCAGAACACATAACCTCCTAATTATCTTCTGGAAAAATTAGGTTAAATCACTTTCCCATTTAAGCCTAGATTTTTCCAATTCTGGTTTATTCATACTATCCTGTAATAATTGGTACATATCTGAAACATAATCTTTCTTAGGTACAGAAGAAATCAAAGACTCAAATTTCATCAACATGGGTAAATTCATCTCTTCACCATAATTATCTTTTATCAAAGCTGAGTTGATAGTATACAAACAGAGAATTTACAGATGCATCAAATTTCTCCCTCAATTGAATAAAAGAAACTGGCCTTCTTCAAAACAGTCCTAAATTATCTTTATGCCCTGAGAATTCCATCTCTTTAAATGATTATTAAACATTGAAAAAGGAATAAGCTGGTTATGATCTAATGGGGTTTGAATTGGTCCTTTGGTCCTAAAACCCTGTTTCTTTTAGCCCATATTTAAACAGTTACTAGCACCTTGATGAAATTATTCATTTTGCATCACCCTTGCAATGAACATCATTGCTAAAAATGGATATTAAAGCAACTGGTTAATTAATATAGTGCTTTACCTCCAAGACACAGCATTCTGCACTTGAACTTTATTGCTTCTCCTATTATTGATGGTTGTCTCCAAATAGCTCTTGGCATTTTGTATTTTTGAACAGCAGAAGAGAGGACGGGTGGTTGTTGAAATTTTTTTGTTGATGAATTAACAAAAAAATGCTTCTGCTTATTTCTTTCCATCAAATACACAACTGTAAGGCAGCATTTAAGATTAGACGAGGAGTCTGCCCCCATTACCACGCTGCCAGAGGCAAAAAGGTGTAATGAAACACCAAAGTAGGCACCATCATCAAAAGCAATTTTGCTCCCAATTCTAACTTTGTACATTGCTACATTCTATAGAGCAGAGAGAAAAATAAAAGTTGTGATTCACTGCAGGAATGCAAACAATCAGCATCCATATTGTCATTGGGATGAGACAAGCGCCACAATGAAGGAGTTAGATCCCATCCTTGGTGAGCCTTTCCATGCTACCACTTGCTCTCTCACCTGCCAATTAATGGACTGTAATACAGTGCTCAAACAAAGGAGTTTTTGGAACACTGCCAGTACCCCGCAGAGAATAATAGTTAGCTGGAGTTACTTGCATAACCTGTCTCAGAGAATTTCCTCCTGCATTTATACTATTTTTATGAGGTTTAGAATATAAATGAGCAGATTCATTAAATTCAGCTTGCAAAGGTGGAGAGGGCTTAAACTATGTTGTCAGGGGGATGGGAACCAGAGTTTTTGGTCAGAGGATGGAAAGGTGGACGCAATGTACAATGAGACTATGAGGAAGAACATGTAATGTCTTCCTGTCCTGCTATTTCTACTGCTAGAAGGGGAAAATCATCATCATCTCTGCCTATTTAAAAAAAAATAGTATCATTACAGTGCATCATCAACAAATCAATTACTTCAGGATCCCAGCCAAATGCTTTCTCCTCTATGTCATGGTCATATTAAGACCAGATTTCTCTCAATCCCCACTATCATCCTTGCTATTGGTGTCATGAGAAAAGCAGATCTGTGGTCAGTACTGTTGTGGTCTCAATTCTATAACCATTGCTTTTGGGATAGGCATGGATTGCAATATCTTGTCCAGATCTAGCTAGCACAAGTGTCCAGCAAAAGTCTGGATGATGTAATCTGCTTTGCAAGATCAAGTTGCTGCTTCTGTGTTCCTGGATACCAAAACATTCCATTAATGTTTTCAGCCAGGGCTAAAGGACCATCCTGAAAGAACAGCATCTGTGGAGCTTGGGATGACAGAGGACCCTGTAAATACTAGCCTTCTTGCTCTTGCTGTCAAGTCAGCCAAGAATTCCTTGCTACTTTAGTTGAGAGATTAAGGAATCCAAAGCCAGAGATGATGAGCTCAGATGTGTTCAAAATAATGCTTAACAAATATCTACAACCTCCACAGTTAAAGATCAGTAGCTTTTTACCATTCATTCTACACCTATAAGGAAAGTACTTTATGTGGACCTTAGAAGAGGAAAGGGCACAATGAGAGGATCTATGGAAGTGCACAAAGCTGAATAAATGAAGTTAAACTGGCAAGTCTACAGACATTGTGACTAATGCATACACAAAAGTGCTGAGAAACTCAGCAGGACATACTGCATCTATAGGAAGCTAAGGGTGACATTTTTAAACAAGTGATTCAAGTTATTGTATGAGATAGCCATCATCTGATTTTGTTTTTGAACCGTCAGTATGATTGTAACTGGTAGAAGCTGAAGCTGGTAACAGCACATGAATATTTTGATAGCGTGTAGCTCAGGGAGAAAAACTCTACATTGTGATTTCTCTTCCTTTTTGTTTCAACACACTACGTGACACTTGGTCTTCTTCCTCATTTGGAGTCATGATTTACATAATTGTCAGATACTTGTATCAACATCACAGATGCTGTCTCTGGTTACAGAATAGTTGTACATTCAAATTAAATCCAATTTAAATTATGTAAACATACAATTAATGAGATGTGTGACTGGAATCAATTCCTCCTTTGGACTAATGGAAAGATTGCAATCTATTAACCTGTGTATCTGTTTTTCTCTGGCAAGGGAGAAGAGAATCACCTTACTTTGCATGGTAAACCTCATTGTCATGCAACCTTCACACTCAAATTTCAAGATGTTATCTATATATTTATTACTGACTAGAAAAGCACCAGATATACAAATATTTAGATCCACAATGTTGACCGTCTGTTTTGAGATTTTTAAATTTCAGTACAAACTTCTAATAGAATAGAACTTCAGTTCCAGCCAAACCACTCTAAACTATTCAAACTGTAATTCAAATATGGAAAGGTTGCAAAGATCATCTAGAGGAAATAAATATCCAACTAACATGCAATTAGTTTATAAATTATTTAAATTGTTCTAGTTTTTCTCCATTTTACATTGTGATAGCTGTGAGGTCAAGAACATTCAGCATTGTCTTTAATGAAGGGCTCAAGCCTGAATCGTCAGTTATGTATTTTTACCTTTGCTATATTAAGGACACTGTTTGACTTCTAATTTCTCCAGCATTGTTTTTTTTTATTTTTATTTCAGTGTTTTCTACAGTTCAAAAATGTCAGTATTAGCATATTTCTATTACTAGCATTTTAACCCACTTCATGGGTGCTGTCAATTAGGAATGTTTGCATAAACCCTTTAAGATAGCTCACTTTTCACTAGTACTGTCAAGGCACATGTTAGAATCCATTTTCTAGCATTGGGGGATATTTCACAATTATGCCTCTTAAGATGCTAATTGAACACTCACTCTATTGCACAACATTGTGAATTTGCTAACTACATTGGAATTACATAATATAAAAGTTACAGAATAAAAGTAAGTTGACTTACTTTTTCATATTTGTTGCAAGTTTTACATTCTTCAGTATTTTAATACTAATAAGTTTATTTTTATTTCACAATTGGAAATGTTGGTATCATAAGTAAATGATTAAATATTTGACACATAATTGCACATCAAAAATAATCCTTTTGGATTTCATTGTTGCTAATATCTAGAAATCAAACTAGATATTAAAGTCATTAAAAAGCTATTCAAATTGACAAAATGATTTGGGGGCATTTCATTCAAGATCTTATGTAAAAGCAATGATATCCACCTGTGTAACATTTACTGACACATCACTTCTGGAAGAGCAAAACTTAAACCATCAATTTGACAGAGTATTTTTTTTGGGAGATAAATTGGGAAAGGTTTGTTAGAGTAGGTCACATACAAACACTTAAAACGGATCTTATTTGAAATTCTGGAGCTCTGCTAATGCTAGACATATCGGCCTCACAGCCTTTGCAAGAGCTTTGGAGAGTGCCCAAGAGACTTCACTAATGCATTGTTGTTTACAAAAAGGTAACAGATAACAGAGCTTGTCGGAGCTGCCTTCTGTCTGGAAGGGAACTTGCTGTTCTAAGAGGGTCAGGTGGTTTTTCAAGCAGAGAGAGTAAAACAGGGTGAGTGAGAGAGAGAGATCACTTCTACAGTGTTACAGTCAGCAAAAGCAACTGGGACTGGAACAGGACAAGCTGACAAGCTTGTGGAAAACCCAATTTGGAAGATGGGTTCTTATTTCAGCCTGGTCAAAGCCCTTGTGGTTCATGCAAGAGGAGAGGACTGGCTATCTAATGTTTCACTTGGAATAACAGAAACAAAAAGGCACTCTGTGGTGACCTGAAAGAAAAAGGTTAATCAACTGGAGAACCCTGAGGGGGCAAGTTTAGCCAGCAAGACACTGGAGTGGCTGATTAAAAAGGAATCAGTTGTGGATCTCCTGGAACAACTAATCTCTCTGTGAAAACCGACAAGAACTTTCCTGAGTGGTAACCATTTACCTTTCAAGCACCAAACCCTGGTGAACTTTATAAATGTTAAATTCTGTGCACAGTATAAGAATTGCCTGCAACCAGTGAACTTGGAGGAATGAGAAGTGAGATTGGACTGTGAATTTACACAGATTACATACACATGCGCTTAGAATTAGAAGGGAGTTAAGTTAGGTTAGTTAAGTCAATAGTTAAAGCATGATTCTGTTTTCATGTTTAAAGATAATTAAAAGCAACTTTTGTTTAAGTAACCATTTGTCTTGGTGAATATCTATTGCTGCTGGGTTTATGGGTCCTCTGGGCTCGTAACACAATATTCTAGAAAAAAAAATCAGTGGAGTATAAAATTAAATGGCTAATGGTTATGACTAGCACCTAGAGATTCACATCCAATTGAAAAAGCTGACATCACTTCAATAAAGAATAAAGTTTGGTTTCCACAGACATTCATTACACCTCCTTTGAAAATTGTTTGCCAAGCCCATCCAGTCTTCAGACAGGAAACATTTCAGATCTCAATGGCTAATAGCAATCCAAATATGTTAAATTGCTGAAATAAAGATAGAATACTATTTGTGCTTTGTGTTTGTTAGATTCAGATATGAATATATGAACATGGAAGTTATTCTCAGATCAGTCTACTCATATTAGTGCTGACACTTCCTGCAAAAAAACTGATTCAATGCCTATGCACAATTCAGCCTGTTAAGGTAGTCATTCTTCTTCTCCAATTCCAAGGGATATATAACAAACATTGGTAAAACAACTTGAGCTGCAAATTATTTATAATCCTAAATGAATGACAGAGCAGGAATGAGGAGCTGATTGTCCTAGTCTTCCGGAAGTTCCTCATCTCCTGATCAATAAATGCAGACTCTGGCTTTAAATGTATTCACACATCATTGATCAACGAGAGACTGAAGCCCTAACTATCCTTTACAAAATTAATACGCTTTTTAAAAAAAATCCCAGTGAGCCATTCCAAGGTGGAGCCATATAAAGATATTCAAAATCGCACTTGATTCAAGCTGTATTTAAAACTTATTTTTCAACACAAGTGTTTTGAGCTGCCTGTGTATTCAAGAACTTGTTATGGACTTCATTACAGGATTTATTCAGAAACAGAATATTTTAGCTGTAACTTACGAAGGAAATTAAATTTGAAAATAATTATCAAATGTTTCTAAACACATACCTTGTTTATATTTACTTCTGCTCATTCTATTACATTCGCTTATAGAGAGGAGCCGAATCAAAACATCCAAAAGTGGAAGGTCTCTACATGCCTTAACATTTACCAATTTGAGTGATCTTTATAGTTTATTTCACTTTTTTGTCTTTACATGTGTGTTCTTAATTTTAGACAACCACAATAAAATGCATCTACATCACTATGTAAAGGTTATTTAGCATGGAACCTTTGTCAATAGTAAAAGAAACAATGCAGTTCGTGTCAAAATCTATTGAAAAACTGAAGCTTTTAAGAACAAGTTCTTGTTTTATCAATTTTGAAGAGATTTCTTACCCTTTTTTTTTTACAGTTCCATTCTTTGCTCTGCTAACTCCGATTACTTGCAAAATAAAACTAGTCAGGTGTTCAGTCTGTGGTAAGACTCTGCACTTCTGTGGTTTAAAACCTTTGACCTGTGTAAAGTTCCATACAACTACATTTAGTTTTAAATTATGTTGAGTCAATCCAAATGTAATCTTGAACTCTGAACTGTCTATAATGTTGAACAGTTGGGTTTGGTGGACACTGTTGTCGATTTCCCATGATTCACTGTGGTTATTTATAATCCCCAAAGGCTTCTTCTGTCACTGAATGTTCCACCCATGACTCAACACTGCCAAATAAGTCAATGCATAGCAATTTTCTTAAGAGGCATCAACATTTTTACTAAAATAAGCAGCACCGTCACATCATTAAAAATCTCAAAACTCAAAAATGAACCATGTCTTTCTCAGTTCAAAAATACTGCAGTTATTTATTGATTTGTTTCGCTGAAGCAGGAAGTCAGAAGAGACTGGAGGTCTTCATCATTTACCACAGGTGCAATAGAAGGTTTACTTCATTGGGTGTGTTTCAAATCAGCCAGTGTAGCAGCTGCAAGCAGCTTGTCGTTGGTGCACATTTCCGACGTTTTTATGTGCTTTTCTATTTTTTGTTAAAATAGATGTAAACCACATCTTTCACCATAGAATTCGGTTTCAATATTTTTATTACATTTTACAATAATAAAAGTAGAAGCCATATTTATCTAAATATAGAGGTAATATGAAAAAAGGAAATATACAAAAGAAATACTTGTATAAGAAAATCTGTTACATGCAAACTAGATATATCAAAGAAAAAATAATCAATTAATTATTTAATCAGTTATAACATATGGCCTATTGACAAAGAAAAAAATAAATTGATACAATACTACAAATTCTATCCCCTTCCCTTCTGAAGTTATTCTGATCCCCCCCCACCCCCAAAGTTAGACATGCTATCATGCTATCATGTCATATAACCATTGAGTCTGAGTAGGAGGGACAGCATCTTTCCATCTCATCAATATTGATCGTCCAGCAATAAGGGAAGCGAAAGAAACTATATGGGATTCATAATAGAGTTCAGCGATCAACATTCAGTCTATAAACATGAAAATTCAAATACATAATTTGGGTGCAGCACATTTCCAACATAATCTAAAATCAGGGACCCTACCTCTGAACCACAGCAGACAAATATATTTATTTTAATCTAGGTTACAATATGACATGCACATTCTAATCCTACCATGACAGCTGAAGAATTAAATTTAGTTAATTAAAAATGCCTACAATTGAATTTAAAAAGTTTACTCTGATCATGGAAATCAGAAAATATTTTTTCTAAAAAAACATCAGTTTTCACTAATATTCTTCAGGGAAGTAAATATGTCAGCATTACCTGTTCTATAATTCACACCAGACCCACAGCATGAACAAGGAGACACAGGGGACTACTGATGCTGGAATGTGATGCCAAACACCACCTGCTGGAGGTACTCAACAAGTCAACCAGCATCAATATGAAAAAAAGAATGGTTGACATTTTGATCCAAAACATTTCATGATATTCTATTTTCATCTTATTAGAGGATCAAACAACCCATAACTGAGTGTGGAAAAATTGAGACAATATTCTGGATCACATCTCCAACAAACAGGTTTATTCACTTATTCCTCATAGACTTGCTAAATTACCCATTAACAAATTCCACAGATTTACTACCCTCTAAAGAAATTATTAAGCATCACTGTTCTGCCCTCTTTTCCTGGACTCTCCCACCATGGAAAACAACCTTTCCACATCTACTCTCTCCATGCCTTTCAACATTCAAAATATTTCAATGAGATCCCTCCCCATTCTCCTAAATTCCAATGAGTACAGGCCAAGAGTTTTCAAATGCTCCTCATACGATAACTATTTAATTCCCAGAATCATCTTTGTGAACCTCCTCTGAATAAGGGAAGTGAAAGAAACTACACTCCAAGCACATCCATTCTTAAATGAGGAGCCCAAAACTGCTCACAATACTTCAAGTGAGGTCTCACCAGAAGCTTAACATCACATCCCTACTCTTGTATTCTATTCCTCGTGAAATGAATGCCAGCATTGCATTTGCCTCCTTCACCTGCTGACTCAACCTGCAAGTTTACTTTTAGCCTATTCTGCTGAGAAATCCCAGGTCTGTTTGCATCAGGACATTTTCAATTTTCTCCCCATTTAGAAAATAATCTGCCCGTTTATTTTTTTCTATCAAAGTGCATGACCATACACTTTCATGATATTGTATTTCCATGACATTATATTTTCCACTTCTCTGTCCATTCTCCTAATTAAAGTCCTTCCGCAGCCTCCCAGTTTCCTCAACACTACCTGTTCCTCCACCTACTTTCATATCATGCACAAACTTGGCCACAAAGCCATTCACTCCAATAATCTAATTTTTTTTTTCTTTCCACTCATGTACCTTAAGTAATAGATGCTGCGATTAGTAAGGGATTATTTAAGGTGGTATGTGAGTGGAAAGATAAAATTTGAAAACCTCTCTTTTTAAATCATACCCAATTGACTTGTTATGTGCTCGGTTTCATAACTCCAAAGGAAATGGGCCAATGACAATTTTTCTCAAGCAAAATATTTCAGTAACAATTGGGTGTAGAACAGTGGTTCTCAACCTTTCCACTCACATACCATCTTAAGCAATCCCTTACCAATCACAGAGCACTTAGGGCACAGGGAATACTTAAGTGGAATGCAAATTTAAAAAAAAATGTTTCCCACCCCTGCCCTAAGGCATAGGGATTACTTAATGTGGTATGTGAATGGAACTAAAAAGTTTGATAACACTGATCCACAATGTACAACATAAAAAGTGCTGCCCCCCTCCCCCCCCCCCCCCCCCCCATATCAACCCCTATGGAACACTACTGGTAGCTGGCAGCCAATGAGAATATGATCCCCGTGTTCACTCTGCTTCCTGCCAATCAGCCAATTATGTACCCAGGCTAGTATGTTTTCTGTTAGACCATGGGCTCTTGTTCAGTAGCCTCATGTGCAACACCTTGTCGAAGGCCTTCTGAAAATTCGAATACACAACAGCTACTGTATCTCCTTTACCTAACCTGCCTGTGGCTTCTTCAAAGAATTCCAATAGGTTTGTCAAGCAAGATTTTCCCTGAAGTAAACCATGTTGGATTTGACCCATTTTGTCATGTGCCTTCAAGTACTCTGTAATCTCATATTCAACAATTCACTCCAACATCTTCCCAACCACTGACATCAGGCTAACTAATCTATAATTTCCTTTCTGCTGTCTTCCTCCCTTCTTGAATAGTAGGGTAGCATTTGGAATTTACTATTCCTCTGGGTCCAAAATCTTATAATTCATGAAAGATCATTATCCTCAACAATCTCTACCACTACTACTTCAAGAACCCGAGGGTGCAGTCCATCTGGTTCAGAAGACTTATCCATCCGGAGACCATTCATCTTTCTGAGCACCTTCTACCTTGAAATAGTAACTGCACTCAGTTCCCTGATACCCTTTGACATTTGGCACACTATTAATGTCTTCCTCAGTGAAGCTTGACGCAAATACTCAATGAGCTCTTTTGTCATCTTCTTGACTCCCATTATTGTTTCTCTGGTATCATTTTCTAGCGGCCCCATATACTGTATACTCTCACCTCTTTTTATATACGAAGTTTTTTCTCTATCCTCTGATATGTTTGCAAGCCTATTTTCATACTTTTCCTTAAGTTTTTTTGTTACCTTCCACGAGATTTTAAAATTCCCAATCCTCCATTTTCCCACTAATTTTTGTTTCCTTTTGCTTTTACATGGGCTTTGACTTCTGTTGTCAGCCAGTTATGACATTTTTCCATTTGAATTTTTCTGCTTTTTTGGTATGTATTTATCCTGCACCCTTCTCAATTTTTACTTGTATTTTATTCAGTCTAACCCTCAGACATGAAGGACATCCCAGTCAATACTGGGGATATTAAAGTTTTCCATTATATCATCCCTGTTGATTTTATTATCTTTCCAGAATCTACTCATCTCTTGTTCTCTCTCTGTCAAGGACCATTGGAAGGCCTATAGTATAACCCTATCATTTTCATTTTTTACCTCTACCCAGTGTCTCAGAAGAGCTTTCCATTACATCCTCTCTGACTGCAGCTGTAATACTCTACCTAATTAGTAATGCAATTGCTCCAACTCTTTTACCTCCCTTCCTATCGTGTCTAAAACAACAAAACCCAGGAACATCAAGTTGCCAGTCCTGTCCCTTATGTAACCAAGTCTCTAATGGTCACAGCATCATAATTCCAAGCACTAATCTAGGTTCTAAATTCATCCATCTTACCTACAATGTTCTTTGCATTGAAACAAACATACTTCAGCCTATCAGTCTCAATACCTGTATTCATTTGCCCATTCCTTCCTTTCAGATTTGCTTGCTGCAACCTCTGCTGTCCTCTCAACTCCTCTTACTTCCCACCTGTATTCAGTCATCTTAACAGTAAATGATAAAGTAATTAGGAAATGCCAACTGCAAACTAGCTTTTTTGTGAACCATTTACTCGAATAACCAGGGCTCAGTTTAATTCATCTGCCATCTCCTCATTTTCTTATTAATTGTTCATCTTTTGGTTTAAATATTTCTAGAAATGGTTACTAACTATTCTTACAATCCTCATTATTTTATCTTGCATCCTGACTTTTCCTTCATTATTAACCATTTAGCTATTCAATGCTTTTTAAAAATATTCTATCTATTTTCTGACCTGCCACCCATGTGTGCCCAATTACATATTTTTTAAAAATTCAAGATACCTTTATTGTCATGTAATAAAACAGGTGTAATATTATATGAAATTTGCTTTAGTCTGCCACAAGTCAGACAGATTTGCCATCACCAGAAATTACCAGGTACCTCTTAGAGTCAAGAGAAAGTAAAAGAGACTTCCAGAGTCAACGAGCGTCAATGGATTCACCTCCAGCATTCCTGCAGTTTCCACAGCCACGGTCCAAAACATCGGTAACCCGAGCTCCAGATTCGTACCTTCAACACAATCAGGGAGCCTTCAGCGCCCTCAGCATCCTCTCACATATCGGTTCCGATATCTAGTGCCCCTTCAACCAGTCTCCAGCAGGCCAGAGCCTGTGTGGGATCCTGACCTTGAAACGCCAACACACTGCCACCTGTGTGTTCTTCAGCTGCAAAGCCCCTTACTGGTCCGGCACCACAGGTACCATCCAATGGATTGTCTCCTCTGCTTCTACTTCTCAAATGGGGGGGGGGGGGGGGTGGTGGGGGGGGGTGGGGGGGTAAAAAAAAAAAAGTGTGGGGGGTGGGTGGACTCCATGCTTTCTGATGCCCTGTGCCAGTCTTCTGCTTCCCCAGAGTCTGCAAGCACTCAAGGCTGCAATTGAACATGGGCACCACCATCTTAGGCCCAGACCCCACAATTGCAGAATTTTAAAATAAACCTCTGTTGGCTCCTTTAACAGGCCTTTTAAAGCTTGTATGGAGCTGTCGGTGGTTGGAATGGGCAGTAAAACCCTGTGGAGAAATCCTGTGTCTCCTTTCCTAAATCTCAGCAGGTTAACATCAGCTGCAGCACTACCATTGCAGCAGCTCCAGCATCATTTTTTTTGTAACCACAAATAATGGTTTCCTCTCTTCCATATAACATAGAAATCTACCACCCTGTACAGGCCCTCAGCCATGTGCCGACTTAATAATCTACTCTAAAAACTTCCCTATGAGATAATCTATTTTTCCTCAATTCCACTATTTAGTAGCCTCTTAAAAGATCCTATTGCACCTGCCTCCACCACCATAGCCAGCAGAACATCTTTCCGGATAAAAAACCTGCACTCCTAGGTCTCTCACTTCCACCACACTCTACCATTTAGATGCTAGTGCAACATCTTACACTGGCAGAGATAAATCGGAAATGCCATTCCTTGGCCCACTTCCCAAATGATATAAATCCTGTTGTAAATTTACATTCCTTCCTCAGTCTACAAGGAAACCACTTTTGGGGTAATCTGCAAATTTAGCAGTCACATTTATAACTTTGTTGGCTATAACGATTTGGATGACAAACAAGTGTGGGGCGGCATGGTTGGCATATGTGAGTGGAAAGAAAAAGGTTGAGAACCACTAGTGTAGAGGTTAGTGCAATGCTTTTACAGCATCAGCGATTGTGATTTGAGTCCCAAGCTGTCTGTAAGGAGTTTGTATGTTCTTCCAGTGTCTGTGTTGGTTTCCCCCAGGGGCCTGTTTCCCCCCACCATTCAAAACATACCGAGATGGGGCAAAATGGCCTGCTACCAAGCTGTATGTCTAAATTTAAAATTTAAGTCAACAGAATAATCAGAAAATAAGAGTCAACTAAAATTGCTGAATTCAATATTCAGTCCAGATAGTTACAATATGCCAAGATGAAAAAGGAGTTGCTATTCCTCAAGTATATGCTGATCTTCATTATAAGAGTGCATAAATCTAAGGTACAAATGAAGTGGAATGGAGAATGAAAGTAACAGGAAGTTGGAGCTCAGCATCATCTAGGCTTTCTGAAATTCAGGTGTGTTCTGAAGCAGTGTTTGATTTATTCAACATCAAGGAAACCTCATCATGAGTACCTAATGCAGTACAGGGAAACCCTGCTTATGTCCTAGTTCCAAATCAAACAGATTACCTCGGATTCAACAAAATATTTCCATGTCATCAATTCACTGGACCAGGAGGCCACCGCACGAGTCGATGACCTCATCCAGTTGCTGCCAGAGGAAGGTAAATATATGGCTCTAAAGACCCTCCTCATAAACACTTACGGACTTTTAAAACACGAAAGGGCCACCAGCTTCCTCCACCTGGACAGCCGAGGGGACAAGATGCTCACCCTGGCAGAGGGACACAAGCCCAGCCTCGGGTTCGAGCAAGCATTCCTCGACCAAATGTCTGGCACCACATTGCCACCACAGGCCCGCTTGTAGACTCGAGCCTGACACCTGGCTCCTGACAAGCTCATCCTCGCCAAGGAAGAGTTTAAGCACATGGAGGAACTCTATCGTCCACCAGTCTGACAGTCCATGGGCCTCTCCCCTCCACTTCCTGCCAAACTCCAACAGCAGCTGGAGACCCTGCAGAGACTACAAGTGCCTCAATGACGCCCGGCCGCTACCCAATCCCTCACATTCAGGATTTCGCTGCAAACCTCCATGGGGTGCGCATCTTCTCCAAAGTCAACCTGATCTGGGGATACCACCAGATCCCCATTCAACCAGATTTCCAGAAGACCACTATCGTCATCCCCTTCGACTGAGTTTCTCTGCGTGCCATTCGGCCTAAAGAATGCAACCCAGACCTTCCAGCAACTCATGGATGCAGTTGGCAGAGACTTACAGTTCCTCTTCATTTACCTGGATGATACCCTAGAAGCGAGCAAGGCATGTAAGGAGCAGTGGCACTTATCCTATGTCTCGGAGTTCACCACCTCCACCAGCTTTTCGACCAGCAAGCTGAATACGGCCTCACCTTCAACCCAGCGAAGTGCCAGTTCGGCCTCGAAGAAATAGACTTCTTGGGCCACAAGATCACCAAGGACGGCGCCACTCCTTTACCCGATAAGGTGAAGGCTATCTGACAGTTCGCCAGGCCAATGACCCTGAAAGGAATGCAAGAATTTGTGGACATGGTGAACTTTTACAACAGGTTCATCCCCGCAGCTGCCAGCATCATGTATCCACTCTTAACATTAATGTTGGACTCCAAGAAAGACCTCAACTGGACTGAGGAAGCACAGGCTGCATTCCAGGAAACCAAAGAGGCTATGGTTGCCGCAACTATTCTTGTCCACCCATGCATGAACATGACCACAGCCCTCACCATTCACACATCCGACACAGCGGTGGACGGTGTCCTGGAACAGTTCATGGACAACTCTTGGAGCCCCCATGCCCTTTTCGGCCATCACCTACGAGCGCCTGAACTGAAGTACAGTGTGTTCGACAGAGAGCTGCTGGCCCTCTACCTCGCTGTCTGCCATTTCTCCTACTTCTAGGAAAGGCAGCTTTTCACAGTCTACACGGACCACAAGTCGCTGACATTTGCTTTCTGCAAGTCCTCTGACCCATGGCCTGCCCAGCAGCAGTGGCACTTATCCTATGTTTCGGAGTTCACCACCTCCATCCGCCACCTCTCTGGCGAAGAGAACAGCCATTGAAGCACTGTCCAGGCCAGGTGTTCACACCCTGTTGCAAGGCATCAGCTACTACATAGTGGCACAAGCCCAGCAAGATGACACCGAGACCCACAGCTTCAAGACAGCGATCACAAGTCTGCAGCTCCAGGACTTCCCACTGGACACTAATGGCATGACTTTGCTCTGCAATGTTTCCACCGGTCAACCCTATCCAATGGCGACGAATAGTTTTTGACACGCTGCATGGCCTTTTTCATCCCTCCATCTGAATGACAGTGCACATGATATCCTCCTGGTTCTTCTGGCATGGGCTACACAAGTAGGTTAGTGAATGTGTAAAACCTGCATGCACTGCCAAACTGCGAAGGTCCACTGGCACACCAAGCCCCGCCTTCAACAGTTTGATGCGTTGACTTGCAGGTTCCAGCATGTCCATCTTGACATAGTAGGACCCTTGCCAGTCTCCCAAGGGTCACGCTACCTAATCACGATGGTGGACAGATTTACCAGTTGGCCAGAGGCCATCCAAATCCCAGACACCACACTGACACTTGTGCCCAGGCCTTGCTCTCTGCCTGGGTCTCCCGATTTGGAGTCCGAGTGCACATAAAAACCAACCAGGGCCCAATTCACTTACACCCTTTAGAATGAACTCTCCAAACTCCTGGGCACGCAGCTATACCACACCACTGCCTACCATCCCCAGACCAATGAATTAGTCAAGTATTTTCACTGCCACCTTAAGTCAGCACTGATGGCAAGGCGAGAGAGGCCAAATTGGGTGGACAAACTGCCATGGGTCCTCATCTGAATCTGCACAGCACCAAAAGATGACCAGCGAGCCTCCTCAACTGAATTGGTCTACAGTGAACCCCTAGCAGTTCTGGACACATCCTGCCTTCATCACCAGTGCAGAACAACAGCACCGCAATTGTACAGGAAAGATAGAAACTGGGATCACTCAAACCACCACTGCCATCATGACACTGTGATCCGCCCCCCTCAGCTTTCCCAACTGACCTAGATATCTGCGACTATGTGTTCGTGCACAGAGGCGCACACAGGCCATCCCTCCAGCGTCCCTACAAGGGACCCTAAAAAGTACTTCACAGGAATGCCTCCACTTTCATGCTTGACAATGGGGACAAAAAAAAGAACTTTTCACCCTGGACCGCTTCAAACCAGCACACTTGGACTTGTCACAGCCGGTGACAGCCTCACTGGCAAGACGCAGGGGTTGACCATAGAATCAGGAGACCTCACACGGTTGTATGGCAGCACATATTTGTAGCGGCGAACCAGAGGGCCTTCAAGGCAACAGCGTGAAACTAAGTAAACTAGTTGTGCTTAACGAGCTTACAGCTGGTTGTCTTTGTTCTTCACACTGCACTTGCGAGCACACACTACTACAGTATACCAAGTATGCCATGAATTTTTGCTTTACTCAACGGAACTTTTGAACCTGAGTATCAGAGATAAAAGAACAAGGGTTGCACAGGAACATATCAAGAGGTGGGATATGACTGTTAAGCGTGGACAGGGAGTTGTGCAGCAAATGCTGCCTGACATGCTGAGTATTTCCAGCATCCTCTTATTTTAGATTCATTAACAATAGCAATGTTCTATCTAGATCTCTCAGTTTCTAGATATGTATCATTGAAGCACAGTACATGGTTTAGAATAGGTTGACAGCACATGTACATAAACACAAGCGTATTAAACAAAGTTGGTGACCAGCAGCAAAATTAATTATGCTTTCACACTGACAATGTAGAGGGAATTCTGGTGTGTAGAATTAACTCCAGCTCTTGTTTTGAGATCTACTTTAAGATATTTATAAAAGCTTTATATTCCCCCATCATAAAGTGAAAATTGTTTCTTAAATTATTAAAATTCTTAAAGTTTCTGCCTCCTCCAAGTTCTTATGTTAATGTGAAGACATCTTCTATCCTAAAATTACCTTTAATGTCTGCTTTGACTGGTCAGAGTTTAACTTAAAAAAAAACTTTATTTAATATAAACCCATTTAGCAAACATCACAATATTTCAAACTTAATCCAAATACATGTGGTATTTTATAAAAAAGTAAAGAAATACAAAAGAAAGAAAAACCTCCTATAAATCCCCCCCACCCCCCTAAACCACAACAGGAGTACTGCACTTTCTGATACTTTTATAGTGTTCTATAAATATTTATGTTTAAGAGGTTATGTTTGAGATTCATTTAAATTTTAATACAAACAATTTGTAAATATAGGTTCCATATTTCACAAAATGTATGATATTTATCTCTTAAATTAAGTAATTTTCTCAAGTGGAATACAACTCTTAATTTCTGCATGGCATCTATCCATTCCCAAATCAGTATCTAACTTCCAAGTTATTGCAATAAATTTTCTAGCTATTGCCAAGGCAATATGTACAAATTTTACTTGAAGCATATTCAGTTTTAATTTAGGTGTAATTCCTCCAACACCTCCCAGTAAAAATAACATTGGATCCTGTGGGAATCTTACTCCAGTTATTCGTTCTAATAAATTACCCAAATCAAGCCAAAAAGGTTTAATTGTGGAACATTGCCAACTCAAATGCAAAGTACCAATTTCTTGCCACATCTAAATCATAAATCTGAATAAATATAATTCATATTATGACATTTTTGTGTTGATGAATAAAACTAAATTGAACTAACCACTATCTCACATTTAATGTAATTTTCATTCTCTCTACATATCTGAATCGATCTATATTCTTTTTGCTTATTTAAATCTACCCCCCATTTTTGTCTTGATTTACGAACTCATTTTCGAGCCTTCTTTTATAATTATACATTCCTGAAATGAATTTCTTTACATCCTAGTACTTACTAATTCTACTTCTGTCTCCACTGGTAACACTAAATCTTGACCAAAAATTTCACAAGATCTCTTAATTTGTTAATAACATTTTGTATTTTCCAATCTTAAACTTTTCCTTCATTCTACTAAAAGTAATAAATCTTTCAAACAATCTTTAATTTTCTTAATACTGCAATTTTTCCAAATTTTAAAAAATATTATTTTCCATAGAAAATAGAATAAGTCTATTTTGAAATAAAGGTGTTCTTCCAGACAGTAAACTTCCTTCCTCCAATCCCTTTATCAATTTTATTCCAAAGTTCAATTAAATGTTTCAGCATGGGTGTTTCTCTGTTTGCTGTTAAAAATCTTGCATTCTATTTATATATAAAATCTGAATCTGTTTCTCCTATTTTATCAAGCTCTATAATTACCCATGCTGGAACAATATTTAATTTATACATTAAATTAATAAATATCAACTCAGCTGCTTTATAATAATTCATAAATTTGGGGAGCTGCAAGCCTCCTAAATCATATTGCCAGTTAAATTTATTATTCAAAAATCTATTTTCAATTTCATTTACTCTTTTCTATATGCTAACTTCACCTGCAAATTCTTTCCAGACAGAAGAATCAACTTTCTTGTTGTTTCTACATTTGACCCCTGAAAAAAATTCACATCATTATTCCTGCACTACCACAACCACCTAGATATCTCTCCAATTTCTAATTAATCACATCTAGATAAAGAAATCATGGTGTTTTTCCCCCCTGACACAAGTACCATATAATCTGACTTGGGAGCAAAACATCCTGAGCTTTATCCATCACTTTTCTTTAGGTCACAATTTTTTTTGGTAGTTCCTCAGCTTTTAGATGCCTGAAGAGCTGGGTTTTTTCCTCCTCTAGATCAAATCAATCTTGGAATTATTCATTTACTCCTGATAATTCTCAAGAATTAGTTTTGCTTTTCCACGCAGAGAAGGATTATCCTGGGGATTAGAACCATCCAATTAGGGTGAAATGTCCCCAGCTCTTGTTTGTTGGAAGTCATCAGCTTGTCTTTGAGGCACCATTTGAAAAGAACTTTGTTTTCAGGATCCTGGATATCTTCCTTATTAACTCCTTTGTGCAGCATTTCAGTTACTGCAATGGGACCAGGCTGATGAAAATAAAACAGATTAGGCAATTGTAAGTCCTGCTGTCATTGACTTGCCACAATCCACTTCTGCTGATTTATCCATATCCTCTCACTTTTTCAATAAAATAATTAAATGTAGACCCTTCTATCTACCCTGAGAGTTCTCATCTGTGATTCTCACTGGAGTTTACATCCCTTCTAATGCCAATTACAAGCAGGCACTTGCAGAGCTGCATGAGATGATCAGTGAACAAGAGACGGCCCAGCCTGATGCACTACAAATCCTAGTCAGCAACTTCAACCAGGCCTGTGTCAAGAAAATCCTGCCTAATTACCACCAGCATGTAACCTGCTGTACCAGAGGTTCCAGCACACTTGATCAGAATCAGAATTTATAATAATGAACAATCCATGAGATTCAGTGTTTGCAGGAGATTCATAGTTCAAATATTCATATTATAACCATCTTACAACATTACTATATACACTGCTACACCAAGATAAGGAAGGCCAACTGTTCTTTCCCAAGACAACACTTTGGCAAGTTGGATCACCTGGCTATGGTCCTTCTGCCTTCATACAGACAGAGCCTAAAAAGGGAGGCTCTGGAAGTCAGGACAGCTAGAGCATGGTCACAGGAAGCTGAAGAACAGTTACAGGACTTCCTTGAGTCAGCAGATTATGAGGTGTTCAAGGACTCTGCTGAGAATTTCAATGAGTACATCGAGGCTGTCACACACTTTACCAAAATAGCTGTGAATGAGCATCTCCACCAAATCATTCAGGGTTTTACCCAACCAGAAATCTTGGATAAATAATGAAATCTGCTGAGAGTCAGATCACAAGCATTTAAGTCCAGAGATCCAGATCAGTACACCAGGAATACGCATAACCTGCAGAAAGCTATCTCCTGGGCGAAGTGGAGATTCCAGATGAAAATGGAAACAATAGGGGACACCTGACAGCTGTGGCACAAGCCAAATGCCATAACCTGTTACAAAACCAAAACCGGTAAGGTATCAGACAGCAAAGCTTCTCCCAGAGGAAGACAACATCTTCAACACCTGATTGCCGACTGTGGGAGTGAAGAATCACCCCTCTACACCCCCACATCCCCTAATGATCCAATCCTGTCTGTATCTGAGGATGATGTGCATGCTGCCTTCAGGAGAGTGAATCCAAGGAAAGCATCCAGTCTGGATGGAATCCCTGGCCAAATATTAAAAATCTGTGCAGAACAACTTTCTAAGTATTTATGTATATCTTCAGTACTCTACTCCAGCAGGGCATGGTACCACCTGTTTCAAACAGGCATCAATCATATTGATGCCCAAGAGTGTAGTAACCTGCCTTAATGACCATCAACCAGCAGCAGTTACATCAACAGTGATAAAATGTTTTGAAAGGCTGATGATGAAGCGTATCAGCTCTTGTGTGAGCAGTGACATGGACACATTCCAGTTTGCCTACCATAGTAACAAGTTCACAGCAGATACCATCTCACTGGCTCAACATAAAGCCCTGGAACACCTGAACAGCAAAGATGCATACATCAGAATGCTCTTTATTGACTACAGTTCAGTATTTAACACCATCATCCCCTCAAAAATGATCTGCAAACTCCAAGACCTGGGAGTTAACAACCCACTGAGTAATTGGATCATGGATTTCTTCACCTCAGACCACAATCAGGGAAGATTGGTAAGAACTTCTCCACAATCTCCATCAGTACCAGATGGCTGTGTTCTTAGCCCCTGCTCTACTTACTCTGCAACTACGTCTGTGTGGCTTGGAACGACAATAACACCATTACAAATTTGCTTATAATACCATGGTAGTTGTTGTATAAAGGAAGGGGATGAGTCAGCATATAGTAGGGAGATTGAAAATTTGGCTGAATGGTGCACCAACGACAACCTTGCACTCAATCTCACCAAAACTAAGGAGCTGATTGTTGACTTCAGGAAGAGAAAGCCAGGCATATACAGTGATTAATGGGGAAATCAGAGATGGAGAAGTTGAGCACATTTCTAAGGAGACACTATTTTGGAGGATCTTTCCTGGACCCAACACACAAATGGCATCATGATGAAAGGACATCAGTGCCTCTCATTCATCAGGAGTTTGTGGAGGTTTGGTATGACATCAGAAATCCTGACAAATTTCTACAGGGGTGTGGTTAAAAAGTGTGTGGTCTGATATGGAAACAAATATCCCTGAGCACAAGGCCCTCTAAAAAAGTAGTGGACACAGCCAAGGACATCACAGGCAACACCCTCCCTACTATTGAGTACATCTGGCCTGGATTGTGTAATTTCTGACCTATGGCAACATGGTTGATTCTCAGCTCTGCTCAAATAGCCCAGCAAATTTTTAAGTTATATCAAACCACAGAAATCAAAATATAGTTAGAACAGAGGCAAGCAAACAACTTCTGGAGCAACTCAAGTAGGTCTAACAGCATCTTTAGGCAGAAAAGGTCAGTCAACATCTTGGATCAGAAACCTTTTAAGGGACTGTAATGCATGTTGGAAGAACCAAAGACTTGTTGATCCAAACCAAGGCTTTTATTAACTAAAAGACTGGAGCATATCACATGCAGGTCGACAAGTCCAGAATGACCTGGTCGGCTAGGAACAATCCTCTAAGACCTGCCAGTAGGTGTGGCTAGCTCTCAGCCAATCACAGTCATCCTACACTACAATCTGTACATATACACATTGGTGATAGAATCTGTACTATCACATTCACCCCTTCTTTGAGAACTGACCCCGGAGTGGTTGTAGGGCTGTAAACAAAACAAAAAGGGCCCAGTGGAGGTTAGGGGCTGTACCGGTCAGGGCGCCTGACCATCCGGCATGACCGCCGTGGTGCCAGGATTGGGGTTCGCTGGAGTCGTGTTGCCGTCAGGCTCGTAGGGTGCACCCACTGCTTCGCTCAATTCCCCAACGGCATTGTCGACAGTCTGGCCTGAGCTGGTGAGGTGGTGCTGGTCCCTCTGTTCAAGCACATGACCTGGGGGAGAAGGAATAGGGGGAGGTTGGGTTAAAGGCACTGCTGAGCCTGAACCGGCTTGGGCTAGGTCCCTTACCGAGACTGTGTCCTCCCACCTGTCCGGATACTCAACGTAGGCATAATTTGGGTTTGCATGGAGCAGAGTCACTCGGTCAACCAAGGGGTTGTTGTTTGAGTATCGGATGTGGCGTCGTAAGAGGACCGGACTGGGAACCGTGAGCCACTCCGGTATGGTCGTTCCCGATTTGGATTTCCTTGGGAAAGAGAACATCCTTTCATGGGGGGTGGCATTGGTCGTGGTGCATAGGAGGGAGCAGATGGAGTGTAGGGCACTAGTGAGCACGTCCTGCCAGCGAGAGGTGGGGAGACCTTTGGACCAGAGGGCAAGCGTAATTGCTTTCCAGATGGTGGCATTCTCTCTTTCGACTTCCCATTACCGCGTGGGTTATAGTTGGTGGTCTTGCTTGAAGCAATACCACGCTCCAGAAGGTACTGCCGCAACTCTGAGCTCATAAATGAGGATGTAACTGGGGTACCCGAAAATGGCGAAGATGCTGTGCAGGGCCTCCATAACTGAGGAGGCAGTCATGTCCGAGCAGGGCACAGCGAACAGGAAGTAGGATTACTCGTTGATGGCCGTAAGGATGTAGGTGTTACAGTTGGTAGACGGTAGGGGCCCCTTGAAGTCTACGCTGAGACACTCAAAGGGGTGGGTGGCTTTGGTGACGTGGGTGTTTTCCGGACAGAAGAAGTGGGGCTTGCACTCAGCGCACAATGGGCAGGCTCGGGTCATGGAGTGAATCTCCTCGACCATGTAGGGCAGGTTGTGAGCTCTGGCGAAGTGCGCGAACCTAGTGACCCCTGGATGACAGAGCTCCTCGTGGAGTCTCTGCAGTCTGTCCAGTTGTATGTTGGCGCAAGTTCCCCGGAGAGCGCATCTGGTGGGTCGTTGAGATTACCAGGCTGATACAGTATGTCATAATTAAAGGTGGAGAGTTCTATTCTCCACCTGCCGATTTTGTCATTCTTGATCTTACCTCGCTGGGTATTGCTAAACATGAAGGAGACCGCGCATTAGTTGGTCAGCAGCGTAAAGCGCCTGCCAGTGAAGTAGTGTCTCCAATGATGTACTGCTTCAACTATGGCCTGGGCCTCCTTCTCGACAGAGGAGTGTCGGCTCTCAGGACCCTGGAGGGTTCTGGAGAATGCGGCTACCAGCTGGCCGGCCTGGTTCAAAGTGGCTGCCAGTACAAATTCGGACACATCACTCTCAACGGAACGGGATGGACTCGTCGACGGCATGCAGCGTTGCAGAAGCAATGTCCGATTTGATGGGGTCGAAGTCCACTCTGGCTTCGGTTGACAGGGGGAAGGAGGTGGTCTTGATGAGTGGCCATGCCTTGTCGGAATAGCGTGGAACCCATTGGGCATAGTAGGAGTAAAAGCCCAGGCAATGTGTCTGAGTGCCTTCTGGGTGTGGGGGTGGGAGGTCCATGAGGGGATGCATGCGGTCAGGGTCTGGCATGACCATCCTTTTCTCTAACACGCAGCCTAGAATTGTGAGCCAAGTGGTCCGGAAGACATACTTGTCGAAATTATAGGTCAAATTCAGCCGAATTGCAGTCTGAAAAAATTTCTCAAGGTTGGCATCATGATCCTCCGTGTCATGGCCGCAGAAGGTGACATTGTCCAGATATGGGAAAGTAGCTGTTAGCCCGTTCTGGTCCACCATCCAGTCCATTTCCCGTTGGAAGACCCCCATGCCATTTGTGACCCCAAATGGTAACCTGAGGAATTGATACAGCCGCCCATTCGCTGTGAAAGGTCGGTCTTCTCGGAGGATCAGGGGCTGATGATAGGCCGAACACAAGTCAATGGTGGAGAATACGGGGTATTGGGTGATCTGATTCAACACATCCGTGAGCCGTGGAAGGGGTATGCATCATAAAGCGTGAAGGGGTTGATTGTCTGGCTGTAGTCAACCACCATTCACAGCTTCTCCCCGTTTTTAACCACCACCAACTGGGCCCTTCAGGGACCCGAGCTAGGTTCGATAATGCCCTCGTCCAGCAGTCTGCATACCTCGCTTGTGATAAATTTCCTGTGTTCATAACTATATTGCCGGCTTTTGGTGGCCACAGGCTTCCAGCCAGGGGTGAGATTTGCGAAGAGCGCAGGCAGAGCAACTCGGAGGGTGGAGAGGCTACAGATGAGGCCCTGGGGCGCGGGGGTGGGTGGCTCGGGCTGCCACCGGCAGGAGGCTTCCGGGTGGAGTGGTTACAGACAGAGAGTGGAGTGTGAGGCCCCCCCAAACTGCAGGGAAACGGTTTGAAACTGGCACTGAAAATCCAGTCCCAGCAGTGCAGGGGCGCACAATTGGGGAAGGACTAATAGTTCTTGACGTCCTGTTTTGCGGAAACTGCCAAAATGTTTGGCCTGGAAGTCAGCCTGAAGAAAACTGAGGTCCTCCATCAGCCAGCTCCCCACCATGACTACCAGCCCCCCCACATCTCCATCGGGCACACAAAACTCAAAACGGTCAACCAGTTTACCTATCTCGGCTGCACCATTTCATCAGATACAAGGATCGACAACGAGATAGACAACAGACTCGCCAAGGCAAATAGCGCCTTTGGAAGGCTACACAAGAGTCTGGAAAAACAACCAACTGAAAAACCTCACAAAGATAAGCGTATACAGAGCTGCTGTCATACCCACACTCCTGTTCGGCTCCGAATCATGGGTCCTCTACCGGCATCACCTACAGCTCCTAGAACGCTTCCACCAGCGTTGTCTGCGCTCCATCCTCAGCATTCATTGGAGCGCTTTCATCCCTAACGTTGAAGTACTCGAGATGGCAGAGGTCGACAGCATCGAGTCCACGCTGCTGAAGATCCAGCTGCGCTGGGTGGGTCACATCTCCAGAATGGAGGACCATCGCCTTCCCAAGATCGTGTTATATGGCGAGCTCTCCACTGGCCACCGTGACAGAGGTGCACCAAAGAAGAGGTACAAGGACTGCCTAAAGAAATCTCTTGGTGCCTGCCAAAATTGACCACTGCCAGTGGGCTGATATCGCCTCAAACCGTGCATCTTGGCGCCTCACAGTTTGGCGGGCAGCAACCTCCTTTGAAGAAGGCCGCAGAGCCCACCTCACTGACAAAAGGCAAAGGAGGAAAAACCCAACACCCAACCCCAACCAACCAATTTTCCCCTGCAACCGCGTCTGCCTGTCCCGCATCGGACTTGTCAGCCACAAACGAGCCTGCAGCTGACGTGGACATTTACCCCCACCATAAATCTTCGTCCGCGAAGCCAAGCCAAAGAAGAAGAAGAAGAAGAATAGTTTGAAGTCTGAACGTGATGCCCTGGACTTTCAGAGTCGCCACGCAAAACCCCTTCAACCCAGTCAAGTGCGATCTGGTCGCCAATGAAATCCTCTGGGCAGTGGGGAGAATACCCAGTCTGCAACGGTGGGCAAGGTCTGGGCAGATAAAACTGTCAGTTGATCCCCGAGTCAAATAAGCAATTGGTATAGTGTCCATGCACTTTAATCCGTTCCATTGCTTTTGTGAGGGGATGGGGGAAGTTCTAGTCTAGGGTTACTGATGCAGAGACTTGTAATGGGGACAGTGGAGTCCTGCGTGACGATGTCACACAAACAGTTGGGCCTGAAGAGACAGCATTGAGTTGGTGTTGCTGTCTGCAGCCTGCTGGGGGTGTCAGCCAGCCAAAGGTAAGTGTTGGGGGTCGCCGCTTGCTGTCAGCGGTGGGGTGGTCAGTTGGGCAGTCGTGGCGGTGGGTATCGGCTCAGTAGTGTCGGTCATGGAAGCGTGTCCCCAGTCGGCAGTGTCGGTGGGTACCGGGTCGCTAGTGTCGGTCGTAGCGGCGGGTACTAGGTCAGCTGCCTCTGTGGTGGCGGGTCCCCGGTCGGTGATGGCGGGCTCAGCGGTAGCGGCCGTTGAGGTCGGGGCTGGGGCCTGGTCAGAAGTTGCTTCGTGAGGGACAGTGAACGTCATTGCGGCAAGGGTGGGTTGTACCTTCCATGGAGTCCTCGCTCTCATTGGATGAGAGCTGAGGAAGAAGTGTTTGAAATGGAGAGTGGCAATTGGGCTTCACACGAGGCACTGTGTTTGGAGCGAGACTAGAGCAAAGTGGCTGTTTTTAAGGCACTTCTGGCACCTGGCTTTTCTCGCCGGGCACTGGGACCTGCTGTGCTTGTTCCTCCCGCAGAAATAACACTTCAGGGTCGCATCAGGCAGCGTAGCGGCAGCCGACAGGCCGTCGGTGTGCCGGGGGGTAGTAGGGTAGAGGGAGGACATCCTACTCACATTAGAGCATGGGGTCCAGCCCCGAGAGTACACATCCATACTTAAGACAGCAGCCTTCATTGTCTCTGCGATCTGGATCACGTCCTCTAGGTTTTCTCCCCCATGCTCTAGCAGGCGCTGCCTCACCTCAATCGATCGAACCCCAGCCACATAGGTATCCCGAATGAGATCTTCTGTGGTCTCCACAGCACTTCTGTCTGAGCAGGAACAGTCCCTGCTCATTGCCCTTAGTGACTGAATATAAGCTCTACAGGACTCACCGGGCTGTTGCCTCCTTGTTGCAAGTTTGTACCGAGCATAGACCCTGTTCACCGGTCGCTCGTAGAGCCCTTTCAGCACCTTCATGGCTGCGGCATAAGTGGTCGCATCCTGGATGCTCTGGTAGGCTCTCGGGGAGACCATAGTCATCAAAATGGTTATATGGTTATATTAGTAGTCGATGGCTGTCCTCTATCACGGCAGGGTCAGAGAGCTGTAAGTATGTTTCAAAGCATCTCACCCAGTGCTTAAAGTTATTCGAGGCTGTAGCTGACTGTGGGTTGATGTCGAGGCATTCTAGCCGTAGCATATGCTCCAACCCTTCAAAGCTTTTTAGTTAATAAAATTGTAGAGCGCGTCGAAAGACTTGTTGATCCAAACCAATGCTTTTATTAACTAAAAGACTGGAGCATATCACATGCAGGTCGACCAGTCCAGAATGACCCGGTCTGGCTAGGAGCAATCCTTTAAGACCTGCAGTAGGTGTGGCTATGCTCTCAGCCAATCACAGTCATCCTACACTACAACCTGAAGTGTTATTTCTGCGGGAGGAGCAAGCACAGCAGGTCCCAGTGCCCGGTGAGAAAAGCCAGGTGCCAGAAGTGCCTTAAAAACGGCCACTTTGCTCTAGTCTCGCTCCAAAATGGCCACTGTCAAACACAGTGCCTCGTGTGAAGCCCAATTGCCACTCTGGTTGTAGTGATAGAATCTGTACTATCACAAATGGCAAATTCAAAGGAATTTTTTTTATTAAACTACTAACAACATAACATTACTTACTTATCTCTAAACATACTTAACTCTAAACTTTGGGAGTGTGATTTAAAGCCCCACTCTAAGATGTTAATCTTTAAAAGTGCAGCATCATTTTAGTCTTGCTTGAAGGTCTTAAATTCTCAGTTCATAAATAATTATAAAGCACTTTTAAAGATTATATCCTCACAATCAGGTTTTCCATATGAAAAATCTGCCCTCTTCAAAAAGACAGCAAATGTGGCTATTTTCTTCCACAATTAATTCACAAACCCAGACAAAGATTAAATCAGCGGTTCTCAACCTTTTTTCCCCACTCACATACCACTTTAAGTATTCCCTAGTCTGTGACTATTAAGGGATTGCTTAAGGTGGTATGTGGGTGGAAAGAAAGTTTGAAAATCACTGTTTTAATCGATCCTAATTGACTCATTATGTGTACAGTTTCATGAAACCAAAGGAAATGGATCAATGACAATTTTTCTCAAGCAAAATATTTCAGTAATAAATGGGACTAGACTGTGATCCTCAACCTTTCCTTCCTACTCACATACCACCTTAAGCAATCGCTTACTAATCACAGAGCACTTATGGCATCGGGATTGCTTAAGGTGGAATGTGAGTGGAAAGAGGTTGAGAACCACTGATCTAATGAATGTAGAAAGCCCAGTAAAAACAGAAGGGCACGTAATCAAAGAGGAGCTGGAGGGACTCAGCAAGTCAGGCAGCATACATGGAGAATAATGAACAATGTTTCAGATCAAGACCATTTATCAAAAAGGGTCCCATTCTAAAACATTGACTGAGTCTTGAAAAAGGGTCCGGACCCAAATTGTTGACTATCCCTTTCTCTCCATGGCTGTTGCCTGTACTGTTGACTCCTTCCAACTCTAGAATCTACAGTTCTTATTTTTCTTCACGAGTACATGACCCATCTATATGGTCCCATACCCCTCCCTCATAAAATATCTTCTGTCTTAATAACAGCAGAGGCCAGAGTGGGCTGGAAACCTTGTTAATCTCAAACTCAAAGTGATGGGCAGGTGACACTTTATTTAATTTCTGCAACATTTAACTAGCTGTTGGTACACCAGCACTTCGTGACTCCGTCAATTGCTCCTCTGCATTAAATGAACGCATTTAGCACCAAGTGATAATTCCCCGTTGCTTTTCCATCTGAGAAACCATATTCAGGATAGATGAAGTAACCATGTATCTTTGTGTTTCATATTAAATCTGTTGTAATATATTAGTCCATTGCACCTTTTTTCTAAGGTTATTGGCTGCCTTCTTGTCCAATGACCCTTCTCAATATGGAACCATTTGTGAGTTGGCAAAAATACCTTGGAATTTCTAAATTTAAGATAATAAAATTGTGGCAGGAAAAGCCTCAGCAAAGTCTAGCCACCCTTTAACATACTCCATTGACTAAATTGGTGCGATTTATCCCAAATCCATCTACAACTGCGTTTAAACAACACACAATTAAACTTTTACGACCAAGAACAATCCCCAAAGGTCGGACCACAGTGAGTAGGAAGCAATTTGGTGGAGTCCCCTTTATGTAATGGGGAAAAGGATATCGTCGATGTTTGAAGAAATAAAATACTCGAATTGACTTCAACTAACCAATTCCAAACCGTGGAAAAAGTGGAGCTGCTTATGGTTCTTTCAGTAATTCTTTTATAGAACTTGAGCACCACCGTCGTCTATTTCCATTGCACTCGTACCTCCCTGACTTTGGATTACCCGCCTTTCGCTGGTCCCCCGAGCTCCGACCGTTGCAGAATCAGCGAGACACAAACAGGCGCATGCGCACAAAACACCACAGGCAACGTCGAAGACGCCTTCGGTCGGCAGGACCCCACATTTGAAATAGCTTTGACCAATGAGGAGCGCGCTCAGAGAGCGCCACCGTTCGAATGGGAGAGGACGTGAGGGGAAGGAAGTCGAGGAAGGGGCACTGAGTGAGGAGAGGGAAGTCGAGGAAGGGGCACTGAGTGAGGAGAGGGAAGTCGAGGAAGGGGCACTGAGTGAGGAGAGGGAAGTCGAGGAAGGGGCACTGAGTGAGGAGAGGGAAGTCGAGGAAGGGGCACTGAGTGAGGAGAGGGAAGTCGAGGAAGGGGCACTGAGTGAGGAGAGGGAAGTCGAGGAAGGGGCACTGAGTGAGGAGAGGGAAGTCGAGGAAGGGGCACTGAGTGAGGAGAGGGAGCCGGGATTTGGGTAGGGGTAGGGGGGGGGGGGTCAAGCCAAGGAGCAGCCGGGAGTCCTGAACAGTGGTTTGGGTGGATGAAAGAAAGGGCAACAGGCCGGTGGGTCGGGGCATTGGGAACCGGAGAAACGTGGGCGAAGGGACAACGGACCGGTGAGGGGATTGGGAACCGGTGAGGGGGATTGGGAACCGGTGAGGGGGATTGGGAACCGGAGAGGGGGATTGGGAACCGGTGAGGGGGATTGGGAACCGGTGAGGGGGATTGGGAAACGGTGAGGGGGATTGGGAACCGGTGAGGGGGATTGGGAACCGATGAGGGGGATTGGGAACCGGTGAGGGGGATTGGGAACCGGTGAGGGGGATTGGGAACCGGAGCAGGGTACGCCAACTGATCACAGCGCTAGAATGAAGACCGACAGGAACATGCTGAGGCTTGCAGTTGTGCAGCACCTCAGAGAATACGGGATCAAAGTGAAACATTGGAACAGGATGAACTGCCACAGTCGTCCGCTGGGCCGGGTAAGACGCTGCCGAACTTTTGCAGCTGCAGAGTACAGTGGGACGGCTTGCACCCTAACTCGAGGGGAGGTTTGCTGATGATGTTTGGGCGAGGGTGTTTAAATTACATTAGCGGAGGGTGAGAGCCAAAGTGGAGAGACAGCTGGCAAACAAGTAGAGAC
Organism: Narcine bancroftii; assembly: GCF_036971445.1. Taxonomy (NCBI): domain Eukaryota; kingdom Metazoa; phylum Chordata; class Chondrichthyes; order Torpediniformes; family Narcinidae; genus Narcine; species Narcine bancroftii. Next base: position 49,421,310 of record NC_091470.1, on the reverse strand, counting down.
AGCTGGTGGGTAGTTTGTGTGGAAAGCCAAGCAGAAGGGACACAATTGCAGCCATGGGGATGAGTTGCAATACAATAGGGACACAGTAAATTTTTTTAAAAAGTAACAAATGCAGGGCTAAAGGTTTTGTATTTTAATCCATACAGCACAAGAAATAGAAATAAAGTGGGTGACCTTGTAGTACAGCAACAGTTTGGCAGGTGCCTCACAAAGTCAAGGTGAAAGGATGAATGATATTAGGAGCTGAATGTCCAAGGATACACAGTGTATCGAAAGGATAGGCAGGTAAGCAGAGGGGTGGTATGGCACTATTGGTAAGGAATAGCATTAAATCATTAGAAAGCAGTGACATGGGATCAGATGTTAAAGAGTCACAGTGGGTTGAGTTAAGAAATGACATGGGTAAAACAACAATGTTGATAGTTACAATATATGCTGACATGTTGGATGACTCTGTATAGGACAATTCCTCCACCCTCCCTCCCCCCCCCCCCAAAAAAAAATCTGGCACTTAAAAGCAAATCACAATACTTTAATACTAAATTACCCTGTAAAGATTTTAATTTTATCAACATATTTTAAAGAAAACCACTGTCGGCTGCTGTAACAGGCCATTTAAAGCCAGTATGGAGCTGACAGCAGTTGGACCGGGCAAATGGACCCCATGGGGTGCGCTGAGATTTAGTTGATAACTAACAGGACACTGACAAGATTGCATTGGAGCTGGTGGGAAGATGGCAAAGATGACATTTTTAAGTTTTGAGTATTGTCCTATATGCTGGCATATAAGGTATATACAGACTTCCATACAGTTGCTGGGATGTGGACAACAAATTGCAATAGCAAATAGAAAAGGTATGTCAGAAGGGCAATGTTATGATAGTCATGGGAGATTTTTAATAAGCAAGTAGATTCTGAAAACCAGGTTGTAACTGGCTCTCAAGGGAGAGAATTTGTAGAATGCCTTTTTGGAGCAGCTTGTTGATGAGCCCACTAGGGGATCAGAACTACTGGATTGGGTGTTGTGTCATGCAACAGAGGAGATTAGAGATATTAAGGTAAAGAGACCATTAGGAGGCATTGATCACAATCTACTTGAGGTCTATTTGAGATTTAACAAGGAGAAACTAAAGTCAGATGTATCAGTATTTCAGTGGAGTGAAGGGATTTACAGTGGAATAAGAGAGGAACTGGCCAAAGTAGATTGGAAAGGGACACTAGTAGGGAGGACAGCAGAGCAGCAATAGATGGAGCTTCTGCAAAAAATGAGGAAGGTGCAAGATAAATACAAGTAAAATCCACTTTATGAATACTTGCTTTATGAAAATTTGCTTATATGAAGAAACCCATGTTTGCTTTTATGAAGAAATTATAATGGATTTGCGCTTTTAAGAAAATTGCCTCCAATGGTAGTCGATGGGTTTTCGGTTTAACTTCATAAAGTTGGGTATAAGTAGAGCATTCCTGAGAAACCGTTCATGAACGGAAAATTCGTAAGCCAAACACCCATTGACTACTATTGGAGGGAATTTTCATAAAAGTGAAAGCCCATTTTTATAATTTCTTTAAAAAGCAAACACTGGTTTCTTCATATAAGCAAATTTTCATAATTCGAGTATTCGTAAAGTGGGGTGTACCTGTATTCAAATGGAAAATTGCCACAAACTGTGGCTGACTAGGGAAGTCAAAGCCAATTTAAAAGCAAAAGAAGGCATACAAAGAAGCAAATATTTGTGGGAAGATAAAGGATTGGAAAGTTTTTAAAAATTTGCAGAGGGCAACAAAAAAAACATAAGGAGGGAAAAGATGAAGTATGAAACTAGGCAAGCAAATAATGTCAAAAAGATACAAAAAAAACTTCAAGAATATTAAGAGTAGATATAGGACCTCTAGAAAATGACACTGGAGAAATTAATAATTGGAGTTAAGGACATGGCAGAGGAACTAAATGAAAGGTATGGGGGAAGGGAAATGAGTGCAGCTACTATTTCAAAGGAGAAGGTGCTCAGAAAGCTGAATGGTCTAAGTGTGAATAAGATGGATTGTACCCTTGGATCCCGAAAGAAGTAGAGGTGGAGATTGTGGAGGCATTGATCTTTCAGGAATCAATAGATTCTGGCATGGTCCCAGAGGATTGAAAAAAAAACGCAAATGTCTGGCTGCTATTCAAGTAGGGAGGGAGGCAGTGGAAAGAAAATTGTAGATTGGTTAGCCTGATGTCGGTGGTTGGGAAGGTGTTGAGGTTATGGAATATTTCTATGCAATTTGTAAACAAGATAGGCCAAAGATAGCATGATATTGTAGTGACTGCTGCGGCAGTACTACGAAATGAAGGGATGTCCGCACAATACGGGAGTGAACCAAAAACTGACATTATTATTTGAAATCGCTGCATTTCCCCGCGGGGAACGTCCACTTCCGGTGACGTATGCACTGGTTTCTGGAAGTGACGTTAGTGCTTTGCTGCGACACTCCTCAGCTGGTGGTACACCACATGGAAGCGGGGGGTCGGGGGGGGGGGGGTTCCCTTAGCTTGCATGTGACGTCAACCACGGGCTTCTTTGTAATGAAGGAGGGCCCGTGCCATCTTGAGTCGCTGACTATTGCAGCGATTCAGCCCATCCACCTGCAGTCGCTCAGCCTGCTATACCACCCTGCTCCCCCCTGAGCAGTTTAGCTTACAGTCTCTGGGCAATCGGCCTCTGCATCCGACTTGGGGGTCTGAGGCTGGCAGGTCGGAGTCCAGGTGCACGGCTTTGAGACAGTCAACTGTGAATCTGTCTGGTCGGCCACCAATATCCAGTATAAACACGACACCGTCTCTTTGTTGTACCTTGAATGGGTCTCCGTACGGGCACAGTTCCCTGCTGATTCCTCCTTACAAAAATGTAGTGGGAGGACTGCAGGTCTGTGGGGATGTGGCTAGGCGGTGAGCTGTGTCGAGATGGTGGTGGGGGGTTGGGGGCCTTCACCCGTTTGCACCCTCAACCTCTGGAGGATGTCTAAGGTACTGGGCTGTGGGTGGGGGGGGGGGGGTGGTGTTGAAATGGATGTCCCCGGAAATGGTTGGTGTGAAACTGTACACCATCTCTGGAGTCGAGGCTGGCAGGTCCTCCTTCGGTGCCATGAGAATGCCTAGGAGTACCCACGGTAGCTCATTCACCCAGTTCGGGCCATGCAGCTGGGCTTTCAAGACAGCCTTCATGTGGTGGTGGAAACGCTCAGCCAGGCCGTTTGCTTGGGGGTGATAGGCCGTGGTGTGGTGTACTTGATTGCTGCAGAATTTAATCAGGTTGGACCAGAGAGAGGAAGTGAACTGTGCCCCTCAGTCCAAGGTGATGTGGGTCGGGATTCTGAAGCGTGTGACACAGGTGGATAGGAAAGCTCTGACACATTTCTCCATGTCACACACAGGCGTAGGTAGTGGGTAAAACCTACTAGTCAGTGGGTAAAACGGTCAATTGTCCTGAACAAGTACCACATTCCCTGGCTCATAGGGAGTAGGCCAACAATGTCAACATGGACATGCTTGAACCGGTGTTGTGTCGCCTAGAAAGTCTGGATTGGGGCTTTCGTGTGCCGTGTACCTTGGCATGCTGGCACTGTAAGCAGGTTCGGGCCCACAGGGTCAAGTGTTGGCGGAGGCCATGCCACATGAACTTGTCGGACAGCAGGAGGACCGTGAACCTTATGGATGGGTGGTATAGGCCGTGGATTTGGTCAAAAACCCACCATCACCAGGTCGCGGGTAGGATAAGACTGGGAAAACCTGTGGAGACGTTGCACAGCAGGGACAGGCCTCCTGGTGAGGGGCAGAAATCACTGACCTTCAGGCTGGTGATGGCCGTCCGGTAGGGTTAGACATCCGTGTCCTCTGTCTGGCCCTTGGCGAGCTGGGCGATGTTAAGCCATCCTGAGGTTGTGGCGATTGTGGGTCTGAACAGTGCGTCGGCCACTGTTGGACTTGCCTGTGACGTGGCGAATGTCCATGGTATACTCTGAGGTGTAGAAGAAGTGCCACTGTTGTCTCGCTGACATGGGTCCAAGACCTTGCTGAGTGGGTAGGTTAATGGTTTGTGGTTCATGTAGGCTGTGAAAACCCTTCCCTCTAGAATGTACTGGAAATGCCATGTGGTGCCAGGAACAGTGCCAACAGTTTGCGGTCAAAGCGCTGTATTTAGCTCTGGCATTCGAAGGTGCTTACTGATGAAAACAAGGGGCGGCAGTGCTTGTCGACCCATTACTCCAACACTGTGCCCACTGACTTATCTGTTAGGGCTGGAGGGGTGGGAAGGTCGAATCTGGGTGCGCCAGCACTGTGGCCCTTGCCAGTGCGGTTTTTCATGGTATGGCATCCAGCATCTACTGGAGTGTCTTGTTGGCGAGGTTGAATGGGCTGCATGAGGGTGGCTGCTCCCAGTAGGAAGCGAAGGTAGAAGTTAACCATCCCCAAGAACTCCTGCAGGCCTTTGGTTGTGCTCAGCTTGGGAAAATTTTCATTAGCCTCTACCTTGTCGGGCAGTGGCGTGGCTCTCTCTGGAGTGATGCGTATCCCAAGAAGTCTATAGTCTCTGGGCAAAACTGGCACTTGGCCAGGTGTTCACCGTGAGACAGAATTGCTGCAGTCTGTCAAACAGGAGGGTCAGATGAGTCCTGTGAGTCCTGGTGTCAGGGTTGGAAATGAGGATGTTGTCTAAGTAGATGAAGATGAAATCGAGGTCCCTCCCAACCACATCTATTAGTCGCTGGAACATCTGAGAGCCATGTTTTTTAGTCAAAAGGGCATCCACAGGAACTCAAAAAGGCTGAAGGGTGTGATTATTGCCGTTTTCGGAATGGGGTGTACCGGGACCTGGTGGTATCCTTTGACGAGGTCCACCTTGGAGAAAATTCAGCAGCTTTGTAGCCTCGTGGTGAAGTCAGGGACATGTGGGATGAAGTATTTGGGACTGTCTCCTCGTTCAGCTGTCTGTAGTCACCGCAAGGGTGCCAACCGCCAGAGCTCTTTTGTACCATGTGGAGTGGGGAGGCCCACAGGCTGTTTGAACGGTGGACAATCCCCAGCTCCTTCATGGTGGCAAACTCAGCCTTGGCTTGTTGGAGCTTGTCTTGTGGGAGGCACCAGGCCCTTGCCATCCACTGGGTCTCTGTGTGGTGTTCCACGCCATGTGGCGGGTTAGAGTCATGGAAATTTTGAGCCAGTAAGGCTGGATACCTGGCCAGTAGATGGGCACACTCATCTCTGTCCGGGTCGTTGATCCCTAACAGCAGAAAGGAACAGTGCTGCAGGGTGAGGGGGAAAGACTGGAATGTGGTAGCATTCACTAACCAGCATCACATCATGTCCAGCAGCAGTCCGTGTGCCTGAAGGAAGTCCGCTCCGAGTAGTGCCAACTGTTTTGGCGATTCAGCCCGTCCACCCAAGCGGTGGTGCAGCCCGTTACAATATCCTTTTTTTAAATATTTTAAATTTTTTTCTTAAATATACATAATAAAATCTTCAATATTAGAATATATTTACACCACCATGCTTTCCTTAAAGGAAAATCTAGCTTGACAAACATATTGGAATTCTTTGAAGAAGTGACTAAGCAGGTTATGTAGAGAAGATGCAATTAATGTGTGTTTGATTTTTCAGAAGGCCTTTGACAAGATCAGAGTCCATGGTATAACAGGAAATATGAGTGTGGATTGAGCATTGGCTGAGTGTCGGAATGCAGGCTGATTTTCTGGTTGGCTGCCAGTTGATGGTGGTATTCTACAGGGGTTGGTGTTGGGGCCACTTCTTTTTATGTTGTATTTTAATGATTTAGATGATACAAAGATAGAAGGAAGGGCAGGTAGAGCTGAAGAAACAGGAAGGTCCTACTGAAGGACCCTCTAGAAAACTCCAAAGAGGAGTCATCTACTGAATATTTTGGGTCAAAACTATTTTGATATATTTTTTGCTTGGGTGACATGTTTAAAAAATCTATTTTACTTTTGGTTGCCAGATAATTTGAACATTTTTATTCTGATTTGGATTGCTTGTGTATCTCAGTCTTTAGTGCAACAATAACTGGATTATCAGGCATGGCTAAGGTTTGCAAGACTTGTTGCTTTTGGAGAAATTTAATGTTAAACTGATGATTAAGCCAGTACTTTTAGTCTGTGGTACACGACTGGAGATTTAGAAATCAAGAATAAGAGAGCCATTGTTAATACAAGTTCAACAGAAAAGTCTGCAGATGCTGTGATTAAAGTGCTGGAGAAACTCAGCATGTCATACAGCATCTATGGGAAGCAAATACCACTGTTTCGGGGCTGAGCGTTTGTCGCAGCTTTAAGGAAACAGGAAGGCTGCAGAAGATGAGATTGGGCAGAGAAGTGGCAAATGAAATACATCAGAAAGTGCATGGTCCTGCTCTTTGGTAGAAGAAATAAGCAGGCAGACTCTTTTCTCGTGTGGTTGGGAGGGGGAGGGGGGGGGGGGAGAGAATTCCCAGATGCAACAGGACCTGGGAGTCCTCATGAAGTTAAACTTGGCAGGTTGAGTTAGCGGTGAAGAAGGCAAATGCAATCCTGGTATTCATTTCAAGAGGAATAGAGTAGGGATGTGATGTGGAGCCTTTATAAGGCCTCGCTTCTAATATTGTGATTCGTTTTGGATTCTTAATTTAAGAAAGGATGTGCTGACATTAGAGAGGGTTCAGAGGAGGTACATAAGGATATCTCTGAGAATGAGTATTGTCATATGAGGAACTTTTAACATAACAATTACAGCACGGAAACCGGCCATTAGGCCCTTCTAGTCCGCACCGAACCAAACACTCCTCTCTAGTCCCACCTACCTGCACAATGACCATAACCCTCCACCTTCTTCTCATCCATTTACCTGTCCAGCTTGATGGATCTTGGTCTGTACAAGTTGGAATTTAGGAGAATGGTGGGGGGAGGGGTCCTCATTGAAACATTTTGAATGTTGAAAGGCATGGACAGTAGACGTAGAAAGTTGTTTCCCATGGTGGGAGACTCCAGGACAAGAAGGCACAATTTCAGGATTGAAGGGCATCCAGTTAGAACAAAAAAGCGGAGGGTGGTGACTGTGGAATTTGTTGCCACAGGCAGTTGTGGAGGCCAAGTTGTTAGATGTATTGAAGGGAAAGATTGATAGATTCTTGAATAGCCAGGGCATCAAGGATTATGGGAAGGCTGGGCAATGAGTCTGAGTGGGAAAATGGATCAGCTCATTGATTGGCAGGGCAGACTCAATGGGCTGAAAAGCCTATTTCTGTTCCTATGCTGTATGGTCTTACATCAGGACACTGTTTATATTAGGAAGGAGGAGTCCGAAAATTTTATGTTTATGGTTTCAATTTCAAGTTTATTATTATCTGATAGTACATATACAATGTGATGACAGTGTTTCTCTGGACTACGGTATACACACATACATGATACACAGCACATAGTGTACACAGCACATATATAAATAAGGCATAATTTAAAATAAATATAAATAATTTGGAATGATATACTTGATTCTTCAATCTCGCAGCCTGCAGAAAGAAGCTATTTCCCAGCCTGGCGGTCCCTATTTTGATGCTCATGTACCACCAGCTTGATGTTAGTAGCTCAAAGATGCTGAGTTCTGGGTGGAAAAGGCTCTCCTCAATACATTTTTGATCCCTGTTCAAGCAAAACTAGTGAATGTCAGGAAAAAAAGGGAGATCCCTGTGATTATCTCAACTGTTTTGATGATCCACTATTCTGACTTCTGGTCTGATGTTTTTCAGATGCTGTGCTTCGCAATGATGCAGCAAGACAGGATGCTCTAAATGTCAAGATAGGGGCTAGTAGCTTTGCCCTCCTCAATCTCCTAAGGAAGAGTAGCTTTCCTGACTAAAGAGAGAGGGTGTTGTGGGACCAGAATAGGTTGTCTGTTATATGCACACCAAGGACTTTGTGCTCACCATTGATGTACATTGATATGTAATGGAGAGTGGTTGACCTTCATCCTCCTGAAATCCGCAATCATCTCCTTTATCCTATCCACATTAACTTGTAGGTTATTGCTCTCACACCATTTGATGAGCCTTCCAATCTCCTCTCTTAAGCTGACTCATCACTGTTGCCAATATGGCCAACTACTGTTGTATTATCCACAAACTTGCTGATTCTGTGTGAACTGAACCTGGCAGAGCAGTCGTGAGTCAGCAGTGTGAAAAGTAGCAGGCTGAGCACACAGCCTGAGGTGCACTAGTACTCAGTGTGATGGGACTTGAGATTTTGCTACCAACCCAGACTGCCAAAGATCTTTTGGTCAAGAAGTCCAGAATCCAGTTGCAGAGAGGGGTGTTCAGATCCAGCAAGGACTGTTTATTCACCAGCCTCTGGTCAGGACTGACTGCAGGGTCAAGGTAATTACATCATCTGTGGACTGGTTTGGACAGTAGGCAAACTGGAACAGATCCAATGTAGTTGAAAGGTGTGATTTGATGTGTTCCATTACCAGTATCTCAAAACACTTCATAGGTCAGTGCTTTTGGGCGGTAGTCATTTATGAAAGTGGGTGAAATCATGCTGGGATTCAAATGGTTCTTTAAACTATTTTGCCAATCAAGTTATGTTCATCTCTGGTTTGCTTTAGTTTGGAATGTTCCAGGTATATATGTGTATAAAAATGGACTGCCTTTGACTTCCCATGGATATTGCATGATCTATTAAGTTTCTCCAACACTTTTTGTGCACATCACTAGACCCTAGCATTTGCAGATTTTCTTGTTTACTTGCCGACTTTTTCACTTGCCCACTCCAATCCTTGATCCCAGCATGATGCTTCAGTAATGAGTTAATTAAATCCTTGTACCCTCCTTTGCAGGACTATGTGCACTTATTAGCAGAGGAATGATTCCATGATCCTGTTGCTGAAATGCTTGCTCCAGCAGTTTTTAAAGTATCCACTACAAAGAGACATGGTGGGTGGTCCTGTGTGCTAACAGACTAGACATACAAGACCATGTGTTATTAAGAACACCCAGATCTCATTCAGTTATTGCAGGGCCTATCTTCTTTCATGCAGTCTTTGTCAGATTCATAACATAATAACTGAAGAAATAGGACCAGGAATCAACTATTTGGACTCTCGTAAGTCAACAGAGTTATGACTGATCTTTTATCAAAAATAACCTTTTTTGTGCCAAATGCCAATGACAGCCACAATATATTCCAAATGTGAGTCTAATGCCCTTCTCGCATATGTTTGTAGAAAACTTGTCAGTGTTGGCATTCAGTTGAGCCTGGTGCCATAAAAAATTGGTATGTTCCATTTACTTTGATGGTTTTAGCTACAATTCAAAGAATAGACTGTCTAACACAACAAACAGTAATGCTGGAAATACTAAGCAGGTCAGGTAGCATCTGTGAAAAGAAAACGTGTTTCAGGTTGAAGGTCATTTGTCAAATTGGGTCAGAGAGAGGAAAACATTAAATTGTAATGGTGTGGATGGTGGAAAGGATGGATAGGTCTAAATAAATATTTTTCCTGGTGTAGTGGCCCACGCACAGAGATGCGGACCGGCCCACAAAATGGCAGATGACTGCCGCGACCACACAGACCTGGGGGTAATACCGGCCGTCATCCCAGGTGACTTCCTTCATGACGAGAAGATGGGGAACTATGGCGGAAATGCTGGCCAATCCCCAGCCAGAGCTCCGATGATGCGGGGCTGTGACGTCAGTGCCTGGGGCCCTCGATTCCAAGGCTTTGGTGTGTGTGTGTGTCGTTCTTCTCCACACTCGTGCAGTGCAAACGCCAATTTGGCAACACGTGGAGTACTGTGTTCAATTCTGGTGTCTGACTTCAAAGCAAGCCTTGGAAGCACTGCAGAGGAGCTTACTAGGTGGATTCTGGAAATTTGGTAGATAGCTTATGAAAAGTGATGAGTGATCAGGGACTTTGATCATTGGAGATGGAAGGATAAGGACATACTGTATAAACATGTCAAATTATAAAAGGGATAGATAAGATAGATGCACAGAGTTTGTTTTCACTGACCAGTGATGTTAGAACTAGATTACCTAGCCTCAAGATTCAGGGGAGCAGATTTAAGTCTGAGATAGAGGAACTGCTTCATCCAGAGAGTAGTGAATCTGCAATAATCTGTTCAAGGAAGCAATTGCAGGATGGTTTGTTAAACATATTCAAGGCATAGATTCATGAATAATAGGTAAATTAAGGGTTGTGGGGAAGAGGTGGATAAGTGGAGCTGTCCATAGCCAGATGAGCCATCCTGCAATTGCTTCCTTGAACAGATTATTGCACAGATTCACTACTCTCTGGATGAAGCAGTTCCTCTATCTCAGACTTAAATCTGCTCCCCTGAATCTTCTCATTAGTGGAGAAGGCTTAATGGTCTTCTGCTCCATTATGATCCTACAGATATTGTTCAATGTGATGGGAATTGTGAACTCACGTGTTTTGTTTTGGATTGCATTTAGGACAAGAAAATAACGTACGAGGGAGTGTTTGGCACCCCTCTCCATGCTCTACCACAATGCACTCTCCTTGATCATGTCAGCATTCCCCAGTAAGTAGACAGAAGTCTAAATCATTTTTTTTCACATGGTTGAAAAATTCAGAATATGAATTTTGTTATTTTTCAAGTTTGTATTTTTGAAATGTTTCAAAATGTTATTTATTGAATATTTTGGATCAAAACATTTCCTACATTTTGTACTTGGGCTACTTGTTTAAAAATCCAATTTACTTTTGGTTGCCAGATAATTTAAACTTTTTAATCCTGATTTACATCCCTTCAGTCTTTAGTGCAACAATGACTGAATTATCAGGCATGGGTAAGGTTTACAAGATTTATTGCTTTTGGAACAAATTAATGTTGAAATGATGATTAAGCTGGTACTTTTAGTCTGTGGTACACTATTAGCCAATTTGGAAATCAAGAATAAGAACAGCCAATGAAGAACCATATGTTAAATAGGAAAGTTTGCAGATGCTGTGATTTCATGAAGTGCAATACATGATAGTGCTGGAGAAACTCAGCAGGTCATGCAGCATCTATGGGAAGCAAAGGGATAAAACCAATGTTTCAGGCTTATCCCTTTGCTTCATATCAACACTATATGAGAAGATCACAAGATAGAGGAGCAGAAGTTTGCCCATTGGCCCATCCAGTGTGCTCCACCATTCTAATGCCTGGGTTTTTCCCTGTAACTAATCAAATACCTGTCAATCTCTGCCTTAAATACAGGAATGACCTCACTTCCACAGCTGTCTGTGGCAACACTCTCCACAGACTTGTGACCCTCTGGCTAAATAAATTTTACTGCATCTCTGTTTTAAATTGACCACCTGCATTTCTCCAGCACTTTTGTGTATTGTATTGTATAGTTGATACAAATTAGCTATATGACTTGTGTCATAAATTGCAGTGGTCCAGATTTTTCATGTGCCCCCCCCCCCCACCTTTTTAATTCAGTTGTCTGTCTAGATTTTCTGATGAGCAACTTGGGGCAAACTTAATTGTTACTTCCTATGAATGCTGGATGACCTGAGTACTGCACTTGTTTGTTTACAAAGGTAAAATAGCTTTGGATATATTCATTGGGAAACTTTTACTCCAAATCCCAATGGATTATGTTTTGGTGGATCATTTGGCCAATTGAGTCGTGGAGAATCTGAGTTAGGCAGCACAAAAAATTGACCCTTTAATCTACTAAATCCAAGTTGACCATTGTGCTTATCTATATTTGTTTCATTTGAGTCCATTTCCTCTTGTGCTTTGCCCATTCATATGTTTATCTAAATGTCTCAAATGTTATGAATTCATCTGTCTCTTCCATCTCTTCAGGCCATGCGCTCCAGACACCAATCACTTTCAGGAAAGTATTTTCTCTCAGGACTCCTTTAAATGTTCTCCCCCTCAACTTAAACCTATGTCTGTATATAGGGTAAAGATTCTAACTAGCTTCCTCATCAATAGCTTTTATAATTTCATATACTGTACCTCTATTCAAAAGTATATATAAACACCTTCAATATAGGCAACATCTCATTGAATCCCTGGTGCATCCTCTCCAGTACATTCTCATCTTTCCTAAAATTTGTTGACTAGAATGGTACTCTATATTTTACTAACCAATGTTATATATAGAGAATTTAGGTTAAAATGGCTTAAGTTAAAATGTGATGATTAATCATAAAAAGGGAAGCCAGAACGGACAGGGAGCTTACTAGCAGCCAAGGACAAAAAGTTCAGCTGGATATGTTTTTTTAAACATATCTTTTCATGGTCATAGTGAGAGACATGCAGGAGACAAAAGATTGATAAGAAGGGTGAGAAACAGAATTTAGTGTATGTAGAGTTCGCAGCGTACGTAACGAACGTGATAATTAAAAATGCAGTTGTACTTAGAATGCTTTTGCAATACTAACCAATTAAAACAGTTTTAGTAAGAAGGGGAAGGGCAAACAACAAGGGTATAAAAATAAATGCACTGTATGTATCGGGGCTTAACTGGTGAGAAGCCAGTTGAGTCCAACTCTGCAGACTTGTAAATAACGCTTGTCGTGTCATCAGTTTTAAAGAGACTCATGTGTGAGAAGTTTTATTTCTGACAAATGGGGGATCGTCCGGGATCTACACTCCGGCCGTGAGGGGAGGCGAGAAGAGGGACATCGGAGGTGGTGCACCCCGCTGAGTTCAGCGGCTCCTAGTCCCTTGCTCGTCGCTTCGGGCGGCTTGAGTGAGTGGTATCCGGACAAGGTGACACGACAAGACGGAGAGGAGAAGGGTGACGGTTCAATCCCCGGGAAGACACCGGTAAGTGACGACTTACGATTGTGGTGTGGGGATTGGGTAACAGGTGTAACGGGATACACCTGTTTGGATAAAAAAACCTAACGTAATAGATCAGGTATAGAGCTTTTGTCGTGGCGTGAGGACCCTGTCGTGGGACTCTAGGATAGACCCCAGGGAAACCTCGGCGGTAACCGAAGGAGGGACAGCACCTCCGACGAAGTGCCGAGAAGAGAGGGGTCGACCCCAGGGAAACCTCAGCGGTAACCGAAGGAGGGACAGTACCTCCGACGAGGCGTCTGAGAAGAAGGGAGTAGGGTCCAGAACGAGAGGATCCTCAGCAACGATAAACGGATCTAGTTGGGAAAATGGGAGGATCAAAATCTAAGGGCTCGTCTGAAAATTCAGGACAATTCCTGGGAGTTCCCCTTGACAGCCCTTTGGGGAGAATGTTTGAAAATTGGGATAGTAAAAGATAGCGAGACAAAAACAAGAAAAAGATGGTCCAATATTGTCTTCTTTGGTCGAAGCAACCTATTAAAGGTTCCTCGGTCTGGTGGCCGAAATTTGGATCTGATGAGGATTGGGTTAGACAAGCATTAAACATATATGTAAATTCGAGACCAAAGGTGAATCAAGAAGAGTCAGCATATGCATTTTGTTGGGTTCCCTGGCCAGGATCCTTAACAAAATGTTTTAAATTGAGAGTAGCGGGAGAAAAGAAGTGGGAACCTCTGGACAACCTTCCCCCTCCTTGTATTCCCCCGGTGCCTACTGCGCCCGAGGAAAGCTCATTACCGGAGGGGGAAGGTGATGAATCTGATTGCCCCGAAAGGGGCCGGGGAAAAAAGAATGAATTAAGGGAGTCGGACCCTAAACTTCCACCGGTAAACCGACCCTGGACAAGATCCCAGACTGGTCCAGGACCATCAAAGTTTTCAGTAAGCCTAAATCCCCTGAGGGAAGTTCCTATGGGAGGATCGGGAGGGGGAACGGGATATGTGAATGTTCCCCTAACTAGTACAGAGGTGCGGGGATTTAAGAAAGAAATGAAAACGTTATTGGAAGATCCTATAGGACTGGCCGAACAGCTCGACCAATTCCTGGGACCAAACACATATACGTGGGAAGAGATGCAGGCAATAATGGGAACATTATTCTCACCCCAGGAGAGGCAGATGATTCGACGGGCTGCCCTCCTCATGTGGGAATATGAACAACCTGGGGACCCCAGACCCCATGAACAAAAATATCCCTTAAATGAACCCAGGTGGGACAAACGAACACCCGAGGGATTGGCAAGTATGAGAGTGGACAATTAAAGGGATACGGGAGGCTGTGCCAAAGGGTCACAATTTCACCAAGGCATTTGGGAACCACCAGGGGAAAGACGAGTCCCCTACTGATTTCTTGGAGAGGGTGAGAAAGAATGTCCAACAGTATGCGGGCGTGGACCCTAGTACACCAATGGGTGAACAGCTTATTCGAATTGAATTTGTTTCCAAATCATGGCAGGACATTAGAAAGAAACTAGAAAAGGAGGAGGACTGGAGCGAAAAACCCCTAAGCGACCTGTTAAAAAAGGCGCAAAAAGTATATGTGCAGAGAGAAGAAGAAGATCAAAAGAGGGCGACAAAGGTTATGGTACAGACTATCCGACAGATGAATGCCGAATCCAGAGGGGAAAGAAAACAGAACCTTCCTCTAAACAATCCAAGATATCCAAGAGAGGGAAGACCCCGGAGGTTCGTTAAGTGCTATTACTGCAATGAGGAAGGACACTTTAAGAGGGAATGCCCCCGATACAAGAGGGAATTGCGTGCCCTCGAACTTATGGAAGAAGATTAGGGGGGTCAGGGGTTCCAAATGTTGGGGACCAAGTATAAGAGGGAACCCCTGGTAAAACTAAAAATTGGTCCCAAGGGAGAAGAGGTGGTGTTTATGGTGGACACAGGAGCGGAATGAAGTAGTGTAATAACTGTGCCAATCGGGACTGAACCTGTAAAAAGTAATTTGAAAATTTCTGGGATAGAAGGGGCTCCCAGAATGGTATCAATAATTCCCCAAGTAACAGTGAAACTGGAAGAAAGAGAAGGGGTACAAGACCTCTTGTTGTTACCGTCGGCTGGATTTAACCTCCTAGGAAGGGACTTACAGGCTCTCCTAGGTTTGGGTGCTCTCCCTGTGGACGGAGAAGTGCGAGTCCACCTCTGTGCTCTAAAGGAAGAGGATGAACGGCAGATTGACGAGAGAGTCTGGTATAAGGAGGGAAATCGAGGAGGTCTGGACATCCCACCTTTACATGTCACATTAATACCAGGTCATCAGCTGGTAAGGAAATGTCAGTATCCTATTTCTTTGGAAGGGAGAAAAGGGCTACAGCCGGTAATTGAGACTCTAATACGAGACGGACTATTAGAAGAATGCATGTCACCTTATAACACCCCTATACTCCCAGTGAAAAAGTCAGATGGATCCTATCGCCTAGTTCAGGATCTAAGAAGTTTGAATGCTATTGTTCAGACCCGCCACCCAGTGGTGCCTAATCCCTATACTATTATGAGTCGGATTCCCCCAGACCATGAGTGGTTTAGTGTTATCGACTTGAAGGATGCCTTCTGGACGTGTCCATTAGAAGAGGAAAGTAGAGATATGTTCGCGTTTGAATGGGAAAATCCATGGACAGGTAGTCGGAGACAGCTTCGGTGGACTGTATTGCCCCAAGGGTTCACTGAATCTCCGAACCCGTTTGGACAAATGCTAGAACAAATCCTGGCGGACTATCCACAATCTGATGATTCCCAACTAATGCAGTATGTGGACAATTTACTATTATCAGGACCCAAGGAACAAGAAATGAGGGGAGATACAATTAGACTCTTGAATTATCTGGGGAAAAAGGGTCTACGGGTGTCCAGGAACAAGTTACAGTTCGTTGAGAGAACTGTGGTATATCTGGGACACCAGATAAGTAAAGGACAGAAACGGATTACCCCTGAACGGATTGCGGGAATCACTAGAATGCCGTTACCCCGTAATAAGAAGGAAATAAGACAATTCCTGGGACTCTTAGGTTACTGTAGGTTATGGATAGAGGACTACTCAGCGTTGGTGAAGTTTATGTATGAAAAGCTGACAAATGAAAATGAATATCCATTGAAATGGACCCAGGAGGAGGAGGGATGGTTTGAGGACTTGAAGCATTGCCTGACACGAGCCCCGGTACTCACTCTGCCCTCTTTAAAACAGCCCTTCCAGCTATTTGTCACTCATAACCAAGGAACAGCTGTGGGAGTTTTAACACAGGAAAAAGGCAGTCAGCGACACCCAGTGGCTTTCCTTTCCAAAATGATGGACCCAGTGTCTCGCGGATGGCCGACGTGTATCCAGGGAGTAGCAGCTGCTGCTCTGTTGGTAGAGGAAGCACGTAAACTTACTTTTGGAGGAAAGATGACTGTGTACACCTCCCATTCTGTGAGAGTTTTATTAACACAAACTGCCCATCGATGGCTGACTGATTCTCGCATATTAAAGTATGAAACCATTTTAATGGTCGGAGAAGATCTACAGTTTGCAAAGATTAATAGCTGCAACCCAGCTCAGTTTTTATACGGCAGTGAAACAGAGAGAGAGGTGGAGCACGACTGTGTCGAGTTGACGGATCTTCAGACCAAGACCCGAGAAGACCTTTGCGATACTCCTCTGGGAGAAGGATATGAATTCTACATTGACGGCTCCGCCAGATGTGTTGACGGAATGAGAAGAAGTGGGTATGCTATAATAGAAGGAAATACTTGGAAAGTAGTAGAATCCACGAGACTACCCGGAAGCTGGTCAGCACAGTCCTGTGAACTATATACCTTGCAGAGAGCCCTCAGAATACTGGCAGAGAAAACTGGAACGATTTACACTGATTCCAAATACGCATACGGGGTAGTGCATACCTTTGGTAAGATCTGGAAGGAGCGTGGTCTAATTACATCAAGAGGAAAGGAATTGGCACACGAACAGATGATTACTCTGACTTTAGAAGCCTTGACATTACCCCAGGAAATAGCAGTGGTCTACATACCAGGCCATCAGAGGGGAGATACCCCGACAGCAATTGGAAACAGACTGGCTGATGAAGAAGCCAAAAGGGCAGCCATGCAACAAGAAGTCCGTTTGCTGACCTTAATCCCAATAAGACAAGGCATAAAGAAGGCTCCCATTTTCACTGCTAAGGAAGAAAAGGACATGGCTCAGCTGGGCGCAAGCCAGCTGCCTGATGGAACATGGAAGACACCAGATGGAAGAATGGTTCTAAATAAAGAAATAACTCGCAATATTTTAAAACACCTGCATCATCAGAGCCACTGGGGCACCCAAGCCTTATGTGACACAGTGCTTCGAGAATATGTGTGTAAGGGAATCTACACCTTGGCCCAACAGGAGGTGCAGAACTGTCACCTATGCACAAAAATTAATAAGAAGATAATGAGGACAGGGACCATGGGAGGTCAACCATTAGCCATACGCCCTTTTCAAAGTATCCAGATCGACTTCACAGAGTTACCTCAAGTCCAAAGATGGAAGTATCTGTTGGTGGTAATAGATCACTTTACCCGATGGGTGGAAGCCTTCCCAACAGTAAATGCTACAGCCACTACAGTAGTTCGCCTCCTCCTAGAGCAGATAATCCCCAGATATGGTATAATGGATTCTATAGACTCAGACAGGGGTCCACATTTTTGTTCAAAAATCCAGCAATTGATTTGTAATGCATTACAGGTCTCTTGGAAATTGCATACCCCTTGGCATCCACAAAGCTCAGGGAGGGTTGAACGTATGAATGGAACCCTAAAAATGCAATTGACAAAATTAATGGTGGAAACTAAAATGCCTTGGATAAAGTGTCTGCCCCTGGCTTTATTGAGAATTCGTACTGCCCCACGAAAAGATGTAGGGTTGTCCCCTTATGAAATGATGTTTGGACTTCCCTTCTGGAGTACAGTTGAGGGGTGTCCCACCTTGGGGGAAGGGGATATTTTTGTTAGGAACTATTTACAGGCACTGTCACGCTCTCTTACAGATTTACGAAAGAGAGGACTATTGGCACAAACACCGCCTCTAGACTTTTCTTTACACAAAGTGGAACCAGGAGACTGGATTCTCATCAAGACCTGGAAAACTGAAAAACTCCAGCCCCAGTGGGAAGGTCCATACCAAGTTCTCTTAACTACAGAGGCTGCAGCACGAACAAGAGAGAATGGGTGGACGCACGCATCCAGATTTAAGGGACCTGTAGAGGCGCCTCAGGACCCTGATACGAACTCAGATTGGACTTGTGTTCCTGGAGAAAAACCTCTTACCTTGCGATTTCGCAGAAAGACTTGATTCACAATGTTATTGTTATGTTCTTTGATTTTTCTTAGTTTGCCTATGTCTTTATCAGGTGTGAAATGTAAGAAATGCAGAGACACAGTGGTCCTGTTTCAGGACCACATCTGGGGAAGAAAGGAGGGTAATTTTATTTCCCATACCTCAGTTCCTGAGAAATGCTGGGCAGAAAATACCACCCAACATCCATATACCCCTTGTGTGGAAAAAGAAGGAAATAAGATGGGTCATTATATACAGATTCCTAATACCACTCCTTTCCCTCTTAACGGTTGGAAGGGTGACTCAGGCCCACCATGCCCTGATGGACTCTGGTTTTGCATACACCAGCGTACTGTTCCAATAAGAAATTCCACTCCACACTCGAAAGTGCCTGCCCCTTTAAGACAGCCGGACTTAGTTCGAGTCCATCCAAATAACCATGAAAGTTTCGGTCACGCAGTTGGGGGAGATAACCTTTTTGTTGATCTTGCAACTAGAATTGCAGGAACTTTTAATGTAACCAATTGTTGGGTCTGCGGGCTCCACGGATGTCAGAGCAATGGCCTTGGTGGGGGGAGTCCCTCAATTCATTGACCATGATTTCCCGAATTTGGACAACTAACCGAACGAGATCAAGAGAAACTTGGTCTCTCTCTAACGTCCCCTCTGGTTTTTATTGTCTCTCACGAACCGGCAAATACCCAGTAGGAAAAAGTCCCTGCAAGGCTGTATGGATTCGCATTTCGCCTAGTATTTTCACTTGGTTTCCTAAACCCCTTACTTGGTTCTTATCCACTGTTTTTAAAACTAATTGCCTGCCCCTGTCTCATAGCAGTATTCAGCTTTGGAATTGTACCAGTTCCACCATCACAGGACCATACCAATCAAACCCCACTCTTAAAAGAGTTTGGGAACGGGGATATGGAGTATCCCCAAATGGATTATTCTGGGTATGTGGTAATAAAGCTTATACTCGTCTCCCCTTACAGTGGAGCGGAACTTGTTTCCTAGGAATAATCCGCCCAGAATTTTTCCTCCTACCCCACGATCACGGTCATAAATTAGGAGTGAAGATTTTTGATACATTACACCGTCAGCCCCGCTCTAGTACGGTACATTTGGGACAATGGGGAGATGATTGGCCTCCAGAACGCATAATTCAATATTATGGTCCCGCTACATGGGCTCAAGATGGATCCTGGGGTTATCGTACTCCTATTTATATGTTAAATCGCATTATTCGCTTGCAAGCAGTCCTTGAAATTGTTACAAATCAAACAGCTCTAGCCCTGCAATTACTTGCATCCCAGCAAGGTCAAATGCGCTCTGCTATATATCAGAACCGTCTGGCCCTAGACTATCTCCTAGCTACAGAAGGAGGTGTATGTGGAAAGCTTAATTTGACTAACTGCTGCTTACAGATTGATGATAATGGCCAAGCCATTCGAAAAATCGCTGATAATATTCGTACTTTGTCCCATGTACCGGTTCAAACCTGGCATCCTTTTGCAAAATTAAATTGGATAGACAAATGGTTTGGAGGAACCTGGTGGCGTACCTTATTGTGGGTCATCGGAGGTATTTTATTCCTCCTACTTGTTTTGCCCTGTATTATTCCCTGTCTACGCAGCCTGGTGATTTCCATGGTCCAACAGGCTATGCAACCAGGGGGACTGGGAGACCCCGTTAGAATTTTACTTCAGCACGAGATTAATTTATCATGAAACGTTTCTCTTCCCCGAGTTAAAATCCCCATTCATATATACATATAATACACACATTTTAAAGAGAGAAAGGGGTGGATTGTTATATATAGAGAATTTAGGTTAAAATGGCTTAAGTTAAAATGTGATGATTAATCATAAAAAGGGAAGCCAGAATGGACAGGGAGCTTACTAGCAGCCAAGGACAAAAAGTTCAGCTGGATATGTTTTTTTAAACATATCTTTTCATGGTCATAGTGAGAGACATGCAGGAGACAAAAGATTGATAAGAAGGGTGAGAAACAGAATTTAGTGTATGTAGAGTTCACAGCGTACGTAACGAACGTGATAATTAAAAATGCAGTTGTACTTAGAATGCTTTTGCAATACTAACCAATTAAAACAGTATTAATAAGAAGGGGAAGGGCAAACAACAAGGGTATAAAAATCAATGCACTGCATGTATCGGGGCTTAACTGGTGAGAAGCCAGTTGAGTCCAACTCTGCAGACTTGTAAATAACGCTTGTCGTGTCATCAGTTTTAAAGAGACTCATGTGTGAGAAGTTTTATTTCTGACAACCAATAATTTGTAAAATTGCAACACTATGTCCCATCTGTAGTTTGTGCTCCAGTGATAAAGGAAAGCATGCTATGTGTCTTCTGTTTTGGACTTGAACCCCCAGGTTTCTGTTCATCAGAAATCCTTAAAGCATTACCATTTACTGTACATGTCCTATTTGACTTTTCCAAATGCACCACCGTGGATTAAAATCCATCTACCATGCTCTGCAACCTTCTAGCGGATTTGTATCCTGCTGTAGCCTTAGACAACCTTTTTGATGTTAGCATTTTAGTGAAAATTGTTCAGATGCCCACTTTCATTCTGGTTGTATCTCATTTAATGATTAATTTGAATATTTTTTTAATATCTTGAAAATATAATGAATTGTAAATGTGACTGTTCATTCATGATCTGAACTTCTAGGTTTCTTGTCGATGCCTGTAGCTATTTGGAAAAGCACATTCACACAGAAGGACTCTTCAGGAAATCAGGATCTGTGAGTCGGCTTAAAGTTTTAACGGTAATAAATGTTCATTTTTTTCTTAATTTTAATTGTTAACCCTGCAGCTACTTTATTTTGAAGTCGGGATAGTTTAATTTTCGCATTGCTTCATTGAAGTAACTGAAGAATTTTGGAATTGTAAATGCTACTTTTTGTAGCACATAGTTTAGGAAGTCACACAGCATGGAAATAGGTCTATCAGCTCAATTTGTCCATGCTGACAAAGTCCAATTTGCCTGCATTTGGTTCATATCCCTCAAAACCTCTCCTATCCTGATTCCTATCTAAATATCCTTGCTTCTACCTCTTTCCCTAGCTGCTTGTTCCATACACCTACCACCCACTGTGGGAAGATGGTACCTTCAGGTCCCTTTTAATCCATTCCCTCTCACCTTAAATCTACACCCTCAGGATTTAAATTCCCATGTCCTGAAAAAATGACTGTGACTACTTGCCTTCTCTATGACCCTTATGATTTAATAAACTTCTGCATGATTTCCCCCTTAGCCTTATACATTCCAACTTATCCAGCCTCTACTTATAATTCATCTAAAAAGGATCTCGTGAATCTTTTCTGCATGTTTTCCACCTTAATAACTTTCCTCTAACTCAGTGGTTCTCAACCTTTTTCTTTCCACTCACATACCACTCTAAGTATTCCCTATGGCATAGGTGCTCTATGATTAGTATGGGATTGCTTAAGGTGGTATGTGGGTAGAAAGAAAAAATTTGAATACCACTGTTTTAATCCAACCTAATTGACTCGTTAATGTACACGGTTTCATGAAACCAAAGGAAATAGGCCAATGACAATTTTTCTCAAGCATAATATTTCAGTAATAATTGGGTCTAGAGAAATGATTCTCAACCTTCCCTTCCTACTCACGTACCACCTTAAGCAATCCCTTACTAATCATAGAGAATCGATGGCATAGAGATTACTTAAAGTGGTATGTGAGTGGAAAGAAGATTGAGAACCACTGCTCTAACTGGATTACCAATACTGCACAATGCTTCATCATGCTCTCATCAATGTCTTACAGTTGTAACATGGCATCTTTAATGTCTTAATGACTATTGACAGTGGTGAAATGTTTTGAAAGGCTGGTGATGAAGCATATCAGCTCCTGTCTGAGTGGTGTCATGGATACATTCCAGTTTGCCTATCATAAAACAGGTCTACGGCAGATACCATCTCATTGGCTCAATGCAAAGTCCTGGAACACTTGGACAGCAAAGATGCATACATCGGAATGCTCTTTATTGACTGCATTTTGGCATTTAACACCATCATCCCCTCAAAACTGATGAGCCAACTCCAAGACCTGAGAGTTAACACCCCACTGTGTAATTGGATCATGAATTTCCTCACCTCCAGACCATAATCAGTGAAGATTGGTAGGAACCTCTCCTCCACAATCTCCGTCAGTTCTAGAGCACCACAAGGCTGTGTTCTTAGCCCTCTGCTCTATTCACTTTAGACCTATGACTATGTGGCTTGGTACGACAATAACACCATTACAAATTTGCTGGCGATACTACGGTAGTGGGTTGTGTGAAGGAAGGGGATGAGTCAGCATTGAAAACTTGGTTGAATACAATACAGTGATCATTGGGGGATCAGAGGTGGAGCAAATTTAGGTTCTTGGGAGTAGATATGTCGGAGGATCTTTCCTGGGCCCAACGTACTAGTGGCATCGTGATGCAAGCCAGTCAGTGTCTACTTCCTCAGGAGTTTGCAGAGATTTGGTATGTTACCAGAAACCCTGCCTAATTTCTACAGAGGTGTGGTGGAAAGTATGCTGACCGGCTGCATCATGGTCTGGTATGAGAACACCAATACCCCATAGCATAAAAACCCTCCAATATCTAGTGGACACTGCCCAGGATATCACAGGCAAAACCTTTCCCACTATTGAGTACATCTACAGGGAATGCTGCTGTTGGAATGTAACAGCAATCATCAAAGATGAACCCCAGCACACACTCTGTTCTCACTGCTGCCATCAGGAAAAAGGTATAGGTGCCACAAGACTTGCACCTCCAGGTTCGGGAACATCTGCTACTCCTCAACCATCAGACTCCTCAACAGCAAACTCCATCAGGGAGTACAGTTTATTTTTTATACGACCAATTATCATAATTCTGCTGTGCCTGCATGGAAAAAGGAATTTTAGGGTTGTATGTGATGTCATGTATGTACTCTGGCAATATATCTGAAATCATCTTTAACATGCCTTGTCCAATAAAGGCAAGTATTCCAAATGCCATCTTCTCTACTTGTCTACCTGCTTTGATAGTCTCATGGAACTATGTTCGTGTACTTTCAAAGGTCCTTGTTCTTCAAAGCTCTCCAAGACACATGTATTCACTGTCTAAGTCATGCCTTGGTTTAACCGACCAGGTGCAACACCTAGTGCACCTGTCAGAGTTAAGTTCTATCTGCCATTTCTTACCTCACCTTTCCAGTTCACCTATATACTAATGTAATCTTGGACAACCTTCTTCACTGATCACAATAGCAGTAATTTTGGTATCAGTTGTAAACCTACCAACCAATGTAACTAAATTGTCGTCCAAGTTGTTGATTATAAATGACAAACAACAGTGGACTCAGCAGATATCCCTCATTCACACCACAGTAATATCCTTCCATCATCACCCTCTGTCTCCTACCATCGAGCCAATTCTTTATCCATTTGGCTAATTCATTCTGGATACTATGCGATCTGGCCTTCCAGACCAGTCTACCAAACGCGACCTGTGTTGCCAGTGTCAATCTTCAAGGTCACTTTCTTCAAAAAAAGACTCCATTTCACCAAGTAGTTGAAGAAATTGTAATTGAAAAGTTAAAAAGCCTTGAGTTCTGCAGCTTGTCCTTGGAGCCTTTAAAATAATGGTACAACATCAGCTTCCCTCCAATCTTCTGGCATATTGCCAATGCCCAATGGTGATACAAATATCTAAGCAGGACTCTGATAATTTCTTCACTACCTTCCCAAAATTTCCTAGCATACACTTGATTAGGCATTTTGGATTTCCCTTCCTTGATACACTTTAACACTTTCAGCATCTCCTCCTTTCATACTGAACCCCTTCAAGACATTTCTATTTACCTCCTTGAGATTCATCACCTTCAGCTATTTCTCCACACTAAATATAGAGGAGAAATGCTCATATAGGACCATACCTATTTTCTGTGCCACATGCATACACATCTCCCACCCTGCCCACGTGGATCTATTTCCCTAATTATTCTTTTGTCTTTAATATACTGTATTTGTGAATTTCTTGGGTTTCACCTTAAGTATATCTGCCAGAGCCACCTCATACCTTCTCCTTGTACTCCTTATTTTCATCTTGTGTAAACTACATCCTCTGCACTGCTCAAGCAGTTTGATTTCAAATCCCTAGCACTGATATGTGCCTTTTTCTTTTTTTTTTCCTTGACCAAAGAATCTTGGGTTCTCCAATCTTGCCAAATGAACAATGTAATTGTAAAATGAAAGCTTTTCTTCAGTACTCCTTCTTCCACACTGTTCAAAATGTGCAAGTACCTTCTTCCATCCATTTTGAGGATAATAAAATATGAGATTCAAATAGAATCAGACCTATTTATGTAAAAGAATTCCACTATTTCTTACTTGCAATGCAACAATATATGTAAGATTCAGATTCCATTACTTTATAGATTTAATCTCAAAGTCATTAAATGCATAGCTCTGAGAAGGATCAGTTAAACTTTGGGTTAATAGTAACTTCTACCAATGAAATAAACTTGTGTAAAACATCATTTCTATTTAATACTCGTAAATGAATGGCATGAAAGGAATTACAAGCGGTTAAATTTTTGTGGATGTGGTTGAATGTGTGCAGATTTTTAAAGTGGTCTCTCATCTGTCCTTGGAGAATGTTGATATCTGGCAGAAATAAGGAAATTAACCTGCATATATTTCTGTTACATTTCTATTTCAACATTAAGTAGGAAAAATGAGAAATAAAATAATGAAGTGGATACCAGATCAGTGAGGAATTATAAAGACAACAGTATTAGGATTTTATAATTCTACATGGGTAAAATATTGAGATGGCTTTTATCTTTAAAGCTGCTTATTGGCTCCATAATATGATTTTTGTTGAGTTTATCCATATTTCTAACCCAGATTTTTAAAATTTGTACTTGAAAGAAATATTTAAATATGCTCAGGTCAGTACATGAATCAATATAGAGCATGTATAAATGAAGTAGTAGAAGGAAACTTAATTTCTCCAGCTTTCTCCCCCTTAATTTACAGAGGTTAAGAAATAATGAATTGCCAACTCAGGTTGAGAATTTTCATTCTTTATATTAAATTTTAATATGTTTCCCCATTTCTTTGATTTCCTTCAATGAACTTTTAAAACTTCATTTTTACATTTATTTTTGCTTGTTGCTTTCTCAATGGTAATGGATTTTTGTTTTCTTAAACTTGTGAAGCAATGCTCAGTAATAATCTTTTTAAAATGTAGTCTACTGATTGAATTCCAGTTACATTTGTTTAAGTAGCCCATTTTAAAAGTGAACTGGATTTATTTTGATAGGTGATCAAGCACTTATTTTAAACTTAAGAATTAAATTGATACTGGCCAGTTTTGGTATCAAAAAAAGTAATGTATTTCTAAAGTACAAGTTGTGCATTTAATTTTCTTGCTGAATGTAATATTTTCAGAAATGGGTTTGGCCTTTTTAAAATTCTTGCATGTTTAAAATCCTTTTTTGTAACTAGTGTGATTTTTCTTGGGGTGGTGGTGGGGAGAAGGAAGGAGAGTGCATTCTTTTTGGTTGGGTTGCATTAGGTTGTTGTGGTCATTCTGTTCCATTGACTTCTTGGAGTTCACAATAATAAGTACAATGTTACTGTTTCTACAGACTAAAGTAGACCAAGGTGAAAAATGTCTTACTCTGGCGCCCCCTTGTGATGTGGCAGGTCTCATAAAACAATTTTTTCGGGAGCTGCCTGAGCCTGTGCTTCCAGTTGAATTGCACGAAGCCTTCTTCAGAGCACAACAACTACGAAATGAGGAAAGCATTTCTGCCACAATTCTTCTTTCCTGTTTGCTACCTGAGCAAACTGTTGATATACTGCACTATTTTCTGAATTTCCTTAAAAATGTGTCCCTCAGGTTTGTATTGTAGATAAGTGTGGTACATCACTGAGAAATTAATAATTTTATTGCATGGGCCTCATTTTCAATGCATTGTCTTATTATTGAGTGCTTTATTTTAGCACTGAGCATCCTTTGTAAGCATGAGGTCTTAAGGTGAATTGTAGCTTTGTTAGCAAAGGACTGGGAACAATTTTTTTAAATTCTTCTGGTCCATTAATGGATAATAGTATTTGTATCCCCTTAATCTTGCACTATATTTGGTTGACTGATTTCTCTGAATGAATTTCTTTCTTAATCTGCACCTTTTTTATGAAATATTATTGAAACTTTATTGATAAAATGGTTCTGCTTCATGCTCCGATTGATTATTACTGCTACTAAATTGGTCAACCTTGAAAGCGATGATAGAATAGTTTGTACAAAATTATATGCATTGTACATTACAAATTGTCTTTCAGCCATTTACATATTCCTTTAGACATACAAGAGGTCAGTAACATGAGTTGGCTAGCTAATCTAGATGCCTTAATAATTTTTACAGTGAGGACCACTTATGTGGGCATTTACTGAGAAATGCAATTTTAATTACAAAGCTAGATACTAATATTTTTAGCCTTGCTTAAATATAAATGCCATTTACTTTGCAGCTCCCTTGCCAGTCCACTTCAGTCCTAATGGATCTATGTCCATCAATACTGCCACACACATGATATTGGCCCATGGATCATTGGTCTCTGCATATCTAATCCCTGGTTACAGTCCCAATGTGCGTGAGGGGGTGGGGGGGGGGGGGGATGCAGCATTATCAGCAGCAAGAGAAAAATAGGGCTTCAAGGATGGCAAGTAGAACTGACCTATCTCAATGCTGATCATATTGAGTATGAAGTGAAACTGTACCCTGTTATTAAATCTGAATAATTGATATCCCTAAGGAAAATCTGCTCACGTTAATTGCATAACCATGTGATAACAGACTGACTACAGTTTGCTCTTAATTACTTTCTAAAATGGCAAAGTAAACCTTAAAGTTGTATCAGTGACAAGTTTTGGTGGAACTTTTAAAAGGATTGATGAAAAGTTTGAGGATACCTTGTAAATCTTATGGCACAACATAGAATGTTATGCTTGGGGGACAAGGAGATTTTGATATTTAAGTTATTGTAAATTTCTCAAATGGCTGAGAGATTACAGACTCTGAAAGGGGCAGGTGTGTGAGGGAGTTTTTTTAAAAAAACAAAAGGATTCTAAATTTAAAATTGGATGATTGGATTTTTAAAAAAAAAAAAAGTCTATAGTTTGCCATTTCTTGAATGAATGAAGTTTTGACTTTGTAGGTCTCATTTGACCGTGATCATTTCTATGTTGTGTTTCAGAATTCTCTGTCAAGGACAAAAGACTAAATGTTGCTGTCTTGTTACCCTCAATCTGAACCTGCATCCATTGTGGCCTAACATCTGTACTGGTACCATCTGGACCGTACCACTCCTATGTTTCCAAGTGTCAGACACTTGCAAACTATTAAGAGAAATAAATAATTAAAATATTAGACTTAAGTACACTTTTATGCAATTTGAAAACACTAAATTAGTGTAAAATATAAGGACTGTTGCTTCCACTTGCTGATCCATAACCCACAAATCATCTTTTCAAATCAATGGAGTTTCTGATTCTACCTTTCTTGCTCTAACCTGGCGGAGGATGAAATTATTCTGAGCTGTCTTAGGAGTCCAGAAGGGGCATGTTCTGCCTGATTCAACATTCCAAATCAGCTAATAAACCAAGACAAAACATTGCAAGTGCAGAATATCTAAAATAAAACAGAGATTGCTGGAAGCATTTAGCAAGGCAGGCAGATTTGTGGGATAAAAACTGATTCAGGTTGAAGATTCTTCATTAGAACTGTTTTTTTTGTGTTTGCCATGTGGCTGGAAGTCCCAGGCTCGTTATGTTTAAATGGATAAATTAAGTCAAATCCTAACAGTGGTTCTATTTGAAACTTGTTGCAAGCCAACAAGCTCTGACCCATTTAGTTTAAAAATAACACTGGCTGCCATCTTTTTTTGGCCATTTGTTGACTTTTGTGATTGTACAATTGTAGTCTATTTCTTAAGTACTCTTTATGCAATGCTTTTGTCTATAAAATCTAGTTGCTTTGGGATGGATAAAAATCCACAGATATAGACTTATGAATAGAACAAATGTTGTACTTCCTTTCCAAGTTGGCAAAGAGCTCACTATATATTCTGCTAGAAAATATATTATGGCCAATTGAGATTTAATTTGCACTATTTTTTGATTTCTATTTAAGAGACATATACTGTACTCAGATAAAAGAAGCCACATTTGATTATGGGCAGATTTTATGTATTATATGGTGTTTTCTATTATGACACTGCTTTGAACTTGGTCTCACAGGTAGTTTTGGCTGTGAAGAGGTAATTAAATGCAAAACACTAGAATAGAAAGGCAGTAGCGATTTAACAAATATTTAAAGCCAATATAATGAACTGTTTTCTTCCAAACCCCACCACCTCCCCCAACCGATTTAGGTCAAAAGATAACAAAATGGATGCCAGTAATCTTGCTGTA
Organism: Narcine bancroftii; assembly: GCF_036971445.1. Taxonomy (NCBI): domain Eukaryota; kingdom Metazoa; phylum Chordata; class Chondrichthyes; order Torpediniformes; family Narcinidae; genus Narcine; species Narcine bancroftii. The sequence continues at coordinate 49,392,647 of NC_091470.1, read as the reverse complement.
GTGTTTGCACCCAATCTATTCCATTCTGTAGATGGAAGTGAAAAATTAACCTCATTGGCGGAGAAGCGCCTTCACCTTCAAGCTGCAACAGTGCACATACTGATTGACCATTTTGAAGCCATTGGTATGTAATTTGTGTTTTCTTGCTTTTTTTGTTACATTTCTTTGAGAATTATTCAATCACTGCTCTTTTGACTTGATGTTTGTTTGGAGGTGTTGGTGCTACTTTACGATTAGTGTAGTTGAAATCAAACACTCAATGATGGCTGCCCTCCTGTCACAAATTCCATTTAAAGTTATCTGTTTTACTAATCCTTGGCCATAGAGTCACATCATTTAAAACTTACTGTTTAATTCTGTTTTGGAAATCTGTATAATGCTTGGATTATTGAATGTTGTCTGATTACACTGTAAGCAAGTCAAATTTTATGCATGTTAAACGAAAAATATGACCTGCATTTTAGATTTAACTGGCTGTTGACTTTAAACCATGTTGTTACTTCAAAGTTCTTTAGTGAATAATATTTAAGAGGCAATGAGATCTTCGCATTGTTCTGTTTTGTGTTTTCTGCTGTACAAATTAGAAATATTTTTTTAAATGTGTGGTATTTATTGAGAACTGTATTTTTTTGTGTGAGAAGATCACACAAATAAAATGTCCTTTTCTGATGAATTTAGCATGATTCATGCATCAACTAATAAACAGGATGTAATGCACGTCGAAAGAACCAAAGACTTGTTGATCCAAACCAAGGCTTTTATTAACTAAATGACTGGAGCATATCACAAGTAGGTCGACCAGTCCAGAATGACCTGGTCTGGCTGGGAGCAATCCTTTAAGACCTGCCAGTAGGTGTGGCTACACTCTCAGTCAATCACAGTCATCCTACATTACAATCTGTACATATACACATTGGTGATAGAATCTGTACTATCACAAAGGAGCTGCACAAGGCTTAAAGGAAAAAAAATCCATATTAATTTTACTTGTTAAAAAAGAAATTAACATAACCAGTTTGTTATTGATCTCTTTTGTGGATAATAAATGATAATAAACTTAAATTGGCTTTCGTTTCCATGCTTGAGCCAATTTCTTTTTGTTTTCTTAAACGTCTTCCAGCCTCAAGCTTCTGCTTCAAAAAGTCGTGTTTATATGCACGCTTAAAAAAAAAATGTGGATTTGCTTCAACCTTTTCAGATGATCTGCCTGAGCTGTGTACTGTATTTCAACACTAATGCACAATGGTGATCCTGTTTCACAGAGAATAAAAAATGCAGAATGCAACTCAAATGTGTATGCTGTATCTTCATCAAGAACTTTGAATCCTGCTGGCATCTATTCTTTGAATATTACATAGGTTCAAAATTGAGAAATCTGACAGTTGTTACATGATTCACAAAATTGCAGAACAGTGGGTATTAATAATAAAGAGCTTGAGATAAATATTTTTAATTCCTCAGCAGATGAATAACACTAGCCAAAAGCCATTAAGACAAAAATGTTGAATTGCTGGTGTATATTGATTTACAGTAATTGATCTTGGTTGTGGATTTGCACATGTATGATTTATGTCTTAATTTTTTTTGTTTGGTTTCTTCTGGCATATCTATAGGCTCTTTCAGGTGGCCAGAATACCCCAATGTAAAGTCACATATTCTACCCCTATGCGGCTGTCGGGCTATCCATCTGAAAGAGGCTGACGCACCTCCGAGGTGCACTCACCAACGCACCTGAATGCAGCCGCCTGAAAGCAGCTGCTGAGGGACGGGCTGATGACCCTCTCAGCTGGCGACCCAACTCCCTGCTGCCTGATAGCCCCCCTCCCTGCTGCCACTGCCCCGGTGTCCCCCGTCTGCTGCCCCTGCCCTGATGTACCGCTGACCTCCCCTCCCCAGTAAGGCAGAGTCTGTCAGACAGTGGGGCAGGGGCAGGGGATGTCAAGGAGTGGCTGGTGCAGGCTGTCACATCCTGGCTGGCCGCTCCTGCACTGGTGCTGCTCAAAATGCGGCATAGAAATGGTGGTCTTGCCTCCCCATAAGCTCCCACACAGCTGGGAACTGTGTGGGAAACACAGCAGTTCCACCTGCATGGGGTTATGGGTAAGGAAGACCGCCATTGCTATGCCGCATATTTATGACGGGTAGCACCAGTCACCCCGCCTCCTTCAGATGCAGAGGCGCTACGAGGTGTCACTGGAAAACAGGCCCTTTCAGTTGGGCTGCCACATGAAAGGCAAGTCTTCAGGCTGAGATCGGCTCCTGCACCCGCCCCTAAGGCAGAGGATGCACCTGAAAGTGGCTAGTGTTAGGAAAGGTTATCAAAGAAAAACTAAAACTTTGCTTATTTTTTTCCTCCTTACATGCTTTCCGTCTGGTTATATAATTTTCAGTGTTTCAGCCTACTTAGTAAATAACAAACTGGACCAACCACTGGAGGGGTTTTTAAAGAACTTCCCATATTATCTGTTTGCTTGAGGTAACAGACCAATTTTTTAGTATTGTTCTTATCTAGATTATTAATTAGTTGTTTTTACTTGGTTTGGTCTAGCTTGTTACACTAGTTCATGCATATTTATGTTCAAAAGTATTTTTGCTTGTCCCATTGTTACAATGCGACAAAACTCAACCCCTAGGTTATGATCTTGGTCACCAATGAGACAACAGCATATCTCTTTGAATTCTTTGAATTTTTAATGATGCATAGACTAAGAAATTAATCCTGGTGTGGGTGAGTTCAATGCCAAATAAGATGCAGAAAAGTAATTAAAGGGACCGTTTAGGGAAAGTTAAAAGGAAAAGTAAGAACTATCAAAGATGTGATAATTTTTAAAATCTAAAGAAATGCACACTCCGAAAGACAGACTTTGCACATTGTTTACTTTTTGGGCGATGGGTAGACTGTCTTGAGGCATTAGCTTTTAAAGCTCACGGCAGACTTGACTAAGTTTGAAAAGCAGTGACAGGGCAACCACTTTGGAAATTATGGGACCCTTAAACATGCATGAAATTACATTTTTGTAAACCTAACTTCAGAGTGGGACAAGTATGTCCCCAATTTGGTTCAGTCAAATTTCTGGCTGAATTGTGCTTTGAAATCAATATCATTATTTTCTTTTTTGCTTTCTTCAGCAATATCTGTGGTTACCAAAAGAAATTGTGCAAAGAGTGAGTGAACATTGGAAAAAGAGCTAGTTTTGCGTTTGTTTGATACCTGGAAATGACGGGAGCTCAAATGTGATTTTGGTCCAAAAGCAAAATACTGCAAATGTGCAATCTGGAATAAAAATACAACACTGATAATACTTTGCAAGTCAATGTGGCATTTGTGGAGAGAAAAGCATTTCACATGTCACACCTAATTTTCCCTGTCCACAAATGCTGCCTGACTTGCTGAGTATTCTCAGTACATAGAACAGTACAGCACAGGAACGGGCCCTTTTTAACTCGCGATGTCTGCATCAAACCGAATGCTTAAATTAAACTAAAAATTCCCTGCATATTGTTTTATCTAGCAGCCTCTTAAATGCTAACCATGTATAGGTGAGGGTCATTCTCTGAAATGCATATATTTTAATGCAAGAAGCATAGTGAACAAGGTAGATGAGCTTAGAGCATGGACAGATACTTGGGGTCATGATATTGTGGCAATTGGTGAGACCTGGCTACAGGAGGGGTAGGACTGGCAACTTAATATTCCAGGATACATTTGTTTTAGATGTGATAGAGCAGGGGGTAAAAAAGGGGGAGGAGTTGCTCTGCTTGTTAAGGAGGACAAATTTGTAGGGAGATAACGTATATGTGTGAGAATCATAAGGTAGTGATCGTGGGAGATTTTAACTTCCCTCACATTGATTGGGATACCCATACAGTTAGATGGCTGGATGGGCTAGAGTTCGTTAAATGTGTTCAAGATTGTTTTCTAAATCAATTAGTAGAAGAACCGACTCGGGACGGTGTAATACTAGATCTCCTGTTAGGGAACGAGCTAGGTCAGATATCGGACATTAATGTTGGAGAACAAATTGGGTCTAGTGATCATAACTCTGTTAGTTTTCGGGTAGTTTTAGGGAAGAGCAAGGAGGGGCATAAAGTTGAGGTTCTGGATTGGAGAAGAGCAAATTTCGAAGGAATAAGAAGGGATTTGGGGAGTATTGAGTGGGATAGGATATTTTAAGGTAAGGATGTAAATTAAAAATGGAGGATATTCAAAAAAAAAATTTTGCGGGTACAGAGTAGATAAGTCCCAGTGAGGATCAAAGGAAAGGCTGGAAATCGTAGGGATGCTTGGTTTTCGAGGAATATTGCAACATTTCGTTAGGAGAAAAAGGGAGGTGTACAAGAGGTATAAAGAGCAGGGAGCTGAGAGTTTGAAGGAGGACTACAAGGAGTGTAGAAGGAATCTTAAGAAATTAGAAAGGCCAAAAAAAAGGCACGAAGAGGCTTTGGCAGACAGTAAAAATAAATCCAAAGAGTTTCTATAGGTACATTAAAAGTAAAAGATTAGTGAGGGATAAAATTGGGCCCCTTGTAGATAGCGAAGGTAGGCTGAGTGAGAAGTCAGAGGAAATGGGGGAAATTTTGAATGATTTCTTTTCCTCGGTATTCACTAGGGAAAAAAATATTGAAACAGTTGAAGTAAAGAAAAATAGTGGGGAGGCCATGAAGCATATAAGGATAACCGAGGAGGTAGTGATGGCTGTGTTGAAAAAGATAAACGTGGATAAATCTCTGGGACCAGACAAAATATTCCCAAGGACACTCAGGGAGGCTTGTGGACAGATAATGGGGCCATTAACAGAGATATTTAGAATGTCACTGGTCACGGGGATAGTGCCAAAGGATTGGAGGGTGGTGCATGTGGTTCCGCTGTTTAAGAAAGGGTCCAAATGTAAACCTGGGAATTATAGGCCCGTGAGTCTAACGTCTGTGTTGGGTAAGTTGATGGAAAGTGTTCTGAGGGATGGTATTTACAAATATTTGGAGGTACAGGGATTGATAGGGAGTAATCAGCATGGTTTTGTCATGGATAGATCATGCTTGACAAACCTGATTGAGTTACAAAAAAGGTTACAAAAAAGGTTGATGAAGGGAAAGCTGTGGATGTTGTCTATTTAGACTTTAGTAAAGCTTTTGACAAAGTTCCCCACAGGAGGTTAGGAAAAAAGGTGGAGGCATTAGGTATAAATAAGGAGGTAGTGAAATGGATTCAGCAATGGTTGGATGGGAGGTGTCAGAGAGTAGTGGTAGAAAATTGTTTGTCCAATTGGAGGCCGGTGACTAGTGGAGTTCCTCAGGGATCGGTCCTGGGTCCACTATTGTTTGTTATATATATGTTAGCGATCTGGAAGTAGGGGTGGAGAATTGGATAAGCAAGTTTGCGGATGATACAAAGATTGGTGTGTTGTGGACAGTGAGGAAGATTACCGTAGATTAAAAGGTGATTTAGGAAGGCTGGAGGTGTGGGCTGAGAAATGGCTGATGGAATTTAATACAGATAAATGTGAGGTGCTACATTTTGGAAAGGCAAATCTAAATAGGTCATATGCATTAAATGGTAGGCTATTGAGATATACAGAGCAACAAAAGGATTTAGGAGTGATGGTAAATAGTACCCTCAAGGATGATACTCAGGTAGATGGTGTGGTGAAGAAGGCATTTGGAATGTTGGCCTTCATAAATCGGAGTATTGAATTCAAGAGTAGGGAGGTTATGATGAAATTGTACAAGGCATTGGTGAGACCAAATTTGGAGTACTGTGTACAGTTTTGGTCACCATATTATAGGAAAGATATAAACAAAATAAAGAGAGTACAGAGAAGGTTCACGAGAATGTTGACAGGATTTCAAGGTTTGAGTTACAGGGAAAGGTTGTGCATACTAGAGCTTTTTTCTCTGGAGCATAGAAGATTGACAGGGGACTTGATAGAGGTGTTTAAGATTTTAAAAGGGACAGACAGTAAATGTGGATAGGCTTTTTCAATTAAGAGTGGGGAGATTCAAACTAGAGGGCATGGTTTAAGATTGAAGGGGGAAAATTATAAGGGGAACATGAGGGGAAATTTCTTTATGCAAAGGGTGGTAGGGATGTGGAATGAGCTTCCGGCAGACGTGGTTGAGGCGGGATCATTGGTTACATTTGAGGATAGACTGGATAGTTACATGGAGAGGAGAGGACTGGAGGGGTATGGACCGGGTGCTGGTCAGAGGGACTAGGAGGGTGGGAATTTGTTACAGCATGGACTAGTAGGGCCAAACTGGCTTGTTCTGTGCTGTAAATGGTTATATGGTTATGATTATCTGCTTCCACCAGGACTCCTGGCAGCCAAATCCAGGCACCTACCACTCTATATTAATAACTCTTGCCCCTCACACCTCCTTTACATTCTTCTATCCACCCCATCTGCCAATGCATTCCCCAAGTATGTGACATTTTTACCCAGGGGGAGAGGAAAATTTTGACCGTCCACCCTGTTAATGCTTCTCATAATTTTATAGCCTCTTTCACTCCAGAAAATAATAATTTCTCCCCATCACTTGTACCCTCCAATCCAGTAAATCATTTATGTATTCTTTCCAAAGCCTCCACATACTGCACACAATGCTCCAAGTCCAGTCTCGCCAAATTTTTACAGAGCTGCAACATGACTTCCTCATCCTTGTACAGTACTCATGACCTTAACCAAGGTATGCGATCCGCCTTTACAAGAAACTATTTTCAATTTTACTTCAAATCCAATTTTTTTTCCCTAGACGTGGTATGGAAATGCTGAAAGCCAAGATTATTCACCGGTTGAAATGGAGGAGTTAGCTAATATAGTGGATTAGAATTTTGATCTGGAATATTGGCTTGCTGTTCCTTTATAGATAAATGGGGGAACTTCAACCCTCGCTATTCCACTTGCAATTAGGTTAGAGTTAGAATGCCTACTGTTGCTCAAGAAATGTCACAACATCTTAGAGAAGTGATTTGATTTTTAAAAGTAGTTGGATGTCTGGTTGGGAATATAGATCTGAACCTCAAGCTTGTTTAAAATCTTGACCTTGTGTCATGTCATTGTAAATAGAGCTGTTTTTTCTGCACAAAATTGAATACTGAATCCTACTGGAAGAGGATGTGTGTGAGAGAGCAATGAAGATAAATTTTGGATTGAATGGTTGGAGCAAATTTATCGTGCTTTTGAGAGACTTGCAAAAAAAAGTTCTAATAATTTGCTCCAAATGAATCAGCCTCTGGGCATGTTTCCGATGGCCCATTTTAACTTAGTGAGGCCTTGGTTTCTGTGCCCTCTCTCAGCATACCAATAATGTATACGTTTAATACCTTACTTTGTAATGCCTTTTTTAAATAGTGAATTAAAAGTATCTTGGGGTATTAATAGAATTAGCCCAGAAAGTCTGCCAGTCTGCATTTTCTTTAAACTCTCCTCTTTGCCTAAGCAAGTAGCTGCCCCTCTTAATTTTTATCTCTAGTATTTTGCTTGTACGAGTTTCTGAAAAGCATCCTACAGTGTGTTGTTTATATTCTTTGAGTAATGTTGAAAAATGCCATTAAAACTTTGCATACTCAGCTCATAAACACATTGAATCCTCTGAAAGATATTCACAAATGGAAGTGTTTTTTTTAACTGTATTAACACTATGTAAATATCTCTTCTGCTTGCACCATCTTGCAATGTAGAATACATGCTGGTCTAATTGGGGCTTGAACTTTTGTGTAAAATCTACATGGGTTGTTTTAATATTGCCTGATAATTTGGTTCTCATGATGCACTGGAATCAGGTTTATTATCGTGAACATGTGTCACGAAATTTATTGTTTTGTGGCAGCAGTATTATTCAGAACAAGGTGCAAAATTGCTATAAATTACAATTCTGTAAATAGAAGATTTTAAAAATAATTTTTTTGCAAATTATTGTCCATAGGTTCATTGACCGTTCAGAAATCTGATGGCAGAGGGGAAGATGCTGTTTTTGTAATGTTGAGTGTGTGCTTCAAGCTCTTGTAACCCCTTCCTGGTGGTAGCAGTAGGAAAGGGAATGGCCTGGGTGATGAGAGTCCTTGATGATAGAAGCTGCTTTCTTTTTTTTTTTTTTTTTTAATTTTTTATTTTTCACACCATAAATCACAATAGCCATGATATACACTTTTTCTTTTCCACACCTTTACAGTGACTTTTTCTCCCTCCCCCCTCCCTCCTCCCAAGCCACCCCCCCACCCCCCCCCTCTCATCCATTTTAGGTATACAATCTAGGTTGCATTAATTCAGTTAGACAATGTTGTCATTCAACAAAAATACACCAGAAATTCTACTGAGTCCATTCTTTTCTTTTCTTCTCCTTCCATCAACTTAGGTAATGTTTGTTCCCGGTAGGTTTTCGCTATTGTATTTAATGTAAGGCTCCCATACTTGTTCGAATATTTCAATATTATTTCTTAAACTATATGTTATTTTTTCTAATGGAATACATTTATTCATTTCTATATACCATTGTTGTATTTTCAAATTATCTTCCAATTTCCAGGTTGACATAATACATTTTTTTGCTACGGCTAGGGCTATCTTGACAAATCTTTTTTGTGCATCTTCCAAGTCAATTCCAAATTCTTTATTTTTTATGTTACTTAGGAGAAAGATCTCTGGATTCTTTGGTATATTGTTTTCTGTTATTTTATTTAATATCTGATTGAGATCATCCCAAAATTTTTCTACTCTCCCACATGTCCAGATTGCATGAATTGTTGTTCCCCTTTCTTTTTTACATCGAAAACATCTATCAGATACTGTTGGGTCCCATTTATTTAACTTTTGCGGTGTAATGTATAGTCTGTGTAACCAATTATATTGTATCATACGCAGCCTCGTATTTATTGTATTTCTCATCGTTCCAGAGCATAACTTCTCCCATGTTTCCTTTTTTATCTTTATATTTAAATCTTGTTCCCATTTTTGTTTAGTTTTACCATTTGTTTCCTCATTTTCCTTTTCTTGCAGTTTAATATACATATTTTTTATAAATCTTTTGATTAACATTGTATCTGTAATCACATATTCAAGGTTACTTCCCTCTGGTAAACTCAAGTTGCTTCCTAATTTATCTTTCAAGTAGGATCTCAGTTGGTAATATGCCAGCGCTGTATCTCCAGTTATATTGTACTTATCTCTCATTTGTTCAAAGGATAAGAATCTACTTCCTGAAAAACAATTTTCTATTCTTTTAATCCCTTTTTTTTCCCATTTTCTAAAGGCAAGGTTGTCTATTGTAAAAGGGAGTAGCTTATTTTGCGTCAATATTAGTTTTGGTATTTGGTAATTTATTTTATTTCTTTCTACATGAATCTTCTTCCATATATTGAGGAGATGGTGTAATACTGGAGAAGTTCTATGTTGTACCAATTTTTCGTCCCATTTATATAATATGTGTTCAGGTATCTTTTCCCCTATTTTATCTAATTCTAGTTTCGTCCAGTCTGGTTTTTCCCTTGTTTGGTAAAAATCTGATAGGTACCTTAATTGTGCGGCTCTATAATAATTTTTGAAGTTTGGCAATTGTAAGCCTCCTTGTTTATACCATTCTGTTAATTTATCTAGTGCTATCCTCGGTTTCCCCCCTCTCCATAAAAATCTCCTTATTATTTTCTTTAACTCTTTGAAGAATTTTTCTGTCAGTTGTATTGGCAATGCCTGAAATAAGTATAGTATCCTTGGAAAAATGTTCATTTTAATACAGTTTATCCTTCCTATCAGTGTTAGTGGTAGCTCTTTCCAATGCTCTAAATCGTCCTGTAATTTTTTCATTAGTGGATTGTAATTGAGTTTATATAATTGGCCTAGATTTTTGTTTATTTGCACACCTAGGTATCTTATTGCCTGCGTTTGCCATCTGAATGGGGATTCCTCCTTAAATTTTGAGAAATCCGCGTTATTCATAGGCATTGCTTCACTTTTATTTACGTTTATCTTGTATCCCGACACTTCTCCATATTCCTTCAATTTCTTATATAGTTCTTTTATTGATAGTTCTGGTTCTGTTAAGTACACTATCACATCATCCGCAAACAGACTGATTTTATATTCCCTGTCTTTTATTTTTATTCCTTTTATATTATTATCTCTTCTTATCGATTCTGCTAGTGGTTCTATAGCTAGCGCAAACAATAATGGTGATAGTGGGCATCCCTGCCGCGTTGACCTGCTTAAGTTAAATTGCTTTGATACATGTCCATTTACTGTCACTTTCGCTAACGGTCCCTTATATAATGCTTTAATCCAATTAATATACTTCTCCGGTAAACTGAATTTTTGCAATACTTTGAACAAGTAATTCCATTCTACTCTGTCGAAGGCCTTCTCTGCGTCTAAAGCAACTGCTACTGCCGGTGCTTTATTTCCTTCTACTGCATGAATTAAGTTAATAAATTTACAAATATTGTCTGTTGTGCGTCTTTTTTTGATAAATCCAGTTTGGTCTAAATTTACCATTTTCGGTACCTGTTCTGCTAATCTGTTCGCTAATAGTTTAGCTATTATCTTATAATCTGTGTTTAGCAGAGATATTGGTCTATATGACGCTGGTGAGAGTGGATCTTTCCCTTGTTTTAGTATCACTGTAATTATTGCTGTTTTACATGAATCTGGTAAGTTTTGTGTCTCATCAATCTGGTTGATTACATCCAGGAGGGGCGGTATTATTAGGTCTTTAAATGTTTTGTAGAATTCTATTGGGAGTCCATCCTCTCCTGGTGTCTTATTATTTGGTAAATTTTTTATTATCTCTTGTATTTCTACTGTTCCAAATGGTTCTGTTAATTTATTTTGTTCCTCTATTTGTAGTTTTGGTAGTTCAATTTTAGTCAAAAATTCATCTATTTTCCCTTCTTTCCCTTCGTTTTCGGTTCGGTATAATTGTTCATAGAATTCTCTGAAGTTTTCCTTAATTTCTTTTGGATTATATGTAATTTGTTTGTCTTTTTTCCTTGTTGCCAATACCATTTTCTTAGTTTGCTCTGTCTTAAGCTGCCATGCTAGGATTTTGTGTGTTTTTTCCCCTAGTTCATAATATTTCTGTTTTGTCTTCATTATATTCTTCTCCACCTTATATGTTTGTAATGTTTCATATTTTATTTTTTTATCCGCCAATTCTCTTCTTTTGGTTGTATCTTCCTTTATTGCTAATTTTTTTTCTATGTTTATTATTTCCCTTTCCAACTGCTCTGTTTCCTGATTATAGTCCTTCTTCATCTTGGTTGCATAACTTATTATTTGCCCTCTAATGAATGCTTTCATTGCGTCCCATAGTATAAACTTATCTTCCACTGATTCCGTATTTACTTCAAAGTACATTTTTAATTGTTTTTCAATAAATTCTCTAAAATCCTGTCTTTTAAGTAGCATGGGGTTTAATCTCCATCTATACATTCTTGGAGGGATGTCCTCTAGCTCTATTGCCAATAACAGGGGTGAGTGGTCCGATAATAGTCTAGCTTTATATTCCGTTTTCCTAACTCTCCCTTGAATGTGGGCTGATAACAGGAATAGGTCTATCCTTGAGTATGTTTTATGTCTAGTCGAGTAGTATGAGTATTCCTTTTCTTTTGGGTTTTGTTTCCTCCATATGTCCACAAGTTTCATTTCTTGCATTGATTTAATTATAAATTTGGTTACTTTGTTCTTCCTGTTAATTTTTTTCCCCGTTTTATCCATATTTGGATCCAAATTCAGATTGAAATCCCCTCCTATTAGTATGTTCCCTTGCGTATTAGCTACCTTCAAAAAGATATCTTGCATAAACTTTTGATCTTCTTCGTTAGTTGAATATATATTAAGTAGATTCCAAAGCTCTGAATATATCTGACATTTTATCATAACATATCTCCCTGCTGGATCTATTATTTCCTCTTCTATTTTAAATGGCACATTCTTGCTAATTAATATAGCCACTCCTCTTGCTTTTGAATTATACGATGCTGCTGTTACATGTCCTACCCAATCTCTCTTTAATTTCTTGTGCTCCAATTCAGTTAAGTGTGTTTCTTGGACAAATGCTATATCTATTTTTTCCTTTTTCAGTAAATTTAGTAGTTTCTTCCTTTTAATTTGGTTATGTATTCCATTAATATTTAGAGTCATATAGTTCAGCGTAGCCATTTTATATTTTGTTTATCTTCTCTTTCCGTTTTTCCATCATTACCTTTCCTCCTTTTCCATTTCTGTTTTCTTATTTTCAACTCTTTACCAGACAACATTCCTACAACATCCAACATTTTCCTTATTCTCCTATTTCTATCTTCTTTATCCCCAATCTCCCCTTCCCCTCCTGAGTTGCCCTTTATCCCTTGTCGGACAACCAAGAAGCTGCTTTCTTGAGACACTACCTCTTAAGAATGTTCTTAATGGAGTGAAGACTAATAATCTTTCATTTCCTATCTATTAAGGTTGTGTTCCAGAGTATATCTTGGAAAAAATTCCAGCAATGCTTGGTGATAGTGTTGCATCTATTGCGCCTTCTTTGGAAAACTTAGAAGATGGAGATTGTTCAAGAATGGATGAGTGCAAACACCGAAAGCGCCGGAGTGTTGGAGGTTGACACAATTCTATTTCCATATTGTTTTTCTCTAAATGTTTTTATATTTAGTAAACTTGAAATGAGACTATTCAGCTGGTATTGTCTATGCTGTAAATTATGTCTAAATAATATTTCATATTCATTGATTTAAGCAAAGGAATCCTATATTTCTGCTGTGAACCACTCCAGTTTTTCTTTGCACACAAAGATGACCTCTTTTAATTGCTTCCAACATGCTTTCAAGCAATTTAAAAATCATCTTTAGATTTAGAAAAAATAATCTATAGATTCCAGCCAAATTTCAAATATAATGTATTTAATAACCTAAAATGTTGAGTGAATTATTATTGGTACATTTAAGCTTGGTAATAATAGCCTGTTCCTCTATATGCAGTTTTCTTATCATTCTTTAATAATAAATTCAGCATTAGAAAAAAATGCATTGAACGATCACTCCAAAGCGCCAAACAGAAAGTTAGGGCTTTTTTTTTTTTTTTTTTTTTTTGCAGCTTGTTAATTGCTTTAAAATTACCTTTCTCTAAATCATTTTATAACTTTTTTTTAACTCTGTGTCTTTCAAACCTTCGACTGTCTATTGGTCAAAATCTAATTGAAAAATATAGTGGTTTAAGCAAAAGATCCTGCAGTGTATTTGGGCAGGATCTTGTGTTTGGGCATGTGTCTGTCAGGTCTCCAGTTTAAAGGTTTGCAATGTATCTGTATGCACATTATCACTGGCTTCTTTTATTTGATGCTAACTTTAAATCCAGGCAAATATTTAACAGACACAAGCCATAAATAGTATTTCAGTCATATGTTACTGCTTGGTAATCCAGATCTTTCTTAAAGTGTATGAAATCTATCTTTTAAATAACTGAAGTTGTTCGTTTAAATTATGGTGTTGTTTAATGAATAACATGTTTGTGTTGAATGGTTAATATTTTAGTGGAGAAAAAGAAGTGGTTGGTGATGTTTGACTTTCTGCAACAAACTTTGAATCAAGAGTTGGCCTTGATTCAAATAGTTCTTGGCTAAAGCACTTCATGTAGATACCTTGCTTAATCAGTACCATTCTTCAGGAGTGCCCAAAAAATCAAAAAGCTGGCATATTGTTACTTGTCTCCAATAGTAACTTCTCTAAACTGAAAACAGATGTCTGCAATATATGTATTAGCATAATTTAGGATGTAAAGATGCACTTGTTCATGAATAGATTTAGTGGCTTCGCCATTGGAAGAGGTATGGTTTTAATACCATTGTTAAAAATAGTAACCATGCATTTGCACCACTGTAGAATGAATTACATTTGTTCAGCGTTCCACATTTTGCATTTGGTATATACACCCTTGATAGTCTTGCTGCCTGTAGACAACTGAAATTCAGATTAATCAGTTGTCCAATGATCACTTTTGATTTCTCAATAATTATTAAGAGAGTTTGGATATATTTGCTTCAAAATTTCATGAAAATCTACAATCGAGTACTTTGACGTAATATCTGATTGTTGTGGTGAGCCAAGGGGCTTGTTCGTGTGCAGTGTGACTATATGAATCCATATTCTTTGCCTGACATCTGATTTGGTAAATGTACATTTTGTCATAGTCCCACAAACTATTTTTTTATATTTTTTGTTTTTTCCAAAAAATACAATTGAGTAAAGGGAACGAAACTGAAAATACAAGTGTGTGTGTGTGTGTGTGTGTGTTGTAGTCGCACTAGGCACGCAGCGAGCAAACGAACCATGCAGAGTCGAAAGTGAGTTGAACCAACTGACTATAATAAAACTCTTGTATCCCTTGAAATCCAAAGATGCTTGTGTCTGCCAAGACCTTTATGACATCAACCACCAGGCTGTGGGCTTGCCCTGCACTCAGAGTTCTCACAGTCAGGTGTGCCACAGAGTTGCCCGACACACACACACACACACACACACACACACACACACACACACACACACACACACACACACACACACACACACACACACACACACACACACACACACACACACGTAAGTACTTGGTTGCAGTTTTTCATGAAATTTTTATATACTCTTCAAACAGTATAAACTTGGTCCTCCACTGCAATGGGTGAAATTTAAAAAAAAAAATACATTTTAAAAAAAAAACTAACCAAAAACAGCTGAACAGCTTATCCTGAGGGTTACATATATTTTGTAGTTTTTGGTTCCTACCATAAATCAAAAAACAAAAGGAACACTATATCTCATCTGGAAGAGTAAATACATCTAATCACATTTAAAAACATTTACATCATATGAAGACATAAAAGGTCACCATGTATCTTCAAATTTCACTGATGAATCAAATATATGATATCTAATATTTTCTAAGCTTAGACAAAACATACTATGAGAAAACCATTGAAACACAGTTGGTGGTCTAGAGTATTTCCATTTGAATAAGATGGCTCTTCGAGTGAACAATGTTGATAAGGCCACAACCTGTTGAACAGGTACAGAAAAGCTCCCTATGTCTGGGTCAATAACCCTGAAAAGAGCAGTTATTGGATTGGATCTAAGCTCCACCTGGATTATCGATGAAAAGAACAAAAACCCGAGAATTAGTAAATTTCATTGACAAAAATTGAAAAAAGATGGAGGTATGACCATATTTAATTTTAGATTTTATTATTGGGCTGCTAATATTCGCTATCTAATTTTTTGGATTTTTTATTCTGATAGAATTGACATATTTACAGCAGTGTTCAGTGGCCTCTTCATTGGGTCCCTCTCTTCCATTTACCTTTTCCAAGATCAATAGGAATATATCTAATCCAATACTCAAACATAGATTGCGAATCTGGTTCCAATTTAGAAAATGTTTTAATTTTTAAAAAAACCTTTGTCTTATCTTGTGCTATCTATTAAAATTTCCGTTTTGACCATCAATAATTGATCAATCTTTCTCTATATGGAAAATCAAAGGTATTGTTTCTTATGCAAATTTATTTAAGGAAGGTTGTTTAATGTCTTTTGAACAGCTTGCAAGTAAATATGACTTACCAAATACTTTTTTTTAGATATTTACAGATTAGAAATTTCTTAAATACCATATTACATGATTTTTGTATATCCACCAGATTTAGTTGATAATTTTCAATTGAATCCTTGTTAGAAAGGATTATTAAAATTACATCCAGTACTTCATGATAAGATCATAAAGGCTTGGTCTATAACTTGCAAAACCCTTGTATGAGGATCTATGGGACAAGATTTTCAAAGTGTTAATACCTCTTCCATATGTTCCTGACATCCATTAATCCAATTCAAAGTGGTCCATCGTGTTCACATGTCCAAAAGTAAATTGGCTAGTATTTTTTCTAATATTAACCCTATTTGTGACAGATGCAAATATGAAATTGTTACATTGACATGTTTTGGTCCTGTATATCCTTAGAAAACTATTGGAATTTTAAAAAATATCTTTTCAACTATACTCCAGATAGAGCTACGATCCAATCCAATAACCTACAAACTAATCTATTCAATTATAGAAGGTTCAGAACCATATAAAGTTAGGTGAAAAGATGCACAAAGTAGTTGACATCCTCCATGACCTCCAAAACAAAATCTCTGGAGATAAAAAAGATTATAAATATATTTGTAATCTATTCAGTGCCAGGTTAAAACCTTGTTCATTAAGGATACATTATTACTTCACCCAAACTTTGTATATGATGCTTGCAGCCACCAGTCTCTGTTCCCTCAGTAGGTTGGATGTCTAGTAAAGAAATACTTTCTAGTATAGTGTAAATTGGATAAATACAGAATTTTGATAATAAAATTTGATATCTTAAAATGGTTAGTGATTTAAGGTTTTTTTAAAATCTTGGATTAAAGTACAGAAGTATTATTTTGGAGATGTTTGGTTTGAGTTCAAATTATTTTAATTCCTAACATTTCAGTGTATTTCAACTCATTTTTAACGATATTGAAAATCTTTTAAATTTAAGGATATGTACAAATTTAAACTTGTGCATTGTTTTAATGTGAACAGAGAAAGTGAAAAATAGTACAAAATTTGTATCAATGAAAAATTGGGTGTGGATTTGAATTTCTTCTCTCTTGCATTACAGACATTGTTAGTGGAGCACTAAGTAAACTTAAATCAAACAGAACACCGTCAACTACACCTCACCCTGATGCATCTGGTAGGTAGATTAAGAAATGTAATTGTGACCTATATACAAAATCTAAAGTGGGTACGCTATGTTTCATGTCAAGCAAATTATTAATTTTACATTCTAACCAGTAGAGACATTATTGACATTCCAGAAGAATCTCAGTCTGTCCTTTCATGTGTGTCCCATCCCCTCATTCCAAACCAGGTCCACTGAAATAATGAAAGGAAAAATGGTTGCTGGATTCCCTTCCAAAGCCATTGAGTTTTTTTTTAAAGTACCAAGGTATTTTTAGAACGTCAGGAAGATGGTGTAGTTATTCTTTATACAGTAAAATCATAGGTATCCATAATTCAAGCAACCAGAAAAAAAATATTAAGGAAAATAAATAGTTTAAAAAAATTAAAATAAATAAAAATAAAATAATAGATAAAATATGTAAATTAAAAATGGAAAACACAAATGTTTTCTGAAGTAACACAAATCTTTAGTGAAGATGGGAGCAATTATTCAGCCTTGGCTGTGCTTTGAATAAAGTTGTGTTTGAATAAAATGGTATCACCCAGGATGAAGAGCTGGTTAATGCTGCTCGCCATTGGGGTGACTCTCTTAAATTGTCTCCTTATCCCTGCTTATTAAGAGTCACCCGGTCAGAGATTTTATCTGTAAACTTGGGGGAGGGGGGGGGGCCTATAATGTTATTGTTTATCTTTTGGGCTGCTACGTGGAGGGTGAGGAGCCTGCAGATGCAGCGACAGTTAAATATTTTTTATAGTATGACTGAAAATAAATGAAAATGCTTTAAGATTTATAAATGCGTTCAAGTGAAGTTTTTTGACTTTTAAATTGTGTTTTGTTAATTCAGATGTCTTAGTTAGGCATTGTAAGAATAAGTCTCAAACAACCGAAAAGTAAACTTGTCTGGCATCTACCAATCCCCATAGGTGCCAAGGATTTTGCTATATAATTTAACTGCCATATGTAATTTTATTCAAGAACCTTATTTGTTTTTTTCCCCAGTACTGCTCCATTCAAGGTTCAAGAACCAAACCTATTATCTTTGGTAGCTAGATCAATCAGCCTTGCCAGCTGTACCCTCATCATGAATAAACTTTGTGAGGAACTCATGAATTTCTTTGTCACAGAGATATCAAGTATCCATTGAGCTGCATCTACTATTTTCTCCTTCCATTGTAACTTGAGGGTGCTTCATCCTCTCCTCCAACTATCATTTCATTGATGGGTTCTGATTGCCTTAATCATATTCCTGGTAAACCTGACCAGACTTTTTTTGTCCCATGCAATTCTGGCTGACAATAACTAGTTTATCTTGAGGAATTGTAAATGTGGGAGATGGTATTTTTCCCAATATTGACTGGGAATGGCCAAGTCCAAGGGGCTAAGGTGGTGTGGAATTTCATAACATGCATTCAAAAAAGTTTGTTGAAGCAGTATGTTGAAAATCCTACTGGGAAGGGGCAGTACTCATTGCTGGGGAATGAAGATGGACAAATTATAGAGGTATATCTGTGCAGGAATCTTTTGGGAACAGTGATGACAGGTTTGGTAAGCTTCACCACTGTCATGGAAAAAGATTGGGTTGGTTCTCAAGATAGGGCTCTGAAAAGGTAGAAAGTAGGTCTCAGTGATGTAGCACAGGACCTGCTGGAATTTTCCAATTTAAAATTCTTTCACATACAGGGTGTGTGTGTGTGTGTATGTCTCTCTCTCTCTCTCTCTCTCTCTCTCCCTCCAACCTGCATGATTACATTCACTGCTCACAATATGGCCTTTCTGCATTGGCAGAACCAAGCATAGACTCAGCATACTTTTTTGCAAAGCACTCATAGTCCATGTGTATCAGCCATCATAAGCCTCTGTGTACCATTTCAATTTTCCTTTCTGTTCCACCTCCACCTATCTCTCCTTGGTCTTCTCAATTGCAGTGGTATTGTCAACTGAAAATTAGAGAAACAGGTCCTCGTATTCTGCCTGGGTAGCCTACAATTACATCAATGTGGATTTTTCAATTTCAGGCAACCTCAGACTTTGTCCTCCCACTAGTATTCAGATTCTCTAATCAGTTTTTCCATTCTCATTCTGCCCCCCCCACCCCCAACTGATCATTCCCTAACTGGTACCATCTACCCATTATCTATACATTACCCTTCCTTCTTTTGTTACCAGTTTTATCTTTCACATATCAACCTTTGCCTTTCCTCTCCTCTATCTCTTATTGTTAGCCTGTGGTCCTTCCCCTTCCTCCCTTGTTTCCTCTCCTCCTCTTCTCTTTCCCCCCCCCATCCCTCCACCACCACAGACTACCTGTGCTTCTTTATTCCTGACAAAGGCCTCAGGTTATCTTTTACTTCCTATTGTCACTGCATGACCTACTGAGTTTCTCCAAGACCTTAATGTACTGGAAATATTTAAATTTAGATATACAGCACAGGAACAGGCCATTTTGGCCCATGGGTCCGCACTGTCCATTTTACACCCAATAAATGTACACACCCAGTATGTTTCGTGTGGTGAGAGTAAACTGGAGTCCCTGGGGAAAACCACACAGACTCCTTATAGACAGCATGGGATGCAGTGGTATTTTTTTCCTTTGGAACCATTGGAGAAGGCCTCTAAGCCACCATTGTGAATGACTAACAAAGTAAAATTAGCTGTCTGGTTCACTTAACTGTTACAGTAAACTTGTGTGCACATTTTATTTGTTATATTCATCATTTTAAATATATTTAGCAATCAACAATCATACCAAATACAAAACATCAAGAGAACATCTCCCTCCATCTCCATCTCCTCCCCTCTATGTAAGTTGTTAAACAGAGAAAAAAAGAAGAAAAAGAAACGCAAAAAAAAAGCATCCCATTGTCAGTGCATATAGTAAAACGTATGGAGACACGATAATACCACAGTGTTAAAATATTTACCTTCGTACAAAGTCAGGTAGAATGTAAAAAGTAACCAACCTCTACACCACACCTAAAATACATCTCTGATAATTCCGGTTCATATTGGTTGTATGCACAATTTTTTCCCCATTGTGCTTTGTCGAGGTTTAACTGCTAGGCACAGCTATATTTTTCTGACAGTTTGAGTACTATAGTTGGATTCTATTCATTGTGTGTATTGCTTGCACTGTTTGCTGTTGCTTTAACCATTTAATTGAACAATAAATCTATACCATAATGATTAGAGTTAGTGTGCAGCAACATTGAATGCAGCAAACTGATCAAATTCCCTCTTTGAAACATATGCTAAGCAGATAAAGGTATCTTTGGGTGCAAAAGCCCAAAGTTGTAAGTCCTTTGAAGTCTCTGGATCATTTTGTCACATTGTACCATCACTGATCCAAATATTTTAAGGAACATTTTTCATTGTAAATTATGCAGTACTCTAATAAAAACTCTCCAATAGATCCAACATAACTTTTAAATATATGGGACAACATGTGACTCCTTGTATCCTATGTACTTGATAATATAATACATTATCAGAGCTTCAGAATTCAATATTTTGAACCTTCTGAGTTTTATTGCATTTCAAGTAAAAGTAATAACTTTCTATATAAACTTGATTAGAAACTTCTTCAGGAACTCCAACAATGAAGACACCAACATGGAAAAGGAAACTGCTGGTTGATTCTTCACAAAGCCTTGGATTTTCAAACAAAAAAAGGTATCTTTTTCCCTATGCTATGCTGTTGAAATAAGAATGTGGATTCCAACAGATGATGTAATATTGTCCAAAATGATCAAAATAATTTCTTGATAAAATCCATCAGTAGGAATGAATGCTTTTTGTACTTTAGAATTATTGACTTCAGTAATCTATCAAAAATATTGAAATGTTGACTCAAGTTAGATATTTAAGATTTAAGTATCATTTCAATATTTTTATCAATATTTGCTGCCAAAGATTGGTGCCATTCTTGTGACTTAAGATCAAATTTGAGTACCAATTTGCTTGGTGAGCAGAAGTAAATTCAAGAGCTTGTGCTTCTTCACAAATATTTCGGAGAATAAAATGTAATTCCTGCTGAATGTGTGTATATTTCAACTCTAATGTAAACTGATCAAATCATGCAGCTCAAGTATTACTAAATGTTGACAGTTTTTAAACAGTTTATACTACTCATCACAGTTATGAATAGTATAAATGGCATCATTTAGACTGTAAAAGGTCACAAGAAAATGTTACAGAGAAGACTTAAGATAAATTATTACAGTAAAATTCCTGGTAACCTGCACCAATGTAGATTGCGAATGCCAGATTTGTGAATTTTCTGGTTGTTGAATATGCAGTCTTAGAATCCCTAACTAACACATCTGCTTTAAGAATAAACAGTTTAAAAGACAAAAGATAGTGCAAAATTTAATTTGGGGGGAAAAAAAATCAGTATTATGATCCTTAATTATGCCAAGTTCACTTTAATCATATAATTCCAGAAATTTAAATAACTTAGATTTAAATTTGAATCCTGATTGCTACGGCTGGAACAGCTTCGTGCTAACCCTGCTGTTGTCATAATTACTCTACCCTCCCCTCCCAAAGTTTACAGATAAAACCTTACTAATATACTTAAAACTAAAAGATTCTGACTAGGCAGGAATAGGGAGACACTTTGGGAGAGTTGCCCCAACACTGAAAGGCATCACTGGCTCTTCATCCTGGGTGCTGCCATTTTATTCAAATGCAACTTTGTTCAAACAGCTGCTGAATGTTTGTTCCCATCTTCTACAAGAGAACTTCTACAATTTTAAGTTTTTATTTAACTTTAAATTTATTTATTCATTTTTTTTTTGCCAGTTGCTTGGGTTGGCAATTGGTTATTGGTATTCTGGATATCAGGGATTTTACTGAATTTACTTTTGAATGAAGTCTGGATAAGAATTTATGCCTGCAGCGGTCAAGATGAGGAAAAAGTTATATTTAATAATGCAACAATTCAACACAAATATTTACAAGAAATTGAAAATGACTTCATTTTCACAGGCGATCTCTCAGACACAACATAGCTTTGGAATTACCCAGTGGCTTTCTTAGCCAGAATTGTACACCATCATCAGTTGGGATCAAGAAGAATGGTGGTATGAATGGAGCTTAAGTACACTTTTAAAGTCATTGTACTGCTTCATTTTGTGCCTGTTGTAAACATTTGTCATTCTTTCTTCTGTCCTGTGACTGTCCCAATTTCCATTGTCTCACCAATAGTTTTCACGAAGTCTACAGTTCTTTCTTTAAACGTGCCTTCAGATATTATGAATTCCTACCTCTTTGACTAAGCTTTTGATCACTCTGTTGTTTTTTTTTTTAATTATAACATTCCAGTGCCTTTTAAATTGTTAAAGGCTAGGAGTCCTGTGAAATGTACTGTTCTTTACCTGCTTGTGATCTCTATAGCACTTTCCAGATCCATGACCATTACCATCTTGGCTTTGAAATATCGCACTGTTCTTTCATCGATACTGGCTCTAAATCCAAGAGTTATCCTTCTTTCTGTAACGATCATAAATGGACATTAAATATGGCCTTTTACAATGTCCTGTTGATCATTTGTTTGGAATGAACTCAAACCTTCTGAACAAATGAAATGAATTTGATTTGTGATGGTGAGTTTTTGCTTAGTTTGTGACAAGACACACTTTGTTTTTGTTGAAGGTAGTCCACACGTTTCACTAGAATCATTGCAAGGTCGTCTATGTCTATCTACAGGAAGTTCTTCAGTTCAGACAACTGCATCAACTCAACGACGGAAAAGTAAAAGGCTAGAAAACAAAAGAGTGGAAAGGTATTTGTCAAATACTATACTTGAAACTGTTTCATTAATTTGATATTCCTAAAGTTCAGTCTATTTTGAAAGCATTTGAGGTCATTACTCAATTTGGAAATGGATTGAGTATAAAAGTGGGGATGTCCTGCTATACTTGTACAGGCATTGGTTAAGGCATCTCGAGAATTGTGTGGTTTTGGTTTCATTACTCAAAAATACATTTGCAACAGAGGCATTACTAGATAGTTTCTTGAAATAAGGGGGGGGAATAACTAATAAAAATTTGAATAAATTTGGGCCATACCTTTAGGAGTTTATGATAAATAAGAAAGACTATTTGCAGTACCGAGCAAGGCTTCAAGGGTAAATGCGGAAAGGATGTTTTTCCTTGTGGGGTAATTTGGAACTTGGACACATCATTTCAGTAATAAACTCCTCTGATCTAAGATGGCGATGAAGTGGAGTTTCTTTGAGGACAATTAATCTAGAAATCTGTATCCCAGTGAGCTAAATATGCCAACTCTTTCTATTTCTTTTGAGGAATGAGTAATCACCAATTTTTATATTTGAAAGCTGCTCCAGGAGCACAGATGTATGTATGATTGATTTGCTGTTTAAAGCATGCATAGCAAGAGGTTGTAGCGGCTGCTACACAAACACACCACTGCATACAGTGGGGGTTTCAAATGAACTGTTTATTAAAACTTTGTGCGTTCCCTTTAAGGGCGGTGTGAGCTCTGCTCCTGCACTGGCAGTGACGTCATCACATTGACTTAAACCACGAAGCACTGAGGTTCCCCAATAGCGCCATCTTCTCGCGGCTGCCCGCCAGTGTGGCAATCCAAGCGGAGCAGGTTCGCCATGAGCAATGTGCGCCACCACACACCCCCCCAGAACTGGCTTACGCGTCTCACACTTGGGCGGCCGACCTCGTCGTTTTGGTTGGGCAGTCAGTACTGGCTGGCTAAGGTCCACATGTGCTGCCTTGAGTCTCTCGACTGTGAATTTCTCCTCCCTGTCCCCAATGTCCAAAGTGAATGTCTTGCCTGAGCATTTCAGGACTTTGTAGGGGCCCTTGTAGGGTGCTTCAGGGGCTCGGGATCGCTGGACAAAAATGAAGTCAGTCATGGCCAGTTCTTTGGGATGCAAGACGGGTGGCTGCTGTGGTATGTCGGTAGTGGAGGCGCTAGTGAGGTGAGCAAGATCTGAATCTCGGTCGCGGAACCAATGCTTGGGCTGAAGAACTCCCCAGGTAGCGACAATGGTGCGCAATAGACCAGCTCCACGGACAATACCTGCAGATCTTCCGTTCTGATGCCAAGCAGGACCCAAGGTAATTCGTCCACCCAGTTGGGGCCGGTGAGACAAGCCATGAGAGCTGACTTGAGGTGCCGGTGGAAACGCTTCACTAGACCGTTGGCGTGGGGGTGGTATGGGGTTGTGTGATGGAGCTTGATTCCCAAGAGGTTCACCAGCTGTGACCAGAGGGTGAATGTGAACTGGGTGCCCCTATCACTCGTCATGAGTGCAGGAATGCCAAACCTGGCGATCCAGTGGGCGAGTAGATTCCTGGTGCAGGACTTGGCGGAAGTGTCTTTCAGCGGGATGACTTCCGGCCACCTTGTCGTGCAGTCGACCACAGTCAACAAGTAGCGGGCGTCCCTGGACACCAGTAGAGGGCCCACAATGTCAATGTATATGTGTCCGAACCTCTTGGTTGGGGAGTCAAACTACTGTACCAGGGTCTTGATGTGGGACTGGACTTTGGAGGCCTGGCACTGCGTGCAATTTCTCACCATCTGGGCTACCTGTTTCTTGAGGCCGTGCCACATAAATCGTTCTGCCACCATGAGCACCAAGGTCTTGACCGAGAGGTGAGCCAAGTCAATGACCTTGCTGAAGGCCTGAGGCCTCCATTGCACGACGAACCAGTGGAGACATCGCAGAGCAGCGTGACAGGGCTGTCCGGCGATTTGAGATCCTCAAGTTGGAGGCCCATGATGGCGGTGCAGAAAGCTTGTGTTTCTGCGTCCTCCTGCGCCTGTGCTAGCTGGGCATAGTCCAGGCCAGGGGATAGGCTGTGGATCGTGAGCCTTGAGAGCGCATCTGCAACAACAATGCCCTTGCCCGCTTGGTGTCAGATGTCGATGGTGAACTCCAATACATAGGACAGATGTCACTGTTAGCGTGCTGACCAGGGATCCTTGGACGTTGCGAGGGCCTGAGTGAGCAGTTGTGGTTGGTGAAAACGGTGAATGGCCTGGCCTCTAGGAAGTACCAGAAGTATCTGATTGCCAGACACAGGGCCAGAACTTCCCTGTCGAAAGCACTGTATTTTACAGTTCTGGGGGTGGAGGTGCCTGCTGAAGAACACGTGGGCGCCACTGGCCGTTGACTGATTGCCCCAGGACACCCCCGACGGGCGTGGCCAAAGCGTCTGCTGAGAGTGTGCGGAATGGGCCTCAGGCTGTGGGTGGGCCAGTAGGGTGGTGCTCACCAGGGCATCCTTCATTGCGGTGAAAGCGTTCTTGGCCTCTTCCATCCACTCCAGGGTCTTATTGTTGGCGGTGATCAGTGAGAACAATGGCCGCAATGATGCGAGCCGCCCTCGGGATGAAGCAATGGTAGAAGTTGACCATCCCGGTGAATTCCTGTAGACCTTTTGAGGGTGTTGGGTTTCGGGAACTGGCCTACAGCTGCGACCTTCTTGGGTGCTGGTAATGGCCCAGGAACTGCAGGGACTCCTTGAGGACTGGCAGTTGGAGGTGAGGCCGAACTCTGCCAGGCGACCAAATAGTGCATGGAGATGGACTTTGTGTTCATAGTGGTCCCGACTGGCGACGAGGATGTCGTCGAGATAAACACAAAATCCAGGTCTCTGCCCACTGCGTCCATCAGCCATTGAAATGTCTGGGTCACGTTTTTAAGGCCAAAAGGCATCTGCAGAAAATCGAATAGGCAAACGTGGTGATGATGGTGGTCTTGCCGATGTCGTCAGGATGGACTGAAATTTGATGGTACCCCTGTACTAGGTCGACCTTTGAGAAAACTCTGGTGCCGTGCAAGTTGGCCATAAAGTCCTGTATATGCAGGATAGGGTATTGATCGGGGATGGTCGCGTAGTTGAGACAACGGTAGTCCCCGCATGGGTGCCAACCCCCAGAAGCCTTTGGGAATGCGGGAGGCCCAAGGGCTATCCGACGCGGTCGATTCCCAGCTTCTGCAGTCGGGAGAACTCCTCCTTTGCCAGTTGTCGCTTCTCGGGGGGCAAACACCCGGCTTTGGCGTGGATGGAGGGGGCCCTGGGTCAAATTGTGATGGCGGAGTCCATGTTGGGGCATGGCGAAAGTGAACGAGGCCGCAGGATGGTGGGGAATTCATTGAGCATGCGAGAATACTCATCTTTGGGAGTGATAATGGAAGCTATTCCTGGGTTGCACGTGTTTGTGGAATAGAGGCAGATGGATTGGAAAATGCGGGCATGTACCAACCGCTTGCCTTTTTTTAAAAATTTTTTTATTTTTCACACCATAAATCACATTAACCATGATACACACTTTTTCCTTTTCACACATATACAGTGCCATTTTCTCCCCCCCCCTCCCTCCTCCCATCCCACCCTCCCTACCTCCCCCCTCCCGTCCATTTAAGATACAAAATCTAGGATACATTAAACCAGTCAGACAATGATGTCATTCAATAAAAATACACCAGAAATTCCACTGAATCCATTCTTTTCATTTCCTTTTCCTTCCGTTAACTTAGGTAGTGATTGTCCCCGGTAGGTTTTCGCTATTGTGTTTCATGTAAGGCTCCCATATTTGTTCGAATATTTCAATATTATTTCTTAAACTATATGTTATTTTTTCTAATGGAATACATTTATTCATTTCTATATACCATTGTTGTATTTTCAAATTATCTTCCAATTTCCAGGTTGACATAATACATTTTTTTGCTCGGCTAGAGCTATCTTAACAAATCTTTTTTGTGCATCCTCCAAATCAATTCCAAATTCTTTGTTTTTTATGTTACTTAGGAGGAAGATCTCTGGATTCTTTGGTATATTGTTTTCTGTTATTTTATTTAATACCTGATTTAGATCTTCCCAAAATTTTTCTACTTTCTCACATGTCCAGATTGCATGAATTGTTCCCATTTCTTTTTTACATCGAAAACATCTATCAGATACTGTTGGGTCCCATTTATTTAACTTTTGAGGTGTAATGTATAGCCTGTGTATCCAGTTATATTGTATCATACGTAACCTCGTATTTATTGTATTTCTCATCGTTCCAGAGCATAACTTCTCCCATGTTTCCTTTTTTATCTTTATATTTAAATCTTGTTCCCATTTTTGTTTAGTTTTACCATTTGTTTCCTCATTCTCCTTTTCTTGCAGTTTAATATACATATTTGTTATAAATCTTTTGATTATCATTGTGTCTGTAATCACATATTCAAAGTTACTTCCCTCTGGCAAACTCAAACTGTTTCCTAATTTATCCTTCAAGTAGGATCTCAATTGGTAATACGCCAGCGCTGTATCTTGAGTTATATTGTATTTATCTTTCATTTGTTCAAAGGATAAGAATCTATTTCCTGAAAAACAATTTTCTATTCTTTTAATCCCTTTTTTCTCCCATTCTCTAAAGGAAAGGTTATCTATTGTAAAAGGGAGTAACTTGTTTTGCGTCAATATTAGTTTTGGTAATTGATAATTTGTTTTATTTCTTTCTACATGAATCTTCTTCCAAATATTGAGTAGATGATGTAATACTGGAGAACTTCTATGTTGTACCAATTTTTCATCCCATTTATATAATATGTGTTCAGGTATCTTTTCCCCTATTTTATCTAATTCTAATCTAGTCCAATCTGGCTTTTCCCTTGTTTGATAAAAATCTGATAGGTATCTTAATTGTGCGGCTCTATAATAATTTTTAAAGTTTGGCAGTTGTAAGCCTCCTTGTTTATACCATTCTGTTAATTTATCTAGTGCTATCCTCGGTTTCCCCCCTTTCCATAAAAATTTCCTTATTATTTTCTTTAACTCCTTGAAGAATTTCTCTGTCAGTTGTATTGGCAATGCCTGAAATAAGTATAATATCCTTGGAAAAATGTTCATTTTAAAACAGTTTATCCTTCCTATTAGTGTTAGTGGTAAATCTTTCCAATGCTCTAAATCGTCCTGTAATTTTTTCATTAGTGGATAATAATTGAGTTTATATAGTTGGCCGAGATTTTAATTTATTTGTACACCTAGGTATCTTATTGCTTGCATTTGCCATCTAAATGGTAATTCCTTCTTAAATTTTGAGAAATCCGCATTATTCATAGGCATTGCTTCACTTTTATTTACGTTGATCTTGTAACCCGACACTTCTCCATATTCCTTCAATTTCTTATATAATTCTTTTATTGATAATTCTGGTTCTGTTAAGTATACTATAACATCATCCGCAAATAAACTGATTTTATATTCCTTGTCTTTTATTTTTATCCCTTTTATATTATTTTCTGTTCTTATCAATTCTGCTAGTGGTTCTATAGCTAACGCAAACAATAAAGGTGATAGTGGGCATCCCTGCCGTGTTGACCTGCTTAAGTTAAATTGCTTTGATACATGTCCATTTACTGTCACTTTCGCTAATGGTCCCTTATATAATGCTTTAATCCAATTAATATACTTCTCCGGTAAACTGAATTTTTGCAATACTTTGAACAAATAATTCCATTCTACTCTGTCAAAGCCCTTCTCTGCGTCTAAAGCAACTGCTACTGTTGGTGCCTTATTCCCTTCTACTGCATGAATTAAGTTAATAAATTTACAAATATTGTCTGTTGTGCGTCCTTTTTTTGATAAATCCAGTTTGGTCTAGATTTACCATTTTCGGTACATACTCTGCTAATCTGTTTGCTAATAGTTTAGCTATTATCTTATAATCTGTGTTAAGTAAAGATATTGGTCTATATGACGCTGGTATGAGTGGATCTTTCCCTTGCTTTAGTATTACTGTAGTTATTGCTGTTTTACATGAATCTGGTAAGCTTTGTGTTTTATCAATCTGGTTGATTACTTCCAGGAGGGGCGGAATTAATAAGTCTTTAAATGTTTTATAGCATTCTATTGGGAATCCATCCTCTCCTGGTAATTTTTTTATTATCTCTTGTATTTCTACTATTCCAAATGGTTCTGTTAATTTATTTTGTTCCTCTATTTGTAGTTTTGGTAGTTCAATTTTAGTCAGAAATTCATCTATTTTCCCTTCTTTCCCTTCGTTTTCAGTTCGGTATAATTGTTCATAGAATTCTCTAAAATTTTCCTTAATTTCTTTGGGATTATATGTAATTTGTTTGTCTTTTTTCCTTGATGCCAATACCATTTTCTTAGCTTGTTCTGTCTTAAGCTGCCATGCTAGGATTTTGTGCGTTTTTTCACCCAGTTCATAATATTTCTGTTTTGTCTTCATTATATTCTTCTCTACCTTATATGTTTGTAGTGTTTCATATTTTATTTTTTTATCCGCCAATTCTCTTCTTTTAGTTGTATCTTCCTTCATTGCTAATTCTTTTTCTATATTTACTATTTCCCTTTCCAACTGCTCTGTTTCCTGATTATAGTCCTTCTTCATCTTGGTTACATAACTTATTATTTGCCCTCTAATGAACACTTTCATTGCATCCCATAGTATAAACTTATCTTCCACTGATTCCATATTTATTTCAAAATACATTTTTATTTGTTTTTCAATAAATTTTCTAAAATCCTGCCTTTTAAGTAACATGGGGTTTAATCTCCATCTATACATTCTTGGAGGGATGTCCTCTTGTCTTCTCTTCCACTCTTCTTACCGTTGGTTTCAATTTTTCTTTTTTCGTCGCCATCTTCTTTCCACCTTTATACTCACTTTACTTTAATTTTTATTTTTGTGCCTTTGTGTTTTCCTTTGTTTTTTCCGACTTTTCTGGAGAGGGCTGGAGTTCACCGTCCGGCCACTACTCCATCATGTGACTCCTCCCCAACCGCTTGCCTTTGATGTACACCGACAGGCTGTGTGCCTGGAGGAAATCTGCTCCCAGCAGCGCTGTGCCCACCATGGCCAGTATGAACTTCCAGTGAAACCTGTCTTTGCCAATCTGGATCTGGGTGCTGCATGTGCCAGAAGACTTGATGGAGGATCCGTTGGCTGCCCGTAGGGTTGTACCTCGTGCACAGGTGTGGGACTCGAGAGCAGTCGGGGGAAGCACACTCAGTTCTGCTCCGGAGTCTACCAGGAAACGTCGGCCACTGGACTTATCGATCACATGCAGGAGGCTGTTAGTGTGGCCAGCTGTCGCAGCCATTAACGGCGGCTGGCCAGGTAATTTCCCTGAAACGAACAGGGCTGTCTGCACTTGCGGGCTGGGGCCCCCCAGTGTTGATGGTAAAAACACCAGGTGGGATGGTGCTCTTCCAGTTTGTGCTTGGGGGGTGTGCCTGCGGCCACTGGGTCCTGGGTGGGTGACCTGACTGAGGGTGGCCTCGTTTTCTCGCTTGGTCTGCCAGAGCACGTCTGCGCAGGCTGCGACTCTGCATAGATCTGAGAAATCCTAATCTGCGAGCAGGAGTTAGATGTCCTCCAGCATCTGCTCAAGGAAGGCCTGTTCGAACATCAAGCAGGATCTGTGACCCTCTGCCAGTGCCAGCATCTCGTACATGAGGGCAAATGGGGTTCTGTCGCCCAGGCCGTCCAGGTGTAGGAGCCTGGCGGCACACTGCCAACAGGAGAGGCTGAAGGTCCTGAGGAGGAGGGTTTTGAGAGCGAGGTATTTATCTTCCTCTGGTGGGTTGTGGATCAGGTCATCCACTCTGGCCGCGGTTTCTTCATCGAGTGCGCTCACAACGTGGTAGAACATTGTGGCGTCTGAGGTGAAACTTCGCCTCCGCTTGCCTGAACCAAGTGCGTGGGTGATGCGTCCAGAAGTGGGGGGAAAGTTTCACCCCGACCGTGTTTACTGCTGTTGCCTCCATATAGGGAGGCCAGAAAACCTTCTGGACTCGCTGGGGTCACCAATGTAGCAGCTGCTACACAAACAGAAACACACTACTGAACACGGTGGGGTTTCAAGTGAACTGTTTATTCAAACCCCGCACGCGCGCCCTTTAAGGGCGGCTTGAGCTCCACCCCATGCCAGCAGTGACATCATCACGTTCGCCCGAGGCGCATGCTTTGGCCTTAGTCACGAGGTACTGAGTTCCCCTGATGGCGCCATCTTCTCGTGGCTGGCCCGTCAGTGTGGCGATACAAGCGGGGCTGGTGCGCCATGAGCGAAGTGCGCCGCCACAAGGTAAACAATTTCCGATTACAAAGTTAAACAATATAGCAAAAAATTCATTAGCTTAATTTTAAGGGTATTGTTACATCACAAAACAGCAGCAATAGAAAATTGCCAAGACGGTGTTATTTAAAAAATAATATTTTTATTATTATTTGCCAATAATATAACATCTTATCTAAACTTAAACCTCACTAGGCGCGAATCTATGTGTGTGCGTGCGCACCTCAGGCACAATTCTGGAAAGTTATTCCAAAGTCAGTCATAGAAATCCAGTGTTGACACAAAGGTTCTTAAACTGATGCAAAGAAGTGATTATGAATGAGGTGGGAGAGACTGATAGATGACTGCTGCAAACTGAAGAAACCTTGACGAGTTACTTCCAGAACAAATGTCCTCTCAAACAAGTGGTGTAGTCACAACTCCTCTTTTCCTTTTCTAGAGGAACCAAAATGAGTGACCTTCCAGAACTCAAATGCGGGTCAGTCCAAAGTGACTTTTCTTTTGATCACAGCGTGGTCCTCTAATTCCCCTTCAAAAATGACCCTTCCGGGGGAGTCACGTGATGGAGTAGTGGCCGGTCGGGAAAACCAGCCCTCTCCAGAAAAAAAGTTAGGAAAAAGCAAAGCATAACAAAAATAAAATATAAGAAATAGAAGATAAAGATACAGAGAAGAGAAAGAAGATGGCTCCCAAGAAGGAGAAAGTAAAAGCAACTGGAAAAAAAGTAGAAAAGTCGCTGGAAAAGATAAAAGAAGGCCTTATCTGCATGAAGGAACAGGACGCTGTGGTGGCGAGGAGCGCACGACCCTAGAGGTCAGTGCCTGCCCTGCGGAGTCGCGACCCACCACCCGGTGCACTACAAAAATGGCTCTCGGAGCCAAACAAAAGTACGCAACTGCGCATGCACAGTGCACAATCCAAGGAGAAAGAGGACACCAGCAGGAGGGGGGCTCAGCAGAGGAGCTGTCACAGAGCAAACAGCTGAGGGATGCCCGACACCAGGACGCACAGCTGGAGGACGAGGAAGGCAGCAGAAGAGGGAATTGTGAAGCAGGCGTGGGAGTTAGACGGAGGGATGACTGACAGGAAGACCAACATCAGGAAGCACAACAGACAAGCAGCCCAGGAGGGAAGGACCAGCAACAAGAGGCCCAGCAAAAAGAGATACAAGCAGCTTATCAGGAAAAACAGAAGAGACACAGGCACAAAGAAGAGAAGAAGAAGACACAAACATAGAAGAGGAAGAAGACCAAGATCTTCACAGAGAAATAGAAGGTAAAACTGATGGACAAAGAGAAATAGAAGGTAAAACTGATGGACAAAGAGAAATAGAAGGTAAAACTGATGGACAAAGAGAAATAGAAGGTAAAACTGATGGACAAAGAGAAATAGAAGGTAAAACTGATGGACAAAGAGAAATAGAAGGTAAAACTGATGGACAAAGAGAAATAGAAGGTAAAACTGATGGACAAAGAGAAATAGAAGGTAAAACTGATGGACAAAGAGAAATAGAAGGTAAAACTGATGGACAAAGAGAAATAGAAGGTAAAACTGATGGACAAAGAGAAATAGGTAAAACTGATGGACAAAGAGAAATAGAAGGTAAAACTGATGGACAAAGAGAAATAGAAGGTAAAACTGATGGACAAAGAGAAATAGAAGGTAAAACTGATGGACAGAGAAATAGAAGGTAAAACTGATGGACAGAGAAATAGAAGGTAAAACTGATGGACAAAGAGAAATAGAAGGTAAAATTGATGGACAAAGAGAAATAGAAGGTAAAACTGATGGACAAAGAGAAATAGAAGGTAAAATTGATGGACAAAGAGAAATAGAAGGTAAAACTGATGGACAAAGAGAAATAGAAGGTAAAACTGATGGACAGAGAAATAGAAGGTAAAACTGATGGACAGAGAAATAGAAGGTAAAACTGATGGACAGAGAAATAGAAGGTAAAACTGATGGACAAAGAGAAATAGAAGGTAAAACTGATGGACAAAGAGAAATAGAAGGTAAAACTGATGGACAAAGAGAAATAGAAGGTAAAATTGATGGACAAAGAGAAATAGAAGGTAAAATTGATGGACAAAGAGAAATAGAAGGTAAAATTGATGGACAAAGAGAAATAGAAGGTAAAATTGATGGACAAAGAGAAATAGAAGGTAAAATTGATGGACAGAGAGAAATAGAAGGTAAAATTGATGGACAGAGAGAAATAGAAGGTAAAATTGATGGACAGAGAGAAATAGAAGGTAAAATTGATGGACAGAGAGAAATAGAAGGTAAAATTGATGGACAGAGAGAAATAGAAGGTAAAATTGATGGACAGAGAGAAATAGAAGGTAAAATTGATGGACAGAGAGAAATAGAAGGTAAAATTGATGGACAGAGAGAAATAGAAGGTAAAATTGATGGACAGAGAGAAATAGAAGGTAAAATTGATGGACAGAGAGAAATAGAAGGTAAAATTGATGGACAGAGAGAAATAGAAGGTAAAATTGATGGACAGAGAGAAATAGAAGGTAAAATTGATGGACAGAGAGAAATAGAAGGTAAAATTGATGGACAGAGAGAAATAGAAGGTAAAATTGATGGACAGAGAGAAATAGAAGGTAAAATTGATGGACAGAGAGAAATAGAAGGTAAAATTGATGGACAGAGAGAAATAGAAGGTAAAATTGATGGACAGAGAGAAATAGAAGGTAAAATTGATGGACAGAGAGAAATAGAAGGTAAAATTGATGGACAGAGAGAAATAGAAGGTAAAATTGATGGACAGAGAGAAATAGAAGGTAAAATTGATGGACAGAGAGAAATAGAAGGTAAAATTGATGGACAGAGAGAAATAGAAGGTAAAATTGATGGACAGAGAGAAATAGAAGGTAAAATTGATGGACAGAGAGAAATAGAAGGTAAAATTGATGGACAGAGAGAAATAGAAGGTAAAATTGATGGACAGAGAGAAATAGAAGGTAAAATTGATGGACAGAGAGAAATAGAAGGTAAAATTGATGGACAGAGAGAAATAGAAGGTAAAATTGATGGACAGAGAGAAATAGAAGGTAAAATTGATGGACAGAGAGAAATAGAAGGTAAAATTGATGGACAGAGAGAAATAGAAGGTAAAATTGATGGACAGAGAGAAATAGAAGGTAAAATTGATGGACAGAGAGAAATAGAAGGTAAAATTGATGGACAGAGAGAAATAGAAGGTAAAATTGATGGACAGAGAGAAATAAAAGGTAAAATTGATGGACAGAGAGAAATAAAAGGTAAAATTGATGGACAGAGAGAAATAAAAGGTAAAATTGATGGACAGAGAGAAATAAAAGGTAAAATTGATGGACAGAGAGAAATAAAAGGTAAAATTGATGGACAGAGAGAAATAAAAGGTAAAATTGATGGACAGAGAGAAATAAAAGGTAAAATTGATGGACAGAGAGAAATAAAAGGTAAAATTGATGGACAGAGAGAAATAAAAGGTAAAATTGATGGACAGAGAGAAATAAAAGGTAAAATTGATGGACAGAGAGAAATAAAAGGTAAAATTGATGGACAGAGAGAAATAAAAGGTAAAATTGATGGACAGAGAGAAATAAAAGGTAAAATTGATGGACAGAGAGAAATAAAAGGTAAAACTGATGGACAGAGAGAAATAAAAGGTAAAACTGATGGACAGAGAGAAATAAAAGTATTTTTTGAAGAACAAATTAGATTACTAAAAGAATGGTTATTATTAGAGTTTAACGCAATTTAAAGAAAAATGAAACGAATAGAACATAAAATGCAAAGTTTAGAACTGGTAATGACGGAAATAGGGAAAAGAATCTTCTTTGGCTTGGCTTCGCGGACGAAGATTTATGGAGGGGGTAAAAAGTCCACGTCAGCTGCAGACTCGTTTGTGGCTGACAAGTCCGATGCGAGACAGGCAGACACGATTGCAGCGGTTGCAGGGGAAAATTGGTTGGTTGGGGATGGGTGTTGGGTTTTTCCTCCTTTGCCTTTTGTCAGTGAGGTAGGCTCTGCGGTCTTCTTCAAAGGAGGTTGCTGCCCGCCAAACTGTGAGGCGCCAAGATGCACGGTTTGAGGCGATATCAGCCCACTGGCGGTGGTCAATGTGGCAGGCACCAAGAGATTTCTTTAGGCAGTCCTTGTACCTTTGGTGCACCTCTGTCACGGTGGCCAGTGGAGAGCTCGCCATATAACACGATCTTGGGAAGGCGATGGTCCTCCATTCTGGAGACGTGACCCATCCAGCGCAGCTGGATCTTCAGCAGCGTGGACTCGATGCTGTCGACCTCTGCCATCTCGAGTACTTCGACGTTAGGGATGTAAGCGCTCCAATGGATGTTGAGGATGGAGCGGAGACAACGCTGGTGGAAGCGTTCTAGGAGCCGTAGGTGGTGCCGGTAGAGGACCCATGATTCGGAGCCGAACAGGAGTGTGGGTATGACAACGGCTCTGTATATGCTTATCTTTGTGAGGTTTTTCAGTTGGTTGTTTTTCCAGACTCTTTTGTGTAGTCTTCCAAAGGCACTATTTGCCTTGGCGAGTCTGTTGTCTATCTCATTGTCGATCCTTGCATCTGATGAAATGGTGCAGCCGAGATAGGTAAACTGGTTGACCGTTTTGAGTTTTGTGTGCCCGATGGAGATGTGGGGGGGCTGGTAATCATGGTGGGGAGCTGGCTGATGGAGGACCTCAGTTTTCTTCAGGCTGACTTCCAGGCCAAACATTTTGGCAGTTTCCGCAAAGCAGGACGTCAAGCGCTGAAGAGCTGGCTCTGAATGGGCAACTAAAGCGGCATCGTCTGCAAAGAGTAGTTCACGGACAAGTTTCTCTTGTGTCTTGGTGTGAGCTTGCAGGCGCCTCAGATTGAAGAGACTGCCATCCGTGCGGTACCGGATGTAAACAGCGTCTTCATTGTTGGGGTCTTTCATGGCTTGGTTCAGCATCATGCTGAAGAAGATTGAAAAGAGGGTTGGTGCCAGAACACAGCCTTGCTTCACGCCATTGTTAATGGAGAAGGGTTCAGAGAGCTCATTGCTGTATCTGACCCGACCTTGTTGGTTTTCGTGCAGTTGGATAATCATGTTGAGGAACTTTGGGGGACATCCGATGCGCTCTAGTATTTGCCAAAGCCCTTTCCTGCTCACGGTGTCGAAGGCTTTGGTGAGGTCAACAAAGGTGATGTAGAGTCCTTTGTTTTGTTCTCCGCATTTTTCTTGGAGCTGTCTGAGGCAAAGACCATGTCAGTAGTTCCTCTGTTTGCGCGAAAGCTGCACTGTGATTCTGGGAGAATATTCTCGGCGACACTAGGTATTATTCTATTTAGTAGAATCCTAGCGAAGATTTTGCCTGCAATGGAGAGCAACGTGATTCCCCTGTAGTTTGAGCAGTCTGATTTCTCGCCTTTGTTTTTGTATAGGGTGATGATGGTGGCATCACGAAGATCCTGAGGCAGTTTACCTTGGTCCCAACAAAGCTTGAAAAACTCATGCAGTTTGGCATGCAGAGTTTTGCCGCCAGCCTTCCAGACTTCTGGGGGGATTCCATCCATACCTGCTGCTTTGCCACTTTTCAGTTGTTCGATTGCCTTATATGTCTCATCCAGGGTGGGAACCTCATCCAGCTCTAGCCTTAGGGGCTGTTGAGGGAGCTGGAGCAGGGCGGAATCTTGGACTGAGCGGTTGGCACCGAAAAGAGATTGGTTCTGACCATCGGTTGAGGATGGAGATCTTGTCGCTGAGGAGGACTTTGCCGTCTGAGCTGCGCAGCGGGCTTTGGACTTGGGGTGAGGGGCCGTACACAGCCTTTAGAGCCTCGTAGAAACCCCTGAAGTCGCCAATGTCCGCGCTGAGCTGGGTTCGTTTGGCGAGGCTAGTCCACCACTCATTTTGGATCTCCCGGAGTTTGCGCTGAAGATGGCTGCATGCGCGACGGAAGGCTTGTTTCTTCTCTGGACAGGACGGCTTTGTAAGGTGAGCCTGGTGGGCAGCTCGCTTCTTTGCCAGCAGCTCCTGGATTTCCTGGCTGTTTTCGTCAAACCAGTCCTTGTTTTTCCTGGAGGAGAAGCCCAGTACCTCTTCAGTGGATTGCAGTATGGTAGTCTTCAACTGATCCCAGAGGGTTTCAGGGGACGGGTCACCTGCATCACCTGGATGCATCCCCGATCCAAGCACTGGCACCTCCTGGACTACATCCTGGTACGAGAAAGTGACAAACGAGATGTGCTCCACACCAGGGTCATGCCTAGCGCGGAATGCCACACTGACCACCGGCTGGTTCGCTGCAAGCTCAACCTTCACTTCAAACCAAAGCCCAGGAACAATAAAGCCCCCAGAAAGAGGTTCAATGTTGGAAACCTGCAGTCAGACGAAGCGAGAGGAAACTTCCAGGCAAACCTCAAAGCAAAGCTCGACGATGCAACCCGCCTCACGGACCCGTCCCCTGAAACCCTCTGGGATCAGTTGAAGACTACCATACTGCAATCCACTGAAGAGGTACTGGGCTTCTCCTCCAGGAAAAACAAGGGAAAAGAATAGAAGAGCGGGAAACTACTGTAGAAATGGAAGTAAGTGACTTAAGAGAAAAATTGGAAGTAAGTGACAAAAAAATTAAAGAGACACAAGAGTTGTTATCTCAGAAAATTGATATGTTGGAAAATTATAGGCGAAACAACATAAAAATAGTGCAAATGAAGGAGGGTGAAGAAGGCACATATATGAAGGAATTTATAAAAGGATGGATCCCGAAGGTCTTGGGAATGACAGAAATGCAGGAAGAAATGGCACACAGAGCATTAGCTCCGAAACCACTGGCACATCAAAAACCAAGATCCATCTTAGAAAAATTTTTGAGATACACGACAAGAGAAAATATATTGGATAATAAACCTTTGGAATACAAGGGTCAAAAAATATTTTTTTTACCCAGACATAAATTTTGAACTCTTAAAAAGAGGAGGAAGGAGTTTAATACAGCAAAATTGATTTTATGGAAAAAAAGGTTACAAATTCATATTAAGACATTTAGCCGTGCTTAAAATATTTATACCCAAGCTGTTAAACAGACTGTTCTCGGATCCAGAGAAAGTGCAAAACATTTGTGGGACAGGAGAAGAGATGTAACAAGAATGAAGTATGGCAATAAAGTATATATAAAGATGTAAAAACAATGTATATGTAAAGAACTAAAGAGGGAAAAGAGAAGAGAAGAGAAGGAAGGGAGTAAGGGGGGGGGGAAAGAGCTTTGTTATATGTGTTTTTTTTTAAAAAGTGTTTTCTGGAGAGGGTTGGGTGGAGGGGGAATAACCATCACTGCAAAATCAGTTGACGCTGCAAACAAGATCACAATCCAAATGAAAAAGGAGTTGTGGTTGCCCGGCAAGGGATGTGGGGCAACTCCTTTTGGGGTTAAGGTATTAGTGGATGTGAGAACTGTGGGGGTACTTTGTTTTAAATGTGTTCTCTTACAT
This sequence comes from Narcine bancroftii, assembly GCF_036971445.1. Classification (NCBI taxonomy): domain Eukaryota; kingdom Metazoa; phylum Chordata; class Chondrichthyes; order Torpediniformes; family Narcinidae; genus Narcine; species Narcine bancroftii. The sequence goes on along the minus strand of NC_091470.1, from coordinate 49,354,356 downwards.
TAAGTGTAATAAGAGAAAACTAAGAGATGAAAATGGGGAAAAGGGGGATGAAAGTGGCGAAAAGGTGGAAAAGAGGTATAAGATGGCCATGACTATATGACTATAAACATTAATGGAATACATAACCAAATTAAAAAGAAGAGGCTACTAAATTTATTGAAGGAAAGAATAGATATAGCATTTGTGCAGGTAGTAACACATCTGATTGAAGCGGAACATTACAAACTAAAGAGAGACTGGGTAGGACACATAACTGCAGCATCCTATAATTCAAAATTTAGAGGTGTAGCCATACTAGTTAACAAAAATGTACCAATCAAAATAGAGGAAGAAATAATAAATCCAGGAGGGAGGTATGCAATGATAAAGTGACAGATATACTCACAATTTTGGAATTTGCTCAATATATATGCGCCTAACGAGGAGGATCAAAAGTTTATGCAGGATATTTTTTTGAAGATTGCAGACACACAAGGAAATATATTGATAGGAGGGGATTTTAACCTTAATTTGGATTCAATGTTGGATAAAACTGGACAAAAGACGTAAAAAGAACAAAGTAGCCAAAGTTATGGTTAAATCAATGCAGGAAATGAAACTTATGGATATATGGAGGAGGCAACACCCAAGTGAGAAGGAATTTTCACATTATTCAAGTAGGCACAAAACTTACTCAAGGATTGATACATTTTTGTTGTCAGCCCATATTCAAGGGAGAGTTAGGAAGATTGAGTATAAAGCTAGACTACTATCAGATCATTCACCCCTATTATTAGCAATAGAACTGGAGGACATCCCACCAAGAACATATAGATGGAGGTTAAACTCCATGCTACTTAAAAGACAGGAATTTAGGGGGTTTATTGAATGCCAAATTAAAACATATTTTGAAATAAACTCAGGATCAGTGAATAGACAAATTTATATTATGGAACGCAATGAAAGCCTTCGTTAGAGGCAGATAATAAGTTATGTGACTAAGATGAAAAAGGATTACAATCGGGAAATAGAGCATTTGGAAAGGGAGATAAGTAAGTACAGAAAAGGAATTAGTAAAAAGGGATGATATAACGAAAAAGAGAGAATTGGCGGACAAAAAAATTAAATACGAAACATTACAAACGTACAAGGTGGAGAAGAACATAATGAAAACAAAGCAAAAGTATTACAAACTGGGAGACAAAACACATAAAATATTAGCCTGGCAACTTAAAACAGAACAAGCTAAAAGAACGATACTGGCATCAAGGAAAAAGGACAAACAAATTACATATAATCCAACAGAGATTAATGAAAATTTTAAGGAATTTTATATACAATTGTATCAAACTGAGAATGAGGGGAAAGATGACAAAATAGAGGAATTTTTAGCTAAAATTGAAATGCTGAAATTGCAAGAAGAGGAACAAAACAAACTAATAAAACCATTTGAAATAGAGGAAATACAGGATATATTAAAAAAGCTGCCGAACAATAAAACATCAGGAGAGGATGGATTTCTAATAGAATTTTATAAAACATTTAAAGAGTTATTAATTCCTCCTCTCCTGGAAGTAATAAACCAGATAGAAGAAACACAAAACTTGCCAGATTCATGTAAGAGAGCAATAATTACAGTAATACCAAAGACGGAAGGATCCATTAACACCAGCATCATATAGACCAATATCTCTACTTAACTCAGACTATAAGATAATAGCGAAATTATTATCAAACAGATTGGCCAATGATATACCTAAAATAGTAAAACAAGATCAAACTGGATTTATTAAGAAAAAAACAAACAGTGGACAATGTCTGTAAACTTATTAATCTAATCCACGCAGTTCAAGGAAATCAGAAACCAACAGAGGCTGTTGCTCTAGACGCAGAAAAAGCCTTTGAAAATGTAGAGTGGAATTACTTATTTAAAGTATTACAGAAGTTCAATCTACCAGAAAAATATATAAATTGGATTAAAGCATTGTATAATGGACTGTTGGCAAAGGTAACAGTAAATGGGTATGTATCGAGTCACTTTAAATTACATAGGTCAACTAGACAGGGATGTCCACTATCCCCCTCATCGTTCGCCTTAGGAATAGAACCTTTGGTAGAACTGATAAGAATAGAAAATAAAATAAAATAAAATAAAAGGGATAAAATAAAGGAGAAGGAGTATAAAATCATCTTATTTGCAGATGACATAATAGTATACCTAACAGAACCAGAGGTATCAGTAAAAGAATTACATAAGAAAGTGAAGGAAATATGGAGAAATATCGGGGTTCAAGATCAACGCAAATAAAAGTGGTGATGCCAATGAGTAACACAGACTATACGGAGTTTAAAAAAGAATCACCATTTAAATGGCAAGCACAAACAATCCGATACCTAGGGATCAGATTAGATAATAATTTAAGCCACTTGTACAAACTAAATTATCAGCCACTAATAAAGAAATTGCAGGAAGACTTAGAACATTGGAAATAATTACCGCTAACGTTGATAGGGAGGGTAAACTGCATTAAAATGAACGTGTTCCCAAGGATACAATACTTATTTGAAACCTTACCAATTCCTTTAACAGAAAAATTCTTTAAGGAACTTGAGAATAATAAGGAAATTCTTGTGGAAAGGGAGGAATCCAAGGGTAGTGTTAGATAAATTACCAGAGAGGTATTATCAAGGTGGTTTGCAGTTACCAAATTTTAGAAATTATTAAGGTATTTATCAGATTTTTAACAGACAAGGGAAAAACCAGACTGGACTAAGATAGAATGAGATAAAATAGGGGAAAAGGTACCAGAACATATACTTCATAAGTCGGATGAAAAGCTGGTGCAATATAAAAACTCACCAGTACTGCATCATTTACTTCATACGTGGAAGAAAGGGGAAAAAAAACGAATGGTCAAATACCAAAATTACTATTGACGCAAAATCCGATAATCCCTTTTACGATAGACAACCTTTCCTTTAGAGAATGGGAGAGAAAAGGAATTAAAAGAATAGAAAATTGTTTTTTTGGAAATAATTTATTAACATTTGAACAGTTGAAGTACAAATATGGAATAACTCATGGTACAATGTTTGCATATCATCAATTGAAACCTTATTTAAAGGATAAATTGGGAAACAGCTTGAGATTACCTGAAGGAAGCAGCTTTGAATATGTGATTACAGACACAATGATAATTTAAAAAATTATAACCAACATGTACATTAAGCTGCAAGATAAGGAAAATGAAATAAATTATAAACCTAAGCAGAAGTGGGAAAAGGATCTAAACATAAAGATAAAAAATGAAGTATGGGAAAAGTTCTGTTCTGGAACTATGAAGAATACAATAAACACAAGGTTATGCATGATACAGTATAATTGGTTACCCAGGGTGTATATTACTCCTCAAAAATTTTAAAAATGGGATTCAACATTATCGGATAGATGTTTTCGCTGTAAGAAGGAAATGGGAACAACATTATACGCAACTTGGGCATGTATGAAAGTAAATCTGTTTTGGGAAGAATTAAATCAGATACTAAATAAAATTACAAAAAATAACATACCAAAAAAAACATTGATATTTAAGTAACATAAGAAGTAGAGAATTAGTCCTCAAATTGGATAAAGTGCAAAAAAATTCATTGTGATAGCCTTAGTGATAGCAAAAAAATATATAATGTCAAGTTGGAAAATGGAAGAGAGCATGAGTATACAGCAATGGTATATGGAAATGAATAAATGTATTCCATTTGAAAAAATAACATATAATTTAAGATATGAAGTCACAATTTTTGAACAAATTTGGGAACCATACATGGTATGCCTACGACCTCCATCCCCTAAAATGAGAATGAAAATGATAAGAAGACAAAATGACTAGATTCAGTGTGTAATAAATAGATGATGCATTTTTCTTGTTTATTTTCCTTTGTGTGAAGATATTGTTTTATGGTTTTATTGTATATGTTGAATATTTATGGGTTTTGGAAGGGGTGGGTAGAGGGGAGGGAGAAAAAGGGGGAGAAAAGATCACTGTGTAAATTTAATGAGAAACGTTTGTACATATTTTGGTTGATATGGTTCATGGTGTGAAATTTTTTTTTAAATGACCCTTCCTTTGGTCACGGTAGGGATCAAAACTTCACCAGACAGGGAGAAACAAACAAATTGTCTGTTACCACATAAAGCCACTCCTGCACAGTCTTCCTTCTGAGCTGTTGCTCAAAGTGTGGCTGCTTTAAAATGGCTGCTGATCACAAAATGTGCTATTCCTTTAAGTCTGTCTCTCACATGACTCTCCACACCTGTACCTGGATAAAAGCAACACATTTCTTCTTTGCAAAAGTAGCAAAGTGGGTACATGCTGTACTATTTGCTGCCAAACTCTGTTCTCTCCACACTTGTGAATGGTCACAGCTTATATAAGCCCTCAATTTGTTATCCCTTAAAGTGATAGTTGTACTAAAATGAAATACCTTGTAATAGTATGTTTTCACGTCAATATACATATTGTCTTTTTTGCCTGAATTCTATTCCTTTTACTCACTTCAGATTATTCCTGCACCATGTACGTTATCTACTGTCTCAGATTGGTTCCCCCCCCACCATGATCTTCATCCCTACCTTCAGGACTCTCACTGTAGAATGATTGACTTTTGGTCACCGTGTTTATTGCTTGCTTTTCCCTGCCTTTCTTTTTCCTTGTCACTTAAGAGTGCATTTTTTTGTATTCCAGATAACATTCAATATAACTTTAATTGCATTAAGAGCAAATGAGGTGATGGTGCACTTGAGGCAAATTAATTTCTTCATGCTTTGTTTTCCATAATTTTGTGTGTTGTCAACATCTCTTGCCAACTTGAAAAACCACGTGCTGGTTTTTTTAATCGTTACAGATGTCTGCAGGATAATGGTGCTGATAAATTTATTTCATTCGTCATTAGCATTACTTTAGCTTTGTAATTATTCATCACCTAACAGGTTACTACTGCAATTCCATCCACTTCTCGTAGACACAGTCATAATTTTCCAATCACTGAGAAACCTTGCCTTGTATAATTGAGTTGTACAGTATTCATTATTGTGAAGCACATCACTTCCATGTGGTCAACCAGTACTTTGGTAATGTTGGCAATATTTACACAAGTCTAACAATGTCAATCTAAGCGACAGCACAGTATAGGCGGTTCCCAGGTTACACAAGGGTTCTGTTCCACAGAACTGTTCATAAGTTGATTTTTTTCTCCTCCATGTCAGAAATGTCCCTTGTTTTTAATTATAGCTTCCCATTGCATTACTGTTTTTTTTACCTTTTTCATTCCATCAAATGTAACCCTAACACAACCCATATTTAATCTAATAAAATATATGTATCCAGTTATTAATCAAGACCACAAAACATTTTATTATTCTTCTTTCTTTGGCTTGGCTTCGCGGACGAAGATTTATGCAGGGGTATGTCCACGTCTGCTGCAGGCTCGTTGGTGACAAGTCCGATGCGGGACAGGCAGGCATGGTTGCTGCAGTTGCAAGGGAAAATTGGTGGGTTGGGTGTTGGGTTTTTCCTCCTTTGTCTTTTGTCAGTGAGGTGGGCTCTGCGGTCTTCTTCAAAGGAGGTGGCTGCCCGCCGAACTGTGAGGCACTAAGATGCACGGTTGGAGGCGAGATCAGCCCACTGGCGGTGGTCAATGTGGCAGTCACCAAGAGATTTCTTTAAGCAGTCCTTGTACCTCTTTGGTGCACCTCTGTCTCGATGGCCAGTGGAGAGCTTGCCATATAGCACGATCTTGGGAAGGCGATGGTCCTCCATTCTGGAGACGTGACCCACCCAGCACAGTTGGGTCTTCAGCAGCATGGATTCAATGCTTGTGGACTCTGCCAGCTTGAGTACTTCGATGCTGGTGATGAAGTCATTCCAATGAATGTTGAGGATGGAGCGGAGACAGTGCTGATGGAAGCGTTCTAGGAGCCGTAGGTGATGCCGGTAGAGGACCCATGATTTGGAGCCGAACAGGAGCGTGGGAATGACAACGGCTCTGTACACGCTGATCTTTGTGTGTTTCTTCAGGTGGTTGTTTTTCCAGACTCTTTTGTGTAGTCTATGTATGAAAATGATTAAAACTTGAGAGAATTTGTATGCTCTGATTTGTCTTAAGTCATCTGTCACCCACAAAACCCCTGTATTCTCTTTCCTGCCACCTTATTTTCTACACTTATTTTTTTGCTTTTCTATCTTATTTGTGGTAAAGTTTTTATGTCATCTAAGTGACTTAACTGAGTTCCCTGTAAATCTCTTAAGTTTCTTAAAGACCCCATCAATGATCAATCTTGTGGTCACTGATCTATTCTCTCTGACATGTTAGATGACTTTATGAACCTCAAGACATTTTTAACACTCAAAAGGCAATGGTTACGCATTTTGTTAATAAACCCCACAGAATAAAACAAGTTATAGTAAAATCTTATGACTTTTATGTATGGTTGTGGATGGTTTTCAATGGAGAATGCAAATTGTATTGAATCATTTCATTATTTAACCTTAAAAATTTGTCACTTCCAGAAAAATAATTGAGAATGTAATGGTTTTTTTTTAAACCAGTTTATGCCACATTTATTAAGTCCTGTTACTATGTTCATATCAGTATTTTCATTCAGTATATTGCATTCATTGGTGCATTAATTCCCAATGAAATTTTTAAGCGTGTGAACAAATTTTCTTGTTCTACCAGCAAAGAAGTTTCCAAAATCGTGTGCTTACTTTAATGATAGTTAGTGTTGGACATGCAGTGGATTTCAAACAGATGCTATAAATCAAGCTGGGTTCCCTTCCACGAAGACTAGAGCAAGCTTTTGTTGTTTTGCACACGCTAAACAAATAGCAAGGTTCTGGCCCTGAAATAGGGATTGCAACTTTGAGAAAAAGTTAGGCAAGAAATGGGAGGAAAAGTACTTTTGCCATTTTAAAAATATCAATATTTCCAGAGTTATCTAAGATCTGTAAACACATAAAAATATTTGTCTTCCAGGTTGGAATCTGGAAAAGTCTGTTGCTTTTCTCCCAAATTTAATCGCAAAGAAATTGTCCGCAAGTCTTTGAGAATGAGATTTAGCCTTGGAAAAAATAAAGACACAGTAAGTTGATGTTGCATTAACAATTTAACTTTTGAAATCTAGTTATATTTTAATATTCTTCATTTAGAAGTGACATTTCCAAAGGGATAATGAGGGAGGTTGAAAACTTGGCTGCATGGTGTACTAATAACAACCTCATACTCAATGTCACCAAAACCAAGGAATTGATTGTAGACTTTAGGAAGGGAAAATCCAGAGGTGTGTGATCATTGGGGGATCAGAGATGGAGCGATTGAGCAAATTTAAGTTCCTGGAGTCAACACAAATGTCATCATGAAAAACGAATGTCAGCACCTCTGCTACATCAGGAGTTTTCAGAGGTTTGGTATATCATTGAAAACCATGAAAACTTCTACAAATGTATAGTGGAAAATGTGCTGACCAGCTGTGTTGTGACCTGGTCTAGGGCACCAATACCTCTGATCAGAAAGCCCTGCATAAGGTAGTGGACACAGCCCAGTATATTGCAGGCAAAATTCTCCACTCCATGGAGACAATCTACATATTGCTGCTGTTGAAAAATAGCAACAAATATCAAGGATCCACCCCAGGATATGCTCTGCTCTCACTGCTGTCATCAGGAAAGAGGTATAGGTAAACAATCCTTTATCCAGAACCCTTGGGAGACAGTGTGTTCCAGATTTTGGAAAGCCAGATTTAAACCCAGCCGAATTGTACTGCCATATCCACCCCCACCCCCTTCCAGTCGTGCCACTGTCTTCCCCCTCGCCCGCCCGACTCGCGCTGCCGGTCTCTTCTCCCCTCACCCACCCAACTCGCACTGCCTTCTCTCTCCCCACTTGCTGGACTGGAGCTTTCCGGATTTTAGATGTCCGAATAAAGGATTGTGTACCTATATAGATGCCACAAGACTCATACCACCATATTTAGGAACAGTTACTACTCCTCCGACATCAAACTGTAAAAACAACAAACTCAATCAGAGACTCATTTAAGGCTCTTATTTTACACATTATTTATTATTAAAAAATTATTTTCTGTATTGCAGTTTGTTTACATTTTTCTTTTGTATACTTATCTTTTCTTGAGTACAAGAAAAAGAATCTCAGGGTTGTATGTGATGTCATGAATGTACTCTGAACTTTGAACAATTGGAAACACACCCAAATTTCTTGAGATTAACAGATTATACAGCATCTATGGGTAATATTTCCCCACAATGTTTTGGCTCTGGAATCTTTACTAGAGGGAAGGGCTTGATCTTACATAAATAAGAGGGGAAAAGAAGCTGGTAGAGGGGCTCAGAGATGATGGGGCAGTAAGAAGGTGCTGGGGTTGGTGGCAAAAATTAAGTACAGGATTAGGTAAAGAGATGGAGGCAATGGAACCAGATGGGCGTGGGGGTTACAAAATTAGAAAAAAAAACAATCCTCATGAATTTTCAGGGTTTTTTTTTCACTCCAAGCTCTATGGTATTGACTGATTATTAATTTTTGAAATTTGTCTACATTTCAGTGAAATATTTTGGTGAAACTTTATAGAATGTTTGAATCACCAAGTTAACTGAAAAAGAGTGCATTTCAGGATAACCCAATATTACCACCACTTTCATGTTTTCTCCTTTACTGCTGCTGTTCTTTGTTCCATCTAGTTATTGAATGGTTTTCCCATTTTTTTCTTAAATGAATGGAATTTTTACTAGTCCAGTTGCTAAATGACATGAGAAGTATCTGGTGCGGTCTAACAGGTTAAAAATGTACATTTTAAAAGGAAGTATTACAGTCCAACTCTAATTATCAAAAATAGTCAGGATCAGGCCTATGTCAGATAAATGTTTTTTTGGAGAATTGGTCATTTAAAAAAAAAACCAGCCCAGTAGCAACAGCAAATCACTTGTAACAGTGTTTAAACAACAATAAACAGCAAGGGAAAGCTTTTTAAGCATTAAAATAATGTTTAATTCTCACCAAAAAATGCTGGTTGTTGTCGATCACTGACACCTCCCCACCAAGGCCCCATTCCTGCCGGAAGCCTGATATCCCCGCTCCTGCCGGGTGGCTACTCTCCTGGATGATGCCAGGAAAAGAGATTCTTCCAACCACTTGCACCTGGGAGACAGTGGCACTCAGTTTGAGAGAGAAGATAAAGCAGAAATGGAAAAAGAGAGGGGAAGGAGTTACCTGAAATGAGGACAATGGTTCTAATTTCATGTTGAGTTTTGAGTTAATTTTTTTTTCCAACCTGTGAGGTCAGTTCAGCTCTGAAAAAAATTTTGGATAAATGAGAATTTCTGATTTGTTTCGGGTGTCCCCATTTAACCAAAATTTTAAAAAATTTTTGGATAAATGAGGATTTTGAAGAATCCAATTTCAGATAATCGGAGTTGTACTGTACTTGGAAACCACTTAAAATTTTTGATGGTGAACACCATACCTGCACAATATATTAGATAACATGTTTCTAATATTATCTTAGATTACAGTTATTTCAGAATTATTAAATTGATCTGATGCAAGTTGTGAGGTCAAATATGAAGCCATGAGATCATGTTCACTGATCATTGAAAAGTAGAAATAACAGACAAAAACTTCTCCAGTTTTTGAAACTGGCAATTAAAAATCAATTGTTTCATTTTATTTGATTGACGTTTCCCCACTTTGCAATAGTTTTTTGAATTTATTTTCCTTGCTAACTATCCCTCATTCGATATTAGACAGTACATCATACAAACATGCACCTCTTGCCCACAAATATTATTGGTGTGTTCTGTACTGTTTTGAGATCTGATTCGGACGTAAACTGATATCTTAATGGACACTTCTGGAATCGCTGATCGAATTTTACACTAAATTATAAATTCAGACATGATTAGAAAACTAAATTATCGGTTATTTTCAGTAGACAGGCATTTGTTGTATGTTTTTGTGCAAGCCTGAGAATTTATGTATGAAACTAAAATAATAGCTATCAGAATGTTTTTTTTAATTGTTTTTTTAGTAAAACCCAACTTGTTAAAATAATTTAAATTCAGAAAATAGTTTTCTTGGGATGGCATGGTGAGCATAGCAGTTGTTACAGTGCCAGAGACGCAGGTTCGAATCCAGCACTATCCGTCCTCCCCATGACTGCGTGAAGTTTCCTCCTACCCCCTTCAAAACGTACAGGGGTTGTAGGTTAATTGGGCAGCACAGTCTTGTGGGCTAGAAGGGCCTATCACTTTGCTGTATGTCTAAATTTGTTTTATATTAAAGTTCTGGACAGTGAAAAGGGGTAGTAAGAATTTCAAGGTAAGTTTCATGGTTAGTTGAATATCTGAATGTTTTTTTTTTTTTTTTTTAAATTTTTTTATTTTTCACACCATAAATCACATTAGCCATGATATACACTATTTCTTTTCACACATATACAGTGACTTTTTCTCCCCCCCCCCCTTTCCTCCCAAACCACCCCCCCACCCCCCCCTCTCATCCATTTTAGGTATACAATCTAGGTTGCATTAATCCAGTCAGACAATGTTGTCATTCAACAAAATTACACCAGAAATTCTACTGAGTCCATTCTTTTCTTTCCTTCTCCTTCTATCAACTTAGGTAATGTTTGTCCCCGGTAGGTTTTCGCTATTGTATTTAATGTAAGGCTCCTATACTTGTTCGAATATTTCAATATTATTTCTTAACCAATATGTTATTTTTTTTTCTAATGGAATACATTTATTCATTTAAATTTGGTAGTTTCTTCCTTTTAATTTGGTTATGTATTCCATTAATATTTAAAGACATATAGTTCAGCGTAGCCCTTTTATATTTTGTTTATCTTCTCTTTCCGTTTTTCCATCATTACCTTTCCTCCTTTTCCATTTCTGTTTTCTTATTTTCAACTCTTCATAAGACAACATTCCTACAACATCTAACATTTTCCTTATTCTCCTATTTCTATCTTATTTATCCCCAATCTCCCCTTCACCTCCTGAGTTGTCCTTTATCCCTTGTCGGACAACCACATCTCCCCTCTCCATTTGGATTTGCGAATCCACTCGCAAGCGTCAACTGATTGTGCAGTGACCGCTATTTCCCCCCACCCCGCCTCCCCCAGAAAAGATTTCACTTTTCATATGTCACAAAGGTCCCTCTTTTAATTCCCTCCTTATTCTCTCTATTCCATTACCTTCCCTTATTAATTCTTGTCTATACTATCTATATTTTCCTCTAAGTACAGATACATTCATGTATGCTCATTGTCTCTATTCACTCTTATACCTCTTTACCTGCATACATATCAATCGTGATCATTTTTACTCTCATTACCCGTCTTCTTCCCTCAGTCTATTTTTGTCTTTACCCACATACATATCAGTCGTGATCATTTTAACTCTCATTACCCGTCTTCCTCCCTCAGTCTATTTTTGTAATTGTTCTGCAAATTTTCGTGCTTCTTCTGGATCCGAGAATAGTCTGTTTTGCTGTCCTGGAATAAATATTTTCAATACCGCTGGATGCTTTAGTATAAATTTATACCCTTTCTTCCATAAAATCGCCTTTGCTGTATTGAACTCTTTTCTCTTCTTTAGGAGTTCAAAACTTATATCTGGATAAATGAAGATTTTTTGCCCTTTATACTCCAGTGGTTTGTTGCCCTCTCTTACTTTTTCCATTGTCTTCTCCAGTACCTTTTCTCTTGTAGTATATCTTAGGAATTTTACTACAATAGATCTTGGTTTTTGTTGTGGTTGTGGTTTAGAGGCCAATACTCTATGTGCCCTTTCTATTTCCAATTCTTGCTGTAGTTCTGGACATCCTAGGGTCTTAGGGATCCACTCTTTTATAAACTCCCTCATATTCTTGCCTTCTTCATCTTCCTTAAGGCCCACTATCTTTATGTTATTTCTTCTGTTATGGTTTTCCATTGTATCTATTTTTTGAGCTAGTAGTTCTTGTGTCTCTTTAGTTTTTTTATTAGATTTCTCCAATTTCTTTTTTAAGTCTTCTACCTCCATTTCTGCTGCTACTGCCCGCTCTTCCATCTTGTCCATTTTTTTTCCCATTTCTGTTAAGGTCATCTCCATTTTAATTATTTTCTCCTCTGTGTTGTTTATTCTTTTTCTTAAATCCTTAAATTCCTGTGTTTGCCATTCTTTAAATGATTCCATGTATCCTCTAATAAGAGCAAGTATATCCTTTACCTTGCCTCTCTTTTCTTCTTCTATTTCACCATACTCTTCCTCTTCTTCTTCCTCTGAGTTGACCATCTGTTGTTTCTTTGTTGCCCTTTCCTCCTCTTCTATCTTGTTTCTATTGTCTTCTGTGGTCTCTTCTTGCTGCAGGTGTTCTGCAGCTGTCGTTGCCGGCTGTGGAGATCGACTCCCCAGCTGGTCCCCCCTCCCGTCGGTGTGTTTTTTTTCATTCGCATCGCGCATGCGCGAAGTTTCGCGCATGCGCGTTTGCGCACTTTTGTTCGGCTCTGCGAGCCATTTTTGTAGTCCATTATTTACCGACCTGAGGGAGCGGGTTTCTCTCTCCGCAGCGGGCCTCTTCGGACAGGTAAGGCCTTCACCTTTTTCCTCCTTTGTCTTCTCTTCCTCTCTTCTTACCGTTGCTTTCGACTTTTCTTTTTTTGTCGCCATCTTCTTTCCACCTTTATACTCACTTTTCTGTAACTTTTATTTCTGTGCCTTTGTGTTTTCTCTTGTTTTTCCCGACTTTTCTGGAGAGGGCTGGAGTTCACCGTCCGGCCACTACTCCATCGCGTGACTCCTGAATATCTGAATGTTTGAAGTTGCATAAATCTCATGCTTCTTAATATACAAACAGTTCAATTTGTTACGTCATTTAAAACCTGATGAAGCGTTACAAACATCCAGGTTCTGAACAATGTGTACTTATGAACAGGTTGTACCCCAATTCACGTGTGCACATAATGTTACCTCATGAAGGCTAAATAAGAACCTTAAGTACCTGTCCCACCTTGTGTACAGATTCAGCTTATGGATAGACCTAGGTGACAGAACTCGTTTGTAACCTGGAGACTGCCTGTATCTCAAAAAAATGCTCTAAATTGTAAGTTTGATGAACTGGCATTGTTTATATCTGAAATCCACTTCTAGGTTTAAATGTAAATAGATGGCCATTTAAGGTTGATGTCTAAATTTCTTCATAACAATTAGTACTATTAACTTTTTCATTATAAATCAAAATCTTAGCCAAAATGTCTTGGTATTATTGTCTAATGTAAATTACAAACATCTTGGTGGTTTATAAGCCAATTTTAACCAGGTATTGTTTCCAATCAATTTTTGCTGAGTTTATTTTTGCTTCTGTTCAGAATACTTCCCTTGGAATTCCAGTACCAAATGGTTCAGAAGACATTGGCTGGCGACTTGCAAATCAAAGTGACGGTTACAGGTACAACTGGTTCTCAAGAGATCATCTTCCATTAAGCCCAGATGGAAGGGGTAAATATCAATAAAGCTGAAATGATAAAGAATTTTTATGAACAGAACATAGATTTTTAAGGAGATCATGAAGAATACATAAGTGGAAAACAATGTAGGATTGTGGAGAAGAGATTCTCTATGATCTAGGCTAGTTATTGCAAATTGAAAATCTCTTGCTTTTTGCCTAAAGATGTGCAAGTCTTCAGCCTTCCTTTGGTAAAATAATAAATTATTTTGCCTTTGCATTATTTTATTGGCAATGGAAAAATGGGGATTGATGTTGAAAATACTGCATGATGCAAGTTGTGGAAGATTAAATACAACAAAGGAGGAATAAATGACAAAAAAAAAATGAGACTGGTCGCTGACTGGGAGGTCACTTCGCTGAGCACCTTCGCTCTGTCTGCATCAGTGGCAGGGAGGGATCTCCCAGTGACCCATGCTAGCTTGTCTCTCCATGGCCTTGTGTACTGTCAAACCAAGACCACCCGTAAATTGGAGGAGCAACACCTAATTTTCCGTTTCTGCTCGCTCCAGCTGGATGGCATGTCAATTTCTCAGATTTCTGCCAGTCTACTTTGCATCTTCCTGTCTCTTCTCCATTTCCTCTCTCCACCCCCTTCCCTCTCCATTCACAGAGCCATCCCCCTTCTTGTTTTCTGGTGTGCCCTCCCTCCCTTATCCATCTTTTACCTCCTGCCTGTGGAATTGTACATCTCCTCCTGTCCCTACACCACCCCCCCTCCCCACATTTTGTCCATGCCTTAAGGAAAGGTTCACGGCCAAAATGTATCTTTGCTATATAATGTACACCTTTGGACCTGCTGAGATTGTGTTTGTACTTCAACCATTGTCTGCAGACTTGTGTGTTTTACTTATTATTTACTCCATTTCCTTTTCAGGTTGGAAGCACAGAAGTAAATCAAAAGAAAATCTTCTTACTCCAGTTTGCAATCAAAGTGCAGATCGAATGTCTTGGAATGGTGCTAGTCCTCTTGAGTCCCAAGTAAAGTGTGATCACATAGAAAAGGAAACCACATTGGAAAATTATCTAAATTCCAGAAACTGTCAATCAGAGCCTGCACTAGTCGTTGAAAAACCACCCACTATATCAGGGGAATTGCAGAATAAAGAGAATGTGACTCAGAAAAACTGCAGCAAAAAGTGGAATGAGTCAAGCAATGATCAGGCTGGAGAAACTATGGTGAAAATTAAAAAGGCATTTTCTAAATCAGGACCTAACCTCTATTCATTGATTGGGAGCCACATATGTTCCACAGGGAATGATTTGTGTGAAAATAATTTGCTTTCTCAGGAGGTTCTCAGTACATCTAACTCTCAGAGAGCTGATAAACTATTAAAAGAACGATCAGATCAAAAATGGCCATCTTTTGTACTGCCATTACCATCCATTAGTAGTTTTAATCATCAGGAGAAAAATGGAATTGCTGTTCTACAAAACGAAAGCATGTCCATTCTCTCTTTAGTTGAAGATCATGCTACATTACTTTCATTACAAGGACTATCATCTCCTGAGCAAATGTCAAACCATAAACAAGAGAAAGACCAGGATGAAAACAGTATTCCTATCGAAAAGCTAACTGTTCCACCATCTTCAGGCATAGAGGAGAGTCTTCATCCCATTGAATTGAATGGATCTGTATCCCCAGGTAATGAGTTGAGACCTAATTTAATTCAGAGGGAAGTTGGCTCTATTTCTACAGATGGATCTTCAGTGTTAGAGTTCCCTGGAAAGATTCCTACTTTGGATAATCCTTTGAAGATTTCAAAAATTGGGTCATACACTGAATGTGGTCGTCACCTCAAAGTAGGCGAACATATTCAGCGATTTAATAGTCTTTCATTAAATGATCAAACTCCAAAATATAAAACTGTTCTGTCACCTCTAAGGTTCAAGCGTACCCCAGTCCGTCAATCTGTTAGAAGGATGAATGCATTATTATCCAGTGGTGACAAATTAGTCACAAACAGGACCAGATCATGTAAAAGTGCAATTGGTTCTCCACATGTTAAGCTTTTAAGTCATGGTTTGTCATTTCATCCCAATTCATTAGCATTAAAACAAAATTTAAATATAAAGCAAAATAAACATGGAAACTCTGCTCTTCAGAATAATGTATCCACTGAAAGATTTTGCAAAACTAAATTAGCAATACATACCAAATATTCTACTGCTTTTAAGGAAAAGAATTTGGACAGCCAGCAGAAGGACTTTGATCAAAAGCTCAACCAGCCAGTTTTTGAGGACTGGACTAATAGAAAAGTATCAAGAATTAATCTAGCTGATTGTGTGCTGCCAAAGCACAATGTAATTACTGAAGCATCCAAATCAACTCCAGAAAAATCCTTTCCTAATGCTGTGCCACATAAAGTTTCAGAAAAAGAAAAAAATCAATACAAAGGTTCACCAAAGTGTCCCATATCAACTAAACTCATGACTAAAGCCATAGACCTATAACTTTCTGAGGAAAGATTACATTTCACATTTTGTATTGCTGCTGTTTGATGCTTCTAATTGCACAAGTATTTTTCTTTAAGTTCATTTTATTGTTGACTTTTAGGTTATAATTATTTGGAATGCTTGAATTTCTTAAATTTAAATTGTGCAACTGTTTTATGAATTGAATGATGATCATTTTTGTAAATATCCTTTTGCTGTTGAGTGTAAACATGTTATTAGTCAACTAATTTTATTTGATTTATTTGGATAGTTGCAAGCTTTTTAATTTACAATTGAATAAATATCTAAACCTTTAACAGTTAAAAATGTTGAAGCTAGAAAATCATTACAAAAATTCAGCTACACAGAAGGATCCAAAATTATACAGTAGCTGGTTGATTAACTGGGCTTTGTATCCTGCCATTCTGATTTTATTTAAAACCATTTTCTTGGATGTTTAAATCTTCACAGCCAGAAGTCCTGTTGAACACTTTATTCTAGTTTTAATGCAAATTATTATATTTCAGCTTAGAATTGAATAGTTTATTCTATAAATAGAGTACTGTTTTGTATTTTTTAAAATCTAAACATCTTTCAACCTTTCAATGCTGCTGGATTGACTTAATACTGTAATAATTCTAGTGTTATCGGTGCGAGTTGATTGAAGCAAATGTAAGCAATATTCATAAACTTTCAAAAGTAAAACATGAACCGTGATTGAAGTAAATACACAGTGCTGAAGAAACTCAGCAGGTAAACAATGTAATTTATATAGCAAAGATAATGATATAAAATCTTTACCTTGATGAAGGCTCCCACAGCATAAAAATTGATTCCTCGATGACATAGGAGCTAAAGAACCACAGAATAGCAACTTGATTGCTCCTCTTTCGTTACAATGCAAACAAGAAATGTTATTTACCTGAATAGTAATTTGAATAGGGAATTAGTTAAATGAAATTTTCAGAACAAGGATTATATAAAACATGCATAATAAGACTTATCAAACACGAGAAAAATAGGTAGTTTGCTGAAAGAGTTTGAATATGTTAGAAAACAAAGATTTTTCCAAAGAATTAAGTGCAGCTTTGTTGCACATCATCATTTGGGGCAATGCCCAACAGGGAATTAATACCAGATACTTTGGAATGAGAAGCTGAGAACAGTAATAAGAGTGAAATGAATTGGGGGGGGGGGGGGGGGGTGGAAAGAATCATTGCCTTTATAAAGTTTCTTTTAAATTGCAATGTATATTTCTAATATTGGTATGTTGCTGCTTGTATATTTGTTATGTAAATATGTAATTGACTGAAAAATTGGAGGCTTTAATTGTACAACGAGGCTCAATGAAATTGGTGAATTCACGAAGAGGAAGGAGGTTGAATTAATGATATGGGAATTGAACAGTACAGGACTATTCAATATTGATAGGTTCCTTGTGAGCAAAAGAGAATGTTCAGGTATACCTCACTTTATAAATACTCAAATTATTAAAATTCGGTTTTACAAAGAAAGCCATGTTCACTTTTACGAAAGAATTTAAATGGGTTTTTGCTTTTACAAAAATAGCCTTCAGTAGTGGTGAATGGGTCTTCACTTTACAAAATGTTTCATGGGAACACTCTAGTTTTGTAAAGCAGTTTGAAATAGTGGTTGCGTTTTAAATTACAGAACACCTTTGCAGCATCCTCAAGATCATTTACCTTTATCTGCTGGGTTACAGATAATCATTTGCAGATTGCAGATAATTACTTAGTCATTTGGAACTATATCTAACAAAAATGCAATCAGAAATGCAATTTGCTTAAATGCATATTAGAGAGAGCCACCAGGAATTAAGGAACATTAGTGTTTATTAGTGTTAAAAATATGTAAATAATATCCAAAAGGGAAAAAAAAAGTATGGTTTTAAAGGTGTGCCACAAAATCATTGGAAAAGGCTGAAATTTGAGCAGGAAAAAATATAATTTCATCTCTCACAGCTGTCTGTTAAAAGATTTTGCTTTAGCATCCTGAACATAATTACTCAATTAACAAAACACTATCTGTTGTCTGTGTGAAAATATGCCATCATAGGTTTTCCATTAAAAGAGTAACTACATTTCAAAAGATTTTTGACAAAACTGTTTTGCGATGTAGAGTACCTTTCAAAATTAGAGCATGTAATATTCCTTTATATTAATACAAAACAAATGTATGTTGGTCAATGGAAGATTCACTTAATTCAGCCTCAAAAGCCTGATTCAAGTAATTTTATAATTTAATTATTTGTCTCTGCACATATATAATTGATAGCATTCTCAATCTTTTTTGGCTATAGCCCCCTCAGAATCTTCTCAAAGTTTATTGGCCCTCCTCCTCTGTTAAGCAGTCAAGTTTTGGTTTCTTCCATGCTTTTCTCCCACTGACTAAATAACAAAATATAAAAAATATTGATGTGTGAGGTAAAAAGAAAACTTGTCTTATTTAAATATGCTATGGCCCCTAAGGAGGGGAGGGGGGTGCATGTGGGACCCTTGTTAGAATATCTACAAGCCTAAATCTCTCAGGTATTTTAAAAGTAGAAAGGAGATAGCTACTAATATTACAGTATTGGGAGGGAGGGTGTGGTTGGAAGGTAGGCAATGGCGCATGAAAAGCAAAGGACTGTTCAAGCTTGTTTTGTTCTAAGACTGCTTGGATAAAACATGTGTTTGCAATTTTGTTCTTTTTTTTAAGTATTGCCAGTTGTACTATCCAAGTCTAATAAAGATATTTTTCTAAGGTCCAATGCATTTCAATAAAATACTGAAAAGTGACCTGGCATATTTTCTGATAAAAATCTGTCATACCTGTGTTTTGGTCTGTTTTCATCTGATGGATACAAGTATTTGTTGTGTATTCAGAAATGGATGTCAACATGTCAGATAAACTTTCATCAGTTTTTGTTTGTTCCAGGCTGTTTATACTGAGTTGTCACAGCAACCCTGACTCGCATTCAAAATTGCCAAGTCCATAAAACTATTTGATGCCTTGTTGAATGTACATGCAATATAGAAAGCCAGGGTGTACTAGGAAAGGTCAAATGGACCACTGTGCAAAATAAAAGTTTTGTATCTTTGAACAGTACAGCACAGGCCCTTTGGCCCATAATGTTTATGTCACCTATGATGTCAATTTCACTTAAATGAAATAGGTCCATGTAGAGATTCTAAGATCCAGATATCATTGAGACAGAACTTAAAAAGTCCTTGTAGTATTGGTTAGCAGATATAATTACCTTGACATTGTTTTAAATAGGGATATGTAAATAGAAATACCATTGATTTTTTTTAAAGGGATTATGGTTAGGCTTTACCTTGTTAAAGATAACTATCAGACAATTATTACATGAAACATGTCATTTCCCACTTAAACCAATTGAAAATATTGTGCAGACTTCTCTAACTTGTTTTAAAGAAGGAGGTCACAAATGTCACCTCCAGCTGCAGGACAAGTTGAAGATGAAGTCGTGGTTTCTACAGGTCGAATTCGTTGGGTCGGATCTCATAACAACCACAGAAATATATTTGCAAAGTAACTCAGGCTGGGAACTGATTAGTCAGATGATCAACATTTCAGAAGGTTGGGCTGAAAGGAGGTTCCGCAAAGAGCAATATGTTGGCCTAGAAGCTCAAAGAGCAGATAGACAACAAATTAAATTGGCACAGGTAATCTTGAGGTTGAATTTGTAGTCTGTGAGATGGTTTCTTAAACTAATAGATTAAGTAATCCAGTGATTTGGCTACTTTAGATCTAGTATTGTGAATATGATGATCTCATTGTAGAGGATCTAGATTAAGAGGGGAACTTCAAATTCATGTTGAAGGGCATCTGAAACTAGTGTCCTGAACTTAAGGCCAATTACAAAAGGATAGAGTTGGCGGGAAAAAATATCAGACTGATCAGCAATGGGAATCATTTATAGATATCTGCAAATATAAAGGCTCCGTGAGATGGATGAGTAGTGAATTTTTTTTTAATAATTCAAAAGAAAAGCAGAGTGTTGTGAAGATTAGCAATGGGCTAGAAGAATGGGAAATTTTAAGCAACTTGCAAAGGCTGACTAAAATTGGGAGAAGAGTTACAAGATAAACTAGTAAAAACCGATATTGTCTTTCTAAAAGAGCAAATCGGCTGAAGTTACAGGAGATCCTCAACTTACGACGGGGTTCCGGTATGCAAAACCCATTGTAAGTTGATAAAATATCCATTGGATCATCGCAAGTAGGGGAGCACCTGTAATAGTGCCTGAGAGGATGAGACTGATAGAATAAATATTAGCATTTTGAGAGGTTAAAGTATTTTCCTACTGTTAATTCTATTTAAAAAATCTTGAGTATGAATTTACAAAACTAAAGTGATCCAAATTTCATATCAGACTGACTAGGCAGTGTCACAAAGACGAATGGATTATATTACCTGGAGCAAGCAATTAGTTACTACTATAGGGTAGATCAATAGACCTCCAGTAAGAGGCGCAATCAACAGCTGCAGAATTGTAGTGAAATTTTTCCCCTCCGTCCTCAGAGGTTTATTGTAAAATCTGTTAAAAGTTTTTTCATTTAACCGACGTGCCTGACGGATGAGATCCCAAATAGGGACTTCCACTCTACGAGCAGTAGATGTAGCTACCGTTCTGGTTGAGTGAGCCCCAAACGAGTGGTATCCACTCTGGCCAACCTCATGGTCCTCTTTAACCATCTGGCCAAGGTCTTAGAGGATGCCCACTGAAGTGGTTTCCTGTAAAATATAAACAAAAATCTCTCTTCCCATCTGATATTGTGAGTACATTCAATATTTTGTCTCAGATACCGCACCACACATAATCTTTCATCCTCTTGATAAGCGTACAATTTAAACTTTGTTCCCACATCACCAGGTTTATTATGTTTCAACAAGTCATGAACAAGAAATTCAACAAAATCATTTTCGCAAATGATACAGTCCAGGTGTAAACAAGTTAAAGTCTGTATTCTTTGAGCTGAAGTCGAGGCCACGAGCATGAGCAATTTCCGAGTTAAGTCACACAAGCCCAAAGTGTACGCTGGTGACAAATCCAACACAAGTTCAACATCCCAGATGGCAGATGTAAGTGAAATACACCCCTCATGAATCTTGAAATCAGAATGATTCCTGACAGAGTGTTTGGTGTCTCATAGAGTTAGGAAGTCCGCCAAAGCACTCATGGCCGTATTGATAGCACTACAACTGGCTACGTGTACATAAAACAAATCAGGGAGGAAATGCAAAACGTCTGAAACTGAAACGTAATTAACATTTAAACTCTCATTAAAACAAAAGTTTCCATTTATTAAGATAAATGGCATATTGCTTTTGAGTTGAAATAAAATAACGTCCACTGTTTTCAGCTGCAATCCTTTTACGCTGAACTTTTTACACCAATCTTGCAACATAAAGATCGAGATGAGTGAGAGGATGGGGAAGGAGAGATACTGGTTGAACTAGCAGTTCCTTGCTCCTTCTCAACAGTAAAGGCTGTTCTCGCAGCATCAAATTCAGCATTGGGAACCAATATTGGGGAGGCCAGTTTGGCACCACCAGGGGTCCAGTGGCCCCATCCTCCTGGACTTTGTGCAGGCATTTAGCTACTAATGAGGGCGGGGGAAGCATAGAAACTCAGTTCTGCCCAATCAATTGTAAAGGCATCTATGGTTTCTGCCTGACAACCAGGACACATATCTCGGTACTTGGGCATTTAAACGAGATGCAAATAGTTCAATTTCTGGCAACCCAAATTCTGTACTATCAGATTAAAACTCTATTCCCCCCAACATACATTCTATTCTATCATTAAATTTTCTAGACATCAAATCCAACTGATAGTTTAGTCACCCTGGCAAATATGGGGCTGTAATCCAGATATTCCTTTCGATACACCAACTCCATGTCTATATTGTGAGCCATTTACATGATGGGGACTTCAAACCTCCCATTTTATTCAGGTATGCTACTGCTGAGGTGTTGTCTAACCTCATCAACACATGTACACCCCTTTTCTCTGCATAGAACGATTTCAGTGCCATCTGAGCTGCCAACATTTCTAGGAAGTTAATGCCAGATGCTGATGCCAATTGAACCTCTTGAATAGTCCATCTGCCACTAGCAGAGGTAGTTAACTCTGTGGCACCCCATCCTTCACCACTGGCATCTGATCGGATTTCCATATCAAATTTTCTAATCTCTATTGTGGCATAAGCCTGAGATACATTTGTCGTCCACCATGCAAGTTTTGCTCTAGCTTCTTGCGATAAGCTCATAGGTCTATCAAAATGACCCCTTGTGGCCTTTAAGACTTGTACTGTATCTCTTTCCAGGAACCTATATTTTAGCAGACCATAATGAACGATAGGGAAAGCAGCCACCAATTTCCCAATTACTTTTGCTACTTTATGTATAGAGGGACATGATTCTGCAATCAAAGCACTATAAGCCTGAAGAATTTCCACCTTTTTATCTTCTGGTGGGGCTATTCTCATAGATTCCATACTTAAGAGGAACCCGAGGAATTTAATTTCTCTGGTTGGGCTGAGGACTGATTTTTCTGGGTGTATAATAAATTCCAGCTCCTGCAGCAGCGCCGTAGTGGCATTCACTGCTCTCAGTGTTTTGCCCATGGACCTGCTGACCATGATGGTGTCATCCAAGTAACCCTCCTTTCTGATCTGGGAGAAAACTAGTTTCAGCAATTTTTTAAATATTCTGGGTGCTGAACTAAGTCCATTAGGTCGTGCCTTATATTGCCACAATTTGCCCTCCAAATAAACTTCAGGTACTTTTTGGAGAGCGGGAGAATAGATACTGAATAATAAGCACCTTGTAAATCAATGGATGCCATAAAATAGCCCTTACATATAATAAAGGCATGATGGAGTGAATCGTGTCCATTTTTAAATGTTGGTATAAGACATACTCATTTCGGTCAGGTCAATCCAAGATCTCTCTCATTCCTCCACTTCTCTTAGGTCTCGTGAATATGTTTGATATGAACTCATTCTCTTCCCAGCAGATGTGTTCTATTATATTTTTGTGTTCTAAAGCCATAATCCCTTTGTGTGTAGATTCCATGAGCTGGGGGCTGTGTATATAATCGTATACGCCCTTGCTCCTAACTGGAGGGAATTTCTGTGGGTCAAACTCAATTTGATATCCAGACACTGAATACCGTACATTAGCATCATTAGTAAGATTACACCATTGGCTAAAGAACATTGTTTATCGACCGCCCACCATCTTATCATCATAATTAGAAAATGCACTCAGCTGTCTATAGGTGGTGCTCATTTTCTCGGTGCGCTTGGCCAGCATGGCTGTGCAATCTGGCTTGACCTGGGTAGAGCTTTGGGTGGGAAAATTCTGCTGCTGCTGTCTCCACAGAGGGCGTTGCCCTAAAAAAATTCCTGCATGGTGGTGTCGCCTGAGAGGGATATCCCCGCGTACCTGCAATAGGGATGAAACATAGCAGTTGCTCTTGCCTGTACTCTCGAGCCTCTAACTACTCCAGCCGCTGCCTTCTGCTGCTCATTCAGGCCCTTCACCTGTTTACTCAGATCATCACCAAAGAGAAATTTAGTGACAGGATTAGCGGGTTTACATAAATTAACATACCGAACATTTAGATCAGTCTTTATCAGCTCCTTCTAGAAGGCATTAAGTTCGTAATTGGCATGGGAGAGCAACCCCAGCACATCTTGTGTCTCTGTTATATCTGATAACAGTGTCTGGGCAAACGCTGTGATACCTTTAATCAGAGAGCCCTGTAATCTTTGCAACTTCATGTCCTTGGCTCTTGTGGGGACGTTCAAATTATGCCAAATTGTGGGGTTTACTTTTGGTACATCCAACTGAGAGCAATTGGCTGGGCAGAGGTATTTTTTAATCAAGTCCTCTAACACCGTCACTTCAAAGACTTTAGATACTAGATAAGATATTGACCCTGCAATTTCTTCATCGAGGGGTTGCCCAATGCCCCTCGAAACTGCAAATTTTGCTGCGATAGGTGGAACTTTTCTCCGATCCCAACCAATGGAAGAAGTGTATTGGGGGTTAGGGGACTCGATTTCCACGTCCGGTGCCTCAGGCTCTACCTCGTCCCTTTCATTTTGGAAGTAACACTTCACCCCTGCTTGTGGTTTACTCATAATTGCTGATATCATGCCTTCCAAATTGTCCAGTCCTAGCAAGATCTCCTCATTGGTCGTAGGCTCTGCACTCTGGCAGGCTTTTGTGACAGACCCTGATCGAGCGAGTGCCCATGGATCAGAGACACTTATGTTGCCTTTCCTCAGGTTTTTTGTGCAACTGGTGGTCATTCTTGCCCTTCAAGTGGGGGGATTAACTATGCCTGACGAGCGGGACATAGAGCAGCCAGGCCTTGTCTTACTAAGTGAAGGCGCCTCCTCTTTACTGCCGCTAGAACTGAGGAGACATGCCCTCAGTGATCTTGCCTCCTGCAGCGGAATTTCTCTATCTCTGCCAGACAAGTCGGACCCCAACTTCAGCAAAACTAGGTGCAGCCAGACATGGGCCCTACCCTCAACGAGGGTAGGCCGCTGTCGCCTGATCCCACCCCCAATGGAGGTAGATCGGCTAGCCCTGACCCAACCCCGATCAGAGGTAGGTCGGCATTGCTGCTTCTCAGTGGTTTGACAGCTCCCCGGCAGCTCCCCGACAGCTCTGGAGCTCGAGGACTTTTGTGCTGCACTCATCTCCCACCTCAGGGCCCAGGAATCTCCCACTGGGTGTCCTGGATCTATTTTTGCTCACCTCCTTCAAGGGAGAGCCTTCCTGGTGTTCGCGCTTGGCCTCCATATGTTGGTCGGATCGCTTAAACACGATTTGATGACTTTTTTCAATCTTTTGTCGGCACTCAAAATGGCGCCCGTGCTGCAAGTCAAACAGATGAATTTGGCTGCACATGCAGATGGAATCTCATATTGGCGAACCAACGAGCATTACGAAAAATAATAACAACTTTCCTGACAATGTTCACCATTTCTTTTTATTTCACATGTAATATTAAATTATAATGACTCTGTGTTTGTTGTCATTTCCTACTCTCTTCTTGTGATTGTCTTTTAAATATCCAACGCTTGGTTTATTTCAATTCCTGCTAGATTTAACTGAGGACAAGATTTTAACAATTGAGAGAGAACTCAAGGGAACCATGTAACACAACCTTGAAAGTACCAGGCCAAAATTTGTACTTAGGATAGAGATTATAGCATAGGTTTACTTCTATCCTTACAGTTGTGCCTACTTAAATTTTCTCCTCTGCTTCACAGGCAGTTACTGAATTATCCTAAAATCTACCTAATATTTTCCTTTGCCTTTTTTAAAAAAAAACAATCACTGATAACCAGTTTCCAAAACAAACTATGAACAGTATATAGCTCTCACTGACCTTGAGTGTCTTCTTCTACCTCCCACATTGATTTTGTGGGGTCTCTGCAGGGCAATTAATCCTTTTTTCAAAATTTTTGTGAAAATAATTGTGAATCCACACCTAATAAATTCATTATATGGAATGTTTTAAAGGTGTATTTAAGAGGACAAACCATAAGTGATGTATCTAAATTTAAAAAAAAAAGACTACACAAAAGAGGTAGAACAATTGGTAAAAGGATAATTAATTAAGAAAAGGATCTCCAAAAAATGTATTGTGAAGAGAAAAAAGGAACACTTATTAATAAAAAATTGGAGTATAACACAATACAAACCTATAGAACAGAAAAAAATTATAATAAGGACAGAAATATTACGAGTTAGGTGAAAGGGAACGTGTACTTTCTTGACAATTGAAGGCAGAACAGATTTCAAGAACAATTAATGCAGTGGAAGCAGGAGACAAATTCTATTACTTATAAACATCAAGAAACTAATGAAACTTTTATGCCAAGTAATATCAATCAGAATCCCAGGGAGACATTAATAAAATAAGATTTTTTTGTCACATATAGTATTACTAACAGAACAAGCAGAGTTAAATGCCCCACTTACTTTAAGAGAGGTGGAGGGAGCACTAAGTTCTTTACAAAGTAATACATCTCCTGGAGAAGATGGATTTCCATCTGAATTTTATAGATTTAAAGATTTTAGTGATGCCTTTGTTTATGGATGTTTTAAATCAGACATTGCAAATCCATACTCTCCCTGAATAATTTTCAACAGCAATAATTACCGTGATATCCAAAAAAGATAGAGATCCAGTAAACCCATCATCTTATAGACCCAGTAAAAACATACAATGCTGGAGAGACTCAGCAGGTCAAACATTTCCTTTATTAACAAAGGAAAAGATACATTACCAAAGTTTCGGGCTTGAGTCCTTCATCAAAGTATGAGAAAATGCCAGTGATTGTCAGAATAAAAGACTGGGAGGGGAATGGAGGTGGCAGGGCAAGTGATGATAGATGGAGAAGGGAGGGAGGGGACAGCAGCACTGAGGGCTGTGTGGGTGAAAAAACTGGAAAGGCAGAAAATGGGGAAAGAAAGAAAAGGCAAGCAGGTTTAATGGAAAGTAGTGAAGTCAATGTTCATTCCATCTGACTGGAGGTTGCTGAGATGGAAAATAAGGTGTTGTTTCTCCAATCTGCAGGTGATCAGGGTGGGACAGTACATAAGGCCATGGACAGATGTGAGTGTGGGAGGGTGACCCAGAATTGAAGTGGTTGGCCACTGGGAGGTCGCTGTGGTTGCAGACTCTAGTACTCTCCGTCTGCAACCACAGTGACCTCCCAGTGGCTAGGTTTACATTTTTACGTGCTTTGTTACCAAGCAGTGATTCATGTCCATCTGGGACTATTGCAAACCTGAGATGGTGCTCTTTATCTTTCATTTTGAGTTTAGAAGTACCTTTCATGTCGATGCTCTGTCCATTGTAGGCTTTGAGCTGTACAGGATCTGGATGGATGTATAGCTTTATCTTCATTGCCCTGATATCACGCTCACAGATTAAATTAATTTTTGCCCCTGTGTCCAAATGGAATACATGTTCCATTTGTATGTAATGAGACAGTCTACATCAATGCTTGACTCTGTTGGTTTATAATCTTCCTGCACTACCATCCCCATGAAAGGGTGTCACTATATTGTGTACAATGTGCACACTTTGGAAAAACAATGATTTGCATAGGTGATTCTGCCCTTTGCACTTATTACAGATTTTTCCATAGACGGGACATTGTTTTGGTGCATGTTGAGTGTCACATCATTTACAAATGAATGTCTATCTTTTTGTTGTTTCCTATGTCTTTTTTTTATTGTTTATGTGTATAGACACACAATTGGCTATGGCTATGCCTTGGTTTTCACTGGCTTTTGCACTCTCACTGAACTTTTGCACATGCTGCAGAGCTAATTCACAGCTCCAGCTAAGGTAAGCTCTGTCTCTCGCAGCAACATCTCTCTCACTTACTCATCAATAATCCCGAACACAATTTGATCATGAATCATTGAATCTTGCAGTGATCCAAAATTTCATGCTCTTGCTTTTAATTTCAAATCCGTTAAAAATGTATCAAATCTCTCTCCCTGCAGCTGCAAAACATGTACTCTCAAATGTTTCATTTTTCTTTGATGAACCTTGTTGAACTTGCCCTGGTCAGCTGCCTTGGCAAGAACAAATGTATTGAAAACTCTGGTACTTTAGGTCTCACCATGGTAAGTAGCAGTACAATCGATAACCTTGTTGAACTTGCCCTGGTCAGCTGCCTTGGCAAGAACAAATGTATTGAAAACTCTGGTGCTTTAGGTCTCACCATGGTAAGTAGCAGTACAATCTTCCATGCATCAGGTTTGCTATTGAGTCCAATAGCTTGCAGGTGCAGCATAAATTGTTGTTTGCATGACCTCCACTCATGGTCAACATTGCAAGTCCAATTTACAGTGTCAGGATCCTGTACACTCTCTATGTTTTTCTGCTGCTATTGACTGATTCTCACTCTGCATACTCCTGGCATTTCTTCCACTCCTGACATGCACACTACTGGTACCATGTGATGTTTATTTTAATAAACAAACTTGATTTCTTTTATAACAACTATAATTTATTAGCTCAGCACTCATGACCTCATGGGGGCATCCATTTTGTGTCTACTCCTAGTTGTAACATCTTGTTTCCGACTCTCTCTATTGGTCAGGAGTATCACTAGCACCCTATCATTACACTGCACATATACCACCTTTTTCTGCCAACAGCAGATCAAAGGCCATCTGATTCTGCAGGGCCATGGTTCATATAGCCACTGCCTCCGCAATAAGTTCATGAATCTGGGTCTGCGTATTTTTTTCAATCTATGCTATAATCTATCAAGGCCAAGGATTTAACAATCAACACACCTGACATGACCCAACTAACACTCAATACAATCATCTCAAACATTCACTATCACCTTCTAGGCACACACCGCTTCTCAGATTAGCTGAGCCCTTCTCACTAGCTTTCTATCCCAGAGATATCCTGAGCTTGAATCACAAGAAATTAGCAGACAGCTACTCACCATTTAATATGATCAGCTCTTTGGATCTTTCTGCTCCTTTCAACAGCATCTTTCCTCAGCAGCTGGATGGTAGACTCATTTTGAGTGTGCTTATCTGTGGGACCTGACCCCCATAACTTCTAATAACTTTATCAGGGATCAATCGAGACACCAAGGATGTGTTCTTCAGAAATAATGGTTCAGGATCGAGAAGGAATTGCTGAGTTAAAACTAGGGCTAATTAAAATGGAGAATGTCTTATGAAAGAAGGACAAAACATGAAAATGACAAAGCACTTGATCTCACCTTTCAAAAATGTGTGACAAGAACAATGAAAGGCTTTAAGTGCAATTAGGACCAATTAAATACATTATTAAAGCTCCTTGCATATAACTTATTGAAAGTTAAAAAAATATACAACTAACCTCCAGTGACCTTCTAGTTAGGCAGAAGAAAAATTGCTGAAAGCTTTGACTCCCCAAACTTTCAAACATCATGGATTTTGGAAATGGCTAACAGTGATGCTGCGTCATCATCCCAGTGACCTGGGTTCAACTCTCATCACCAAACGGCTGACGAAATGTTTACCAAAGTTGATAAATAAGGTCAGACATGATTTGTAAAAAAGAGAAAGTCTGCGGATAATGTAGCTAGACAACTAATTATAATACACTTGGCACAAAAAGAGAGGAGATTTAAGTGTGGCAGTGGCCATAGACATGGAAAAGGCATTTGACAGATTAGAAGGAGACTTTTTGTTTAAGGTGTTGGGAAGATTTGGGTTGGGACAAGTATTTGCAAGTTGGATCAGACCTTTATATAATGGATCTAAAGCTAAAGTTGTAACAAATGGGTAAGTTTCTGCACCACTTCAATTAACTAGATCTAGTAGACAGGATGTCCATTATCACCAGGTTTATTTATCCTAGTAATAGAACCGCTTACTGAATTGTTTCGAGCTGATCCTAATATTAAGGGATTTAAAGTTAATCTAGAGGAATATAAGATTAATTTATTTGCTGATGTTGTTTTGATTTATTTGACCGAGCCAGTAGGTTCATTAAGTAAATTATATTTAAAATTAGAAGAATAAGGAAAAGTGTCGGATTATAAAATAAATTGTGACTAAAGTAAAATTATGCCCCTCATTAGAGGAGATTATACTCAGTGCCAAAGAGGTACCCAACAGCCTCCTTGTTTATACCATTCTGTTAATTTATCTAGTGCTATCCTCGGTTTCCCCCCTTTCCATAAAAATTTCCTTATTATTTTCTTTAACTCCTTGAAGAATTTCTCTGTCAAGTGTATTGGCAATGCCTGAAATAAGTATAATATCCTTGGGAAAATGTTCATTTTAATACAGTTTATCCTTCCTATTAGTGTTAATAGTAAATCTTTCCAATGCTCTAAATCGCCCTGTAATTTTTTCATTAGTGGATAATAATTGAGTTTATATAGATGGCCGAAATTTTTATTTATTTGTATACCTAGGTATCTTATTGCTTGCATTCGCCATCTGAATGGTAATTCCTTCTTAAAGTTTGAGAAATCCGCATTATTCATTGGCATTGCTTCACTTTTATTTACGTTTATCTTGTAACCCGAAACTTCTCCATATTCCTTCAATTTCTTATATAATTCTTTTATTGATAGTTCTGGTTCTGTTAAGTATACTATAACATCATCCGCAAATAAACTGATTTTATATTCCTTGTCTTTTATTTTTATCCCTTTTATATTATTTTCTGTTCTTATCAATTCTGCTAGTGGTTCTATAGCTAATGCGAACAATAAGGGTGATAGTGGGCATCCCTGCCTTGTTGATCTGCTTAAGTTAAATTGCTTTGATATATATCCATTTACTGTCACTTTCGCCAATGGCCCCTTATATAATGCTTTAATCCAATTAATATACTTCTCTGGTAAACTGAATTTTTACAATACTTTGAATAAATAATTCCATTCTACTCTGTCAAAGGCCTTCTCTGCGTGTAAAGCAACTGCTACTGTTGGTGCTTTACTCCCTTCTACTGCATGAATTAAGTTAATAAATTTACAAATATTGTCTGTTGTCCGTCTTTTTTTAATAAATCCAGTTTGGTCTAGATTTACCATTTTAGGTACATAATCTGCTAATCTGTTTGCTAATAGTTTAGCTATTATCTTATAATCTGTGTTAAGTAATGATATTGGTCTATATGACGCTGGTGCGAGTGGATCTTTCCCTTGCTTTAGTATTACTGTAATTATTGCTGTTTTACATGAATCTGGTAAGCTTTGTGTTTTGTCAATCTGGTTGATTACTTCCAGGAGGGGCGGAATTAATAAATCTTTAAATGTTTTATAGAATTCTATTGGGAATCCATCCTCTCCTGGTGTTTTATTATTTGGCAATTTTTTTTATTATCTCTTGTATTTCTACTATTTCAAATGGTTCTGTTAATTTATTTTGTTCCTCTATTTGTAATTATGGTAGTTCAATTTTAGTTAAAAATTCATCTATTTTGCCTTCTTACCCTTCGTTTTCAGTTTGGTTTAATTATTCATAGAATTCTCTAAAGTTTTCATTGTTCTCCGTTGGATTATATGTGATTTGTTTGTCTTTTTTCCTTGATGCCAATACCATTTTCTTAGCTTGTTCTGTTTTAAGCTGCCATGCTAGAATTTTGTGCGTTTTTTCCCCTAGTTCATAATATTTCTGTTTTGTCTTCATTATGTTCTTCTCCACCTTATATGTTTGTAGTGTTTCATATTTTATTTTTTTATCTGCCAATTCTCTTCTTTTAGTTGTATCTTCCTTCTTTGCTAATTCTTTTTCTATATTTACTATTTCCCTTTCCAACTGTTCTGTTTCCTGATTATAGTCCTTCTTCATCTTGGTTACATAACTTATTATTTGCCCTCTAATGAACGCTTTCATTGCATCCCATAGTATAAACTTATCTTTCACTGATTCCGTATTTATTTCAAAATACATTTTAATTTGTCTTTCAATGAATTCTCTAAAATCCTGCCTTTTAAGTAGCATGGAGTTTAATCTCCATCTATACATTCTTGGAGGGATGTCCTCTAACTCTATTGTCAATATCAAGGGTGAATGGTCTGATAATATTCTAGCTTTATATTCTGTTTTTCTTACTCTATCTTGCATACGAGCTGATAACAAAAATAGGTCTATTCTTGAGTATGTTTTATGTCTACCCGAATAATATGAATATTCCTTTTCCTTTGGGTATTGTTTCCTCCATAAATCCAAAAGTTGCATTTAATTATTTAAATTATTTAATTATAAATTTGGTTACTTTGTTCTTTCTGTTAATTTTTTTCCCAGTTTTGTCCATATTTGAATCCAAATTAAGGTTGAAATCCCCTCCTATTAATATGTTCCCTTGCATATCTGCTATCTTCAAAAAAATATCTTGCATAAACTTTTGATCTTCTTCGTTAGGTGAATATACATTGAGTAGATTCCAAAACTCCGAATATATCTGACATTTTATCATTACATATCTCCCTGCTGGATCTATTATTTCCTCTTCTGTTTTAATTGGTACATTTTTACTGATTAATATAGCTACTCCTCTTGCTTTTGAATTATACGACGCTGCTGTTTCATGTCCTACCCAATCTCTCTTTAATTTCTTGTGCTCCAATTCAGTTAAATGTGTTTCTTGCACAAATGCTATATCAATTTTTTCTTTTTTCAGTAAATTTAGCAGTTTCTTCCTTTTGATTTGGTTATGTATTCCATTAATATTTAAAGTCATATAGTTCAGCGTAGCCATTTCATACTTTGTTTATCTTCCCTTTCCGTTTCTCCATCATCACCTTTCCTTCTTATCCATTTCTGGTTTCTTGTTTTGAACACTTTATAAGACAACATTTCTAAAACATTAAACATTTTCCTTATTCTCCTATTTAAAACTTCTTTAACCCCATTCTCCCCTCCCCCTCCTGAGTTGCCCTTTATCCCTTGTCGGGCAACCACATCTCCCCTCTCCATTTGGATTTGCGAATTCACTCGCAAATGTCAACTGATTTTGCAGTGACCGTAACTCCTCCCCACCCAGCCCCCTCGGAAAAGATTTCAATTTTCATATGTAACAAAGGTCACTCTTTTAATTCCCTCCTTATTCCCTCTACTCCCTTTCCTTCCCTTATTAATTCTTATCTATACTCTATATATTTTCCTCTAAATACGGATACATTCATGTATACACACACATACATACACATCTATATATATATATATATATATATATAGATATATATGTATATATACACACATATACCCATATACACACATACATATAGTTCGTGGTCATTTTTACTCTCATTACATGTCTTCATCTCTCTGCTTGTTTTGTAGTTGTTCTGCAAATTTTCGTGCTTCCTCTGGATCCGAGAATAGTCTGTTTTGTTGCCCTGGAATAACTATTTTAAGTACCCCTGGGTACTTTAACATAAATTTATATCCTTTTTTCCATAAGATCATTTTTGCTGTATTGAACTCCTTCCTCTTCTTCAGGAGTTCAAAACTTATGTCTGGATAGAAAAAAATATTTTGACCTTTGTATTCCAGTGGCTTTTTGTCTTCTCTTATTTTCTTCATTGCTTTCTCCAATATATTTTCTCTTGTTGTATATCTTAGGAATTTTACTAAAATGGATCTTGGTTTTTGCTGCGGTTGTGGTTTGGGGCTAATGTTCTATGTGCCCTCTCTATTTCCATTTCTTCCTGTAATTCTGGTCTTCCTAGGACCCTGGGGATCCAATCTTTTATAAATTCTCTCATATTCTTGCCTTCTTCATCTTCCTTAAGGCCCACTATCTTTATATTATTTCTTCTATTATAGTTTTCCATTATATCTATCTTCTGAGCTAACAGCTCATGTGCCTCTTTAACTTTTTTATTAGATTCTTCTAATTTCTCTTTTAAGTCCTCTACTTCCATTTCTACGATTATTTCTCGTTCTTCCACATTTTCCACTCTTTTTCCTATCTCTGATATGTCCATTTCTATTTTTTTCTTCTGCATTCTTAATTCTTCTTTTTATCTCATTAAATTCTTGTAATTGCCATTCTTTCACTGATTCTATATATTCTTTAAAAAAAGATATATCCATTGTCTTGCCTTTCTCTTCTTCTTCCATTTCTTTCTGTTCTTCTTCTTCTTCTTCCTCTGGGTTGACCATCTGTTGTTTCCTTGTTTTCTTTTTACCCTCTTCTTTCTTGTTGTCGTTATTTTCTGTGTTCTGCATCTGTTGCTGTGTTGCAGGTGTCTCTCTCAGCTGTGGAGATCGACTCCGCAGCTGTTCCCCCCTCCCGTCAGTGTGTTTTTTTCATGCGCAGTTGCGCACTTTTACTCGGCTCTGTGAGCCATTTTTGTAGTCCTGAGCCTGGGACTTCCACTGACCTGAGGGAGTGGGCTTCTCTCTCCACGGCGGGCCTCCTCGGACAGGTAAGGCTTTCACCTTCTTCTTCCGACGTTCTTTCTTCTTCTCTTCTTCCCGTTGTTTTCGACTTTTCTCTCTTCGCTGCCATTTTCTTCTCACCTTTATTTTTACTTTGTTTTAAATTTTAATCTTGTACCTTTGTGTTTTGTGCAATTTTTAAAACTTTTTGGGAAAGGGCTGGAATTCCCTGACCGCCCACTACTCCATTACGTGACTCCTCCCCAGTTAGTATAGACTTAAGGGCAGAAGGGTCTGTTTCTGTGCTGTATTTCTCTATGAAATTGCAGAGCACAAAAGGCAAATTGTTTTGCAATGCTATCTAAGTCCTTTCATGACAGGAAATGCAATGAATGCTGTTGTATGGGAATCAAAAACATTTGATAAGGTGCTGGTGGTGGCTTTCTTGATAACATTGAGACAAAGGCAGCATGGATGAGGTGGTGGTTTTGAAATAGCAAACAGAAATGTCTGACATGAAGATAATTTAAATAGTAGTGTTGTAATCAAGTCGGTAAACAGACAAATGAAAAATAAACTAAATTCAGGTATACAGGGCTAAATTAAAATTTACAAAAAGCATAAATCAAAGAGCAATTTAATTTGATTTCTGGAAGCCAGAGAGATTAATATATTAGGCTGAATAATGTTGAATTAAATTCAGTTCTAAAACTACTGAGAAGAAATGTTTAATGAAAATTATACCTTCAAAGCGAGTTGAAAATCATGGCAACTTAAAAGTTTGTGGAATATTGTTACGTAGAAAGGCAACCAGTACAAAAACAAATCATTAAAATTGCTAGTTGCACCATTGTTTGATATTTTCCCCTCAGTTTTAGAGACCCAAGTTTGTCATGGGTATTAAAGGAAAAGGATACACTAATCTTACTGAAAGACATTAATTATGAGGATGGGGATAAATGGAACTTCTTCAGCACTTACAGAAATGATAACAGAATATATGACAGAAATATATGACTGGCTTGGAGGCCAATCAATTTGCTAGTACAAAAGTTTAGTGCATCCCTGGAACAATAGCAAAAGTAGAATAATGGAGGGATATTGCTGAAGGGATACATGTAAAGGAGGAGGAAATAGAACAAAAAACAGCAGGTGCTAGACTTGACAGGTAATGGTTAATGGCACTGGCAACCCTGGGTGCTCCCTCCTAAATGCCAAATCGGTAGAGCTTGCTAATTAGTGAAGGGCCAGGTGGCCAAAGTTTTACTTTACTTGCACACTCACCACAGAGTCAGTTACACTTAGCTAAAATAAATGCCCTGAAAGAGCACAATGAAATTACTGTCCCTTTTAAATGAATCCCCAGCATGGTGAATGGAGTACTTTAGCATTCAGAGACCAAATTAATTTCTCTGTTCTAGAATAGAATTGGTTAATAATCAATAGACATTTGTGAAAATATTGATCACCTAAATCTGGTTTAACAGTAGGTCGGATGGTGCTTGATCTAAATGGGTGCATGTGGCAGCCCAGTGGAGTGGGACATGCTGGAAGACTTCACTGAATGCACTGCTAACAAGGTGGAAGAGATTGCCCAAGCAGTGGATGCCAAAGCCATGAACTAGCACAACCTGGTGGCTCTGCCAAACATTTCTTCACAGTTCTTAATAGCCCTGATTTTTAGAGATATTTAAAACTTGGAGATTACAATTAAATATAACGTTAATGGAAAGACTCTGAGCAGTGTGGACAAACTGAGAGATTTTGGGGTCCGTGTCCATAGGACACTCAAAGCTGCTGCATAGGTTGATGGTGTCATTAAGACTATGGTATGTTGGCTTTCATTAACCATGGGATTGAGTTCAAGCTGTGAGGTAATGTTACAGCTATACAAGACCTTGGTTAGACCCCACTAGGAATATTGTGTTCAGTTCTAGAAATCTCATTACAGTAAAGATATGGATGCTAGAGAGAGGATACAATGGATATTTACAAGGATGCTGCCTGAGAACCTGCATTATAATGATTGGTTGACTGAATTTGGTCTTTTCTCCTTGCAGCAAAATGGATTGGGGTGACTGTATGGAAGTGTACAAGATGATGAGAGACAGTGATTGTATAGATGGCAGAAACTTTTTCTCAGGGTTGAAATGGCTAACACCAGGGGGCAGAGTTTGAAGATGCTTGGGAGTATGTACAGATGGATGCAAGAGGGAAGTTCTTAACACAGAGAGTGGTGGGTGTTTGGAATGCACTGTTGGCAATAGTGGTGAAGGCAGGCACAACAGGATTTTTTAAGAGACTATTAAATAGAAATATAGAACGGAGTAAGATGCAGCAGGGTTATTCTCGGCAGTTCAGAACACAATGGGCCAAAGGGTCTGTACTGTGCTGAAGATTTTTTTATGTTTTATATTCTAAGTACATTGTGATTTATTCACATTGAACTATTGTTATTTAATTAAAACAAGTTTTAGTTTTAAAAATTGGTTAAACTAACCTTTTCAGCTGATAAACAGGTTGCAGCCAGTAAATTTAATGCTAAGGAATCTTACATCCTGCCCTCAACATGCAGGGTCTTGGACTTCTGTTGGATTCAATGATGAGTAGGTCTGGTGATGGCATCTGGCTTCTGCACTGTTCGGACAACAGGTCAGTGCCAGCAATGATCTAATACTCCTTCTCCACAGATGAGGTCTGATCTGTTGAATACCTCCAGCGTTTCCTGTTTTCACAATATTTTGTCAACATACAATACCCTCCATAATGCTTAGGACAGACATTTTGTCTTTATTTTCCCCTGTGCTCCACATTTAAAAATTTTTAAGTACTCAGTTCTCATGTTATTAAAGTACACATTCCAGATTTTATTAAGGGTATTTGTGTACATATTGGTTTGACCATATAAAACTTGCAGCACTTTTTGTACAGAGGCCCTCATTTTGGGGCACCATAATATTTCGGACATAATGGTATGCACATTAAAGTAGTCATGTTTAGTACTTTGATGCACATCCCTTGCAAGCAATGACTGCTTGAGGTTTGTGATTCATAGACATCACCAGTTGCTGTATCATCTCTGGTGATGCTCTGCCAGGCATCTACTGCACCCATCTTCAGCACCTGCTTGTTTCAGGAGCTTGTCTCCTGATGTTTTCTCTTCAAACTATGGAAGGCATGCTCAATTGGATTTAGATCGGGTGACTGACTTGGCTATTCAACAATTTTCCAGTTTTTAGCTTTGAAAACTCTTCTGTTGCCTTATCAGTATGTTTGGAATCATTGTCTTGCTGTAGGATGAAGTGCCATCCAATGAGTTTGGTGGCATTTGCTTAAACTTGGGCAGATAAGATGTTTGGATACACCTCAGAATTTGTTTTGCTACTTCCATTAGCAATTACATTATCAATGAAGATAAATGCGCCAGTACCTGGAGCAGCCATGCATGCCCAGGCCATAACAGCCTGATCACCATGTTTTACAGATGAGATGGAATACTTTGGATCCTGGGCATTTTCTTTATGCCTTCACACTTTGCTCTTGCCATCATTCTGATACAGGTTAATCTTAGTCTCATCTGTCCACAAGACCTGTTTTCAGAATTCTGCACACTCTTTTAAATACTTGGCAAACTGTAATCTGGCCATCCTGTTTCTATGGCTGACTTGTGGTTTGCGTCTTCAAGGGTAGCCTCTATATTCCTGTTCATGAAGTCTTCTGCAGACAGTAGTCATTGACGCGTCCACACCTGTCCCCTGAAGTGTGTCTCCGATCTAGTCAGACAGATGTTTGGGGATTTTTCTTCATTATGATGAGAATTCTTCTGTCTTCAGCAGTGGACGTCTTCCTTGGCCTATCAGTCCCTTTGCGATTAATGAGCTCACCTGTACAGGTACATTCTTTTTTTCTTAATGATGTTCCAAAAAGTTGATTTTAGTAATACTAAGGTTTAGGCGATGTCTCTCACTGCCTTATTCTTGTTTTTCAGCCTCATAATGGCTTCTTTGACTTTCATTGGCACAACTCTGATCCTCATGTTGAAAAATGGCAACTACAGACTCCAAATGTGATAAAAAGCTTAGAAGCTAACCTAGCTCTCTTGTACCTACACCAATAAAGCAATTAAACATACCTGAGTACTCACAAACACCTGTGAAGCCAAATGTCTCAAACATTATGGTGTCCTGAAATGGGGGAAACTCGTGTAATAGTTGAGTTTTTTGGGAAGGGGGGGGTTCGACTTTTATATGGATCATACTTTTCACAGCAGCAAGTACATGCGTCGTTCAAAGCATCGGGAGCACGGATGGCCGAGTCCAGGTGGAAAGTCCGTGATCGGGGCATCGGGAGCTTGGATGGGTGGGCGGCCGGGGCATAGGAGAGTGTCTGTGGGTTGGTGTCGGGAGCTCTGGTGGGCGGGCAGCCAAGGTGCAAATTCATGGTTGGAGCTTTGGGAGCTTTGGAGGGTGGGTATCTAGGGCGTGAATTCACGGTCAGGGTGTCGGGTGCTCCTGTGGGTGGGAGGTCAGACATCGGGAGCTCAGATGGGCAGGTGGCTGAGGCGAGGGTTCACACTCGGGACGTTGAGAGTTCAGGTGGTCGGGGGCAAAAATGGGGGGTGCGGTGGGTCAACTTTTACATGGGTCATATGGAAAACACGCAATATTTTGGCCAAAATATAGGGAGGAGAAGTCAACCATTACACAGGATTGGCTATTACATGTACATGTGTGGTATGATTTAAAAAGTGCTATGATTTATACATGGTCAAATCAAAATGAACACGAATAAACATTAATAAACATTAATACAATCTGGAATGTACAATTTAATCACATGTGAATTGTTTTTGATTACAAATTTAAAACTGTGGAGCACAGGGGAAAATAAAGGAAAAAAAGTGTCTTTGTCCTAAACATTATGGAGGGCATTGAATGTTAGCAGCATTCAGTATGAATATATTGGTGTAGGGTAATAGGAATTGTATTGCTTTTAATCACACACTTTATATGACAAACTCAGTAATGCTCCTTTATATACTTGTAGATGCACATTGCTAAAGTACCAGTTTGCAATTGGTTAAGTTCTTAAAATGGTCCATGAAAGTAATCTAATGAGAACTCATTAGAAGCTGTTCACTTTCCATTGAAATGTCGACTTTAATCAGTTTAAAACTAACTCATGGCAACTCTGGGCAACTTTAGACATATTGCTTAAGACTTGTTTACTTTAAAGAAAAATCAGTGAAAAGTAGAAAAACCCAATATTTTTCAGATGTTCCCGATTTTTGGCAAGAGTAAGCGAAGAACTACATATTTGATATAAAATTACTTCAAACATGCTTTACTCTGTAATACAAGTTAATTTTCATACAAACTTATGAAGTGGGAACACAAGTATACCCCGCTTTATGAAAGTAGAGCATAGCTATGAAACCTTTTATAAGCCGAAATGGCATAAAGCGAAGACCCATTCACTATTATTGAAGGATATTTTTGTAAAAATGAAAACCCATTCAAATTTCTTTCAGATAGTGAACACAGGTTTCTTTGTAAAAGTAAATTTAAATAAAGCGAGTATTCGTAAAGCAGGGTATTTTGAAAAATGTCGAGTAACACAATGCAATTCACAACACTAGTACAAATGAACAGTATTGGTTACCATTCCTCGCTGTTGATATTGGATCATTACCATCTAAAACATGTCTCATGGAAAATATTTTTAAATAAAACATTGAAATTAACTAAAAACTGTTGTATCAAATGTGGCTATACAAGCAGATTGCAACATGTACACAACCATAATTTTCTGTAGAGGGCAGCAACTGTGAGATTAAAAAGCAGTAGAGCACCAACATTGAAATTAGTATTCTTCCCTTCTATCCCTATTTCTCCTTTCCTCTACCTCTCTCTCTCTCTCTCTCTCTCTCTCTCTCTCTCTTTCCCTCCGACTCCTTTCCTGCAGCTCTGCATTCAAAGAGTCAATTCTCACCCTTCCTCTCCTGTCCGCCTATCTGTCCAATCATCACCTTTTGTCTGTCAGTCTGTGCTGCTCCCCCCTGCACTTTTTTTACAGTCATCTGCCTGCATTTTACTCTTACCTTGAAGAAGGGCTCAGGCCCGAAATGTCAGTTATACCTCCTATGGACGCTGTAATGCTTACTGAGTTCCTGCAGCATTTCTGTGTTTTTATGGTTTTCACCCCTTATTATCGAACTACACTGTATAATGTTGTAATAATTGTCATGGATTCAAAAAGGAATAGAATTATGAGTTATTTTGAGGTTAAAAGTAAGTTAATTGCTGTGTTAAGATTACTGTAAAAATACATGTATAATGCAAAAGAATTTCCCCCTTTTTCCCCATAAAAATAGGTCGCATTATACATGAGAGTAAAATTAAAAAAATTTTTTTCTGCAGGCAAGCGGGCAAGCAGAAGTCGGCAGCGCGACTCAGATGGCCAGCCGGGCTGGCGGGCAAGTGGTAGTTGGCAGCGCAACTCAGGAGGCCGGGTGGGCGGTGAGCAGCACGCAAGCGTGACTCAGGTAGCTGGAGAGACGTGAGCATGACTCAGGAGGCCAGCGGGTGGGTGGAGAGACACCAGCACAACTCAGACAGCCGGGCAGGTGGAGAGATGCGAGCACGACTTGGGAGGCTGGGCAGGCAGAGAGACGCCAGCGCGGCTCAGGCGGGTGAGGGGAGGGGGGGTTGTATTATACATGGGGGTAAAATTTTCCCCATTTTTCCCCTCAAAAATGGGGTGGGGTCGCATTATACACAGAACGCATTATACACAAATATTTACGGTATGTTGTCCTTGATTACTAATAGATTGGATTTTCAATATTTAGAATGTGCAAAATATATTTGCAATGAATTTCTCTTTATTTGGTTTTATTTTTCGAGATTGCCACACAATTATCTGTACTTTGTTTGTACTTCCTACAAACAAACCCAACCAGAAAGTCGAAGGTATTATCAAATACTTAAATTAAATCAACATTCATACATTGAATAATGATTTTATGAACAATTCCAACACTCACGCTGCAAAACATAGTTAAACATCCTATGTAATTATATTAACATGGAAAAGGCAAATATTACACTTTCCACCTCTTTTTATCCAGCCTTTCTGGATCATCCAAACCATTACAGCTTAGGCACAATTCTGAAAAAAAAAAGTTCAGTCTTAGAAATCTTGTGTTGAAGCTCAGAATCTTTAAACTGATGTTCAGAAATAATTCTGGAATAGGTGAGACACCAAGTCATTGGACTTCTCAAAACTCACAAATTCTTGTTGAGTTGCTTTCAGAGAAATGTTTCTTCATTCTTCACAGTTCCCCTCTTCCTTGTAGAGGTTATGGAACTTGTGACTTCGATGATGCTTCCACAAACCCAGGCAAGGGTTAAATGAAATAACCATCAAAATAGTCATGATTCAAATGCAAGAATGATCTTGATTTCTTTACCCAGGTCAGTCAAAAGTGATCATTCTAATGGCCACAGCAAATCACTGTTCTCCTCTGTCAATGAAAAACAGCAGAAGTGGCCGTCTTTCCCGAAGTCACTATAATTCTGACCCTTCAGATGACCCTCTGATGAATTAAAATATTTTCTTCAAGTGTCTTAATCACATGACTGGCTTGAGAAATACTGGTTCGGTTTCAATTTCCCAAAAGCTTGAATCATATGA
Source organism: Narcine bancroftii (assembly GCF_036971445.1). Taxonomy (NCBI): domain Eukaryota; kingdom Metazoa; phylum Chordata; class Chondrichthyes; order Torpediniformes; family Narcinidae; genus Narcine; species Narcine bancroftii. The sequence goes on along the minus strand of NC_091470.1, from coordinate 49,312,761 downwards.
CAGATGGCTTCTTATTTGAACAGATGTCTTCTTGAGTAAGCATTCATTGTTATAGTATTGCAATTGAACAATAATAATGCTGTTAACAGCTTCAAATGTAAGTGCCTTTTTGTCTGTTCAAAAGATTGTCATCTGTGAGTGTCTTTCCCTGATCCAACCCCTAAAGTAACTTCATTAAAATATAACACAAAATATAAATATAAAATAAAGATAAAGAATATCAGAAACCTGTAACAAGAATGGATGAGGTAGTTAAGGAGCACTTAGTGCATTATTCATGGATTAGAAAAAGATTTGGTGTGTTCTATTGCAACTTTTCAAACACTAGCTAGACTGCTCTTAGACCATTGGCTGCAATACTATAGGAAGAATATGCTGAAGTCAATGCAGAGGAGATTCAACTCTAGTTATGAGGAGAGATTGGACAGGCTGGGCTTGTTTTCCCTGGCTTCAAAGGAAGCCAAGAGTGACCTGACCGAAGTAAATAAAACGATGAGAGGCATGAAGAGAGTAAAATCATGAAAATAATTTCCCTGTGGTGCAGGCATAAAAAATGAGAGTGCATAGTTAAAGTGAGGGGCAGGAGTCTAAATGGGGATCTTGGGGGAAAATAAAGACAGATAATAGTATACAGCTTTCAAATAATCTCCATACTGTTATCAGCATTATCAGAATTCAAAGACAAAAGACAAAAGATCTAAAACATAAGTGCAAATGAACCACCTCTATTTAAGATTAAAAATGATCTTGCCACAGATTTCAGTGCTCTCAGTCATTTATTTTGATATCTTGAGGAGTATATCACATCGGTTTCTTTGTTGGTGGGGATCTCCAACAATCCAAACACCCAAATAGTTGTGGAATTTAAATTAATTATTTGTATGGTTTCAATCAAATGAGGAGATCATAAAATATACCAAAGCACCACCTCAGCTTTTGGATACTTCAACCTTTTTTTTTGGCACATGTGCTGCAAAGCTCTTCCCAGAAGGATAACTAATGAACTGGCTGAGTTTTTAAACAACTGAGTACCTTTTCATGGTTATCAAGACCAAAAAGGCCATCACGGTTAGCGCACGTTATTACAGTGCTAGCGGCCTCAGTTTGAATCTGGCACTGATTTAAAGAGTTTGTACATTTCCTCTAAGTGCTCCGGTCTCCTCCCACCCTTTGAAACATACAGGGTGGTGGGATTAATGGGCCAGGTGTGCCTGTTACCATGCTGTATGTCTAATTTTTTTTAAAAGTTATTTTTTCTCCTTCCTAAATTGCGGATTATTAATTTAAAGTCCACAATCATTTGGGTGTTTGGATTGTTAGTCTAGTTCTCTCAACCATTAGTCTGGTAACCTAACCATTATACCCAAGTGAGTAGTCTACAGCTTAACTAATTTAAATATCATCAGGAAACAAATACAGTGACCATATGGAAATGCAGGGAGCATCCACGTAATACACAGTGTTAACAATCATACAAATCCCTTCAAATTAGGTTGTCAACCTCTATCTAATTTCTTCACAGGTCAACTTTGCAAGGCATTATTCTAGCCTTGAGGTTTGTTGAAAAGTGACTACTGGAGGTAAACATTGTTGCTGACGAGAAATGGTTCTGTGACTGCTTTGCCATCCCTGCTTGGGTGCAGTGTTACAAAATGCCTTTATATTTAAACTCTGCCAAACAGCTGTGTATAGTTCCACCTTAAATTAGCTTTGATCAAAATTACTCTTACTTGTTTTATGTTGTAAGTGCTATGTTGTTGAATGTTGCCATCCAAGTAAATGAGAAGGAAATTCAGTGAATTTGCAATAAATATCAAGTTCCTGGTATTAAGTACTCTGCAGGACTTCTATTATGCACTGGAGAAACATTACAAATAAGATAATAAAATGAACAATAAATTTTCTGTCGTATTTACTGGATGTTGCAAAATTGTTGGGCCTCCTTGAAAATATTTGGGCCCCCTTCAAAGAATTGTGCCCAGTAATGGGATGTTCTCCATATTGAGAGGACAGCTGGCCAACATGGCCAGAATTCCAGTGCAAAGCTATTTGGATAGTTTTGGAGACGGAGTCAAATCAAGTCAAGTTTATTGTCATCAGATTGCACAAGTACAACCTGATGAAACAGCATTCTCTGGTCCTCGGTACAAAACACGCAGACATACCACACATACAGACAGACAATACCATGCAGGACTAGTATTCATATATATATAGGTACAAATAAATAAACTTTGTTTATGAATATGAGAGTCATGGATGGTTCGTGTGAGCAGTTCCTTTGATCATTCAGTATTTTCACTGCTCTTGGGAAGAAGCTGTTTCTCAGCCTAGTGGTGCTGGATCTGATTCTCCCGTATCTCTCGATTGTAGCAGTTGAAAGATCCTGTGTGCAGGGTGGAAGGGGTCCTCAATGATTTTGTGCCCCCTCTTCACTCTCTCTATTACAGATTTATTGATGGGTAGTGGAAGGTGGTTGTTCCTGATCCTTTTGAAGCCCATGATCATCTCCTTCATCTTGTCAGGTTGTTACTTTCATACTATATTATGAGAATTTCCACATCTTCTCTGTAGTGTGACTCATCATTGTTGCTGCTGAGGAGGGTGGTGGGATTAATTTTAAAATCAATACCAACACCATGCAACAAGATTGATCACATGATGTGTGACAATGGGGTCGATATCTTCTAAGATGGAGATGTGTACAAGGAGGGCAATTGTAAGGACTGTTTCAATGCTATATGTCTAAATTTTAAAAAAAATAATAATGCTCAAATGCTGCCAAAATATCTGTGGCCTGAACATCCAATATCCATCAAAAGACAGCCAAGGATAGAGGGCAGTTATTGTTCACAAGAAAGTTTACTTTAAAAATGTCCTCAGTTGAGACTCTGGCTTTAACTCTCTGGTTCCATCCATCATCCTCCACTGCCTTGGTGCTAGTCCAGGCTACTGAGAATTTGAAATAGCCACTCAACAAATAACAAGGTCTTCAGAGCAGATGAAATCTCATCTGCTACCTTGAACCATAGTCAAGAATTCTTATTCTTATTTCCTTCAGCTGTGAATAGAAGAGCATGCTAGGGGACCTTCTGGATGGCATAAACATGACCATTTTCAGACTAATGAAGGCCAGCATACCATACACCTTCTTAACCATCCTATCAATTTTTGTGCCACCGTGAGGGATCTCTGAATTTGGACCCCAAGATCTCTTTGTCCTTCTCACTGTTAACAACCCTGGCATTATCCACGTACTCCATATTCTTTGGGATTTTTAAAATGACCTGGAGGAAGAAGTAGGGAGATGGATCAGTAAATTTGCAGACGATAGCATTGAAGGCTGTTGTACAACAGGAAATAGATAGGTTGAATGAAAAAGTGATAGATGGGGTTAAATCCAGATCAGTGTGAAGTGATGCATTTGGTTGGTCAAACTTCTTCAAGCAATGGTAGGATACTTAACAGTGTGAAAGAACAGAGGGACATTGGGGTCCAAATCTATAGATCTCTCAAAATTGCCATGCAGGTTGCTACGACTGTTAAGGAGGCCTATGGTATGCTAGGCTTCATTAATTGAGGGACTGAGTTCAGGAGTCATGAGGGAAAGTTCCAACTGCATAAATCTCTGGTGAGACCACACTAGAATATCGTTCAATTCTGGTCACGTCATTACAGGAAAGATGAGGAAGCTATGGAGAGTGTGCAGAGAAGATTTATCAGGATGTTGCCTGGACTGGAAAATATGTCTAATGAGGCAAGTTTGCAGAACTAAGGCTTTTCCCCTTGGAGCAAGGAAAGATGAGAGGTGACTTAATAGAGATCTACAAGATTATAAGAGGAATAGATAAGGTAGACAGTAAGCACCTTTTTCCCAGGGTGGGAGAAGCAAACACCAGAGGACATCTTTTCAAAGGGAAGTGAGGAAAATTTTAGGGAGACATCAAGCATAAAGTAAACACAGAGAGTTGTGGAATGCATTACCAGGGGTGGTGATGGAAGCTGAAACATTAGGAACATTTAAGAGATTTTTAGACAGGCACATGGATGAAAAACAATGGAGGGTTATGAGGCAGGGAGGGCTTAGGTTTTATACATTTTTTTTGGTATATATGGCCTGAAGGGTCTGTGCTGTAATCTTCTATATTCAAGATTGACCTTCCAAAGTGCACCACTCTGCACTCACTTGGATTGAACTGCATCTGCCACTTCTCCACCCAAGTTTGCATCCTGCTTATTACCTGTTGTAATCTACAACAATCTTCTACATTATTCCCAACACTCCCAACCTTCATGTCATCTGCAAACTTACTCACACACCATTCTGCTTCTTTGTCTAAGTAATTTATAAAAATCATAAAGAACAGAGATTCTAGACCAGAGCTCTGAGGGATGCCACTCGACATTGACCTTCAGGCAGAATGCATCCCATCAGCTCGCACCCTTCTGCAGGCAAGCCAATTTTGGATTCACAAAGCCAAGGTTCCATGGATCCCACGGCTCGCAATTTTCTGAATGAGCTGATAATGGGGGACCTTGTCTAAACCCCTTAATAAAAATCCATATACAACACATCCACTGCCTTACCTTTAACAATTTCCTCATAAAAACTCAATTAAGCTCATGAGGCATGACAAGTACTTCACAAATCAGTGCTAACTCTTAATGAAAAGACTATACTTCTCTAAATGCTAGTAAATCCTGTTGCTAAGACCACTCTCCAATGGTTTGCAAACCACTCACACAAGACTCACTGGTTTATAATGCTTTTATACTAAAGCCTTCATGAAGGGTTCTGGCCAAAAATGTCAACAATTCTTTTACTCCTACTGCTGTTTCTCAATCTCCTGAGTTCCTCCAGCTATAACAATCACTTTTCTAAAATTGGAATCTCTGAGATTTTCATTCTCAGTATATTTTCTATCAGTATTGCAGGAGGAAGATTGCTTTACAAACACTGTTTCCACGTGCTCTGTGAATGATCAGACTTTCTGTATTAATCATAAATAGTATTAAAAGTCAGTGTGCACCCAGAAAATGCTCTTTCAGAAATAATGATATTAATACTGGTGCCTTGAGATCTGCAGACAAGAATTAAAACACAAGGCTGTAGAAATTCAGCAGTTTAAACTGTGTCCTTTATATAGCAAAGTAAAAATATATAATCAATATTTTGGACTTGAGCCCTTTATCAAGGTAACAAAAGTATTGTATAAATGTATTGTACATTTGTATATGTTTAATAATTGTTCTCTAACTGCAATCATTGGGTCTGTTTATGTGGATGATAAGTTTCATGAAAAAATTGATATGATGATCAAAAGAATATATCAATTTATTTAATCGTCTTTTTATTCTTTCTCTCATTGGTTGCCATTAATGACATAAGAATTGGAAGCAGAAGTAGGTCTTTTCCTGAAACACTGATAAACTGGTTCAAGGTTTAGAGATTCAACCGGCATGTGGCAGGACTACAACCTTTCCCTCAATATCAGCAAAACAAAGGAGCTTGCCATCAACTTCAGAAAGTTAATGCCCTGTCTGCATTAACGGTTGTTCTGAAGTGAAGATGGATATAGTGAAGAGCTTCAAGTTTTTAAGGTGTAAATATGACCAACAATTTGTCCTGGATGAACCATCCTGATGTTATGGCACCCCAATGTTGCCACTTCTTCCGGAAATTCAACATGTCCCCAGTATCCCAGAGTTGTGAACACATCACAGCTTGGTACAGGAATAGCTCTGTCTGCAAGAAACTACAGAGAGATGTGAACACATCACAAGGCATCACACAAAGCAACCTCCTTTCTATGAACTCTATCTTCCCCTTCTGCTGTCGCAGGAAAGCAGCCGACAAATTAAGGGGAACATCCAACTCCAGTCCACTCTCCTTTTTCCACTCCTATCCGGCAGAAGATACAGGACTTTAAAAACATCAAAGACAATTCCTTTCCCGCTGTTATCAAACTCTTGAATTCAGCCTCCATTAGTAAAACACAATGTTTTTCATCATTTAACTGCAATTTTCTCTTTAACACAACTACCAGCACTTTTATTTAATTCTTGCAGTATCTGCTCTACTACGGATCAATTGACTCATCTGGATAGCATGCAAAATAAAGCTCTTCACTTCAATTTGGTCCTCTCAGCAATCACTCTATTGGACTCCTTCAGAACCTTAGCTGTTTCAACAAGTTCTTATGATTTTTCAACATTAACTGGCTATTTCCATATATTTCTAATAGTTCCTTTATACAAGCAAGCCTGTGTTATGGGGTGGGAGGAGGGAGCATTTCTAGAAAACAGTCTGTTCGGCAACATTCAGTAATGTGAAGCTGTCATCTCCACTCGCATCAATGTGCAAATTGAAAAAAATGTTTACTTTTTTCATGTATATTCCTTGATAACAAATTTTATTCCACATCTCAAATTTCAGATTTATTGTCAGAGTACATACATGACATCACATACAACTCTGAGATTCCTTTTTCCTGCGGGTGCAGAAGAATTACCACTAATTGGTAGTGCAAAAATTAAGTGTACACAGTGTGAACATATAATCAAAGAAACATATAAACAAACAAAGAACTGTAAACAAACTGAGAGCAAAGAAAATCAATAATGTGCACAAGTAAGAGACCTTAAATTAATCCCTGATTGAGTTTGTTGTTGAGGAGCCTGGTGGTGGAGGGGTAGCAGCTGTTCCTGAACCTGATGGTGCAACTCTTGTGGCACCTATACCTCTTTCTTGATGGCAGCGTGTGGTGGGTGGTGAGGGTCTTTGATGATTGCTGCTGCTCTCCAATGGCAGCATTCCCTGTAGATGTACTCAATAGTGTGGAGAGATTTGCTTGTAATTTCTTGGGCTATGTCCATTACCTTCTGATTGGGTGTTCCCATACCAGACCACGATGTAGTCGGTCAGCATATTTTCCATCACACATCTGTAGAAATTTGTCTCGCAATGTGAATTTCGTTAATCAAGCAGCTGTAACATATGAAATAACCATCTCCTATTTGCTACCAAGTTCCTAGCCACTTTTTCATTATTTTGAATTTTTGAAATATGTATTCAGAAATCAATCAATTGATTCTTTATCACCATAAGAACCCTGAAATGTTAAGGCAAATTAAATTTTTAACACAATTTTAATTTACAAGAAAAAAATTCCAATGGTCAGTCACTAGAGGGACATTTAATCATTTCAATTTTGATTTCTTGTAACCTTAGCATCCAAGGTGAGATATATTAATATTGTTCTGGAGCCAATTATTACTGAGCATCTTTACTTTAGCCACTAAGTGGTTCTGCCACTTAGACACTTGGGGCAAGTACTCATTTGAAGTTGGAATGCCATGTGATAAGGCTGTTATTGAAGTGACTTACAGCCTTGATGGATTATGCAATGCCTGAGGTTCATAAGGTAAGCAACAACAAAAAAAAAGCACGCCTCACTTTTGCAGTTAGTGAATTGTTGCTGGATCTTTTACATTTTTAATTGGTTCCATTTTTAAATTTTGTTTTTAGTTTATTATTTTTCTCCATCTTACTTTCCTTTTCTTTATTTAATTTGCTATTTTACTCCAATTCATCCTGCTCTTCCTGTCATATTCTTTTGGTTTCTCCTCTTTTCTAAACTGTCGACTTGTCCTTCAAGATCCTCGCCGTCCAATGCTCCAAAGAAAAATAGTGTCCATCTGCTTTTCAGTAGAGAAAAAAAAATCAGATCTTATATTTGCACAAAGCCATACCACACGATTGAATGGGATAATCATCCTAATCTTAGAATTATTGATGGCATCTTCACTAGGTTGATATCATTAAATAGGGTACAACATTGTAGCAAAATGTAATATTATCATTATCCGACATCTCTCTACTGCTTTGCAATGTTAAATACCGGAGTATGATTTAAAACATAATTATCTTAGGCATTTTAAAGTTCTCAATCTGAAAATTAGTGAAACCTGCTAAAATGTATATGTTTTAGAAGAATGGTTTCATTCATATTAAGGGACACAAACGAGCGTTGAATGTTGTCCAGACAAGTTTTCAATACCTGGACCATCTAACACCCGTCAGGATCAGCGATTCTGGGCATATGTTGAACACATGGGAACAATAAAATTGTTAAACTGATCCGATTGTTGCAGGCAGTAGCCCAGATCATGGTGATTGACGGCGCTTTTGTCTAGAATACGTGTTGAAGCTAAAATAAAAGGGGGACTGCGTGGGTCTGCTTCGAGTGGCTGACAGGGTGAATAGACTTAAAATCTTCTGCATCGCCACCACACAGGGGTGATCAGCTTTCGTCAGTTTTGTTTCAATTAATCCGATAGTAGAAATACGCCGCCCTGCTTCAGTCGCAATGTTCTCTTTATAACCAGCAGTTGGTATCGCTTTTTTAAAGACAGATAGTTTTCATTTTCTAATACCCACACAAGTGAGAGAAAATTCTCAGGACAATGTCAGTTCCAATTTGGATAATAATCTAACATCGTTAAAAATCAACCCAGGTCATTGGAATCGGCAAACTTTCCAATATCCTGAAACCTACACTCAACACATCCCGAGTTAGTGGAGCTCCAGGGCTCTCAGTGACACACACGCATCATTTGCACCACAGGGTCCTTTCTGTGCCGAAGTTGAACAGTATCACGGCTAACGTTGAACGGAAAGAGACAACATTGGAAAATGAGGATTGTTTTGAGAAGCGTGTCATTAAAAAGCACGAGTGCAGATGGTGTGATCAGCAGTTTGCTTCAGTTCGAGCGCAAATGTGCTCCATGTGTGCCACAGGTCATGCCAGATTTGCCAATTAATACACGGGAGGAGAACGTTGACCTAAAAATACTGAAATTTCTCGTCAGGTAGCATCTCTGGACAGACGATTAGTTTCACGTCGAAGTTATTTTTTAACGAAATGCATCAGCCTGCAAAGTGAACGATTCCACCTCTATTTGGTTTCATTGATGGGCATTTCCATCGATACCTTGAAACAAATCGTTTTGATTTCCGTTGACTTCGGATAAGATAAATATGAAAATTGGACTGGATGATTCACATTTTCGGGACTTCTCTGACTAACTTAAAATTAAATAACATAAGTTTCGTTGATTATGTTATGAAGTTTTATAGATTCGTTTTGGTTTCTGAAAATCATTTCGAAATTCTTAGCTTGGAAATAAATCTAAGAGGCGGTGTTGAAAGTCTAGGCAAGGAGGATGGCTCATGGGGGGCGGGGGGAAGTGGCCGAGGTAGCAAAAAAAAACATATTTTGCGTAGATCTCAGGAAAATGTTGAAGGGCGATATTCTAAAAATAATGAATGCAATTGCTGCCGGATGCTTCCAAGCTGACGACAAACCGTGCCAGTATTTTACTTAAAATACAGGTCGGGGTGCAGGTTAGCGGTTGGGGAGGAGTGGAATGCATTTGTTTTTTTGGCAGACGGTCATCCCACCTTCTCCTCAAATAGTAACATCGAAATGTATCGAATATATTCATAATTCGTAAAATACGTTGGTTTTGGAGCATTTTTCCCATCGTAGGAATGCCACTTCTCATCAGGAGGACCAAAAGCATTAAAAGGCGACTGCTTTTAAATGAGCAGAGAATCAAGCTTTGGGGCTGTGTCCCACCAAAGAGAGACGAACGGTTTCAGCGCGGACCTCCTGCCATTCAAATGAGCCAAATTCTCGGAATCAAATCTCTTACCCATCAGAGATTGACTACGATGAGTTTTTACGTCGGTGAATTTAACCAAATCCTTTGGGAGGAGGGGAATTATTAAAATAAAATGGAGACAGATCGAAGCTTCAATTCATTTTTTAAAAAATCCCTCTCCTTTTACTCTTTTATTCTCCTTGTCAATATTTTAGCAATTAAAGTTTCCATATCATCACTCTTTAATTCTTTTGCATGTTTGAAATTATCCTGGCAATTTGATCAAAAACCTTCATTTCATCATTTGAAGACCAAAAGATGTCTTGAGTGGCATTAGTACTACCGCCAGCAACATTTCTCAATATAACAAAATATATTTTATCCTCGCTTTCTTTTTTTTTAAACTTTATTTATTCGTTCAAAAAAACAAATAATATGACATATACCACAATTAACCATAAACATGAACGTTATTTTTAGATATATAAAAAAAGAGAAAAGAACCCCCCCTTCAGCCAACTTTCAATTCATTATTACTGATCGCAAAACAATGGTTTCGTCAAATCCTGATAGCTTGATATTTTTACAGCCTGCAATATGTTTACTTCTGGATCCTTCAACGAGTCGGTGGATGCAAGACGTGGTGGAAATGCAACTCCTGAACCAGAACCATCGCATTTAGTTTCGTTTTGTATCGCAACGGCTAGAGTTGGGGCGCGGATCCGACAAGGGCTTCGAAAGGGTGCAACAGGGATGAGGTGTCATGTCCTGGATCCGATTGCAATCAGTGGGCGGATTAATTCTGGGGCGATTCCAAGCTCTCTGACCAATGATCGCGAGAGGGTTTGGAGACTTCCTGGCTTTTAAATATGACGGTTCGACTCGGGAAGAAATTGTACCGCGAACCAGCGGTTCATTCTATGGAGGCGCCAGGATCTAGCGCATTGAGAGCTTGTGGAGCATCCCGGCTTTTGCGCGAGAGAACAGCCAGCCGTGCCCGTGACTGCAGCGCGAACGCGGGGCAGGTAAATCCGAACTTGATGCTTTGTTCCAATCGCTGAGCTCATCTGAAATTTTACTCGGAAGCAGCCTGGTTCCCACGATCACTTCTATTTTGCTCCTGCATGCCTTTCCCTCATTGCCCACTCCCTCTCGCTCCCTTGAACGGGACCGATTGTGCGCGGTGCTCCAGGGCCCCAGCAGCGTGCATCGCCCGCGCGTGGAAGCGCACGAGTGAGCCCGTGTCAAGCGCCGGGCGACTTTCACCCGAGAAACTCACCTGATGGCTGAGAGCGCTGTCAACTTCAGGTTGGCCATCTGGGCCAGCTCTCCAATACCAAATCTCAGTCAAATGCACCCAGTGTCCCAGCGCCACGCACTGCAGACAGTTCTTCTCCGAAGTCAGGAGGTTTATCTCAACTCATCTGCATTCGCTCGGGTGATTAAACCTGTGGCTCGAAACTGATGGGTGGTGCTTTTTTTGTGTGTTTCCTCTCGGAGTCTAATCCCGGGTCAGGATATAAACCGCGGGAGCTCACAAAAGCCAATGAACCGTGCGGTCGTTGCTTTTTCCACTTTATATTGGTTTCCTTTAGCTTGCGTTTAATATAATGCACATCTCATAGGACCCCCTTGAATCTATTCCTTCTATACTCCCCGTTTCTTGTCCCGTGCGTCGTTCCTTCCCCCTCCCTTTCTACAGCCAGTAGCTCGGGTTCGGATCGCTGCTCTCAATGAATCCCACCCGATCAACCATCTCATGACTGGGACGCACGGTGGGGCTCGGTTCACGACGCGGTCAAAATGACCCGACTTGCAGATGCACGGTCAGGAGGGCCTGATGCTACTGAGAAGGGAGGGAAATCGCTGCTTATCCGAGGATGGAGCGTACGGTCGGTCGGCTCGCACCAGCCGACAGGGGAGGTGGAGGCCAACACCCAAAGGGCGAGCAGTTCTGTTCTCACTCTCAAACCAGACTCGCCAGAGCGTTTAAAATATTTAAACCCGATGCTAGGATTCCTTCCCCAATATTCACAGTATCCTCTGATCACATTTAATCTGTTCTCACTTCCGAAGCCTTCTGGTTTAAAGATTTTCGGAAGCACATTCTTTAGTGCACCCGTGTGATGTACTCAAACCACGGAGTTTCACCATTCCATTTGTAATATTTAGCTGGTTTCGATTCGCTACCGGCATTGCCCAAAATGCAAACCGCTTCTTCATTAATTCACAAAGTCAGGATGGAAATGGCAGCGTGGAACAGTTCAAAGGGAAAGTGAACCATCTCCTACTAGACTGAATAGATTAGATCAGCAGAAAGCCGTGGATTTGTTTCTTTGCACCTCGTCGTAAACTTTACAGGCTTTCTGACCTCAATGTCTAAACTATTTCTGGGGCATATCCGACCTTGCTTCTGTAATCTTCAGCAAAGTGGGGACACAAATGATTGATCAGTATCTTAAAAAAAAGTCTATATGTGATCGTTATGCAGTTTATCTGATCAGACTGTGAATGGTGTAATTGACAACTTTTTACACGAATTGTACAGTAACATAGGATCAAAATCTTAATTCCTGTCCTGTATTACAAAGATAATTTATCTTACCAACGTTTGAAGGTAATTAGAGCAATCCGACATAATATGATTTTTTAAAAGAGTTAAAGGGCTTGAGTTTCCATAGTTTTAAGCAGTGAAAGTAGTTAAAAAGAGTTAAAGGGCTTGAGATCCCATAGTTTTAAGCAGTTAAAGTAGTTAAAAAGAGTTAAAGGGCTTGAGTTCCCATAGTTTTAAGCAGTGAAAGTAGTTAAAAAGAGTTAAAGGGCTTGAGTTCCCATAGTTTTAAGCAGTTAAAGTAATTAAAAAGAGTTAAAGGGCTTGAGTTCCCATAGTTTTAAGGAGTTAAAGTAGTTAAAAAGAGTTAAAGGGCTTGAGTTTCCATAGTTTTAAGCAGTTAAAGTAGTTAAAAAGAGTTAAAGGGCTTGAGTTCCCATAGTTTTAAGCAGTTAAAGTAGTTAAAAAGAGTTAAAGGGCTTGAGTTTCCATAGTTTTAAGCAGTTAAAGTAGTTAAAAAGAGTTAAAGGGCTTGAGTTTCCATAGTTTTAAGCAGTTAAAGTAGTTAAAAAGAGTTAAAGGGCTTGAGTTCCCATAGTTTTAAGCAGTTAAAGTAGTTAAAAAGAGTTAAAGGGCTTGAGTTCCCATAGTTTTAAGCAGTGAAAGTAGTTAAAAAGAGTTAAAGGGCTTGAGTTCCCATAGTTTTAAGCAGTTAAAGTAGTTAAAAAGAGTTAAAGGGCTTGAGTTCCCATAGTTTTAAGCAGTTAAAGTAGTTAAAAAGAGTTAAAGGGCTTGAGTTCCCATAGTTTTAAGCAGTTAAAGTAGTTAAAAAGAGTTAAAGGGCTTGAGTTCCCATAGTTTTAAGGAGTTAAAGTAGTTAAAAAGAGTTAAAGGGCTTGGGTTCCCATAGTTTTAAGCAGTTAAAGTAGTTAAAAAGAGTTAAAGGGCTTGAGTTCCCATAGTTTTAAGCAGTTAAAGTAGTTAAAAAGAGTTAAAGGGCTTGAGTTCCCATAGTTTTAAGCAGTTAAAGTAGTTAAAAAGAGTTAAAGGGCTTGAGTTCCCATAGTTTTAAGGAGTTAAAGTAGTTAAAAAGAGTTAAAGGGCTTGGGTTCCCATAGTTTTAAGCAGTTAAAGTAGTTAAAAAGAGTTAAAGGGCTTGAGTTCCCATAGTTTTAAGCAGTTAAAGTAGTTAAAAAGAGTTAAAGGGCTTGAGTTCCCATAGTTTTAAGCAGTTAAAGTAGTTAAAAAGAGTTAAAGGGCTTGAGTTCCCATAGTTTTAAGCAGTGAAAGTAGTTAAAAAGAGTTAAAGGGCTTGAGTTTCCATAGTTTTAAGCAGTTAAAGTAGTTAAAAAGAGTTAAAGGGCTTGAGTTCCCATAGTTTTAAGCAGTGAAAGTAGTTAAAAAGAGTTAAAGGGCTTGAGTTTCCATAGTTTTAAGCAGTGAAAGTAGTTAAAAAGAGTTAAAGGGCTTGAGTTCCCATAGTTTTAAGCAGTTAAAGTAGTTAAAAAGAGTTAAAGGGCTTGAGTTTCCATAGTTTTAAGCAGTTAAAGTAGTTAAAAAGAGTTAAAGGGCTTGAGTTCCCATAGTTTTAAGCAGTTAAAGTAGTTAAAAAGAGTTAAAGGGCTTGAGTTCCCATAGTTTTAAGCAGTGAAAGTAGTTAAAAAGAGTTAAAGGGCTTGAGTTCCCATAGTTTTAAGCAGTTAAAGTAGTTAAAAAGAGTTAAAGGGCTTGAGTTCCCATAGTTTTAAGCAGTTAAAGTAGTTAAAAAGAGTTAAAGGGCTTGAGTTCCCATAGTTTTAAGCAGTGAAAGTAGTTAAAAAGAGTTAAAGGGCTTGAGTTCCCATAGTTTTAAGCAGTTAAAGTAGTTAAAAAGAGTTAAAGGGCTTGAGTTCCCATAGTTTTAAGCAGTGAAAGTAGTTAAAAAGAGTTAAAGGGCTTGAGTTCCCATAGTTTTAAGCAGTTAAAGTAGTTAAAAAGAGTTAAAGGGCTTGAGTTCCCATAGTTTTAAGCAGTTAAAGTAGTTAAAAAGAGTTAAAGGGCTTGAGTTCCCATAGTTTTAAGCAGTTAAAGTAGTTAAAAAGAGTTAAAGGGCTTGAGTTCCCATAGTTTTAAGCAGTTAAAGTAGTTAAAAAGAGTTAAAAGGCTTGAGTTCCATAGTTTTAAGCAGTTAAAGTAGTTAAAAAGAGTTAAAGGGCTTGAGTTCCCATAGTTTTAAGCAGTTAAAGTAGTTAAAAAGAGTTAAAGGGCTTGAGTTTCCATAGTTTTAAGCAGTGAAAGTAGTTAAAAAGAGTTAAAGGGCTTGAGTTCCCATAGTTTTAAGCAGTTAAAGTAGTTAAAAAGAGTTAAAGGGCTTGAGTTTCCATAGTTTTAAGCAGTTAAAGTAGTCAAAAAGAGTTAAAGGGCTTGAGTTTCCATAGTTTTAAGCAGTTAAAGTAGTTAAAAAGAGTTAAAGGGCTTGAGTTTCCATAGTTTTAAGCAGTTAAAGTAGTTAAAAAGAGTTAAAGGGCTTGAGTTTCCATAGTTTTAAGCAGTTAAAGTAGTTAAAAAGAGTTAAAGGGCTTGAGTTTCCATAGTTTTAAGCAGTGAAAGTAGTTAAAAAGAGTTAAAGGGCTTGGGTTCCCATAGTTTTAAGTATGAGTATACACATACAAAACATTTGTACTACTGAAGTTTTCACTTTCCTTTTGGTAATATGTTACTTCATGATCATAGAAAATCCAATAAAATATTCCCATACCAGTTCTTTCATTGCACAGTATATTTATTAGTCTTTGCAGACATATTCTTACATTTTTCTACATTGTCTCATGTAATTAAAGTAAACATTTAAACTGGGGTGCCAGCAAGAGGAATCATGTAATTATCATGTAATTAAAGTAATTAATTAAAGTAAACATTTAAACTGGGTGAATCTAGTAGATTTTTTCAGTCATAAAGCAAGAAGTATTAGCATGGAATTCAATAATATTAGCTTTGCTTTCTCCAAAATGTAGCCATTGATAGATTTTTAAAATTTGAATTCAGCTTTTTTAGATGATTGATTGTGATATAAACAGACTCATGCCCTTTCTATTAAATATGAAATGCTATTTTCAGAAAAACAAAAGATTATTAAAAGGTAGATGAATCAGGAGTTGCAGTTACTATTTCCATTAACCTTTCAAGATCAAAATTATTCATGCTTCTGGTAGCAAGAATGCGCTCCCTCTATCCAGAGATAAAATTTCACAATTTTAATCAAATGCAGGAATTCATATTTTGTCTGTTTTCCAGAGCTGAAATGACACTTAATTGTTTTATTATGGTAAAAATATGTATAACTCTATATTATAATCACTAATCAAAGATGAATATTGTGGTTAGAATTATTTCATTTTCATTTTTTTCCTTTCCAATCTATTGCAGTAATGATCCATCTATTGAGTAATTTAAATAATCTCCATCTTATTAACACTAAACCCTGCTTACACTGAAAGTATACAAATCATTAGTGCCTGGAAATTATAATAAAAATTTTATTTAAAAAAACCTTTTTTTAAAAGCTCAGATCTTCCCGCTCTTTTGGTAGTATCATTGCATTACTTTTTAAATGTCAAAATTTCTAATATTGTTAAATATGGAGCTACAGTATGAATTTGATAGTGTTATAATCTGAACAAAAGCAACAATTAAAATACTTGAAACAGTTTCTAATTCATAGTTCTGTTTACAGAGCAAGATATTGACTTTAAATAGAGTTATATATCACCTAAAGCTGAGTGGGCAACTGGACAGAAATCTTAATGTTTTAATTATACAGTGTATATATATATAAAATATATTGGTTTTTTTTTCTTCTGTAAGTCACTTAATCTTATTAACCATTTGCATGAAACAACAAAAAACTGTCAGTCTGGTTAATTTAATTATGTTTATTTTAAAACATTGTAGATATGAGAACAATGATGTGCAAGACATAAATTCTTATGGATAGAATTGCATTTATTGATCCCTCATGTTATTCTCATGCTTTAAGATATTGTTGCGGAAAAAAATGGTTGTAGTCTGTCCCACCCTTCAAATGGTATGTGTTGTGCCAGTTTTACAGCACAGGAAATCTGCATTACATATTGAGATATACCCCACAATTTTTATTTAAACCAACTACATTTTAATATCTGATGTCCTCCTTAATGATGTCTTATTCAATTTGCATTAATAAATGAGGTTGGAAATTTCATCAGCTGCCAGTGGGCATAGTTTTAAGTCACTTCAATGAACAATAAAAAAAAATTAAACTTTTCCCCTTTGTAAGATGTTGGTCAATTCTCTGCTCCCAGTGTACATTTTTTCTTTTGCCTTGCAGTTCACTCGTACCTAGCACAAATATGATGCTCTTCCTTGTAGCTATTGCTTTTTGTACACTATACAGTGGGAGACATGGATGAGGAACTGTGAATTTGTCTTCTGAGTTACCTCCTCACTGTGAAGTCATCTCCTCTTCACACTTTTTAAATACCCTCTGGAATGATTTAACCAAACCACCATTTGGACTAGTACTGCTTCACTGAATGAGGATAAGAATAAAATATAATGGGCCACTCATCTTCAACCTAGGTACTAAGGAAAGTGATGTTATTAGAATAGATGGGGACTGGCATTCAATTTAGGGGTGTTATCACACAGACCAAAAACACCCTGATACATCATCAGCAGGACTGACCACTGTGACCTGGAGGAGTGGGGTGAGGTCCCAGTGAGCCCTGATCTAAGAAATCTATTTATTACCAACAATCTGCCCTCATGTTATTCTCATGCTTTAAGATATTTTGTTGCGGAAAAAAATGGTTGTAATCTGTCCCACCCTTCAAATGGTATGTGTTGTGCCAGTTTTACTGCACAGGAAATCTGCATTGCATATTGAGATATACCCCACAATTTTTATTTAAACCAACTACATTTTAATATCTGATGTCCTCCTTAATGATGTCTTATTCAATTTGCATCAGTTTTACTGATAAATTGAACAATAATTGGGAGAGAAAGATAAGGTATCAAGGGCATTGAACGTTCTCCGGGTGGGGACTTCAATGTCTATCACTAGGAATGGTTTGATTGCTCCACCACTGACTGAGTGGGGTCAATTTTGAAGGAGTGGCCTGAGTGAGCCATGGTATTCTATAGATGACTTTAAATAGAGTTATATATCACCTAAAGCTGAGTGGGCAACTGGACAGAAATCTTAATGTTTTAATTATACAGTTTTTGAAAACATTAAGATTTCTGTCCAGTTGCCCACTCAGCTTTAGGTGATATATAACTCTATTTAAAGTCATCTATAGAATACCATGGATCTTAAGGGACCACAATAATGTACTTTACTGCAATCTGTAACCTCTTCACCCAGTTTATTCCTCACAATTAATCAGAGTTGAATGGGGAGTACAGAAGGACGTGTTAGGGAAAAACAGCAGCAAATGGGATGTTACCTTTGTGAAACTGCGCTAACAGCAAAAAAGAGAAGGAAAATTATTTCATAACCAATTATTCCAATCAAAGCTATGAAGGAACACCATCTACAAGTTCGCTGATGATATGGTAGTGGGTTGTACAAAAAAGGGGCAATGAGTCAGCATACAAGAGGGAGATTGAAAACTTGAGTGAATGGTTCACCAACAACAGCCTTGCACTCAATCTCACCAAAACCAGGGAGCTAATTGTTGACTTCAGGAAAGGAAAGCCAGAGGTGTATGATCCAGGGATCATTGGGGGGGGGGGGGGGGGGGAATCAGAGGTGGAGAAGTTCTTGGTAATCACTATCTCAGAGGATCTTTGCTGGACCCAACATACTAATAGCATCATGAAGAAAGCATATCAGCACCTCTACTTTCTCAGGATATTGTGGAGGTTTGGTATGATATTGGTAATCCTGGCCAATTTCAACAGATGTGTGGTGGGAAGTGTGCTGACTGGCTGCATCATGGTCTGGTATGCGAATACCAATGCCCCTGAGCAAAAAGCCCTGTGAAAGGTAGTGGTTACAGCCCAGGACATCATAGGTGAAAACCTCACCACAATAGAGAACAACCACAGCAAATATGAAATTATCTTTGTGTTCAGCTTGAAGTTGTCCAACATAATGCTCAATTTTTTTTTCAGGAAGCAAACCTTTTGAAAAAATTTGATGTCCAGTGTTGTAAGACCTGACCACATCCTAGGTGTAATAGTAAAAAAATTGGTGCACCTCCAATCAATCTATTCAATTACAGTTAAAATACTGATCTCCACTTATCAAGACTCTGGCTAATAATTTCCCAGTCTACTCTCAATCATTAGTATAGTGTTGGAAGTCATTAGTGGTGCCAAAAAGCAATAATTCTGCACCAATAACATGACAACCCATACTCTGTTTGGGCTTCACTATTCGACTCCAGACAACGCTGTAGCCTTGACTCAAATATGTCCCAAAATGAATTCAAGACATGAGGCAATAATAACAATCCTTGACATCAAGGAAGTATTTGACTGAGTGTTGCATCAAGAGGCCCTGGGAACATTTATCAATGATTCTACCTCAGGACTTCTCTGTAGAAGCTCCTCAGGCCAGGCCTTAAAATCCTAATTCAAGTTATTTAATCAAGGGCCTTCTTTCCATTACAAGATCAGAAATGGGAATATTCACCAAAATCTATATGCAACCCCTCAGCAAATGAAACATACCACTTCTGTCCACAGAAAGACTCCAAAAATATACAGATATGGGCTAATAAATGCATTCACTTATTCTCATTTCAAAACTCCTTGACAATGAATCCCATCACCAAGAAAAGGGTCTCATCCATTGCATTTCAAATTCTTCAACATTACCTTCCCTATTTTTGCCACATTCAGTATCTTGGGGTGGGGGATGGGGGGCTGAACAAAGACTCAACTACACCTGCCACATAAACATTGTGGCTATAAAAGTAGGGCAGATACTTCTTAACACGATGTGAATTACTCACCTTGAGCCTTCCCACCATCTACAAGGCACAAGTCAGTAGATAATGGAATGGTTTCTGTTTGCTTAGATGAGAGCAACTCCAGAAACATCCAAGAACTTTGACAAAATTCACAACAAAGCAGCAGGTTTGATTTGTACATCCGCCCATTACCATCCACTTTCATCGCACAGTAGCTATAGTATCTACATAATGCACTGCAGTAATTCCCCTACACTGCCCCCAATCCACCTCCTCTAATAACAAAAGACAAAGGCTGAAACATATCATCCACATCTTCTTTTCCAAGTTGCAATAATAACATAGAAGCACCATATGCTAATTTGTAAGTAAAAATGATACACAAGCTGCCTGTGTTACAAGTTTAAGAGCATTGATTAATGCTTGTAGCTAAGACGAGCAGTAAATTGGATATTAAGCTTATGCTTTTTTCTTAGAATGTGAAATAGTTGAAGGCAACACACACTATATAATGAGCAACAAGTCATCAAAATGGATGCAGTTTTGAAAAGTGTGTTTTTAGGGTTTCTTTAGGAATTGTTAAAAATCTTGGCCATAAGCAGATAACCCAATGTCATGTGCATACTTAAAAAAAATTGCACGTGTCTAAAACTGTCAGCAGCTCGAGGCAAAATGTAATGTTCACTTTGTCCAATTGACTGATTATTATTACAGATTTGTCAAAATTTGGTGACCGCTGATCAGTAATTCTGTTACTTTCAGATACTGTTTATATTGAGAGAATTATGCTTTCCTTTGCCAAAGAAGTATGTTTTTATTTAAGTGGGATATTTTTGAACAGCCCAAAGTTGCAGCAAATTATGCTCTGCCAAGAAACAATTTAATGCTTATTTTCAGAGAAAGCTCCCTCTGCATTTCTCCAATCAAGATCACATCATAATGGCAAACCAACAAAGTTTTGTCATTTCCTTGTGATGGGGAGATAAAATTAATATTAGGTCATTCTGTCATTTTTACAGATTGCGGTGAGTAGCATCAACAATGTGATGTGGCGATATCTTAATACAGAGAAAAATCAGTATACAGGCAATACAAGTTGTTTCCTTTTTTATTTCTTATAATTGGAATCAGCTAATATTCTCTGAGGAGGAACATTCTCAGGAGTCGGAAGGTTGGGGGTTCAATTTGTCTCAACTACATAAGATGGAACTTCAATGAAGTAATTAGGGAAATTCTGGATTATTGGATGTTCCATCTTTAAGAGATGTTAAAATGAAACAGTCTGTTCCTTTTTAGATTCCACATGAACACAAAAGTGACACCAATTTCATGGCCACTGCAGGTGTCCTCCCCAACATTGATCTCCCATCCAAAATCTAAACCAGTGGATTTCATCAATTTACATTGCTGTTGTGGAACTTTGTTCTAAGGCCTTGAATGAAATTGGGTTCCTTCTTGGCTTTCCCTTTAAAAAGATGCTCAAGATTTGAAATATCCTTTCTTACATCTGCAAGGGTCAATTGACATCTCAAGCTGGCTTATTCATATCTTCTATACATTTACTTATCTTAGTTTAGTAGACCATGATTCAATTGCTTAACATCTCTCCAATTACATTTTCAAATGTGCAATTGGGCCTGTCATGACAGATTATTGCCAGAGACTTTAAAGTTTGTGTTACATCAACCATAAATATCTAGCTATAATTTTAAAGTTATGCCTCGTTCTAGATAGACAAATGGAAATGGTTTCTCCTTATCTGCCCTTTAATCATTTTGAACTTTTCACTTAGATCATACTTTAATCTCCTATGTTCAAGAGAAGACAGACTCAGTCTACATAACTTGTCCTTGACATCGAAACGGCTAAATTCTGAAAACTTCTGTAAAGGCAATAGAATAAGCTTCCAGTTTACAAATCATTTATATCCAGTTAACAATGGGAATGAATCAGCATAGAATTAAAGAATATTTAATATAAATATGGTTTGTTTGATCTTAATGAAAATGCTGCTCCAGCTTCTATTGTACCGATTGCAAAATTGAATTAAAAAAAAATAGATTGGGATTTATCAATTTAAAAGAAATCAGGAGAATTTCTCTTTTGGCTTAGACCCAGAGAAAGACTAATTGACAAATAATAGGTAGTTAACTAGAGGAAATGATATAAAATGTATTCTTCGAATTTGGTGGGTTTTTTTTTTGCAGAATATTAATCGTTAAGCATGGAATAAAAAGACATTAATCAAAAAGAATTTAAAACAAAAAAGGACCTAGTTTTCCAACTATGATTAAAGTTCTATGACATTACAGAAGTTGAAAAATATCTTTCAATACATCAAACGGTAGTTCCGCCAATGAAAGTCTAATATGGGCTGGTAATATCCTTCATTCAGACTTTTTTGTACAGACCCAGTTCCTATGATACAAAATGCTGGAGAAGCTCAGCAGCTCAAACAGTGTCCTTAATGTAGCAAAGGCAACGATACATCATGGTATCTACAGAATTTTGTGATTTACTTCAGTTCATATGATATGTAATTGAAAACAATAAGTAGTTCAAGAGAATAATTTTTTTTCTAACACATCTGGATTGTGTCTCCAATTGAAATCAATCAGAGCTCAAGGGGGCAATAAATGCATGCACTGCCTCAGGCAGTTTTCACACCGAGGTCTCTCCAAATGTGTGGAATAGAAATCCTTCACCCATTCACATGAGCTTTTATTAAAATATTACAGTAAATTAGTTATAACTCCTGAAATAGTTCATAGTATGGAAATATAACTTGCATTGGAAACATTGATTTAATTCTACAGAAAGCATTACCAATTAAACGTCCATGGTCATCACTTTCAAAAATCACTAAACAGAATGAACAATCCAAACTATATCAGAGTGTTAAATCCTAAAATTACTCCTTAAATTTTAGTGCCATAATAACCAAAACATTTTGCTTCATTTTCTTCTCTTCTTATCTAAAATTATTGTTATGGTTAAATTTAAATGTTAAATTTAGACATACAGCCCAAAAAAAGGCCCTTCCAGCCTATGAACCCATTCTACCCAAATACCCCAATTAACCAACCTCCATACATTTTTAAAAGGTGGGACGAAATCTGAGCACCTAGAGGAACCCCCCCCCCCACCCTCCCCAACACACACACACACACACACACACAGACACACACACACACACACACACACACACACACACACACACACACACACACACACACACACACACACACACACACACACACACACACACACACACACTATGAACCTTTACAGGCAGCACTAGATTCAAACTCAACTTCCTGGCACTGCAACAGGGTTGCGCTGACCACATCTAAATTTGTTTTCATATTTTAATCTATAGAAGGTGACCCTCCCTTCACCAATTCATCACTAAATTGCAGTAAATGATCCCCAATCTCCAAGGGAAACCAAAAAATTGTATTTTTCTTAATTTTAACAAGATTCAGCTAAGGATGAAATTATTACTCTGCAGATGTTATAAATCTTTATTTGAAGATTGTAAAAGTGTTTTAATTCTTTATGTTTAAAATGCAAAATTACTAAAAGAATTTTGTTAAACTCGCAAAGCATTTCCCATCATCTGTGATGTTTTATATCAGATACAAGGGGCCTGAAATCAGGAAGCCCTTCTTGATTCAACGAATGGTCATTGGTGGAGTGGCCAGACAAACTGAATAGAGGTTTAAAAGTACTGCCAATGTGGGAGGAGAAATAGGAGGAGGAGCCTGATTATCCAGTGACTTCATTTATCTGTTTTGTTGTGTATAAATCCATCAGAGAGGAAGAGCTTGTATTATTTAGCCAAGACAATTTATTTTGATAAAGAATAGGAAAAAAATATTACTTTTATATAGTTTGCTAATAAGTTTGAGTCATATATAATACCAGAAATTTGTAAGTCATTCCTATTTTTCCTGTATTTATTGACAGTTAAGTAACTGAGTAGAATTAAAGTAAATTCTTTGAATTCATTCTAAGACAGGGATATATTTACAAAGAAATACAGTGTTACTTTTTCAATAATCACATTTATTTCTAGCCATAATAGGATTTTGTCTCCAAAAATAAATTAACATAAAAAGAAGTAGGCCTCTTAAACACAACAAAAGCAGTTATGTATTTTTAATGGCAAATTTTCATGAGAATGTTAATTTGATTAAGAACATAAGAAACAGGAGCAGGAGTCGGCCATCTGGCCCATCGAGCCTGCTCTGCCATTCAATAAGATCATGGCTGATCTGATCATTGACTCATCTCCACCCACCTCCCTTTTCTCCATATCCCTGAATTTCTTTTTTATGTAAAAATCTATCTAACTGAACCTCAAAATATGTTTAATGAAGTAGTCTCAACCAATTCCCCTAGGTAGAGAATTCCACAGATTCAGTACTCTCATCTCCGTCTTAAATCTACTCCCCTGAATCTTGAGGCTGTGTGTCTTAGTTCTGGTCTCACCTACCAGTGAAAACAATTTTCCTGCCTCTAGCTTATCTATCCCTTTCATAATTTTATATGTTTCTATAAGATCTCCTCTCATTCTTCTGAATTTGAGTGAGTATAATCCCAGACAATTTTGTCTCTCCTTGTAGGTCAACCCCCTTCATCTCCAGGATCAACCTGGTGAACCTCCTCTGAACTGCCTCAAAGGCCAATATATCCTTCCTCAAGTATGGAGACCAGAACTGTGCATAGTACTCAAGGTGCAGCCTCACCAGTACTTTGTATAATTGCAGCATGACCTCCCTGCTCTTAAATTTAATTGCTCTAGCGATGAAGGCCAATATTCCATTTGCCTTCCTAATAGCCTGTTGCACCTTCAACCCAACTTTTTGCGATTCATGCACAAGCACTTCCAAGTCCTCCTGCACTACAGCATGCTGCAGTTTTTCACCATTTAAATAATAATCTGCTCTTCTATTTTTCCTACCAAAGTGGATGACCTCATATTTACTAACATTGTACTCCATCTGCCAGACCTTTTCCCACTCACCTAACATAAATACATCCTTCTGCAGCCTCTCCACATCCTCTTTTTCACTCAATTTAGTATCATCCACAAACTTGGCCACGCTACACTCTGTCCCATCTTCCAATTCATCAATGTAAATAGTGAACAGCTGCGGGCCCAGCAGCAACCCCCTGCAGCCCCCCACTTACCACTGTCTGCCAATCAGAAAAACACCCATTTATCCTGACTCTCTGCCTTTTGTCAATTAACCAATCCTCAATCCATGCCAATATACTTCCCACAACTCCATTCATCCGTATCTTACTGTTAAGTCTCTTGTGTGGCACCTTATCAAACTCCTGTAAATCCAAATATACAACATCAATCTGTTTCCCTCCATCTACCACACCCATTCTATCCTCAAAGAAATCCAGAAAGTTTGTCAAACAAGATCTGCCTTTTCTGAATCCATGCTGCATCTGTCTGATGGAACCCCTTCATTCTAAATGTCTCATTATTTCATCCTTAATGACAGCTTCAAGCATTTCCCCCGACTACAGACGTTAAGCTAACTGACTGATAGTTATCCGTCTTCTGCCTACATCCCTTTTTAAAAAGTGGTGTGACATTTGTTGTCTTCCAATCTGCCAGGACTCACCCAAAATCCAGAGGATTTTAGTAAATAATACCAACTCATCAACAATAACTCCCGCCATTTCCCTCTGTACCCTGAGATGCATCCCATCAGGACCAAGGGATTTGTCCGCTTTCAGTCCCATTAGTTTGCTCATCACTATATCTTTTGTATCAATTATTTTATTGAGGCCCTCACCTCCCCATCACCACTCTTTGGCATGTTGGACATGTCTTCCACCATGAAGACTGACACAAAATATTTGTTCAAAGCTTCGGCCATTTCCTCATTACTCCTACTCACCTCTCCTTTGACATTCCTTTGACATTCAGACTTTGATTATCTTGAAGCATCATCCATTTTTATCATTTAATCATTCCTCACCTCCAAATTATTACAGACCTCCCTTTAGTTTTCTCCTCCCTTCCCACTTACCCCTGTGTCTTATAAACTTCTTTTATCTAGCTTTTCCCAGATCCAGTGAAGGATTATCAGTTCTTTCCATTGATGCTGTATGCCCTTTGGAGTATTTCCAGCATTTATGTGTTTAATTTTATAGACAGGGAATTTTTAACATCATCAAAACAGATGGATAACACTCACTCAAATCTTACCATTGGCAGTTGGCCAATTCAAATTAAATAACAAAATTTTATGTAATAAATCTAGAGTTAATCTCTGGTTCAATAATATATATATATATTACATTAGAAATTCTGCTGTCATCACTTGGCCTAGTCCAAACATGACTCCAGATATAGATGGTTTTTAATTACTCTCTGTCCCACTAAATCACTCAGTTGTGTCAAATTGTCATGGCTCCCTAAATATAGCCTTTAGCCAAGATGATTCCTATAGTTCAACAATACAGGTGTAAATAGAAAATATGATGTTAATTTTGAATAGAAAATTGCAGAAACTTGGAGCACAGAGTGATTTAGGGCTCCTTGGACATGAAACACAGAAAGCTAGCAGATAATAGGAGGATAATGGATTGTTAGCGCTTATTTCATGTGGGTTGAAGAATAAAAACAGGAAAGCCTTACCACAACTGTAACAAGTACCAGGTACATCATATCCAGAGTACTGGAAATAAATTTGGTTCCTCTATTTAAGGAGAGAGGTTTTATTGGAGGCAGTTAAGAGAATATTCACAAGGATAATCCCAGGTAGGTACCATGAAGAAAGGCTAAACAGATTGAACTCTACACAATGGAGTTTAGAGGAATGGGAGGCTATTTTATTGTATCATTTCAGATTCTCAGGAGGCTGGACGGAGTAAATGGTAAGAGAATGTTTTATCTCAGGAGTGTTGAGATTTTGCAATTCTAGGCAGAGGTGGGGGCAGACTACTTGAATATAATTAAGACACAAATAAATAGATTTCTAGTCAGTAAAGGGTTCAAGGGTTATAGGTATTTGGAGAGGCAAAAAAAAAAATAAAAGAGCTGAATATTATTTAAAGGGTGAAAAACTACAGCATGCTGTTGTGCAGAGGGACTTGGGAGTGCTTGTGCATGAATCGCAAAAAGTTAGGTTGCAGGTGCAGCAGGTTATTAAGAAGGCAAATGGAATGTTGGCCTTCATCGCTAGAGGAATTGAATTCAGGAGTAGGGAAGTAATGTTGCAACTGTATAAGGTACTGGTGAGACTGCACCTGGAGTACTGTGTCCAGTTCTGGTCTCCATATTTGAAGAAGGATATACTGGCTTTGGAGACGGTCCGGAGGAGGTTTACTAGGTTGATCCCTGGGATGAAGGGGTTGACTTATGATGAAAGATTAAATCGTCTAGGATTGTATTCACTCGAGTTCAGAAGAATGAGAGGAGATCTTATAGAAACATATAGGATTATGAAGGGTATGGATAGGATAGATGTAGGAAGGTTTTTTGAGCTGGCCAGGGAAACTAAAACGAAAGGACAAGATTCAAGATTCGGGGGAGTAGATTTAGGATAGAGATGAGGAAAAATAGTTTTTCCCAGAGACTAGTGAATGTTTGGAATTCTCTAACCAGGGAAGTGGTTGAGGCTGCCTCATTAAACATATTTAAAATTTGGTTAGATAAATTTTTACATGATAGAGGAATTAGGGGATATGGGGAGAAAGGAGGTAGGTGGAGTTAGGTCATAAATTAGATCAGCCATGATCGTATTGAATGGCGGAGCAGGCTCGATGGGCCATTTTTGGCCTACTCCTGTTCCTACTTCCTATGTTCCTATGTTCCAAATGTACTTGAGGAAAATTAGATTAGCCGTGATCCTGTTGAATGGTGGCACTCTCAAGGGGCTGAGTGATCTGCTCCTGTTTACATTTCTTTTTTTTTATTGTAATGAGACAGATTCATCAGAAAACCAGGAATAGTTGCATTGGAGTAAGTTCAGAGGAGATTCACCAGTATGGAGTTGCTGAGTTTGGAGGAATTCAGTTAAGGGGAAAAATTATATAATCTAGCTTTGTTTTCGCTTGAGTGAACAATACTGAGCAGTAACCTGTTAGAAGTAAAGGAATCATGAGTGGTATAGATAGGGTAAACAATCAGATTCTTTTTTCTGTTGTAGAGGTATCAAACAGATGAGGCATAGGTCTGAAATGTGTGGAAGGACAGTTAAAAGAGATTTGAAAGTGGATTTTTTTGAAAAACTGCAGAGAGTGGTTGATATCTGGAATTCACTGCTAGAGGAAGTAGTAGAATCAGGTGCAATGAAGAGACAATTAGACAAGCATCAGAATAGGAAAGACATAGAATATGGACCTCATGCAGGCAAATAGGAATGTGTAGACCAACAAAAGGGTCTATTTCTAGTCATCGGTCAACTCTGGCTTTAATCCTTTGAGAGAATCAGTGCAGTTACTTCTAATTCTATTCTGTACAATCAAATTAAATAATTACACGTGAAAGTAAAGGATCACTAAAGTTTTTCTCAGTCATTTGAAAGTATGTAAATATGATTATAGCGGCCAAACCTTCTGGGTCATACTTTAACCAACCAATTGGAAGTAAAAATATTTCCTTGTTGCAAGCATTACCCAATGATTACCATATTTGCAAAATTGCAGCTAGTTTGTTTGAAGGGTATCTTTTACAATTTTAAGACAAATGAGCAAATGATTCCCCAAATATTTTCCATTTAGCCTGAAGGAATATTTGCTGGTGTTGGAGCTGCGCAATTGCTCAGCAAAAGGAAGTGTAAGGCGATCCTTCTGTCTGATAGTCTACAGGTCACCCTTGGGCAAGGTGTAGTACCTGTTTAGCCTCCCAATCAGGGTGCATGAAGTCATGGATTGCAGATGGTGGATGATTTTTATAAGCAGATTCTACGTTGGAATTTATGGTTGTAAAACTAAAAATGCTGGGCAGATGAATCTGCTGATCAATGGCCAGGTTTACCTGTCATAACCGACTAGTATGGACACTGCAACTGAAGAAGGCAATGGGAAACCACTTCAGCATTTTTCCTTTGCATAATCATGAACCCATAAATTTGGGAGATCTGGACATTTACATTGTAAACAGCAATTTTCAATCATTCTGGGCTCAATTTATTTTGCGTGTTAGTTACAGTTTCAGCCAAGCAGAACCATGTTTACAATGAGTGTCCAAATTGGCTTGAAACATGACACCCATGTTCCAGAGATTAAGACTGAATTTAAGGATGAAAATAGTTCTCTAACCATTTACAATGTAAACATTTGGAAAGCAAGGGAAGAGAATTGACACTTTCCAAAGATTTAGTTCAGCAGTTTCTAAACCAGGTTTGATTGTGCACCAGATTCCTATTGGACATAACATCAAATGAAACTGAGGTAATATTTTTGTCAAATCTAATTTACTTAATGTCAAAACTAAGATTAAGAGAGAAAATGAATTTTTAGATTAGATCCTTCTTGTTTATGGATTTATTTTGTTTTGTAGTGGCAATTTTTAAAGTCAGGTCATGTACCCAGGTATTAAAACACCTTGTAGATCAGTTCGTCAAGGAGAGAGGATCATGCAAATCATTCTGGAAAATAACAATGAAGGAATGAAAAATAGAAAAAGATTTAATCACTGAATAAAGCATGGGGCATTTCCATGATTTGCAAAATTATGACTGTGACATTTAAAACTCTAATGAATTATAATTTGTTCATATTTTGTACAGCAGTTCTCTGCCTAACATTTTATCACATAACTGGGTGCAAGAACAAAAGTAAAAATGCTGTGATCATTAGTCACATAAATTTTACTTTGAATGAAAGCAGAAAATATGAATAAAGATGATAGAGTAAAATACCAGGAAAAAAATAAGCAGAGAGAAGCAAAAAGAAGACCTACAGCACAAAACTAGATTAAACTTTCATTTTTAAAAAAATTAGGTGTACAGCATGGTAACAGGCACAAGTCTGTGTCCCCCAAATACCCTAATTAACCTACAGTCCCCGTATCTTTTTGAAAGATGGGAGGAAACTGGAGAACCCAGGGAAAGCCCACGCAGACATGGGGAGAATGTACAAATTCCTTACAGACAGTGCTAGATTCCAACCCGGGTCAGCGGGCACTGTTATAGTCTTGTGCTCACTGAGCTGCTTTTTTAAAGTGACTTTTTAAAAAAAGTTTGAATAGTTAAAAACTACTATCATCTGTAAAGCAATTAAACTAATCACAATTAATTTACAATTTTTAAAAAACAAATTAATTGACCCTTTTGCTGCATCATGAATAGAACGTACAATTGGCAAAAGGAAGACACCTTGTTTAAAAGTCTCAAGTTTAAAGTATCACATGGAAAGTGCTTTGGACTTTAAAATGTGACAAGTAAACCTTTCAAACACCCAAATTATGATTGCAAATAAAATGATCTCCATTTGGCTAGAGTTCACAGAATGCAAAGTAGGAGACTCAATCTGTCCTGCATCCAAGACTTGGAACAGTTGCCTCCCACCACCAGTTCCAGTGTGTAACACCTACAAGGTGAGTGGCAGGAATAGCTCAGGACTTCCCCAACTCTGTATCAACAGGACAGGCATTGAAGAGAATCGACGAGGCTTATGTTCAGCAAGTGGTTTAAATGGATTAAAACGAGTATTATTACCTTCTGTCCACGAGTTTAATATTTTTTTGGACAAACTTTAATTTAACTACATAAAGCTTAACAGTATATAATAAAGCAATAGTATTCTTAAAGGCTTACACTGGGATTATAAAATTGGTTGCAGGAGCAGAAAGAAGTAAAACAATTACAATGAAAAAAAAATAAAAGCAAGACGGTAAATTGGAATAAGGGAAAATTAAGGACCGACAGAGTATATTTCACAAATAAATGAACAGACCTGGAAAAGAGCGAAATTGGTTGACGAGGATCCGTCGCCTTCTTTTTAACCTGGTCCTTTTAATAGAGATCGTGGTTTAACCAAGCCGTCTAACAGATATTTGTAAAAGAAACGACTCCGACTTGCACGATCGCACCGGACTGGCCGCCAGTGGCGGGGAAGGGAAGTTCCGACCATCAGCTACTCATGGACGTGGTGGAGGGGCGGCTCGTCTGCTTGGCCCGTCCGTCAGAGGACGCGCCCGGGGCGGACGAGCGGGTGCACGGGGAGTCGGTCGGATGTATTGCCACCGGCAGTGTTTGGTTTACTTTCATGTTAGAAATTACTTGAGAGTTTTAATTAAAATAAATGAATGAGCTTGACGGGTGTTTAGATGATATTCCGAATTGTTGCCTGCTTCGGGCTTAGCGAAAGCGTGGAGCTTCGTCCCGCTGGACAACGGTTAGGATAGGAGGGTGGAACCCTAACCCCAACCCCAATGTCCATTGCATCGTGAAGATTTAAATGGCACATTCAAGGTCTCTTCACATTCAGGGTGTCATATTCGTATGTGCACAAAGGAAAGCAGTGCAAAGCCTTAATCTTCATTGGGTCATATTTGTTTGGACATTCAGTTTGATAGCGTTAAACATTTCTAGTACTAATGTGTGGTTGGAGGAACATTCCCACCTCAGTGCCAGGTCGTGGAAGGTCCTTCCTCACAGCGTTCTGGACTTGGCTGCGCCCAGCTTCTGGTGCCTCTCAGCACATTCCTGCAACCAGGAATGCGCCACTGGACAGTATTCCCTCACTGAGTGTGCATGGAAGACTAACACGTTTTGGGCAGGCCGAAGAGCATCTTTCACTGAGCTCTGGATGTCTACCTCTGAGTGCATCCCAGTAAATCAGAGTCCTTTGTTATGCCGTTCTTGGAATGAATTGTGACAAAGGCCCTTCACTAGCCCATCCATCTTCAGTCACTCTTAGCAAATCAATCAAGTGCAAAGAGTTGGGCATTTGTCTCCCCCCCATCACAGCTCAAGGGCAATGTGCACTAGGGATGATGTTCTATCAGCACAGGAAGGATCTGACCTGGAGGGCTCCTCTCACTTTTGTCCAGGCCAGGTCCTGGTGCTTATTAGTGAGTTCTGGCGATGAGTCATTCCACCAGATGTCTGGACAGTTTGCTAAGGGAACTACCCCATGGTATCCATTGAAGCCTTGTCCCTCAATGTTTGTAGAAGTTCTGTGCTGACAACTGCCTGTGGTCAAAGTTGTTTTCCTGGAATAACATTTCCATGAAAGATAGGTGCTGGAACAATGTCCAACTAATGGTAGGACCTCAGTACAAGCAGCACTTGGTACTTTGGTTCCATGCATAGCCTGATACTGTCACTTCACACATGAAGGTGGTCACCTTAAAGAAATGGCCAATTTGATAGTTATTTCCAATCAACTGAAGGTGGTTGGGCCAGTATTTAGATATTCTTGGTGGCCATCTGAAACAGGTGTTTGACAAGCATGTTGGAATGAAAATGGAAAGTGTTCAATCGCCTACTGTCCAACTAGGTTGAGAACACTCACAAATAGGAGGAAATATACCTAAATTTCCAGCTTTGCAGTCTTACAACCAAACAGTATCAACATCGACTTCTCCAATTTCTGGTTTTGTCACTTTCTAACTCTGGCCCCATTCCTTCTCTCTATATTCCCTCCCCACCCTCTCTACCTGCCCACTCCTTCCCTTATTTCTGCCTATCAGACTGTGTTTACCTCAGTCCTCTGCACATTACTTCCATCACCTCTTTGATTTATTTTTTTGCCATTTCCTCTCACCTCTATTCACCTATCACCTCCCTACCAATGCTCCTCTCCCTTTATCATTCAGTGTCTGCCCATTACTTTCTCAAAACATTGACTATTGTTAAGGGTTATATTTTATATATACATGTCTTTAAAGAGATGGAGAGTGGGAGTTTAATGTAGGTCATTTCAAAAACAGACATCATCATTTCACAAAATGAATTTAAAATGCAAGAGCTTTGCTGAAAGAGAGACTTCATATCCACGCTGACTTTACAGAAACTTTGAAGAATGCCTATGGAGACTTCACAAGTAGGTGTTAATTGGACTGATGTTGTGGAGTAAATGGACCATTGTCTTTAAAGCAACAGATGCCCAGGCAGAAACCGATTCTGGTGCCAGCAATCTGTCTGGTTGCAGTTTGCTGTTCTAAGAGGACTCGTGTGATTTTGCAGCGAGAGAGAAAATTCAATTTGACATTTCTGCAGTAGCTTTGAGGAGGCTGCAACATGGCAAGCTGGCAGGCTTATTGAAAACCCCATTTTGAACATGGGTTGTGAGTTCTGAGTTCAGCCTGTTTAAAACCTTTATCCTTACAAGAGGAAATGGCTGGTTAGAGGGTTTCTCTCCTGAAATAAGGAACTCCGTGGTGACCTGGAAGAAAAGGATATAATTTTGAAAACCCTGGATGGGGCCAAGTTTCTTCAGCAAGACACTGGAGTGGCTGATCGGAGGGAATCAGTTTGTGTGTGTCCAACGAGCAACAAATATCTCTCTCTGAAACCAAAGAGAACCTTCCTGACAAGCCGCAGAACCTGGTGAAAATTCATTAATGTTAAATTCTGTGCACAGTATAAGAATTGCCTGATACTGGGTGAATTTGGAGGAGTGGGAAGTGAGATGGGACTGTGTATCAAAGAACTTCCCTGAACATATACATGTTACATACACGTGCTCTTAGAATTAGAAGGGGGTTGTTAGGTTAAGTTAATAGTAATAAATTAAAGTTTGATCTTGTTTTTATGTTTAAAGAAAATTAAAAGCAACTTTTAAGTAACCATTTGTCTTGGTGAATTTCTATTGCTGCAGGGTTTTGGGGTCCTCTGGACTCGCAACACTATCTTTTGCCTTCTATGGATGCTGCCTGACCTGCTGAGATCCCCCAGCATTTTGAATGTGTAAACACTTCTGACTGAATTGGATTTAATTTAATTTGAACATACAGCACTGTAGGCCCTTCTGGCCCATGAGCCCATGCCACCCAAATTTTACTGTAAGTTTTAAAGGGTGGGAAGAAACCAGAACAGCCAGAGGAAACCTTTGCAGACATGGGGAAAATGTATAAATTTCTTAAACACAGCACTGGATTTGAACACGTGTTGCTGAGGCTGTAATAACATGCTAAAGTTGCCAGATTTGATATGCTCTGGATTGCCTAGCAGTTGCTGTGTCTGAAGTAAAATGAAGGAAACAGTATTTTCTGGACCCAAGGGTGGATTTTACCATCCATGTAACAATCTCTGCCTGATGCTTTTCCTTTGCCTTGAGATAAATTTGGGCTGCTCCAGAAATGCAGCAGAGATTTCAAGCTGGGGAGTTGCTCTTCTTTGATGTGATTATATCAGAGCTTGAGTGGTCAGTGGGGTTGGAATAAGAGTCTGTGAGATGGCAGAGGTTTCAGGAATGCTGGAGACACTCAGTGTCTCTGAATGGACTCTTTTGTGTCTTTTTCTCCTATTGTTAGGGGCACCAACCATAACTGATGGTGACTCTTTTCACCTTAACACAAACAAAAGTTGAAGTATATCATGTAGATCACATTTTTAATGTATTATTATGTGATAATAAAAGGAACTTTGAGCTCATTTGAGCACATTTCTCAGTCAAAATGGGTATAAACCAATTGCTATCATTTTATATATAATATGTTCGACGTTCACAGTTTGGCGGGCAGCAACCTCCTTTGAAGAAGACCGCAGAGCCTACCTCACTGACAAAAGGCAAAGGAGGAAAAACCCAACACCCAACCCCAACCAACCAATTTTCCCCTGCAACCGCTGCAACCGTGTCTGCCTGTCCCGCATCGGACTTGTCAGCCACAAACGAGCCTGCAGCTGACGTGGACTTTTACCCCCTCCATAAATCTTCGTCCGCGAAGCCAAGCCAAAGAAGAAGATATATAATATACATAAAACATTACAATAATGTTGTTGGATGAGAATAAATAATTCAGATCTATCTCAATTGACCGATTGTTAGTAAAAATGCCAGGGAGATCATTTTCTTTTGTTTGAAGGTCACTATCGTATCAAATGCCATAATTCACACAACTGTGTGCATTTGGAAATAGTAGGTCACAATGTATTTTGCAAATTGCTTTGTCCTGTATCTTTGATGCAAAATGATACAGGCAACTGTTACGAGCCCAGAGGAGTCCAAAATCCAGCAGCCACAGAACTTCACCAAAACAATGGCTACTTCAACAAAAATGTTTTAAATTTTCTCAAACATAATAATATCAGTATTTAAATTATTCTTTGGCTTGGCTTCACGGATGAAGATTTATGGAGGGGTAATGTCCATGTCTGCCGCAGGCTCGTTGGTGACTGACAAGTCCGATGTGGGACAGGCAGACACGGCTGCAGCGGTTGCAAGGGAAAATTGGTGGGTTGGGGTTGGGTGTTGGTTTTTTCCTCCTTTGTCTTTTGTCAGTGAGGTGGGCTCTGCGGTCTTCTTCAAAAGAGGTTGCTGCCCGCCGAACTGTGAGGCACCAAGATGCATGGTTGGAGGCGAGATCAGCCCACTGGCGGTGGTCAATGTGGCAGGCACCAAGAGCTTTCTTTAGGCAGTCCTTGTACCTCTTCTTTGGTGCACCTCTGTCTCGGTGGCCAGTGGAGAGCTCGCCATAGAACACGATCTTGGGAAGGCGATGGTCCTCCATTCTGGAGACGTGACCCACCCAGCGCAGTTGGGTCTTCAGCAGCGTGGATTTGATGCTTGCGGACTCTGCCAGCTCGAGTACTTCGATGTTGGCGATGAAGTAATTCCAATGAATGTTGAGGATAGAGCGGAGACAGTGCTGATGGAAGCGTTCTAGGAGCCGTAGGTGATGCCGGTAGAGGACCCATGATTCGGAGCCAAACAGGAGCGTGGGTATAACAATGGCTCTGTACGTGCTGATCTTTGTGTGCTTCTTCAGGTGGTTGTTTTTCCAGACTCTTTTGTGTAGTCTTCCAAAGGCGCTATTTGCCTTGTCTATCTCTTTGTTGATCCTTGCATCAGATGAAATGGTGACAGGGACTCTTTTGCCGCCGCCGGAGGCCCGAGGACCTGCTGCCGCCCGGGGGGCCCGAGGTCCTGCCTGAGTCTGCCTGAGGTAACGGCTGAATCGCGGGGAGAGACAGCCAGCCGAGACCGGGCCTGCCCGAACCGCTGCCCGAGCACCGAACACAGGCCGCCGTCGCCAGGCAAACCCCGGCAGCCCGCACAGCCCGATCATTGGCAGCCGAGCCCCAGGCCGGGAGTGGTCAATGAGAACTGTTTAGTGTATTTCAGAGTTTAATACACACCTCAAAAACCAATAGTCTAAACACTAACAACTGTGAACTCCATTGCATTTAAATTATTACTATTATCTTAACCCCCTTCTAATTCTAAGTGAATGTGTATGTGTTCAAAAAAGTTCTTTGTTTTACTATCCAATCATTCACTTTACACTTCTCCAAGTGCACTAGTATCAGGCAATTTTTCATTCTGTGCACAGAATTTAACATTTATGATCTCCACCAGGCTCTGGTGCTTTAACTCAAATTGTTACTGCAAAGTAAGGTCTTTGTTGGTTTCAAAGCGAGTGAGAGACAGTTGTTCATTGGATACACACAAACTGATCTCCTTCAATCAGCCACTTCAGTGTCTTGCTGAAGAAACTTTCCCCCTCATGGGTTTTCCAAAAGATGACCTCTTCTTTCCAGGTTATCCCAAAGAGTTCTTCTTTATCCCCTATTTCAGGAGAAATCCTCTTGTAATTGACTACAAGGGTTTAGAATAGGCTGAACTCAAAACTCATCTTCAAATGGGGTCTTATAGCAGGCCTCCAAAACTTGCAGTTTCAAAAACCTCTTCCTGCTGTAAACTGAAACTCTCTCCAAAGAGAATAGCATGTCTTTTTTAGCAAACTTGGATTGCTGGCACAGGCAAAAGATTAATCAGTTTTTGAGCCTGGACATCTTTAAAGACAATAGACAATTTCAATTCCACAACATCAGTCCAATTAACACCTACTTGTGAAGTCTTCAAAGGCAATCTTCAAAGTCACTGTAGACATGGAGTCTCTGCCTTGGCATAGCTCTTGCATTTCAAATGAGATGTCTTTTGTGAAATGTTAATGTTTGTTTGTGAAGTGTACCTAAACTAAACCCCCACAATCCATACTTTTTAAAGATATGTTTTATCATAATTTTATTAACCCATTCCATAACACAACCTTAAGTATTTTTAATGAGGTATTTCCATCAGAAGAGGCAAAAGGATCCACAGGGACTCTCTTGTCTTGATAGGAGTGTTATATTTGGCAATACCTCTTTTTAAAAACAAAACATTTGTGTATTTTATGTACATAACGTTAAACAGAAACTTCATCTTAAATCTTGAGATGCAACTCTCCCTGAAGACCTATGTGTGGTTAACCATCTCAAAATTATTTTGTTAAAAAACTAATAAATATATAAAATTGATATATCATTAAATCCTTTTGCTCTCTTTTCCTAGGATGACCCGAACTCTGTGTATGCTTTGCATCTTTCTGTTGCTGTGGTGTTTCCTGCTATGTACCAGTGAGGGAGCTGGGAAGAAGAGGAATCGTATCTCCCAAGGGGCAATCCCTTCTCCAGACAAAGGGCAGCCAAACAACTCAGAGCAGGCTGGGAACCGGAGTAATGTGGATGAGGTCTTGGAGTCAAGTCATGAAGCTCTTCATGTCACTGAGAGAAAGTATCTGAAACGGGACTGGTGCAAAACACAGCCCCTTAAACAAACTATCCACGAGGAAGGCTGCAACAGCCGCATTATCATCAATAGGTTCTGCTATGGCCAATGCAATTCTTTTTACATACCAAGGCATGTCCGCAAGGAGGAGGGCTCATTCCAGTCCTGTTCCTTCTGTAAGCCTAAAAGATTTACCACCATGACAGTCACCCTCAATTGCCCTGACTTACAGCCGCCATTTAAGAAGAAAAGAATCCAGAGAGTTAAACAGTGTCGCTGTATTTCCATTGATCTCAACTAAAGCAACAAGAATGCCACCATCATAACTCAACATCTGTAACATTATTTTACCGCAGTCACAACTCTGGGACATATACATTTAACTATGTTTGTATCCTCCATTGCCTTTATTTGTTCAAGGACTTGGATTCAGATCCAAACCCCAAGTAGATAATTTCCACTGTGTGGAGTGTGAATAGTCAGAGAGAAGGATATGAATATTTAACTAATTATTTCAAAGCTCTTGTTCAGAATGTTATGGGTATTTAATAATATCAGTTTCATTGTGTGAGATTATATTCAACATAATTTTGCCCATAATACTACAAAGTTGATCAAAAAGGAGAATTCTGACATTCATAAGATTTAAGATTTACTGAACAGTAATTAAAATCATCATATACAATTCATCTT
This sequence comes from Narcine bancroftii, assembly GCF_036971445.1. Lineage (NCBI taxonomy): Eukaryota > Metazoa > Chordata > Chondrichthyes > Torpediniformes > Narcinidae > Narcine > Narcine bancroftii. Next base: position 49,275,213 of record NC_091470.1, on the reverse strand, counting down.
GAGAATCTTGACTTTCAAATCTATTTGAACTAATAAAAAAAATCTAGTCATCAACTTTGTAATCTACTTAAAAATGAAAGTACAGAAAAAATTGGTAAACCAATCATTAAGAAGTAAATCACAAAATTCTGTTGACCCCCGTGGTTAAAAATACAAAATGCTGGAGAAGCTCAGCAAGTCTAACCGTGTCCTTTATGTAACAAAGGTAAAGATACATAGATACATTGGTGATGTATCTTTGACTTTACTACAAAAAAGACACGGGTGGACCTACTGAGCTTTTCCAGCATTTTGTTTTTAAGTTAGATATATTAAGTATTCAACTTGATATATGCAAAGAAAAACAATAATAAGGCTTTTGAAAGGGCAGATTGTGTAAGAGAATGAGTCTGATATACACCCTGGGAATAATTAACATGCTCACCACCCTGATGTTAGAAAATGGAAGGTCTGACCACCTGAGTTTTATTCTGTTGTCAGGAATTGAAATCAGACTGTTTGAATGTTACTTTTACTGCCACTGCATGTTACTGCATTTGTGATTGATGCACAAATCAACTCTCGTATGCCATTCATGATCCGTTATGATCTCCCTGTGGTTATTTTTTTGACATGCTTGAAATATCTTGTGCAGACCAAAGAAAGAACAAATTGGTAACTATGATTAAAACAACAATATTTTGGCTTTTAATTTAATGCCTTTAAGTATGTATTATACTTGCTGCTTTTTACAGTAAAATATATATATTGTATGTTTATTTCAGTTACTGCTGCTAAGTGTTAAATTGTTGGTTTGAACAAATAGCACTGTGATGGAGCATCATTGCACAGTGGCACAAATTGGTGGGATATAGGTTACGACATCTCATTTTGTCCAAATTACTATAAAGAAGAATGAATGAGAATTGGCTTTGGACCATTCTCATGCTGAAAAAAAAAATCATGTTTAGGAGCTGCTTGTATTTTCTCAATGGTACTTTGGTGCATGGTCTAAAAAGTGCAGGGAAAGAATTAGGAAAGATGGGTCAGCAAATGAGAATGATACATGAACAAAAAGATTTATTCATCACATGGGTATTTATTTTGTTAATGGTAGAATGATCTTCACTTTGGAATAAAAGTTTGAAATAATCCATAATTCATTACAAAATATCACAGCAGAATGATGGACTTTTCTTATTAAATTTTCACATCAGATCAAGGCTATCAAATCTGATTTCTAAATTTCATGAAAATAATATTGAGTTCAGAAATTTTAAATGACACTAGTCAAATTTAATGAACTGCATGGAACCTGGATTTGAAGCATTTGAAAATATCCGCTTAAATTACAATAGGAAGTTTTATTAAGGCTGAAAAGGAAAGGAACCAATTGATTTCTTTCCCATTCTCTTAGGGAGTGTCAAAGCATGAAAGAAATGGGAGCAACAAATGCATTCTTCTTCTATTGCCAAGTTTTACAGCTTTTACACATCAGCAACATATCACACAATTACAGCCAAATGATCATGGTGATCTTCTTCTGTATAGTATAAGCATGAGAATTCTGCTTTGTTATAGCCAGGCATCTGTAGTAGTACTTAATTAGTTTGACTCAATAATATTAAACAATGAGCACTGAATGTATTTATGCTTACTTGTGCATTATAATATTTGTACTCCTTTTGCTACATGTACTGCAGATTTATTTTTGTTGAGCTAGCTTATCTTCACTTCCTGATCCACATATTGCAAGTGAAAAAAAAATCATAAAATATATTGTAATTAATCAGAATCAGATTTCATTCCAAGCATTTTACGTGCCATGTTAACTGTTAGGACACAAATAAAAACTACCTTCCTAAGCACTGTGCGCCAGTTTATTCCCACTAGGATTTTGCTCCTTGCTGTGATTTTAATGCATTGCTCTCTCCTGTGGTTTCTTTTCATCATAAAATGCACTGAATTGATGACTCAAACCCATCATTCATTGCAGATACTTCAAACAACATGGTATAATTGGGTTTGAATTAAATGCATTCATGGCAATTAATTCAAAGATTTCCATGCATTCATCAGTCGATTCCTTCAGGAAAATTAAGAGTAATCCCAGCAGAAAAAAATATTTTACATGAACAATTATGAAATGCTTGTTCTCTAAAACCAGCTCTAAAAAGATAAAAGATAATTGTCAAGAAGTATAAAGATTTAAAAATGTTAAATGAACAGAACAAGTCTTTAAAAAAAATCCATTAATAGAGTCTCATGCATAAAGATATGTTGCCACAGACCCATCAATCAGATCATGACACCATTCACAAAGTGATTTTTATTAGATTTTAAGAAATTTGAGATGCCAATAAAGTCATCACTGTCAATGGAATACATTCTCCAGAGAGTGTAATATCAACAATTTAATCACTTTAATTTGTCATTTTTTTTCTTTAGAAAAATAATTAGAACACAAATCATTTTGGTTAAAGTAGGAACTTCAGATTGAGTTTATGCTGTAATCAGGGCCCTCTTTATCATAGAAGAACTAACAATTAAAAAAAAACAACTAAAACATATTATCTAACTTTGTCTCAATTGTTAGCACAATTCTAACAAACAATGCTTTTCATCAGACTTTTATAGTTTGGCCAAATCAGTATGTTATATCAGTTTTATATTATGCACTCATTCAGTTTATATATAGGTTTCAAACACGACAATTTCCCCAAGATTAAATATTAAATTCTTGGCCAAACCTTTGAGCTGCCAGGTTCAATGGCCTGTTGTGCACCTCTAATTTTTATTTTCAATAGTAACTTGTTCTTTTTAAACTCACAGAAGGCACTTGCACACATTCACAGTTAATCTAATGATACAGGCACTTAACAACAATGTTGCATCAGTTAATTTCTAGTCATTGGTCCAAAAGAAAATCAGAGCATTTTCAACATCATAATTTAAAAAAAACATTATTTGTGGGGTTTTAAGAGGGTTGAGAGAAAAGGAGTCACATTTCCTTTATTTTCATCCTTAAGTGTTGAATGTATTCATATTAGAACTAAAGAGTGATCAAGTTAATCAAAGCTAAATGTAACAGCATACTGAATTGATTCAGCAGAAAGTTTAAACATAATATGTAAAATGTCTAAATTTCTACTCAAATTTATTTCTTTGAAGTTTTAAAAATTGTGATCCGATGAAAGTCAAAGCAAAAAAATTATGTTTAATCTGCAAATTGAGCTGCCATCTGATGTGGTGAATGCGGGCTCAATGTGTCATAAGATTAAACTGAATAGATACATGGATGCAAGAGGTCTGGAGGGTTATGGAATAGAAGCAGGACAGTGGGTCTAGCAAGATAATGGTCGGACAGACTAGATGGGCTGAATCGCCTGCTTTCTATGCTGTAGTTCTTATTCTTTTCAATTATGCATATAAAATAATTAAGACTTTCTTTTATATTTTCATAGTTTTAGTTATCTATAAATTTGATCGACTGTGACATTATATACATAAAGTTATCAAAGTTAGTACTTTGCTGAGCCATGTTAGTTTTGTGCAATATAACGTACACCCTATCATCATTATTCTTTACTTTGAAGTTTCCATCCATTTTCTTATGCTATTTTATTTTTAAAATGCAACAAGAAATATCTAAAGGCAATACATTTTGCTGGAAAAAAACAGAGCTGAGCATGTAAAAGCTGAGTTATTCATAAATTCAAGAATAATTCCTGTAAAATAAAGTACTACCATTGTTTACAGAATCATCTAGTTGGGAGGTTAAGGTTTCAACTATATTAATTTTCACTACATTTTTCAGTTGAAAAATGTCACACCAGATAAGTTTGCTTTACTCAGGATATAAATGAAGTTCTCTCCAATAAATCAAAAATGTATCATATAGTTTATATTGATTATTTACCTTAATTATTAGTGTTCTCTTTACCATCTTTTAATAATGTAATAATTAACTGTTTTAGCAAAGATGGTATTTTCTCCACGCCTCCACCATTTTGCTCTGAAGAGTCTGATGTTCTGAGAATCCTTATTATTTTCATGAATCTGTATGCTAGAACTAAATTTCTGTTCTGCTGAACAACAATAAAATTTTACATTTGAAAAGCCTTTCAAAGAAAATTAAAAATATCCTTTTCTTTTCTTTTTACTTCAATAAAATTATTTCATTAACATATCATATTTAAGACCTTAATAAATAGCTGGTGTTAGAGAAAAAAAATAATTAAATTGATTAAGGACACCTCCTGTGTCACTTTAACAAAATAGCATTCATCATCTTTTTCCACAATAAATAATTTTTGCCAAAACCATCGAGATATTTTGGGAAGATTTTTGCAACACACCTTCATTCATAATTTTGTCTTTGAAGTTTATACATTTAGTTCCTCAATCTAACATTCATCCATTTAAGTCCAGGACATAAGTGGCAGCAGAATATTTGTTAATGAGAGGAAACATAGTTGATTTCAATCCTCTCTCTTTGCCTCCACACATTCCAGATGTGATCACCAGTAAGTGGAAGCTCAGTCCTGATTACCAATGTAAACGTACAGAAGGCGGTTACTATATCCTCCTGAAAATCTGCTAACTTAGCACAGAAAAAAATTAAAACTGAACCTTTCGTGCTCTGTATCGTCATGAACAGAAATCAGGGAGTTTAACTAAAAAAAACCAATGTCGTGAGTAGCATTCATAACCATTGTCCAACATTTTTTTGTTAAAATAATTCCTATTTGAATAAATGATTAGAAATATTTCAAATTCAAAAATTCAAATTATCTGTTCAGTAAAACATAATCTTTACTCAAAAGGAATAGTAAATATTAAGACTCAGCATTTTTTTTTGTTAAATGAAACATCAATTCACATAACACAATTCACATGAGATTCTTCACAAAAATATTTTCTTTGTAGATGACTCAATGGACTCTGCTATAAATAATACAAGGAGGACAATCGGACTTTCAACAACCGAGGTAGACTGATCCCCAGCAGATATATTTGAAGCTACTTTCAAAATTACAGGAGTTCAGAAAAAAAAAGACTAAAATTGCAAAACAATTATTGGAAGAATGGAGTAAAGCTGAACACAGGTTAAGAAGAGGCTGAAAAGGTGGTGATGTCAATTATACTTGCTCCCATATGATGGAAACTGAGATCTTAAGTAAATGCAAGACAATTATGAAAACACAGATGGAATTTGTCATTAACTATGTTGAAATTTTAGAGAGAAAAATATAATGGTGCGGGGGCAGGGGGGGGAGTAATGAGATCTTTAATTTTTGCTCTGGAATTATCAGGAATTTTTTGAAAGCTGTAAATCTGACTTCTCCAAAATTCCTAGAGTGCTTCTCAAGTATGCACTGACTAGACTTTCCCTACAGATGTCATTTTTATTTCATTGTTGCCAGCAAATAAAACGCAGCCCTGTCCTACAGAGGAGATGGGGGAGGACACTATTCAAACTTAGTCACAGAGAAAACTTTTATGGCAGTGGCAAACAAAGCTCAGTTTACAGCAGGTCACCAAAGAATGGAAATTCGCTGGTGGGAATGGTAGCAAAGCTTCTGGCAACCTGCCAGTCCCCAGGTCTTATTGAGGTGCAGAACTATGCTACAGTTGTTAAAACCAAGCAACGTTTTGAAATGACATCAAATATTGCAAAGAGAAGAATCGTTTCTGGTTTGGTCTTTAAATTTGTATGATCCCCTAGCAGAGATAAAAGAAAGCTACAAGTTAACATGTTTTGAATCCAAGATATTTCCTTCTTCTGAATCTTCTACAATTTTTACCTTATTTTTCAGGTTTCTAAATGTCCAATAAAGCATTTATTATGGGATGAGGGTAGGAGGCTGAGATTGCCAATGGAGTTTAAGGGTGATTGTGGGGTGTTTTAAAGAGATGCAGAAAATATTGAACAGAGTACACAAATGAAACTCAAAGTTTATGTTGTGACTGAAATTTGTTGCAGCCAAAGATACTCTAATATGCTGTCAAGATAGTTCAGTATTTTGGTTAAATTTAAAATAGATGGTAATGGACCCCAGTTTCAGTTCATATTGTCTTCCCCAAAGAACCACATACTGAGCTTTATTTTTCAGAACTGCCTTTACTTTGATTCTACAGGATAAGCAACTTCAACCAAGTGCCTAAATCTCTCCCTTGCCAGGCAAAATACATGCTGGGTGAACTAACTGTAAATAGGAATTGACAAAGAATAGCTGGAGGAACACAGGAGGTCAGCCAACATCCAGGAGTTGCAATGGTCAGTCTATGCTTCAAGTCTGGATTCTTTATCCAGACCCGAAATGTTGACTGACCATTTTTCCTCTGCTGAGGTCCTCCAGCCATTCTTTGTCTGTTCAAGATTCTAGCATTTGCAGTTTTTATGTTTCTTTACAAACAAGAATTACTGCTGATGTTTGGAATGAGTACAGCTCCTTTTATGTTATTTTGCACATTTTAAAAACTCATTAATTTGGTGTCATAAGGAAATAATGAATGCAAAGATATGCAACTTGGTCAATAAAACACTCTCCAAATTTTGTTTGCATATGAAACATCAAATTATCAGATTCTTTCTCTGGTTGGTTTTCTTCAGTTGCTGGCCACACTCGCTTCCCTTTGACGGAGTCTTTCTTTCTGTTTTTAAGAGAAGAAAGGATATTGTCATTATATCTTTTGTATTTCAATGGTTTGCAAATTCCAAAATCAACATGAGGTTAATTAACAAAGTTTTTTTAGTAAATTTTGGAAAAATACAGTTACATTTAAAATCCTAACTCTTCAGTCAAAAAATTGTTCTGTAGTTCTTTTTCTCCTCTTATCTTTTGTTCGACTTTAGAACATGGTGGCAAATTGGAAGCAAGTTTTCCACATCACTGATTTCATTGAACTCTTCACTTTGGAGATTTTAAGGGTAAAATTGGTGGGGTTATCAAAGTAGGAGAATTGTTTGTATGCCTGTAGGAAAACACATTCAGCTTGATGTCTGGTTGCACCATGAAGTTTCTGTCAATGTGCAGCTTCTCAATGCCTGGCCATCGATTTCCCCTTTACTCTGGCAAATGCATGTAGTCGGAAAAGCATAAACCATAACAGAAAGAAGTAACATTTGGATCAATTAGTGTCAAAGTTTCATCATTGTTTTGTACTTTAGACAGCACCCACATAGATTCAGCTGGATATTTATCAATATTTCCAACAGATGTAGCATTACATCACAATAATACATTTATTTCAACTTGGTTGATAATGTCATTAAAAATTGAAACTATAATAGCACATGGTATAAATTATAAGTTATATGCTGATATTACCTAATGTAATAAATATACAAAACATAGAGCTCTAATTCAAGGATAGACCAAGGTATTTTTGTTGTTCTTTGCTAGTAACTACTGCATCTTTCATCACAGCACAGAGGTGTTTGTTCTTCCTACTGTGCTCATCCTGGTGTAGCTTTTGTTCGTCAGGCTGGTCTAATTTCCCTGCTTGCATCCTGCCCTGTTTTCCTTCAAATAACTGATTCCCTTTAAATAAAGTTCAAATCTTTGCTCTACAACTTCTGTATGGAAGAACAATTAAATCTTCTCCTTTCATGTTTCTGGTGATAGTTCTGAGTTTTTCCTTCCTTCTTTTTAATGAGTGATCAACCTGCAAAACAACATTCCATTCTCACCTACATCAAACTCTTTGGTAATTTTAACACAGCTTCCTTTCAGTTTGTTCCCCCCCCCCCAATCAAAGTATCTTAACCAGATTCTTTTCTTGTCTTCTTCTCTTTCTCTTAATAAAGAGCTAATGTTAAAAACATATGCCATCTTGGCTACTCTACTTTTGGGAGAAAACATTTCTTTAAATGTTGCAATATATAGAATGTATATCGAGCCTGCAGCTGACGTGGAGATTACCCCTCCATAAATCTTCGTCCGCGAAGCTAAGCCAAAGAAGAAAAGAAAGAAAGAATCTAAAACTACAGGAAATATTTTTAGCACTGTACAAACTACAATGATCAAATGGCTCGAAGATGTATACTATGTAGAGACATGTACATAAGAAAAGTATCCTTACCAGACTGTTAGGATTTATTTTCTTTGTTTCAATTCTCTTTTCTGAAGTTATTTTCTGTACTGATTGCTGAGCCTCTTTCAACCTGGAAAAAAGCAAATTTAATCCTTAATATTTCAATTTGTTGTGTTTGGTTTAATTATCTTTTGTGGAATAATTATAACAAAGATGTAAATGTTTACATAAAACATGCATGCCAAAAGCAAAGCTCAAAATTTTATTAATTGTACTTAAGAGAATTTGAATTAGAGGTCCAAATGAGAGAGAGAAAAATGAAGCCTTCAAATTTATTCAAAGGTTCTTTTTATTGTCTTATAATAATACATTAAAAATGTAATATACACAATACACTTCAACTTTTGTCTGCCGCAAGGCAAACAAAGAGTCACCGTGACCATTGCCTAGTGCCCCAAACACAGGAGAAAGAGAAGCAAAAGAAAATCCCTTCAGAGGTACTGAGTGTCTGTAAATTTGCCTCCAGCAACTACTGCCTCTGCAGCCACACAGACTCCAGTTCAAACCATTGGCAACCCAAACTTCAGATCCAAACCTCAGATAGGATCGGTAAACCTTTAGCATCTACGGCTCTTTGGGAGAACTTCCTGCTTTCAGCATCCTCTTGAATCCTGGTTCTGATACCTGGTCTAGTCTCCAGCAGCCCACAGCACGTTTAAGTCCTTTGACTGCAAATTGGCAAAGGCCTGCCGCATGTGTGGGTCCTTCAGCTGCTGAGCCCCTTACTGGTCCAATGCCATTGTCATTGTCTTGTAGGGCTGTCATTTATCGCTTTGTCATTTATACCATCCAAGGTCAATGCCATTGGTTTGTCCTGCTTCATCAGTTTGCTTTTCTCTCTTGCATAAAGGAGGCTCATCGCTATATATCCATAAGCAACCCAGTAATAGCTTTAGGGTCACTTGTTTTCCTTAACAATGTATTTATGATGTTCTGGGTCCAATAGTATTAATTAATTTGCGGAAACTGCCAAAATGTTTGGCCTGGAAGTCAGCCTGAAGAAAACTGAGGTCCTCCATCAGCCAGCTCCCCACCATGACTACCAGCCCCCCCACATCTCCATCGGGCACACAAAACTCAAAACGGTCAACCAGTTTACCTATCTCGGCTGCACCATTTCATCAGATGCAAGGATCGACAATGAGATAGACAACAGACTCGGCAAGGCAAATAGCGCCTTTGGAAGACTACACAAGAGTCTGGAAAAACAACCAACTGAAAAACCTCACAAAGATAAGCGTATACAGAGCCGTTGTCATACCCACACTCCTGTTCGGCTCCGAATCATGGGTCCTCTACCGGCATCACCTACGGCTCCTAGAACGCTTCCACTAGTGTTGTCTCCGCTCCATCCTCAACATCCATTGGAGCGCTTTCATCCCTAACGTCGAAGTACTCGAGATGGCAGAGGTCGACAGCATCGAGTCCACGCTGCTGAAGATCCAGCTGCGCTGGATGGGTCACGTCTCCAGAATGGAGGACCATCGCCTTCCCAAGATCGTGTTATATGGCGAGCTCTCCACTGGCCACCGTGACAGAGGTGCACCAAAGAAAAGGTACAAGGACTGCCTAAAGAAATCTCTTGGTGCCTGCCACATTGACCACCGCCAGTGGGCTGATATCGCCTCAAACCGTGCATCTTGGTGCCTCACAGTTTGGCGGGCAGCAACCTCTTTTGAAGAAGACCGCAGAGCCCACCTCACTGACAAAAGGCAAAGGAGGAAAAACCCAACACCCAACCCCAACCAACCAATTTTCCCCTGCAGCCGCTGCAACCGTGTCTGCCTGTCCCGCATCGGACTTGTCAGCCACAAACGAGCCTGCAGCTGACGTGGACTTTTACCCCCTCCATAAATCTTCGTCCGCGAAGCCAAGCCAAAGAAGAAGAAGTATTAATTATTGCTTTATTGACCAGAATGCACAAAGTGTTTTATTTTCATTACTGGCTGGTGATAAAAAGGGTTAACAACAACAGTAAAGAAATCAAATTTTTATACATTTGACACCCCAGTTTGAGGTAAGAGGGTTTCATGCAGGAATGTAATTTGAGGTTAAATAAATGCAACTTCAAATGAGAATGTTTGCCTAATTCATACTTCATAATGAAGTATGTTATGTAATGGTTATGTAATGGTTAGCACAACGCCTTTACAGCACCAGCAATTGGGATCAGGGTTCAAATCCTGCCCTGTCTGTAGGAGTTTGTATGTTCTCCCTGTATCTGCGTGGATTTTCCCCAGGGACTCTGGTTTCCTCCCACCATTTGAAATGTATTGGGGGGGGGGTGTAGGTTAATTCAGTGTTAGTGGGGCAGCACAGACTTGTGGGCTGAAATCTGCTGTTACAATGCTGTATATCTAAATTTATTTTGTTAAATAAAAAAAAAATAAATTAATGCTTTTTACATTTTATGAAATATGTTCATATAAAACAATTAAAATATTGAGAATGATTATCAGTTAAGCAGCATGAAATGTATGAAAAGCAAACAAAAGCATAAAATTAAACTGTACTCTGGTCAATATAAACTCCATTGATAAAATGGTAGGTACATAATCATTAAATACAGAATGAATACATTTAACTCATCAAACTACAAAACTGAAGTCATTAAGGAAAAAAATGAGTCCATGAACAACACCAAATCTGTTTAAAATGACAGCGCTCTCTTCAAATGATAAACTTGACTGAATATATTCAATTTCTTAAAATCCTTGCTTTCACTTAATGGAATCATATTAATTTGACTAATAATCTCCAAAAAGTTGTTTCTCTCAGTGCATGTAGAGTAAAAAAAAAGCCCAACAAAAAAAAACCTGATGACTTTGCTGTTTCCAACATAATTTAAGAACCAGATAGATGATGCAACCCACGTACCTTTCCGAACATTGTCTTTGCTCGAATCATATTTTGTTACCATGTCTTGGCTTTTGGTGCAAAAGCCACCATACTTGAAATTGTTGTTCAATCAGACATCTCAAGCAATTTTTTTTGTTTATTTCTGTCAAATCCATTTTTGTCTATGATCTTATTTTGAAATATTTATAATTATGTGAAGACATTTTTCTGTGACTAATGTTGTCTCCGTTCCCCTTACATATAGCCAAAAAATAATGATTTGCAAACAAATGTGTTTAATTTTTATTCACGTGCACAATATTTCCTAAATTATTTTAAATTCCTCCCAAATTCTAATTCTCGTGGTGGTGGATGTTGGCTCGAAAGTTTATTGGAAGAAGAAAACGTATAAAAATATTGTTCAATATCCTGTGTAATGCGGGACACATTCATGACTTGCCCAGGAATAAAATAATCAATTTGTTGGTAGTCAGTTGTTATTTCACAAGACTAATGATCTGACTTCAATTTAGAATTAACCTCGAATATTTGGTATCAATTACGTTTCGTTAAATTTAATTCTGTACATCAGATGTAGCAAAATTCAGAATGTATTTCACAATTTATTTGGATGTTTAAGTAAATACTTTTCTTATTAGGACCAGTGACATCCATAAAACCCAATACCTATAGCCTCTTAAAATGTCTTCACAGCAGCCACTGCCTGAAAGCAATGGGTGTCAAAGTGTTTTGAATATAGTAATTAATTCACACATGAATAGTTTTGATACATATTAGTTTAGCTTTTAGTATGTGCAAAGCTACTATGTATTATAGACTGCAGTTGTCAAACAGTGACATACATTAGTGTGCAATGCTTTTTAAATGGAGCTAAGCTCTCCGATTAATTCCTTTCTTAATATTGTACAGCAGCACACAAATTCAGCAAAGATCATCTTCTATTTGCAACTTGATAATTAATTTCCACTGGTTGTTTGTGATCTACAAGGATTTGGCACTTACATTTTTAAAAAATGTTTTAAAGCACATAGGAAATGATGTGCCAGATGTTGTTTTGACTAAGCTATTTTACAAAAGTACTACTAGGCATTCACCTTTGAACATAATATGACTGGAATAATGAACTGAGTTTATGTATGAAAATTTCTGGAAGAAAGGAGAAGGCAGAGCAGGGGTCTCAGTAGAGGGCTGTATCCACGCAAGGTCTTCAGGGAGACGTACAGCAACAGGAACAGATTTAACTGCCTCAATTTCTCCTATCTGAACCTAAGCGTAGAGCAGTTGGTGAGACATCTGGACTTCAGCAAGCAAAGCTCCACTGAATTATACCTTCTGTAACAGGCCAAACTTCATTTCATATGGCAAAGCTGTCAAAATTACCATGGTTTGAGTGGGAGAAAGTTGATACATCTATTTCCTAATCGCCATTGGATGAAGTCAGTTACTTATACACTTGTTACCACTCATGCATACAGCAAAGAATATTTAATTATCATTCATTAATGCCTCAGTGGGAGCAAGCATGAAGATTACTGACTCTCCGATACCACAGAATGTCAATGACTACATGAATGTAGCTTCATGGGAGACATTTCAACTTGGAGATGTATGGAAACAGGAAGAAATTTAATTGCCTTAATTTCCAATTTGTCAGGGATCAGAACCATCAGTCAGGTACCCTAGTAACAACTGTATTTCCTTCATTCAGATGCAATTTGCTAAATTAAGGTTTTAAGCTTCCAAAGGGTAGCCGGAGGGTAACAAAAGCAGTTTGCCAATGGCGTGGCTTTTGATTCAAACATGCACACCATAGACCACTATGTAACATGCAACCAATGACTGCCAAATGGCACCATGAAATGTGACCAAGCAGATCACAAACATGTACTCTGGGCCACCTTGGAGGAGTTTGGAATACCCAGATAGGTTAATAAAAAAAAGATTTATGACGGTCTCTGTGCACTGTGCAAATTTGTCATCATTAAGGATCTGACCCCACCAGGAGCTAAATGGGAAGAACTCACAATGGAGGAAAAAGAGTAGGAAATAAAAGCAGGAACATGTCATATTTCCTTAGACCCTGCCCTGCCATCAAGATAATATTTAATTCTGTATTTTGCTCATTTTACCACCTGATCTTTATTTGCTTTGATTTTCTCAGTGTTCAAAGGTGTTTCAATCTCAGTCTTTAAAACATTCAATGACTAAGCATCCACAGTCAATCAAGGGAGAATATTTCAAACATTTACAACTCTTTCAATGAAAAAAAAACTCTGTCTTATTTCTAAAATGTTGAATAGCAGGTATATCAAATTACTGGGGCTATCCAAGTATCCAGGGAATTTTGTAAAGTCATTAACAATGTAGTCAGTATGCGCAAAAATCTTATTTTGTGCACATTTTTTGCATGTGACAAAAGTATGTGTGCATGGAATGCTTGTGCAAATGTAAACTTGAAATTATTTCAAGATCATTTTGGCACAGCCTATCTCTCATGGCTAATAAAACTGTATTGGCACGTTTTAATATAATACATGCATGAACAGAAACAGTTAGCTCAGAGATTATTTTCAATAAGTATAATTATTAATTACTACATTATTTTAGGGAACTATCCTTTTGTGCCCATATTCATTTATTTTGTGCGCTGGTTGCAAAGCATATGTGTGCATGCACATGTGTACAGCTTAGAGGGAACAGTGGTCATTAATGAAGAAATGAATCCCTTTCTCAACATCTCTTTTGATAGCAGGCTATCGGGTGTAGGAAAACATCAAATTTTGGTCAGAGTAATATCGGTTGCACCCTGCTAATATCAATTAGTTTAAGTTCCTAAAAAGAAAGGAGAAAGAAAAGGAAGAAGATGTGGAGGGGGCATTTTTAACAAGTGCTGAGTTGTCCACTGTCAACTATTCCAAGTACACCAGTGACAAATAGGACCTCAGTTCCCAACTCATCACCACTCTCAAATCCTTCGTTTCCATGGTATTCATAGGGACACAATGAAAAAATTAAAGCCAATGCAAAATACACATTCAAATTCCAATTTATCAAAGTCAAACTACATATAAATATTGATTAATAGTGTATTTACTTAAAAAAATTCTTCCATGAGGCTTTGTCTAATAACCTGTTCAGTGACTGCAGCTTGACTGGGAAAAGGCCATGTGCAGTCTTCTCTGTCACAAGTCAGACTTGAACAGAGAAGACTGAATATAGCCTTTGTGGATGGTTTGGAGAAGTTTCAAGCCTGAAAAATTTAGCTGCAGGTTGCAGTTTCCAAAATATCTGGCTAACAGACAACTGGGGTAATGGTGGAGTGGAAGTGGAGGGATCACTAATGCTGTGTGCCTGAGAAACAGCAAAAGTTTTTTGCCTTCATGCAGATGTCTCAGTAATTGTCTGCTGAGATAAGATTGCTGAACTCTTCAGACTCCTTTCACTGTAAGCGCAGACATTGTAGGCAGCAATGTTTGGTTCCACTGTTGGACCCAGTTGAACATAAGCTGTGGAGGCTGAGACTAAGAATATGCCATATGATTTGGACCACAACAGCCCTATCAATGTGCCAAGATGAATTTGCAGGCTTCTCCAAGCTCATTGACTTAGAAGGCAGATGTTCTAATAGGCCTCTTAGAGCAACAAGCAACAATTTGTGCTTTTCCATCGGCCACCCTCTTTTCGTCTCTGGACTAAAATCCTTGTTGGAGTCTTTTACAGCAAATTGTGAATAAAATACAGTGCTTTGATGACATGACTCCAGTGTGCAAGCTGTGATAGTTCAAATGAGCATTGCGATCCCATGTCTGTTTTCATGGCTATATAATTCAGTGTCCTGCAGCAGTAATTCCACTTTCAGATTTATACTGCAAAGTTATTTGAAGGATTTTAATTTTAATTGCTACATTTCAACAACTCATCTAGTTTTATTAAAGCAATTCAACAAATTTTATCATCTTTCAATCATATATAAAAGCTTGGTTGATTGTGAGATTGTAAGCTAAATATATATACATAGATTGGATGCATTCATAATTACTGGTTCCAATATTACTTGGATGCATTTGCTCTACAATTTTTCTGAAGCAATTTCCAAAACCAATTCATACCTTAAAACAGATGGAAATGGTCAAATTACAGTTCAATATGCTTGACATGACAATGTATTTTTGATCAATGAGGAATGTAGAATATACTTATTGGTTTGGATTTTTCTGTGAGCTTTTGCCATTCACATCACACACATATGAGCAGAGAACTTTTAAGCTAGAGGGAATTTCACAGAAATAGATGGCTAATTCAGTGCAGCAACCAACATAGAGTTCCAGTGGAATATAATAACTGGAAGAGCAGCAGGTGGGCTCTTCAACCAATCAGATTCATGATTCCTTGCTGAGACAGCAAAGCAGGAAGGAAAATGTGCCAGCATAAATTACATAAATCATTGCAAAGTAAGTGGAATAAAGATTAGACATGTACACACAGGATTTTAATAAAATTGAAATAAGCCCCATAAATTTAGCTTTACATAGGCACAATCTTCATTTTTAAGGAACAATGGTATAATACTAATCAAATTATAGCTTTTACCATTGGAGGGGTTCAGGTGCATGATTGCCTATAATAGCTTTAAAAGCTTGGTTCCACCAAAGTATCAACTCTAACATTTTTATCTGTCTTTAGTATGAGGCCAATAGGTAATTAATCCAAGTTCAGAAGCATTCATGTTATATCCATGTAGATTGTATGCCAAGACCTGCAACAGCATAACTCACACATGGCAATTGATCACATTCAGCAATTTTTGTACTTATCCACACATACAACGATCAGAAATATTTGTCATCTTTATGTTGAAATTATAACAAATGTTGGCATCCTTGCATTTATTAATGGAGCAAAAATAGGTCATCGTCTTTAAAACTCTCAAAAATAAATCACTGAAAAATTTGCATTTGTACACTTTTCATTTGCTAATTATGAAATTCTTTTCTCTTTATAAAATATACCTCACTTAACTAAACCTATGGAACTTAGGTATATATTGGAATGGACTAAGATTCACTGACACCAACGGACCAGAAGGATATTGCAGACCTTTTTACACATAATGTTTAACAGCACAGAGCATCACCGGGCTTCCACTTGCTTTTTCAGATAGCACCACAATACCCACAAAGGTCTTGGCTATAGCATTATGTCAAGCTGAGTGAGAAGATCTCAGACACCAGTGACTGTGATACTAGTGACCTTCAGTTCCCATCAAAATGCTTGGTTGGTGGTTAATCATCAACAGTGTCCTGATGACTAACTTGACCTCAAAGGAACTCTTATTACAAAGGAAACTAAACTGATATGGGAAGATTCATTTCTTACTGTGTTAGCAGCATGTGGAGGGAAATAAAGCAGGCAGGTTACACACAAAAAAAACCTCCCCTCCTCTCTATAACAAATTATTCTATTAATGGTGGAAAAAAATGACCTAATCTGTCCCAAGCACATCCTGTCTGATTTTATTCTTCATGATTCATTCAAGCCATTAACGCTTCTGCTCAAATTCCACCCCTATGCATGCACAAGAAATATTAGCATGTCAAAAAGTATTTGTACATCAAGAGTTTCCATATTCATATTTAGATTACTTGGGTACAAACGGAAGAAATC
This sequence comes from Narcine bancroftii, assembly GCF_036971445.1. Taxonomy (NCBI): domain Eukaryota; kingdom Metazoa; phylum Chordata; class Chondrichthyes; order Torpediniformes; family Narcinidae; genus Narcine; species Narcine bancroftii. The sequence continues at coordinate 49,258,611 of NC_091470.1, read as the reverse complement.
AACTTTGTGGACTATTTCTAACATTACATATTTAGCAGCAATTATTCAGTATAGGAGGTAACACTACCTGCCAACCCATGCTGAACTTAGCAAACTGTGGCAAAGAAGTTACACATCAGCAGTGGGTACTTAATATCAAACACGGTGTTTAAAAGTGCTCAAGATGGATATACGCTGTCAAAACAACAGCAGTTTGAAGCAAATATATGTTGACCATTAATAAAATGGAAAGACTGTCTCAAACTGTGAAAAAGATTTATAGTTTTGATATAAAACTGCTGTGGCTACAAAAGTCCAGATAACATGACAGAATACTTGGAGAGTGCGGGTGAATTCAGTAAACAAAATTCAATGCTTTGACTACTGATTATCCTTAAACTACAAAAAAGATTAAATTTCCCTGCAGATGAGTGAAGAGGTTCAAGATTTATAATAAAGTGGGTTTTACTAAAAACAATTTGATCTTGATAAAGATTCTTTTTCCGCAACCTTTTCATAACATTGCTTAGATGCATTGTAGTGAAAAGGTTATATGGCTAAAAATTCTATTACGTCATAGACCAGCAATGGAAATTCACCAAGGCAGTGTTATTGTTTTTCTTTTAAAACACTTTATTAATAACTACTAATAATATAATCAAAATCAACAATGTGCAGGTGTACTTGTGTGCGTGTGCGCATGTGTGTGTGGGAATCCCAAACCATTACAACTTATGCACAATTCTGGAAAGTCATTATAAAGTTCAGTCTTAGAAATTCATTGTCAAAACGCAGACATTTAAATTGATGCACAGAAGTAATCATGAAAGAGATGGGCAAGACTGTGTGACCGGAGTACCAAAAACTCACAAATCCTTGTTGAGTTTCTCCCAGAGAAATATGCTTTCATACAAATGGTTGTCATAACTCTCCCTTTCCTTGAATAGGGGAAACTAAACACGTGTCTTCCACAATGCTTCCAAAACCCAGGGTGAATTGAAGTGATCATTACTTTGGTCACAATTCAATCCAGCAATTCTCCTTTTCCTGACAAGGAGAATCAGCCGAATTGTCCATTATGACACAGAGTCATTCCTGCTTTGTGTTCGATGAGATGGCTGGTTAAGGTGCTGTTTCCTTCAGTGTTCCACGCACACAACTCCCTCATCACCTGTGTCCCTCGGAAAAGCAACAAATGTTCTTTCTCCTTTCCAAAGTTGCGAATTTGGGTACAACCTGTACTAGTTGTTGCCACCCAGCCTCTCCACAGCTATGAATGGTTGCAGCCTGTCCTAGCCCTTAAAGTGATACTCACACTAAATGAAATGGGAGTTCTTAATAATTCATCCCAGCCTACTGTTCCAAATAGAACTATGCCGTATTATTTTCTGAGTGACTCTACACTCCATACACAGTTATGCTCTCTACAGTCAATAAATTGCATTAAAACAAATTTTCAGTTGTGTGTGAGGTGGAATAAACTGAAAATCATTTTGAAATTAAAATACAAAATATAAAATTTATTGCTGAAAGACTAAAACGTAGAATTAGAATTTCCTGCCTTCATAATATATCGCTAAGAAACACAAAGCAGTTACATCAGGAAGAAAGGGTGTTTAATCTAACCAATCTGTTCCTGTGTTTATGCTTTAGTGAACATTGTTTCTTTTATTCATATACAGGATGTGTGTAGCTCTAGCAAAGCCAGCACTTAAATTCACAGCTTTTATTTGTTCCAAGAATGAAATATATTCCTAAAACTCAGTAAACATTCAACATTCCCCTCAGATAGAAGGAATGTTAAAGATGAGACTAATTCCTTCACTTTTGGTTTCCAATGATTAGTAACAAGAAGAGAAGCCCCTATCTGGCTCAGAAAATGACCTGACCAATTTATATCATTGCAATAGACCCAAGGCCTTCCTTTATGAAATGGGCAGAGTCTTTTCTCTTTCATCCAAATTGTCATAAGCTCCAGGGTCCTGCGGGGATTTTTTTTGGATAAACCATCTTTCACTTTGCACAAAGAATTGGGAATGCTGCAGCTTTAGCAGTGTAATTAAAGCCTAAGACCACCTCCAAGAATATATCTAGTGTCAGCATGAGGCCTGTGGATTATTACTATATTTCCCCAGTAATTACAGCATCAAATTAAGTTCTCCTAATTTACAACAAAGCAGAGCAACCACTAGCTTATGTGCTTCTCCTCAGTGTGTATTGTCACAGTACTATTGGTTTTCCAGTCTGAACACTCACATGCCCATATTGCTTTGTATTTTAAAAAAGGTATTGCTTGAACTGTGCACTGCTTTGCTGGGATTGTGGCACAAATGCCTCCCTCCATGTTGTGGTGTTTGCTGTGCCAGGCACCTGGTACAAATCACTGTCCTCTGCTGGTGCTCTCATAGCAATGAGTCGATCATGGCTAGAAACAAACTGCTTGTAGAGGTTAGTGTTGGGTGGGCTATGTGGTTGCTCAATGCTGATATGTGAGATTCAGGCTTTTTTGAATCAAATGGTAGCTATTTTCACCACCCCATCCCCCAAATGCTCCCTGTTTGTTTGTCAGAGACCATCAATAAGCTTGATGCCAGAGAGAAATCTCTGGGTTGAGGAGTTCTCTAGAGCTATAGAGAGAGAGGGGAAAGCAATGGGTTCCATTGAAGCACTGCAGGATATAGGCAGGCTGTCAACATGTGGAGCAGGTGTTGCCAAACCCCAACAATAGCTCAAATGTCTGTGCTGAGCAGGCACTCTACTCACCCTGGTTCACCCAACACCTGCCCTCATGGACATCCTCTCCACACCACACTGTGGGCGATTCACTGCTGGAGTCTTGCGAGGTTCCTAGTGCCTTGATCCCAGTCATAGCAGTGAGCCCCTGGGAGGGAAAAGATTCACAACAGGTTCCCTGCATAGTCACACTCTATATACAATTATCCCTTTTAGCACTGATCCAATAGTGCTCTCACTCCTGGGAATGCAACCTGAGAATCAAGTGAGGAAGCAGTTTAGGAATTGAGACATAAAGATAGATCAGAGTCCATGCAAATGCAGAAAATGTAAATTCTACAACTGAATTTTGGAAGTGAAGTACAATATGCAGGAACTACTAAGCTGCTGGTACCAGAGGATACATTTGTACCTCACATTGTGGATAATATAAAAAATAACGAAGAACAAGATTCAGGTCAACAGCCTGAAAAAATAATTGCATCTCTCTACACAGATACTGAACATCTCAATTTCATTTTTTCATTTCAATTTTTTGAATTTTGACAGTAAAATTTAAATCAGCGTTTCAAATAACTTCCCCAAGTTAGTACAAGTAAATGCAGAACAATTGGGAGAGAAAATCAAGATCACACCTTTGGTAAATATCTGAAATTAAATAATGGTTAAACCTACATCTTCAAAATTGCAGATTTCATGAAATGCAGTATTCCAATCAATGATATCACACTGTTATTGTTTATTTCTAGTACTTTACCAGTGTTTATTAGTAGTACTCTCCCACCGTTTATTACTAGTACTCTACCAGTGTTTATTAGTAGTACTCTCCCAGTGTTTATTAGTAGTACTCTACCAGTGTTTATTAGTAGTACTCTCCCAGTGTTGATTAGTAGAACTCTCCCACCGTTTATTACTAGTACTCTCCCAGTGTTTATTAGTAGTACTCTCCCAGTGTTTATTAGTAGTACTCTACCAGTGTTTATTAGTAGTATTCTACCAGTGTTTATTAGTAGTACTCTCCCAGTGTTTATTTGTAGTACTCTCCCAGTGTTTATTAGTAGTACTCTCCCAGTGTTTATTAGTAGTACTCTCCCAGTGTTTATTAGTAGTACTCTACCAGTGTTTATTAGTAGTACTCTCCCAGTGTTTATTACTAGTACTCTCCCAGTGTTTATTACTAGTACTCTCCCAGTGTTTATTACTAGTACTCTCTCAGTGTTTATTAGTAGTACTCTACCAGTGTTTATTAGTAGTACTCTACCAGTGTTTATTAGTAGTACTCTCCTTGTGTTTATTTGTAGTACTCTACCAGTGTTTATTTGTAGTACTCTCCCAGTGTTTATTAGTAGTACTCTCCCAGTGTTTATTAGTAGTACTCTACCAGTGTTTATTAGTAGTACTCTCCCAGTGTTTATTTGTAGTACTCTACCAGTGTTTATTTGTAGTACTCTCCCAGTGTTTATTAGTAGTACTCTCCCAGTGTTTATTTGCAGTACTCTACCAGTGTTTATTAGTAGTACTCTACCAGTGTTTATTAGTAGTACTCTACCAGTGTTTATTAGTAGTACTCTCCCAGTGTTTATTTGTAGTACTCTACCAGTGTTTATTTGTAGTACTCTCCCAGTGTTTATTACTAGTACTCTCCCAGTGTTTATTACTAGTGCTCTCCCAGTGTTTATTAGTAGTACTCTACCAGTGTTTATTAGTAGTACTCTCCCAGTGTTTATTTGTAGTACTCTCCCAGTGTTTATTAGTAGTACTCTACCAGTGTTTATTAGTAGTACTCTACCAGTGTTTATTAGTAGTACTCTACCAGTGTTTATTAGTAGTACTCTACCAGTGTTTATAAGTAGTACTCACCCAGTGTTTATTTGTATTACTCTCCCAGTGTTTATTAGTAGTACTCTCCCAGTGTTTATTTGTAGTACTCTCCCAGTGTTTATTAATAGTACTCTAACAGTGTTTATTAGTAGTATTCTACCAGTGTTTATTAGTAGTACTCTCCCAGTGTTTATTAGTAGTACTCTCCCAGTGTTTATTAGTAGTACTCTACCAGTGTTTATTAGTAGTACTCTACCAGTGTTTATTAGTAGTACTCTACCAGTGTTTATTAGTAGTACTCTACCAGTGTTTATTAGTAGTACTCTACCAGTGTTTATAAGTAGTACTCACCCAGTGTTTATTTGTATTACTCTCCCAGTGTTTATTAGTAGTACTCTCCCAGTGTTTATTTGTAGTACTCTCCCAGTGTTAATTAGTAGTACTCTAACAGTGTTTATTAGTAGTATTCCACCAGTGTTTATTAGTAGTACTCTCCCAGTGTTTATTAGTAGTACTCTACCAGTGTTTATTAGTAGTATTCTACCAGTGTTTATTAGTAGTACTCTCCCAGTGTTTATTAGTAGTACTCTCCCAGTGTTTATTACTAGTACTCTCCCAGTGTTTATTAGTAGTACTCTACCAGTGTTTATTAGTAGTACTCTACCAGTGTTTATTAGTAGTACTCTCCCAGTGTTTATTTGTAGTACTCTCCCAGTGTTTATTAGTAGTACTCTACCAGTGTTTATTAGTAGTACTCTACCAGTGTTTATTAGTAGTACTCTACCAGTGTTTATTAGTAGTACTCTCCCAGTGTTTATTTGTAGTACTCTCCCACCGTTTATTACTAGTACTCTACCAGTGTTTATTAGTAGTACTCTCCCAGTGTTTATTAGTAATACTCTACCAGTGTTTATTAGTAGTACTCTACCAGTGTTTATTAGTAGTAATCTCCCCGTGTTTATTAGTAATACTCTACCAGTGTTTATTAGTAGTACTCTACCAGTGTTTATTAGTAGTACTCTCCCAGTGTTTATTTGTAGTACTCTACCAGTGTTTATTAGTAGTCCTCTACCAGTGTTTATTTGTAGTACTCTCCCACCGTTTATTACTAGTACTCCACCAGTGTTTATTAGGAGTACTCTCCCAGTGTTTATTAGTAGTACTCTCCCAGTGTTTATTAGTAGTACTCTCCCAGTGTTTATTAGTAGTACTCTCCCAGTGTTTATTAGTAGTACTCTCCCAGTGTTTATTAGTAGTACTCTCCTTGTGTTTATTAGTAGTACTCTCCCAGTGTTTATTAGTAGTACTCTCCCAGTGTTTATTAGTAGTACTCTCCCAGTGTTTATTAGTAGTACTCTCCCAGTGTTTATTAGTAGTACTCTCCCAGTGTTTATTAGTACTACTCTCTCAGTGTTTATTTGTAGTACTCTACCAGTGTTTATTAGTAGTACTCTAACAGTATTTATTAGGAGTACTCTCCCAGTGTTTATTAGTAGTATTCTACCAGTGTTTATTAGTAGTACTCTCCCAGTGTTTATTAGTAGTAGTCTACCAGTATTTATTAGTAGTACTCTACCAGTATTTATTAGTAGTACTCTACCAGTATTTATTAGTAGTACTCTCCCAGTGTTTATTAGTAGTACTCACCCAGTGTTTATTAGTGGAACTCTACCAGTATTTATTAGTAGTACTCTCCCAGTGTTTATTAGTAGTACTCTACCAGTGTTTATTTGTAGTACTCTACCAGTGTTTATTTGTAGTACTCTCCCAGTGTTTATTAGTAGTACTCTCCCAGTGTTTATTAGTAGTACTCTCCCAGTGTTTATTAGTACTACTCTCCCAGTGTTTATTTGTAGTTCTCTACCAGTGTTTATTAGTAGTACTCTAACAGTATTTATTAGGAGTACTCTCCCCGTGTTTATTAGTAGTACTCTCCCAGTGTTTATTAGTAGTACTCTACCAGTGTTTATTTGTAGTACTCTCCCACCATTTATTACTAGTACTCTACCAGTGTTTATTAGTAGTACTCTCCCAGTGTTTATTAGTAGTACTCTCCCAGTGTTTATTAGTAGTACTCTCCCAGTGTTTATTAGTAGTACTCTACCAGTGTTTATTAGTAGTCCTCTACCAGTGTTTATTTGTAGTACTCTCCCACCGTTTATTACTAGTACTCCACCAGTGTTTATTAGGAGTACTCTCCCAGTGTTTATTAGTAGTACTCTACCAGTGTTTATTAGTAGTACTCTCCCAGTGTTTATTAGTAGTAATCTCCCAGTGTTTATTAGTAGTACTCTCCCAGTGTTTATTTGTAGTACTCTCCCAGTGTTTATTAGTAGTACTCTACCAGTATTTATTAGTAGTACTCTGCCAGTGTTTATTTGTAGTACTCTCCCACTGTTTATTACTAGTACTCTACCAGTGTTTATTAGTAGTACTCTCCCAGTGTTTATTAGTAGTACTCTCCCAGTGTTTATTAGTAGTACTCTACCAGTGTTTATTAGTAGTAATCTCCCCGTGTTTATTAGTAGTACTCTCCCAGTGTTTATTTGTAGTACTCTACCAGTGTTTATTAGTAGTACTCTACCAGTATTTATTAGTAGTACTCTGCCAGTGTTTATTTGTAGTACTCTCCCACTGTTTATTACTAGTACTCTACCAGTGTTTATTAGTAGTACTCTCCCAGTTTTTATTAGTAGTACTCTCCCAGTGTTGATTAGTAGTACTCTACCAGTGTTTATTAGTAGTACTCTCCCAGTGTTTATTAGTAGTATTCTACCAGTGTTTATTAGTAGTACTCTACCATTGTTTATTAGTAGTACTCTCCCAGTGTTTATTAGTAGTACTCTACCAGTGTTTATTACTAGAACTCTACCAGTGTTTATTAGTAGTACTCTCCCAGTATTTATTAGTAGTACTCTACCAGTGTTTATTAGTAGTACTCTACCAGTGTTTATTAGTAGTAGTCTACCAGTATTTATTAGTAGTACTCTACCAGTATTTATTAGTAGTACTCTGCCAGTGTTTATTTGTAGTACTCTACCAGTGTTTATTAGTAGTAATCTACCAGTGTTTATTAGTAGTAATCTCCCCGTGTTTATTAGTAGTACTCTCCCAGTGTTTATTTGTAGTACTCTACCAGTGTTTATTAGTAGTAATCTACCAGTGTTTATTAGTAGTAATCTCCCCGTGTTTATTAGTAGTACTCTCCCAGTGTTTATTAGTAGTACTCTCCCAGTGTTTATTTGCAGTACTCTCCCAGTGTTTATTAGGAGTACTCTACCAGTGTTTATTAGTAGTACTCTACCAGTGTTTATTAGTAGTAATCTCCCCGTGTTTATTAGTAGTACTCTCCCAGTGTTTATTTGTAGTACTCTACCAGTGTTTATTAGTAGTACTCTACCAGTATTTATTAGTAGTACTCTGCCAGTGTTTATTTGTAGTACTCTCCCACTGTTTATTACTAGTACTCTACCAGTGTTTATTAGTAGTACTCTCCCAGTTTTTATTAGTAGTACTCTCCCAGTGTTGATTAGTAGTACTCTACCAGTGTTTATTAGTAGTACTCTCCCAGTGTTTATTAGTAGTATTCTACCAGTGTTTATTAGTAGTACTCTACCATTGTTTATTAGTAGTACTCTCCCAGTGTTTATTAGTAGTACTCTACCAGTGTTTATTACTAGAACTCTACCAGTGTTTATTAGTAGTACTCTCCCAGTATTTATTAGTAGTACTCTACCAGTGTTTATTAGTAGTACTCTACCAGTGTTTATTAGTAGTAGTCTACCAGTATTTATTAGTAGTACTCTACCAGTATTTATTAGTAGTACTCTACCAGTGTTTATTAGTAGTACTCTACCAGTGTTTATTAGTAGTACTCTCCCAGTATTTATTAGTAGTACTCTCCCAGTGTTTATTTGTAGTACTCTACCAGTGTTTATTTGTAGTACTCTACCAGTGTTTATTAGTAGTACTCTACCAGTATTTATTAGTAGTACTCTACCAGTGTTTATTAGTAGTACTCTCCCAGTGTTTATTAGTAGTACTCTACCAGTGTTTATTAGTACTCTACCATTGTTTATTAGTAGTACTCTCCCAGTGTTTATTAGTAGTACTCTACCAGTGTTTATTAGTAGTACTCTACCAGTGTTTATTAGTAGTACTCTCCCAGTATTTATTAGTAGTACTCTCCCAGTGTTTATTTGTAGTACTCTACCAGTGTTTATTAGTAGTACTCTACCAGTATTTATTAGTAGTACTCTACCAGTGTTTATTAGTAGTACTCTACCAGTGTTTATTTGTTGTATTCTACCAGTGTTTATTAATAGTACTCTACCAGTGTTTATTAGTAGTACTCTACCACTGTTTATTTGTAGTACTCTCCCAGTGTTTATTAGTAGTACTCTCCCAGTGTTTATTAGTAGTACTCTCCCAGTGTTTAATAGTACTCTTCCCGTGTTTATTAGTAGTACTCTACCAGTGCTTTGTTTATCCAAATACCAGTTTGCACTCTGACTTATGATTGGTATGTGTGACTTAACACAGCTCGTTGATGCAATCTATTCAGTTGATTGAAGGCATATGTGGGATATAGAATTCTGTCATGAAAACACCAGGTATGTAAAATCTTGGACTACTTGAATTTGTTAAACAAGCACCATGACTAGAGTACTTAAAGAATTGTATAAATATGTGTTCTGATTTCAGTTTCAGACGATTAACGTTTAAATTCTGGTCCACTTTTGAGTAATGGGGAACTAAATACAAGTGCAGGTTTCCGAAAATTATCCACTTAATCTTGTTATTTGATCTTTCTTGTTAGTCAAGTGTTAAATTGAGCACGCAGTATGTGGAACCGACAGATCAAAAGACCTTCTGGGCAGTCAGAAAATAATTAGATCAGTAGAATAAGGAGTTCCATGTGGCACTATGTCTTGTTTCTATGATAGTTTTGGATTGTAAATAAAGAGTGCAGCACTAAAAAACAAATCAGATATGAACTGGTTCCAATCAGGAACATACTTGATGCATGCATCTCTTTTCAAGTGCTTTTGACAGGATAATTTCAGTGCAGTTGTATTTACTGTAAGAATAAATGTGGCTAACAACATTCACTATTAAAAAAGGACAGCAACTTCAGGTGGACATCAACTTGTTCAATGTGAAAATCTTGAACATGTGGCTGGAGACACAATTTTCTGCAAATTGATTGGAATTAGTATCTCACTGCCAAGTGCCAACACACTGAATCATAGAGTCACTATAGCACAGAAACAGGGTATTTTGGCCCAATGAGTTCACACTGTCCATCGCAAACTCACTTAAACTAATTCTGCCCTAGTTCCACATTATTCTCCTCACCTCCCCCCTGATTCCTTACATACTAGGACAAACTACCATGGCCAATTGATTTACCAACCTGTGAATTTAGGAGGAAATGGTGTACCCAGAGGAAACCAATGTGGAGACAGAGTAAAGATGCAAATTCCACACAGACAGCACCAGAGGTCAGGGTTGAACCTGAGCTGCTGGAGCAGTGAGCAGTCAGCTCCACTGGCTGTAAACTGTGATGCTGAATATGGAGGAAGGAGCTAAGCTAACCACTAAAATTCTATTTCCATCTTTTTTAACAGCATGTTAAGTGTTAGTCACTGCCAAACAAACTCTCTGGTGCTAAAAATGAACTTTGTGCAAAAAGTCCTTGAGTTCAATCTTTAATTGTGATTAAATGTACAGAAAGATCCAGGGTAATATTTTTCTAAATTTTCTTTCTATTTTTGCACTCTCTTAATCCTTTTTTATTTCATTTTTTGGATCTGATTTTACATTGAAGTCACTGTTCTAATTGACAATGCCTTAATTAGATTGTTTGCTGTTCGATCCCAAGTTCTGAATTGAAATTGTTAAGGAGATACATAGTTTCTTGACCTGTTCTCACAGGACCCAGATACTCTGTTAGGACATCACACTATTCAAATCTCTAATTTACAGGAACTTTCAGTGCAGAAGGTCACAGCAATTAAATAGGCTGGGGCAAGTCTAACGAACAATAGCTGCAGTTCGTTCACCAGCTACAGGAAATTCTGGCACATTATGTTTATAAACCATTCCTTTTAGCTACAATGCACTCCACTAATCTAAACTGCCCTCTTACCCTTTTGTACTGTAGTTTAGCACAATTAATCATTCATTAATGACATGGTCATGCAGCAAAAGCTTTAAAAATGTGTTAATAGCTGAGTCATAAAGGTGAGAATAAACTGATGTGCCATTTTATTTCAATAGCAGATATTGTTCTACTCAGGGTTTCCCCAGTGAGATGCTTGCCAGTCACCTGATACATGTTTTCTTTGTTTTTGATGAATAGTACACTGTACTGTGCTTGATTGGTTTCTCACCAGAAAAGCAAATGACTTCAAATTATTTCATTCTGAAGGATCAACAACATTGAGAAGAATTTGTGACAATATCAACTTAAATGAAATATGCATTTTTTTGGAAAATTTGATGTTACCAGGACAAATACAAGGTATTTTGCTGTACAGAACTAAAATCTGGAAGAAGGTATTGCAGGAAGATAGTTTTGTAAACCATCAAAGCCACCATTTGCCAAGACAGACCCAATTGTTACTTTCCTAATGGACTAGATTTTCACAAAAATCAAATGTTTGAAGTCCGTGAGAGATCTGGGTACAGGTGGATGTATAAACATTTTTTACAAAGATGAAATAAGTTTCTGAATGTGTAGTTTAAGATCTAATCCAATGCTGCAATTGATGATCCAATCTCATGCCAATATAATTAAGAGCAGTTATGTTACTAATCCACACATAATTAATACAGACTACCTAGAATTAAAGCAATAGTTATTGACACTGAAACAGATATTAATCAACATTACTCTGTCCTGAAAGAATTTAATCTGTGCAGATCTTAGGTGAACCCAACCACATTTCCCATGTGACTGATAGAGATTGGGATCATAGAATTGTTATGGGAGAAAAGGAAGAATCAGCCCATTGAGTTCAATGCCAGTATTGAGAAAAAACAACCTGATCAATCCATTTCCCTGATCTTTCCACACAGCTTTGCCAGTCCAATTTGAAGCTATCAGCCTTGCAGGCAGTGAATTCCATTTTCTAACTACTTTCTAATTTTCCTCATATTCGCTGTATATTGTGAGAATTTTGGACCTCATCTAAGGAAGGATGTGCTTGCATTGGAGCAAGTCAAGAGGAGGTTTATGAGAATGATCCCAGAGATGAGAGTGTTTGATGGCTCTTGGCCTGTACTCGCTGTACTTTAGAAGGATGTGGGGGTGGGGGGGGGGGGTGGGAAGGAGGGGTAATTTCATTGAAATCTATCAATTTTTGAAAAGCCTGGATAGAGTGGATGTAGAGAGAATGTTTCCAATAGAGGGAGAGTCTAGGACTAGAGGGTACAGCTTCAGCATAAAAGATCACCCCTTTAGAATAGAGATAAGGAGAAATTTCTTTAGGCAGAATTTGGAAATCCATGGAATTTGTTGCCACAGATGGCTGTGGAGGCAAAGTCATTGGGTACATTTTAAGCTTGTTGATAGGTTTTTAATTAATAAGGGTGTCAAAGATTACAAGGAGAAGGCAGGAGAATGGGTTGAGAGGTAAAATACACCAGCCATAATTTGAATGGTGGTGCTTTTTGATGGGGTGAATGGCCTAATTCTGCATGTACATCTTATGGTCTTATGGAGAGTTATGCTACATTACAAGGTAGAATCAGTGCTCCTGTGTTGTTTGTGCTAAGGTTATCCATGAAGGGAACTCAGGTTGAAGATATGCATACATTATAGCTTCTTCATGAGCCTTTTGTTTTATATGTATAGCAAGGTGACAGGCCCTTCCAACCCACAAGCCCGTGCCTCCAAATATGCTGATTAACATAACTTCTGTATGTTTTTGAAAGGAGGGAGGAAACTGCACATTAGAGTTAGGGTTCGGGAGCAGACATGGGGAGAATGTATAAACTCCTTAAAGATAGCACTGGATTCGAACCCAGTTGTTGGCAATGTAATAAAATTAAAATAAATAAACCTTTTAAAACCCAAATGAATGTATTTCCCTGAACTGCTCATCTCTGATTTCTATATTTCAATGCATAGATGAAGAAGTCAGACGAGCGGACCAAAGGTAAGTACCTTTAGATATATTGAGTATTTTAAAATTAGTTACCAAAGGTAAGTACCTTTAGATATATTGAGTATTTTAAAATTAGTTACCAAAATATCTGTTCAAAAAATTGGCATAACCACTGTGCTAACCATGCTGCCCTATTTGCCTTATAATGACACTGAATGAGACCATTTGGCCTATTAGTTTCATGCTGCCTAAGAGAGCAAAATTCCCATAGTCCTATTTTCCCTTCTCTTTATTTTCCTATATCCTTATTTTCTCTTAAAAAGTGCCCATCAATTCCCCTTTTAATCTTTTTTTGCCATTAATCTTGAATGAAGGATAGTTTATAGCAACCTTTGAGCCAACCAATAAATTTTAGGGATGTGGCAGGAATAAAGAGCACTTGGGACAAACTATTGGAAACAGAGAGAACATACAAACTTTGTACAGATAGCACAGGGTTGGGATTAAACACAGGTCCCTGCAGTTGTGAGACATCAACTCTCACCAATGCACCCTTTACACTGGAGATCCTTCCTGTTGACAATGCTTTACTTGCTCAAATAGTATTTGTGTCACATGTCCCTTTACTCACTGTTGATTAAAAGTGATATTTTGTGATTTAAATAATTCTATTACATTCATTATTTATAGTTACATGCATTACAAAATATGGCATTTTTAGAACTGTGTAAAACAATTGAGTGGCCTTAGCTAAGCATTATTAAAAATAACCATTTTCACATATAATCTAATATGTTGATTAAAATTGCAATCTTTCTCATTATTCATTGATAAAACATTTTTCTCTTTTGATTGCATGTCCAACTCAAAAGCGTCATAGTGAATCTTTTTTCCTTGAATCATAGAGTCATGTACAGCACAGGAACAGGACCTTTGGCCCATTGTATCAATGCTGATCATCAATTCCCCACTTTCCAGTATTTAGTCTACAACCTTTTGTGCTTTGGCTGTTCAAGTACTCATCTACATTTAATGTTGTTAGTGATGCCACACAGTCCAATGGAGCATGGTCTTGTAATAACAGAGAATTCAGCCCCACAAGGAAGATGCAAAGATTAATCCTACCAGTGTTATTGTGGACAGATTCATCTGTGATAAGGAGACACAATTTACAGGCTATTGTTAAATACTGCAAGAAATTTCAGAATTAAAAGCATTTTAACTCTCTTCCATTCCTTTTGCTGTTAAGTATCATGTAGGTATTAATATTGATACAAATTTTATGTTACTTTTGGATATGGAGCTCCTCTGACTTTGGTTTTGCAAACTGAAATTAACTGACCGAGTCCAATCAAATTATGACCACTTTATGGATACTCAATATACTTGGATATTTTTAAATATTTTAATGTGTCTGGTGTACATAACTTATGATTGTTAAATAAAATTAGCTACGTTGAGTTAATCAAACATAGTAGGAAGTTGACATTTTGAAGAGGATGTGAACAAATAAGATTTGAAAGATTGCAATGAGGGGATCAAGAGTTGTTGAATATATTACATCTTTGTTATTGCTTTAAATTTTTTAATTAAAAAATTAAATTTTTACATGTAGCATAGAAACAGGCCATTTCAGCTCACGAGCCAGTGCTGCCCAATTACACCCAATTAAACTATGTTTCAAATGGTAGGAGGAAACGGAACCCCCCCTCCCCCTCTATGAACCCCATGCAGACATGGGAGAATGTACAAACTCCTTACAGACAACGCGGGATTCGAACCCTGGTTCTGATCGCTGCCGTGTAACAGCTACGTTAACCGTGCCACCCTGTCAGCTTATCCTTCCACCTTTATCTCCTAACTCATAAAGTTATGGGAGATGTAATAAAGCCTTTATATCTCTACTTACACTTTTTGAATTAAGATGTTTAGAATGGATCTATTATTGCCTGAAATTTATATTATACCTGTACTGTTATTAAAAAGCACCAAATATTTTTGATTCAAATTGGCATTCCTTCAATCTACAAAAATATTTTAAATGTGCAACTCATCATTAAATCTTTTCTTATCTTCTCTCCTATTCCCTTCAGTATTGATGGTATTATGCACATTACTTAACTCTTGTCCTGGTTTCAGTTTATTTACTTCAAAGATTCATGCAGAACATCAAGGATTGCCTTTTTTTTATCACTTCAAAATGTGCAAGGACTAATTACAAAAGAACATACGAAACTAAAGAACAATTAATCTTGGGAATGTTTTAACAGCTTCACACAGGAAAATTAAAATAAAAGCAATTTTTGTAATTTATCTTAGGAACAAACAGATGAGAAAGGCCCAAGAAATGTGCAACAGAATATATTAAGTGCTTAAGATAATGTCACTAAATCATGAATGAACAGTTAATATCATATCAAATCCTTTATGTGCCAATGTATTAAAGTAATTTATTGTTCTTCACTGTACAGAATTTGAACAGAAGTACACCACCCTTCAGAATTTAATACTTGCTTTAAAGCAGGGGCCTCAAGCTTGCGGCCCGCGGGCCAACTGCGGCCCTCGGGACGATAGTTTGTGGCCCCGCCTTAATATGAAAGTTTAATGTTAGTGTGGCCCGCGAGTTTGATATGATTGGCACTTTTCGGTGTTGTGTGCGGAGCTGAACGAACCTACCAATCACGGTGGGGTATATTGCTCTCGGGGGCGGGACATCGGCTGTGCTTATTGCGAATATAAGCATATTTGTGTGCATTTTCTATTTGTCATTATATGCACGCGGCACATGCGCAATTTCCGCGGCCGCTCCCGCTTCACCCACTTCGGCGTCCAGTCTGAACCCGGAAGTTGTTGCTCAGCGGGACAGAAAAAGAAGCGGAAAAGACGCATCGGCTAAACACTGAAACTTCAACACAAAATGTTTCAGTATATACTCAGTCGCTCTTGATGAGACCACAGACATCACCGACACTGCCCAGCTCGCAATCTATGTTCGTGGTGTTGATGACAATTTTGAAGTCACAGAGGAGTTGCTCACAGTAATTCCAATGCATGGCCAGACCACCGCTCAGGAGATATTTTACTAGCTGTGTGATGCCATTGAGAATGCTGGTTTGCCATGGAAGAGGTTTGTTGGAATAACAACCGATGGAGTGCCATCAATGACAGGGAGGAAAAATGGACTGGTGGCACTTGTTAAAAAAAACTGGAAGAGGAGAGTGTGGAAGAGGCCATTGCTCTGCACTGCATTATCCATCAGCAGGCTCTTTGCAGCAAATGCCTGAAGTTTGACAATCTGTTGTTTGTGAAATGCATCAACCAAATCAGATCCAGGAGCTTAAAGCACAGAAGGTGCTTTTTTAGAGGAAATGGAGTCAGATTATGGGGATGTGCTCTACTTCACCGAGGTACGTTGGCTCAGCAGGGGAAACATATTGAAGAGGTTTTTTGAGTTGAGAGCGGAAGTGAATGCCTTCATGGAGAAAGATGGGGTTGCTGTTCCCGTGCTAAGTGATCCCAAATGGCTCATGGACTTAGCTTTTATTGTTGATATTACACATGTGCTTAATGTACTGAACAAGAAGTTACAAGGCCAGGGGCAACTTGTCAGTGCTGCCTATGACAACGTGAGAGCATTCTCTGCGAAACTTATGTTATGGAAGGCCCAGCTTTCTCAGACAAACCTTTGCCATTTCCCAGCATGCAAGGCCCTCATGGATTCAGGCACACCATTCAGTGGTGAGAAGTATGTGGATGTCATTTTGAAGCTCCAGGAGGAATTTTATCACAGATTTGCAGACTTCAAGATGCACAGAGCCACATTTCAAATTTTTGCGGACCCCTTCTCCTTTGATGTGCAAGATGCCCCTCCTGTGCTTCAAATGGAGTTCATTGACCTGCAGTGCAACTCTGAACTCAAAACCAAGTTCAGGGAGGTGAGTGCAAAAGCAGACAAGCGTGAGCAATTTTTGAGAGAATTGCCCCCCAGCTTCCCTGAGCTTTCCTGAATGTTCAAGCGGACCATGTGTCTTTTTGGGACCAAATACTTGTGCGAAAAGCTCTTCTCTACCTTGAACTTCAATAAGTCCAAGTACAGGTCCAGACTTACTGACGAGCATCTTCAAGCCCTACTGAGGGTCTCAACTGCCTCCTCCCTTAAGCCAAATGTGGCTCGGCTATGCGAGAGGAAGCGCTGCCAGATCTCTAGCAGTAAGAAGTAGCCAGAAGAAGACATGTTCATAACAGTTTATGTTCAATGTTCCATTCATGTTCAGAAAGTTAAAGGTTAAAGAACTGTTAATACAGACATTTGAATCTGAATAATAATAATTACGATTCTCCAGTCAGCAACTATATGTGGTTTCTTCAGTCTTCTATATCTGCTGTATTATTATTATTTTCAGTATTATTATTTTCATTTAATTTATTTATTACTGATCGATTTTATTTTTTTTCTTATGAATTGTTAATTTATTTATTTTTTCATCTTATTTTGTGTTAAAAAATAAAAATAAAAATAAAGACATTTGATAACATTGGAATGTTTTTGTAAGAGCTTTTCTTATGGAAAACCTGATGTGGCCCAGCCTCACCTAGACTCTACCTCCAGAGGCCCCCAGGTAAATTGAGTTTGAGACCCCTGCTTTAAAGAAAGGTAATGTTAAGGAATAAAAGAATCAAAAATACAGTTTGTCATTCCCATTTAAGTTCTGTAATAGTAAGATGAAAAAATTTGATTGCAGTCAATGTGAATGAATAAAAAGTACATTTTATTTCATGTACTTAAAGCAAACAAAAACAACAGATATCAAGTAAACAAATAGAAAAGGTTAATCTTCATAAATGGAATGTGTTATGGAGCTTGCATCATTTCTCATCTGTTCTTAAAACATATACTATTTCTTTCCAAGACCAAACATAATTTAAGAGTCAATTTGCCCAGGTGTTGTTAAAGTTTCGGGAGTACTGTGACTACATTATAATGAGGAAGAATCTTTACAGTTTGATTTACTTACACACATTATTCCACACTGCTCAACTGATTTAACTACCATCTATAAAATAAAGAAACTGCTAAAATTGGACTCACCATTACAATGATTTAACACGAATCATAATTAAAACCATATTAATCTGTTTCCTAAATGGTTCATGCTGTAGAATTCACTCACCCTATCAAAGAAAGATGGGCTTTTGTGGACATAAAATTTTATTGTATGTTTTCCAAAAAAAAGTCTTCTTTAATTTATGCCAATTTATTGAACAGTTATTTCAGTAACCAATTTTGAAATACACAATGTGTCTAAAGGTACTTGCCTCTGGGAACTGCCAATAATATCTTCATTATGGTCCGCTCGTCTGACTTCTACATCTATGCATTGAAATACAGAAATCAGAGATGAGCAGTGTTTGGGTTTTAAAAAGTTTATTTATTTTAGTTTTATTTTATGCCTTTCAGTGGTGTAAGCTATCTTATGCAAATTTGATTCCGTTTATTTTTTTAATTTAAAAAATAGCATTTATTGAAGTGTTTTAAAATATCTCTCATTGCCATGCTTCAAGGTGGATTGGTATTACAAGGGAGCAAGAGGCAAATGTAATCACAGGAAAAAGAACTGGTGAAAGGTAAACCAATCAGTTTGAATATCTAGAAATTCTGCATGCGAAAGATCCAGCTGCTGTGCCAATACTGCACATTTCTGTGGTCTCCAACCCTGACCTAACAAACTCACCAGTTAGAGAAAATTTATGTTCATGGTCCATCTCAATTGTTCACTCGCCCTATTTGGTCAAAGGATCCATCAGTTGCCTGCAATTATTGAGTACACCCAGCATGCTCCTTCTTCATGACTCCATTCACCTTCTCCTAGCCTGTGTATTGGAAAGGTGATTCAGGTTAGTTATAATTTTCTTTTGGTGCCTGGCTATATTAATGAGGGGGGAAGGAACCTCATTGCTAGGCTCCGTCTGGAGGCCAGTGCACCCCACGGTTCTTAGATTATTGGCTCCCCCAAATATACTGAGTCTTTTCAGTTAAAAAAAAATCATCGCAGTAGAGGCAAGGCTGCAACCGGTTACATCTTCTCGAGCCCTGCAAATGCATGTGATCCTCGTTGCTTCATTAAGGACAAAATTCACACCATCATTTCACAGACTTGATAAAAGTAAGGGCATGGAGCTGGCAGTAGGTTCCTGTTGCTTCCTGTTGAGTCCAAGAATGAATCTGACAGAAGTTCTGAAGAAATTTATGATCAAAGCTGGAATGAAGTGTGTGATTGCAACTTTGAATGAGATAGGCCTTGATGTTGATAGGGCATACAGATCCAACTGAACTTGATGTCAGGATCTCATTATATTTTTTTCTTTCAAAAATAAATTTACCTAAAGGCACTTTCAAGAGCTAGAAACTAAGTAAATTTACACACGCCTCTTTTCAATCAAGATTGATAATCTTATTCAAATGTCCTGTATAAATTCTAGGCATTTATGTTGTGCATGTGGTCAATGCTGAGATCTTGAACAGAGCTGGAAGTCAGATAAGCCAATGTCAAACTTTCAGCTCACTCCTGATTTACTCCATGGTCAAGGCATTCAGGAACAAACTATGTTTGTTTACATCCTGTTTACCTATTCAGTCAATCTTCAGTCTCTCAAAAGGCATTTAAGGCATCTAGGAAAGAGCTCCACCCATGCTGACCTATGGATGGTGATCGTAATCCATTTGAGACAGCAGGTTTTCTCTTTCTTTACTGTCCTTTGCCATGTCTCCTTGGTTTGAAACCTTTTAGACTTTCCACCTGGTGTCCAGAACAGAACTGGTCTGAACTGTGCATTTGACACACATGTCCAAATTATTTCATTGTATGGATAATAATTTCATGTTGTCCTCCAGACAATTCCAAAGTTCTGTAGGTCTTCTGAAGATATTATTTTGTAAGTCTCCACTTGAATTTTTAAAGTTTTAGCACTCCAAGCTGCACAGCTCAATGAATTTGAAAATAAATTTGAAGATCATTCAGCTTTTCTTTGGTAAGCATAAATTCTTTAGCATGGAAAGCACAAGTTGGTTTTCCTGGTATTTGTTTGTTGATGCTGGTTACCATCTTGCTTCATGGACTCTTGGAATCACTCAAATTTTCCTTTGCATGGCTATTGATGAAAGTTGGATTGAAACAAGGTCAAAGTGGCAAATTTAAATTTAGACATACAGTACAGTAACAGGCCATTTCGGCCCATGAGTCCGTGCTGCCCAATTTACACCCCATTAACCTATACCCTGGTACATTTTTGAACAGTGGGAGGAAACTGGATCCCGTGGAGAAAACCCACACAGACACGGGGAGAATGTATAAACTCCTTACACACAGCGGAGAATTTGAACCTTGGTGTTGGCGTTGTAAAGGTGTTGCGCTAACCACTACGCCAACGTTACCACCCTTACTGTGAACATTTTGTATCTAAACTCACTTAGGCAATGTGGTGCCTATCTGATTTGGGATTTATTTTCTAAAATTAATCGCACCCTTTCATATTATCCAGGTTTGGTATTGTTGATAAAATGCAGGA
Source organism: Narcine bancroftii (assembly GCF_036971445.1). Lineage (NCBI taxonomy): Eukaryota > Metazoa > Chordata > Chondrichthyes > Torpediniformes > Narcinidae > Narcine > Narcine bancroftii. The sequence goes on along the minus strand of NC_091470.1, from coordinate 49,238,398 downwards.
ACCCAGGTTAAGACTGGCAGGCAACCAATAGGTAAAATGAAAATAAAATGTTGCAGTTTAGTTTTCTCACTACTCATTTCTTTATGCCTACAGACAAAGATCGAAGAACTCAAAACAAAATATTTGGGATAAACCTGATGTTGATTGTACAGGGCTTTTCAATGACAGGTTTGTGCGGTGTTTAGCTGGTTGGCATGAATGTGACCAGGGCACATTGTGGTCACCTGCTGAGCTGTCATTGGTTTAACAACATTCGGCTGTAATGTTCAAGCAGCATCAGAAATTACAAAATAAACATTTATTGAGACAGCAGTACAGAAAGAAAAGTCAGTAGCATGACAGGTTTGTGCGGTGTTTAGCTGGTTGGCATGAATGTGACCAGGGCACATTGTGGTCACCTGCTGAGCTGTCATTGGTTTAACAACATTCGGCTGTAATGTTCAAGCAGCATCAGAAATTACAAAATAAACATTTATTGAGACAGCAGTACAGAAAGAAAAGTCAGTAGCATGACAGGAAGATGTATTAACAAAAGGTGGCCCATTTTTAAGCTTAATTAGTTTCAGGTAGATTGACATCTTCTGATGCAGAAGGATGCTTTTGTCTTAAAAATGAGTGCTATTAAATAAATCACTTCTGCCTTTATGACCTCTTAAGGTATGAACTGTGATGATGTTGAAGGCAAAAAAGTTTTGACCAAGATTTATGGAAAAATATTAAAAATGAATCCAAGAAAACTATTGTGTAACACTTGCCTGTAACTTTCTGGAGATAAGTTAACATTTAAACCATTGTACACTAAACCACATTTGATGAAATGCTTTTTTATGAACAAGGCAGTACAAAAAACACAAAATAGAACAATTTGGTTGCATTTGTCTTTACGAAAAGCACAAGGAATATGATAGGGCTCAACAGGGCAGTGGAACACAATGTGCATGACAGGCAGGTTTATAGGATTGGGAGTGACTGCAAACCATCATGTTAACACATTCCCAGCAAACAATTTCATTTGTATGGGGCCACAAGCAATGCTGCCTTGCTATAAAATTAATGGGCCGGAATTTGCAGTGAGTATAATAGCAAGGCTTTCAGTCCTCAATGTTATAAATAGAGGAAATTTGACAGCGACTTCTGAAATACACATATGTTTAGTTAAATCCAGAAATCTAGAAGCTGCTGTCAGACCCTGCTCCTTCAAAAAGTGAGCTGGTTTTAAGATGAAGGAGTGAGTGTATTAGGAATATTCTAATTATAAACAATGCTTCTGACAAAGTCACACTTGTTTTAGGTGAGCACACTCTTAATATTTAACTTTCCCAAAATTGCTGCTTAACAATATCTCTGATTCTAAAACTAGTTTTAAATGTGTGCACTAACATTCTCTTACCTAAGTAGTTTAAAATTCCACACCTGTTAAAAATAATAAAAATATATTTCTTTTAATATTTCAGCTTGACACACATGCACACACACCACACACATTTGTTTCAATCTTCCTTTTTCCCTCTATAAAATGCCTAAAATGTGAGTGAAAATGTTGATTTTTACTTCCTGGTTTATAGCATGTGGGAACTTCTCAATGTGACAGGAACATGGGCTGTTTGATGACATCGTTATTGATGCATACTAGAAATCTCTAAAGATGATTCTTGACATTAACTGATGTCAGAAAAGGTGAGGTAAGGGTCACAGAGAATACAATGCCGACATGTTTTTTTGAGGTCATCAGCAAATGCTTTTATTTTACTTCTGACCATGAAATCTGGGCCTGTTGCTACCACATTCAAGATGTTGTAATCTCAGTGTGGTATGATTTGCTCAAGTAAAGAATTCTAAACCAATTCAAGAGACATCTGTCCCTTTGGACACTTATTTAATGTCATGAAAAATTAAAAGCAATTTATATAGTTTTTTTTCACTCTAAAATAAATTTTTGCAAAATATTTTGATTTAGTATAATCTCTACTGAAAAGAGCATACTGACTTTAACAATTGCTTTAATGTTATATTCTTTATAAGAAAGGCATTCACCTTGGCAATATGTATTAATTCCTAGCCAGTGTTTGTAATTGAATCAAACCCTCTCTGCAGAGTTCTGCTTTAAGGGTCTATACAAAAAGTTCAAAAGATGAGTAAGGATGAGGAATATCATTCAGCCTTTTTTACTTTATTTACCTATAACCACATTAGTTACATTGCAACATAACACTAATTTTTCCACTTTCTTCACAGTATTTATAAATTCAGCAATGGATTAGTCATATTTAGCATGAATGATTTCTGTGTATTCTCCCTTTATTTTCAAGAACCTTGTTGCATTTAATTCATGATCTGAATTGGAATTCAAAATTCTCAGTCTAATTTGATTGTAGCAGTACAGGGACTTACTTATTGTGAAACAGGAGTTTGCCTGCTTCCTGAAGAGTAATCCCTTAACTCTCACCCTCCCCACTCCTCCCCTGCAATCCAGTAATTTATTTTCATTCACGTGCTCATCAACTCCTCCCTGCTTCTTTTGCCACTTAAGTACACAGAGGAGTAATTTTACAGTGACTGACTTGCTCACCTTGTCTTTAGAATGCTCTGAAGAGACTCTTTCCTTTTACCAACCACTTTCCCAAGCAATTGCAGCAGATATCACACCTGCCTTCCTCCCTTAATGGTATCTTTAGTCCCAAACAATCCTTACTAGTGAAGCAGCAATTTATTTACATATCTTCCAATTTTATGCATGGTGTACTAGCAATGTAATCTCCTTTACAATGGAAAAACCAAATGCAAAGAGAGTAATTCTGGGCATTACTCTTCATTCAGTCCACAGGTGAGAGCTGAGGATACTATTTTCTGTCATTTTAATTTGCCATCCCACTACCTCCCTGACCTGCTTTCCTTCCCTCCCTCGTTATTCCAACAGAACACAATGTAATCTTAAGGAATAGCACCTCATTTTCTCACTAGGTACAAGAATGAATTCAATAGTGTCAGAAAACATGCCTTTCCTGTTTGTGTTAGAACTGGCCAATTCTGCTGCAAAGACACCCAGCTTTGATGTTAATTTATTTTATCTCACTGCATCAATGCTACCTGCTTTGCCAGAATTCTATTTCACTTCCAACTTCTGCCAACTGCTGTGCTCAGCAGCTCACCCAGTTCCAGGACTTTTTTTCTCTAAATGTCCTCATTCATCTCCCTCCATTTCCTCTCCTCCAGGTCAGCTGTGGTTAACAAACATCCATCACCCTTGGACAGCACCAACAGAATAAATACTATCACCTGGGCAATCTTGGATTCTCTCCTGTTACATACATCCCTTTTGTTGGCTCTAATATTCCACAGTGACCCCCCTCCCCCAATTCCATAAACCCCACCACAATTTATAAAAGCCTATTTTCTCACTTTTCCAATTTTGATATGGGTTTGCCAACCTGTTTCTATTTTGACAGATGTTAAAGTATCTCCAACATTATGTTTTTATTTCAGATTTCCAGGATGACCAGTTTTTAAGGAATGATTTATTTATTAGAAGTAGGATATAGCAGTTTCAATGCAGAAGTGTATTTATTTACACAGTACTAGATCCATCTGCATTTCTGCAGTGGAGCAACTAACTACCGAGAATACAACCTGCACTCTTCACATTTTAATCCCATCATTACCAATACTGAATAATACCACACTAAGTCTCTTGTCATCATACTTTAAAACATTTTGCACTTTCCAAACATGTTAATATACAGTGTCCTCCATAATGTTTGGGACAAAGACACTATTTTCTTTTATTTGTCCCTGTGCTCCACAGTTTTAAATTTGTAGTCAAACAATTCAATATAATTAAAGTGCACATTCCAGACTTTATTCAACATTATTTGAACATATTTTGGTTTGACCATGTATGTAGTCATACAAATATGCCTAGTACACTTTAATACAAAGTCCCCTCATTTCAGGACATGTTTGGGACATTTGGTTTCACAGGTGTTTGTGAGTACTTAGAAATGCTTATTTACATAGTTAGTGCAGGTATGAGAGGGCTAGGCTTGCTTCTAAGCTTTTGATCACATTTTGAGTCTGCAGTTGCCATTTTCCAACATGAGGACCAGAGTTGTGCCAATGAAAGTCAAAGAAGCCATTATGAGGCTGAAAAACAAGAATAAAACAGGAAGAGTCATCGCCTAAACCTTAGTATAACCAAAATTATCAGATTGGAACATAATTAAGTAGAAAGATTGTACTGGTGAGTTCAGTGATCACAAAGGGACTGGTATTCCAAGGAAGACCTCTACTTCTGATGACAAGAATTCTCATTATAATGAAGAAAAATCCCCAAACACCTGTCCAACAGATCAGAACCACTCTTCAGGGGGAAAGTGTGGATATGTCAATGACTACTGTCTGATGAAGACAATGAAAAGAAATACAGAGGCTACACTGCAAGATCCAAACCATGGCAAAGGTGATATGGTCTGGACCTTGGGCAGTTCCTTTATGCCTCCACACTTTGCTCTTGACATCACTCTGATGCAGGTCAATCTTGGTCTTCACAATTCTACAGGCTCTTTGAAATACTTCTTGGCAAAATGTAATCTGGCCATCCTTTCTGTGGCTAACTAGTGGTTTGCATCTTGCAGTGTAGCCTCTGTATTTTTGTTAATGAGGTCTTGTGTGGACAGTTGTCATTGACACATCCACACCTACATCCTGAAGAGTGTTTCTAATTTGATGGACAGGTGTTTGGGGATTATCCTTCATTATGATGAGAATTCTTCTTCCATCAGCAGTGGAGGTCTTCCTTGGAATACCAGACCTTTTGCAATTACTGAGCTCACTGGTACAATCTTTTTTCTTAATGATGTTCCAAACTGTTGATTTTGATAATCATACGGTTTGGATGATTGCTCTTCCTGTTTAATTTTTGCTTTTCAGTCTCATAATGGCTTATTTGATTTTCATTGGCACAATTCTAATCTTAATGTTGAAATTAGGAATTCCAAAATCTCCATCAATACCAGAGCACAACAGGGCTGTGTTCTTAGCCCTCTGCTCTACTCACTTCCCACCTACGTCTGTATAGCTTGGTACGACATTAACATCATCTACAAATTTGCCCACAATACCATGGTACTGGGAGGTATAAAGGAAGGGGATGAGTCAGCATACAGTAGGGAGATTGAAAACTTGGCTGAATAGTGCACCAACAACAATCTTGCACTCATTGCCACCAAAACTAAAGAGATGATTGTTGACTTCAAGAAGGGAAAGCCAGAGATATACAATCCAGTGATCACTGGGGGATCAGAGATGAGAGAATGAGCACATTTAGTTTCTTGGGAGTTACTATCTCGGAGGATCTTTCCTGGATCCAACACACCAATGGCATCGTGAAGAAAGCACATCAGCACCTCTATTTCCTCAGGAGCTGTGTCCATAAGGCGCTGGAAGGTCTAGTGGTGTTCTTGAGCCTGAACGGCATGCATAGGAACTTGAACAAGCCGAAGGGGGTGATGATGGTCATTTTGGGTATGTCCTTAGGGTGCATCGGGATTTGGTGATACCCGCGCACCAGGTCGACCTTGGAGAATACCCTCACGCCATGCAGGTTGGCCTTAAAGTTCTGGATGTGAAGGATTGGGTAACTGTCAGGTACCATCGCATCGTTAAGCCGTCGATAATCTCTGCAGGGGCGCCGCCGGCTGAGGTTTTTGGGACCAGGTGGAGTGGTGAGACCCAAGGACCGTTGGAGAGTCGAAGGATCCCCAGCTCCTGCAGATGGAAGAATTCTTCCTTCACTATCTGGAGCTTATCCGGCGGGAGCCGGCGTGCCTTGGCGTGGACCGGTGGGCCTTGGGTGGGGATGTAATGAAATACCTCGTGGCATGGTGAGGCAGCAGAGAACTACCGCTTGAGGAGGGACGGGAACTCATTCAGGATATGCTGAAACTCATCCTTGGGCATGCTGACCATGGCCATCTGTGGCTGCTTTGCGTGGGAGGCATTGAGGCGAACGGATTGGAAGGTACGGGCATCTACCAGTCGCCTACCTCGAAAGTCGACCAGGAGTAAGTCGAAACCCAGCATGGCGGTTGGAAGGGATGAAACGGTGAACCTCCATGAGAACTTCCGCTGGCCGATCTGGAAGTGGACAGTCTTAACTCCATATGTTCGGATCTCCGTCGAATTGGCTGCGTGGAGGGGAGGTACTCGAGGCTGGTTCCGGGACTTGATGACTGTGGCCCCGGTGTTGACGAGGAAGCATCAGCCGCTGAGTGAATCCTCCAGGTAGAGAAGGCTGTGTTCTTGGCCAGCCACGGCAGCCACTAACAGCAGCTGGCCTGCTCGTTTCCCTGGATTGAGCAGGGCTGACGACACTTCCAAGCCTTGGCTCCCCTGCGCTGGTGGAAGAAACAGAGGCCTGAAGTGGATGACTTGCTTCTGGCTATGCTCTTTGAGGTCCCTGCAGGGGTTGGGTGTTCCACCGCAGCGCTAGAGGACTGTGCCTGTGACTCGTAACCTGCTGGACTGTTGAACCCTCTGGGAATCATTCGAGCCAAAGGTCCTGACCCTTTTGAGCGACCTTCCATAGGTCGACAAAGCTCTCCTGGGATAATAACGGCTGGATGTTTTCAGGCAGATGGTCGAGGAAGATATGCTTGAAAAGTGGGCAGTTGGTGTGATCACCCAAGATTGCGAGCATCTCGACCATCAACTCAATTGGAATTCTGTTCCATCGAGGTGCAGCATCTGAGCAGCACGCTGGCGCTTGGAGAGGCCGAGGGAGCCGGTGAGCACCTTCTTGATGGTCCCATACTTATCTACCGCGGGTGGGTGCTGAACGAGGTGCAGCATTCATTTGGCAGTGGCCTGGTCCAGGGCAGCGACCACATGGTTGAATCTGATGAAATCTGTCAGAGGTGAAACTGAGCCTCTGCGTGACTGAACCAGGTCTCCGGCTCCTGATCGAAGGGTCATTCATGTTGGGTTCAAAGAAGTTTGAACCTGTCGGGGTCACCAATTGTAGTGGCGGCTACACTGCTAACTGAAGGATCACACAACCAGACGGGTTGGGTTCAGTGAGCAAAAAACTAATTTATTGCAGTCTGCTTGGCTGGTCTTATACTCCCAACCCGGACCTGGCTGAGAACCGCACTGGGGGGCTTCGATGTCACTGGGGTGTCACGTGGGTCCCCAAGCACTTGCTTCTGAGCTCAGTGTCGAGGTTGGGAGGAAACTCCTGACAGCACCATTTTGGCCGGCTGCCCCACTGCATGCATGACAAGCAGGGCTGGTTTGCCTGCCTAATGGCATACCGCCACAGGACCATGTATAAAAAGTGTTGTAATTTATGCATGGTCAAACCAAAATGTGTACAAATAATCTTGAATTAAAATCTGGAATGTAATTTAAGACATGAATTGTTTAATTACAAATTTAAATCTGTGCAGCACCTAGGCATATAAAGGAAATAAGTTTCTTTGTCCGAACATTATGGAGGGCACTGTATTTTTGTTTGCAAAAATGAATTCTGAAACTAATTATGAAGCTTCATATGAAAACAATTTATTCTAGGATATGATTTTTTTTCCAGGATTAAGCATGCATTGCCAAGGTGGGAATCCGGATATGTGAGGGATGTTTTTTGTGTAAGGGCGGATTTTCTTTTCCCAGGTTTTTTCGCAGTTCCATGAGGATTCTACAAGCTGTTCTAGATTTGCACAAATTACCCATTTGACTTTTAAGCTCCATCTTGTGTGTCCTTTAGTTACTTGCATCCTTCACTAGTTTTGCCTTGCACTCAAATCCATCTGAAGATCCTAATTATTATTCTTGCTTTCTTCATTTTGTCCTTGGTTCTTATATTACTAAGTTAAATTTGAAAAAATTTGTTCCAAGGACAGTATTCACTTTTGATTCAATGCCATTCTTTTCCATATGCTATATTTCTATTCACAACTCCCTTTCATCCTAATACAATTTACTTGATTCATTTCCAGGCTTAGGCCAACTGCTCATATGTTGGGTCTTCATCATCCTTTTATAGTCCTCTTTCCACTACACTCTGGTCTGAGGCTTGAATCCTCACCCAGGTAGAAATCATGTCAGGTTAAAATTCACTGAGAACAGTAATTAAAAACTGCAAACCAAACTTTATCCAGAAACAGTTAGTAGAATGGGAGGTGGACTGGAATGTGACCAGCAACAATGCCTTATTTTGATGAGTTTAGAATTTATGTATATATTTAGGAAATAAATTATTACCCTTTATTTAAAATTGTTGTACAAAGGCATCTAATTTGTTCATAATGTGCCCTTTTCAAATCATTATTGTGAAAATATTTTTTCTCTGGTGAATGCCTGGGCTTGCCAAGGTCAGCAAGGGGTGTCCCAAAGAATCTACAAGATTATGTAATGTTTTCTGAATAAAACATACCCAGGCCAAATATTGCATATGTGAAATGAAGAGTGAATATCTGCTTACATTTTCCCAATCCATCTTCAGAACAGTGTAATGTTTTTAATTTCAATCAAGGGATTCGCAATATTATTTCAAATGGTGTATCAAATTGTGGTCCATTGTGAGAATTTTCAGGATTTTATCCACCTTAAGAACTTCACCAATGAAGCCTAAATTTCTTTCATGTAAATCTGTTGCAACCATGAAGAATTGGAATTTACAATCCAGGACTTTGGATCAGTTTCAAACTTTGTTCCCATTCACTAAAGGTCAGTAGTCTGGCTTATCGTACTTTATTTCTTTTACTTTATATGGAATAAACTGAATAAAGGAACATAAGATCACCTTTTATCTTCATTGGGAATAAACTGTTTATGTATCATGAATTTTAAAATGTTTTGTCATTAATAAATACAGTACAGTATATACAAAATAACTAAAATGAACTAAAGAGAGGAAAGTGGGTCATACCCCTAAATGTTTTGAAATAAAGATGACGCAAATACCATGCAATCCTGTGACTTGTCAGGACCAGCTGGTAAAAACCCAATTTTAATGGAATGGGTCAGAAATTCATTGAGGAGAATGTGAAATTTGACTATAATAGCTGTCGTAGGCAAATCTTCAAAAGAAGAATGATATCTTTCTTACTGAGAGATGGCTAAGCTCATTCAGCCATATAAATTTAGTGTGACTAAGGAGAGAAATAGAGCATTTAGAATTTGTACTAATGATCTTTGAAACCAATGCACATATCATCTCCAAAACATTTAACAATTTGTATTGAAATTATACAAATTGCAAGTTTTCATTCATAACCAACTGCTTATTTTACTCTGTTGTTTTTATACATAAGTTATTAACTTCTCCTATGATATAATTAAATGAGTTTCATTGTAAACCTAGAAACTGTTGAATAAGTAAGTTAGAGAATACAAGCATGTTTGAACAGCAGACTTAGATAATAAAGTGGGAAGTCCGGTATATATTTCAAAAGGCAGGAGTTCAGATTTTAGTTCAAAATTTAACATTTATCTTCAGAGTATGCTACTTTAACTATACTTTTCCTTATCTCTGATCATGAATTTAAAGTTGTATTGAAAAGAAGGACAATGAAAGATCTTTCTCCATCAGCAGTCTTGCTAGCTGGACATGTCCTTCTGCTCTTCACTGCACAACTTTTACATTCCTTTCTTTGTTTTCAATCTCAGCCCTCATTTTATAGCTTTTATGTTTGTTTGTTCAGATTTTCTCTCTCTAACTGTCCTTAAAAACCAATTGACAGGGTGACCTCATTTACCGCACATTCCCTTGGTAATTCTGGCCTTACCAGTTCAGAGATATTCCCTTTGTCTATCTCCACCTCACTCTTACTGCTATTTACTGCTTTCTTTGATAAATTATATTTGACCTAAAATGTTAATCCTGTTTTTCTTTTCATGGATACTGCCAAATTTGCTGAGTGTTTCCAGTATTTTCTGTTTCTCTGTCAATGCCAGATAAAAAGCAATCTGATAACTGTGAGAGATAGTGCAAAAGATATGCAATGAGAAATTTCAAAAAATTTAAATTATTAAAACCACAACAATCTAAGACATTAAGAATGGAGTTTGGTGCAGTTGTAATGACTACTCTCTATTATAGTTGCTTGGATGCTAAAAGAATTTTGTAGTCTATGACTCGTTCAAACAAATTCATACTAGAGTCAAGTTGAGTGTTCCAAAGTTCATTAAATGATATTAAACAGTGTTAATGTTATTAAAAGTTGTTAAACAGTCAATATAAAATGTCAGATGAAGCTTTTGCCATCCATTCCACAGAACAAAAGAAATTAAAACCTTATCTCCCAAACAAGCAGAGAAAACTAGTTGCAACCCTGAAGCAAAGATGTTGCTCGGAGATAGCATAAAAATATGTTAAACAAAAAACCACAAACAAACAAGTGGTGAGCATGAAACACATTTTAACCCCTACAATACTGGCCCCTAATTATTATATTTAAAAATAATAATTACCACTATTAAAAAAAACAAACATAGTACATAGTATACATTCGGTAAAATACAAAAGAAACTAAAAGTCAATTATCAAAACTTTCTGCCTCTCGTAAAAGACAGATTTTGATGATTGGTCTGTTCAGAAATCCAGTTTTAGTCTTGATCTGAACTTGACGTGCAAGTCCTCTTTTGTCTTGAATGGTATCAATAATCTTCCCCATCAACCAGGAATTTCGAGGTGCTGAAATGTCCATGATGATCATGATATCCCTGGGCATGAAATTGTGTGTGATCTTAGACCATTTCTGTTGCTCCTGCAACACCCATCTTTTCCAGGACAAATTTGATATAAATTGCACCTGCCTCCACCTGCAACGAGCATATATGTCTTCCTTCTGAAATTGCCCGGTGGCATAAAAGACTTCGTTTTCAGAAGCAAAAGATGGTTTAGGGTAAGTCCCTCAAGATCATTTGGATATGTAGAAGCCTTAGTGATTGGACCACTGTTGAGGATAACTTCAACTTCATATAAAACTGTGGTAAGAGCCTCCTCATTGAGACTTTTCACCTTTAGGGTGGAATTAAGAACCTTTCATACTGATCTAATTAATCTTTCCCATACACCTCCATGGTGTGAGCCAGCAGGGGAGTGGAATATCCAATTGATTCCCTTCTGGAGTAGTGTATTATTGATTTGAACTTGATTTCAGCTTTCAATTGCCTCTCTCAACTTGTACTGGGCTCTCACAAAATTAGTGCCATTGTCAGATTATAGGTCCTTCACTTGACCACATCTGGCTATAAAACGCCGAAGGTCATTGAATGAAGGAGTCTGTGTCAAGTGATGATGCCACTTTGATATGAATTGATCTTACAGCTAAACATGTGAAAATAACACCATGGCTTTTCACAACATTCCTTGCACGCTTCACTTCAAAAGGTCCAAAATAATCAATTCCAACATATGTGAATGAGATTCAACAGGAGAGACTCTGTCCAGGGGAAAATCTGCCATCTGCTGTTATCCAGGAGGAGTATTTTCACGCTAACTAATAACACATTTCAATATAATTTTTCTGATTGATGAAGTGGCACCAGGAATCCAATATTTCTGACATAGTTTGGATAACATATGTTTGTGACCTCCATGGCCCACCTCTTCAAGAATATGCTGAAGAATCAAATAAGAGACGTAAAGATCCTTGGTCAGTATGACGGGATGTTTCATCTCTTCTGGCATTGCTGCTCTGCTAAGTTGCCCACCAACTCTTAATGCACCATTCTCCAGAATGGGGTTGAGTTTACAAACATGGTATCCTTTTAATATTTATTCCCTTTCTCAGACTTGAAATTGCACCTGAAAATCTCTTCCTCTGGAAAAAAAAACAGATTATCTCCTTCTCAGCATTAACCAATTGTGAGATCACTGATTTCTTGAGTCTCAAGATTTCATGTTTCCTTTTGTGATAGATCTTTATGATGGATGTTATCCAATTAAAACTGAGCAAGATCATCTTTCTTGTTTTCTCTTTCTGTCTTGATACAGAAGCAGTCTTTTAAGTCTGAGTATTCATGCTATTGCCTTTCTCAAATGATTCCAGGATGAGAAGTAATGGATTAAGCAGCTAACTGGATCCACTTGCTCAGACATTATCTGAACAGCATTTGCAGTCATACTCCTGATTTCAGAGTCTTCTGGTACGATTTCTTCCAATTTATCAGGATTTTGAGGCCACTTTTCCTAAGGCTATAGAAGAAACTGACACCACATTTCTTTCTTCAGAAAAGTCTTTCAAACCTCGGGAAGCCAGGTCGGCAGGATTGTTAACTGTCTTAACATATCTCAACTGTATTGGATGTGAGACTTTATCAATTTTAGTGTTCCTGTTAGCCACGAATTTGAAACCTTATGGTTTTATTGTTGATGTATTTGAGCACAGAGGTGCTATCAGTCCAAAATATGGAGGCTGTTAGTTCCAACTGCAATTCACTTTTCAACATTGTGTCCATTCTGCTCGCCATGGTAGCAGCCATCAACTCCATTTGCAGAATAGTGGCTGGCTTTAATGGAGCCACTCTGGCCTTTTCCATTGCAAATCCACAATGTACCTGATCTTGGTTATCATGCAGTAACAGATAACTAACAGTTCCGTAACTGTCTTCTCATGCATCAGCAAAATGATGCAACTGAGCAGATGTCACAGTTCCAAAATTTGTGGGTTTGAAGCATCTGTCAATCTTGAAGTCTTCCAGCTAACAAAGATCCTGAATCCAACTCATCTATTCTTGTACAATCGATTCTGGTATCTCATCATCCCAACCAATCTTCTTCCTACACAGGTCTTGCAGGATCTTCTTGACAGTCAGGACTACTAGTGCCAATATTCCTAGAAGATCATATATCGAATTGATTGTTGACAGAATTCCCCCTTCTTGTGAGAGGTCGGTCCTTCAAAATGATTTTGAACTTAAAAACGTCACATTGAACACACCATAATAGATATAACACCCTCTCCATAGTAAGGTTGTCAGGGTCTAAGTCCAGATTCTTCATTTCTTTTTCCCTCTCTGTTTCAGGTATGACAGCCAAAACATGATGACTGTTGCTTATCCATTTGGAAAGTAGAAAGCCTCCCTTGAAACAGATTGATTACAACTCATGATAAAGAGTTATTCCATTTTTTTTCAGAAGCTGCAGGAGTGAGACAGTCATCCACATAAAAGTTATTCATGATGGTGCTTATAGGTTGAGAGCTAAACTGTTCCATATTGTCCTCAGCACACTTTCTAAGGGCATAATTCGCACAACTTGGAGATTAAGTTTCTCCAAATAGATGCCCTGTCATTCTGTATTCCAACATGTTCTGACCGTAGTCTCCATCAGGCCACCAAAGGAATCGAAACAAGTTACAGCCTTCTTTTGGTACTTTCACCTAGTGGAACATCACTTCAATATCTGCAGTGATGCCAACAGGTTCTTTATGGAATCTAGTTAAGACTCCTTTAATGTACTGGTCATGTCTGGACCCTGTATGAACTGAGAAATTAATTAAATTCCTTGAAAGTCTGCTCCATAGTCAAACACCACTCCAAATTTTTTTTTTTGTGGGTGCAAAACCCCATGGTGAGGTAAGTACCATTTTTTGCCATCACTATGTTCCAAGACATCATCTGGTACTTTCTCTGCATAACCTTTAAATATCATGTCAGATATTCAGTTGGTGTAGTTTGAATGAAAGGAAGAATCTTTCTTGAATCTTCTCTTCAAATTCAGTTTACGTTGTTTGACAATGCTTCTATTATCAGGCATGCAAAATTCCATTTTCTTTAAAGGTAATGCAATGCAATAATGATCATTAACTAGCTTGGGAGATTTTGACACCAAATCCAAGAACTACTGGTCTTCCTTTGAAAGTTCTTGGTCATCCCTGAGGCACTCAGGAAAGTCAGTCTTGAACTGGTTCTCCCACAGCTCTTCAAGTTTAATAATCGATATCTTGTTGACACGTATAGCCCATTGGACCTGAACCTCATTTCTTCCTCCTAATGGTCTGTCAATCATCCAACCAAGCATAGTTTTGACAGCGTAAGGTCCTTCTCCCACACTCCTTATCTCTCGGGCAGAGAAGAGAGAGACTGTAACTGGATTAATGATGCAGCCTTCTCATGCCTGAGCGTACGTTATTTTGTTCACCTGGATTTCTGATACCTGACTGGATCGTCAAATAATCTGTGGCAAGACATTATATTTGGCTCATATCTCTCTCTGCTGTGGTTATTGTTGTGGTTTGAGGATTGGCATCACTGTGCCTTAACTGTGCCTTACATGCACGTCTTGTGACTGTGGCGCAAAAGGGTCTGCCTTAGTATTAAATATTTTCTTTTTCAAAACATGACTCCATAACATTAGACATTTCAGATAAATTGCTTCAAACATCAGATCCCTTTGAGGTTGTTAATATCTTCATTTTTGCCTTAGCAACAACAAGGTTTTTTTTAATCATCTCTATTTCCTATCTTTTCCTCCTTAGCTGCTCCTCTTGCTCTTCAAAGCCATATCTATTTTGAAGCAATTGCTGCTCCTTTTGCCTCTTTAGATGCACCTCCTGCTCTTTAAAGGCAAATTTATTTTGAAGCAATTCTTGTTCTGCAACAAGAGTGGCAAAATTAGCCTGATCCTTTAAACATACAGATGCAGTACTTGAAGGATAGGAAACTCTGGAGCTGAATTTAGAACTTCTTTTGCTTCTCCTGCTTCCAGCATTTGACACACTATCTTCAAGTCATAATTCATCCAGTATGTCAGATGTTGCCTTACTATCTGACTTAGTCTCCAGTTTGTATTTCCTATCCTCCACATCACCATCTTGTGATACACCTTCAGACATTTCCGAGTGGCTGATCTTAGACTCTGTTGATGTTTTTTGCAGTAATTCTGGGGGATTTGTATTCCCAGCAGCCAAAACCTTCTCTACTTCTCTTGCCTCTTTCAGTCTTGTGTAGAAAACAGCTTTGGCTCCACTTGTATGTAAGTGCTGCCATTGTCATTCTTCTCTAAGTTCTGTGACCTTCATCTCCTTGATACATCGCTCATCAGAGGCAGCAGCTTCAGTGATTGGCTGCCATTTCTCCCTCATCCATCCAGATGATCACCGTTCTCAGGCAACAATAACTCCAAAACCAAAAACAGTCCTCAAAAAGTCAAGCGGCAGTTACTCCAAACTGTGCTCCAACTTGCAATAATAACACAAAAGGAATCCATAAGTAGGGCTTAGTGCTTCCGATAGCCTTGATGCTAGTGTTGACAATCATGCTTCCTTGAATTCAAAATGCTCTAAACAAAGCCCAATTAATCCAATCCAACTTCCGACTTTCTATTGACTTAATTGTAGCGACTACTTTCCATTATAGTCACTTGGATGCTAAAAGACTCTTGTTGTCTATGACTTGTTCAAACAAATTTGTACTTGAATTATGGTGTGTTTTCCAAAGTTTATTAAACATTGTTAACATTATTATAAGTTTTTAAATATTGTTAAAAAGTCAATAGAAAATGGTGGAAGAAGCTTTTACCATCCATTCCAGACAACAAAATAAACTAAAACCTCACCTCCCAAGAAAGCAGAAAAAACTAGTTATGAGCCTGAAGCATAGATGTTGCTAGGAGATAGCATAAAAATGTTACACCAAAAGCCACACACAGACAAGAGGTGAGCATGATGCACATCTTAACCCCTACAGTGGTGCTGTCAAAGATGTTTATAATAGTGGATGTATCAATACATATAAACTCAAAAGGCAGACTTTTATTGACAAATTTTAGTCTGGAAATTATTTATAAACCTAGAAATTATTTACAAGCTGGAAAAACATGTTCAATGCATGGGCTAATGGAGAAAGGAAAACTTGTAAGTCTTGTCCTGATGGGGTGGTGATTCAGAAGAAGAGCACAGGGCACGCAATGGTGGGGACATCAATATGAGCTGGTGGAGAATGCCACTTCAGGGATTAGACCAGGATGGGGTGGCATGGTTAGCTTAATGGTTAGTGCAATGCTATTACAGTACCAGTGATTGGGACCAGGGTTCAAATCCCACGTTGTCTGTAAGGAGTTTGAACATTCTTCCCATAATTGCGTGGATTTTCCCCATGGGCTCAGGTTTCCTCCCGCCATTCGAAGCATACCAAGGGTTGTAGGTTAATTGGATATAATTGGGTGACATGGACTTGTGGGCCAAAATGGCCTTTACTGTGCTGTATGTCTAAATAAATAAATACTGAGTAGTCATATGGGAGGAGGACTGTATTGAAGATATCAGATAACCTAGTGTCAAGGAGAGGAAAGGAATTCTAATTGGTTTAGGGAATGATAGAGGCTGGGATTGGAGGGGAGGGGTAGGTTGATTGGGACAGAGATACATGTGGGCCAACAGGCCAAAATGAATCTCCGTTAATTTTCATGAGCTTTGAAAAAAGTATTGTTCATATTAATGCCCTAACAAATCAACTTAATTCTACTGCCACTCTGTTCTCCTGGATCAATCATTTAGATATTCCTATTCTCTATTACAGTATTTTCATTTTCATTTTTTTTCCCAGCATAAGGTCCATATTACAATCTCACAAAGATTACAAACTTGTTTTGTATTTTTGACCTCTATTGCTTTTTATGTTATTGAACTCTATTTGTGTACTCAGTCATAGTGGAATTTTTAAAATTTTCCAGTGCAGTAGCTGCAGTAAATCTCTGTCACACTGCAGATAACCTATAATCAACACACCTGCTGTGAATATAACAATCCCCAGTAGAAACAGGCAAGATCTAAAATGGTTAAAAGCTTGACCATTCAAGCTCTTTTTCTCACAGTGACTGAACAATTACCATTAGGGATCAAATGTATACATTTTGCAAGATGCATTTGTAACAGCCAAAATGAGTAGCCTTGCCAATCTGGCTATAATTGTGATAATGAATATTAACAATCCATGCTGGGTTCCAAATCTTTAAGAAAAATGCAAATTCAATTTTGCCCCATGTTCTGTACCTGAGTGCATAGCTGATGTAAAATGGGAATTAAAAATGAGTGAGATAAGTGAACATTTCAGGTCATGAGACTTTGCAACATTTTATGACCTGAATTTCCCTCTCCCATCTCCTGCTAGGACCAGACAGACAAAAGTCAATCAGTCTTTGATGGAATTTGCTGCTGGCCATTTGCCACCAATCCCAGGATCCATTGCTAAATTAAGCATTGCAATTCACACTGATGTCTCCCAGTGGTCAATAGGGTCTCCTGTTTGTGTCTTCTGATGATCCTATGGAGGTTTTGCTGAGATCTACAAGGCTATTAATCTCTCAATCTGTAAGGTTTTCCTGCCCATTAGGATGACTGATCACAGATTCACTGCATCAAGTCTCAGTTGAGGCGATGGCAATGATTTTGTCCTTCCTAGCAGGAGGTCACACTCATGGAAATTGAGTGGAACAATGGCCCACAATTTTCTGATGAGTAATTCCTGACAGCTTTCTGCTGGGAACACTGGTTTGCAGAATCACAACTGCCGTGCCCTTTTGGCCAATTACTTTAAATAAACCACAGCATAATGAGAAATAAACAAGACATTAAAATGGATCATAAAATAAAACAATGATAAACTGTTTTGCTGCAGTAGCAACAATAAACCTTTCATCTGTATAAATAGTGCAGATCAGTTTAGTGGTGTTTTCATTTAAAATTAACATATTCCCAGTGTGTAAACGTTTTTCATAAGTCCAGGCAAGCACAGACATGAATCAATTCACCTTTCACATTTCAAATATTTTCCCAGAGAGACAGTAATGAGGGTCTTTGGCAGCTTGCTTTTCATTCAGGCTCTATAAAATCAAGTGAAAGGTCTACTGCAAGACGCCTACTTTCTCATGTATGAAATGACTGGTTGCATTTCATCACAGTCTCCTTAAGACAACCCTTATTACACACCATTTATTTTGCCTATTAGTGTTGCTTGTTTCTCTTGTAGTTTAATTGTGTGATTCAGCTCAGCTTGAGTTAACAGCAACTGAAATTATTTTCTGGGTAATATCCCAGGGAGTTCTGATTTATTCAGACCTGAATCCCATCTTTGTTAGTGAAACCCATTTACTCTTTTATTTCCTATAACTCTGTGACCTCACAGATGGGATTGAAAGAACACATGTCTGCACTCGAACATAAAAGTTTGCTAAGCATAAGCAGGTTTGTCTTCAAAATATGCAAGTTGTTGGATGAAATTTCTTCAACTAAATTATGCAAAACCATACCAAATTGTGATGAAAGCAGATTAAAACTCAACCTTCCACCTTGGAATATGATTATCATGCCATATTTAAAAACCTGTTGCAATGCTTTTTTGTTTATTTTTTTATTTAACTGTTGATTTCTGAGACTGTTTTAAAATTGTTCAATTGCATGACAAATTTTTTTCACTTGATGCAATTGACATTTTCATATACATGCAGCACACAATGGGAAACTCGATTATTGGTTTCTATGTGCAGAACAATCATGGCTTGGCACCCATTAATGATGTGCATGTGCATGCAACATTGTTAGTATGCATACCAATACTCAATGTAAAAAGGAGTAGACCCTAAAATGAATCTGCCTGATCTAGCTAATGGGACAGAAATGACCTTAGCTTCTGTTAAAATAACTATTTAATCATCTCCTGAGTGATCAAGTACCTCCAATATACTATGTAAGATGTTTTTTTATTAAGAGACAAAATGTTTCCCCTATGAATCTACCTCCGTTGCTAAGAAGCCTGATCATCTGTTGGAAACATGTAATGCCTGCTCCTGACTCCAACCTGCCACTCTTGGTTTGGTTCCTGTTGAGAACCATTGCTTTAAAAGCTGCCATCACAGCAGGAGAGTATGCTTGTAAGTTTGCGCTTATAGCATGCTCTTGAAACTGCACTAAGTTACAATGTGTAACCATGCTGAAGGCCTGGAATTCTGAATGCTTGTTTGCATGGGGCCTTACACATTCATGCACATAAGAAACTTGTTCCCCTGTGGCCAAGAAAGAATCTGGCATGATGCCTTCTACACATCGCGATTTAGCGGATGTCTCTATGCACATTAGAATCTCCAGTTTCTGGTATCCATCAGTATCAGAGAACTGAATTTGTATGCACATTTGTTACACAAGAATATCAAAACAATAATTATTTGATGATGGCATCCAGTTTTCAGATTAATAATAGCACAGTCATGTTTTTTTTAACATCATTATAAAGCAAATGTTCTAAAATTTAGACTGCTCAGGGATTGGGTCAGTCCAGATTTTCTGGTTTTCTGGATTCTTCGGCAGTACATCTGTGGTACTTATAAAATGCATGCGAGAATATATGCAACAGCTGAGAGTTTTCGAGGTCTGGATTCTTGGGTGGTTTGGATTTTTGGTGAGGGTTTTTGAGGGGTCTAGAATCTTGGGTGATCCAGATTTCTGGTATCGGATTTTCACACTTTTACTGTAAATGGAACACTTTCAGTGAAAGACAATAACTCCAACATCAACTATTTTTTGCACTAGTTTATTTTTAAATCAATTCACTAAGAGATGAATTTCTGCAAGTACTTTCTTTCTACTAGTAGAAATTATGGTGGGAGAGCTCAAAAGCAGGTAAAAAGATGAAGAGATTGTCAACTGAGTTTATGTTGCCTGCCATTGATCTTTTTGCCAAGATTCAGCGGACAAGTAAAAAAAACCTGCAGAAATCTACACTGTTATTTTTGTTTGCATTGGGGTTGCAGAGTCAGCTGCAGGGACATAATTGAGGGGTGTCCAGTGACTACTCATGAGAATCTTTTCAACTAGAAGCTTAACACCCACAGGCAAGACCACGAATCCTAGCTGATTTTCAACTCTGTAAGAAAAATGCTTGAATGAGACTTGAAATTCAATATATTCTAGGGATCAATACATAAATACTCTTTGTTTTGCTTACAGTTATACCATTGTTGAATTTATTTATTGTGAATCGGGAGCAACATTTGGCAAAATTTGAAAATTTTTTTTGGAGTTGACCTCTATGGCAATTCTTCAATGAATGAATATGTGACCATCTTAATAAATTATTTATATTCATGACCTCAATTACAGTTAAAAGAAACATAAGTTGGACATAATTTGCCAGCTGTAAATTGGAGGAACAATATACTTTGCCTGGGCATTCTCCAACCAAACGGCATGAACACTGACTTGTCCAATTTCTGTTAAACTACTCCCCTGAGTTTCTCTCTTTCCCTATCTGCTTTCCACCAGTTCCCCACTCTTTTTAGAGATAAACCCTCTCCCATCACTTCTCTTCTACCCTCTCACTTGTATCCATGTATGACCTCTTACCTGTTTGACTGTGGTCCTCCCCTTGCCCCTTCCTCCCTCCTCTCCTCTCCTTCTCTCCTTACCTTTCTTATTCTGGCACCTGCCTGTTTCTTGCTTTTACCTTGACGAAGGGCACGGGCTCAAATCATCAGTTACCTGTTACTTTCGTGAGATGCTGTGTGACCTACTGAATTTCTTCAGCACATCTGTGTATTGCATTCATTCCCAGCATCTGCAGACTTCCCCGTTTTACTCCATAAATTGGAGATTGCAAGTTACAAAGAGGTGGTGAGCAATTACTCCTGAAGTGCCAGTGTTTGATATCCCTCTCTGCATGATAGGATATTTAGATCTTATCAGATTTAATAGGCTGATCATTTTGTTGCATGGGAAACATCAGATGTAAATATTGGGCTAAAGAGAAAACTTTCAGGCTGCAAACTTTCGGGCAGAAATGATCGAGTCTCGAAACATTGACTATTTTATTGTCTGTTCAATATTCCAGGATGTGCAGAATTTGTGGTTCTCAAACTTTCAGGTTGCTTGACCTTCACTCTTTTTTTCAAGATTTCTGCCACATTCCACAAGCTGCTAGAGATAGCGTCCATTAGGTGCAGGCCTAGTTCAAGTTACTGAAAATGTTTGAAGGCCAGCTCAGCACAGAGTGGACAATGAAGTGCAGTGCTATAGCATGTCACTGACTGCAATTAAACAGAGTTCATTGGGATGGCTGGGGATAAACCAAAGTTAGATTCCTAACCCTCACACCTAGAACCCTCTTTCCTGCTTCTATCAAGGCCCCTTAACAAGGTTCCTAATATCCAATTTAAACAGTTTGGATCCTGATCTTCATCAGTAGACAGAAGATCTCAATCTCATAGGTCCCATTATGTAGCTGTGTTTTATATCTTGAAGTATGTTGAGCATGCCAGCAGGCTAGATTAATTGCTTGGGACAGGAGATCCAGTGCTCTGATCAAGAGGTAGGTCCTCAGCTGCAATTCAATGCCTGCACAGGGGTAATGGATTGGAGAATCTGTCCTAATGAGTCTGTCCATTTGCAATGAATATATCTTCCTCTACATCTAAGTTGGTTTCACTTTATGCTAATCAAAATTCCTATTTTCTCTGAGTGAATCTGCTGACAGGATACAAACTAAACAACATCTAAGTTCTGGCAAAAAAGTTAATGCATATGTGTCTAAGGTACTTTAATTAGATTAAATAAACAGGATAAAATTAACAGAATAATATAAATATCATGTCCCAGAACTCAATGCCATTTCATGTTGGATTATAATTTTAAGAGTTTTGCTGAGATTACAACATCCTACATCATATGAAACCAAATGTGATTAATTTTCTGAGGTTGTCAGATCTTGTGCACTGTCATAAAATAGTTAATTGTGAATTGATAAGCTGATTTATATTTTTATTAGCTATTTCATATTATTACATCAAGTTAACCATGTTGATTTCTTGCCATACTGGAGGGTAAATCTACGATTTTTCAAGCTACAATGAACAAATGACTACATGGAATAGCAGTGGAATGTTATCTGGATGATATCATCATCACAAGCCGAAGAGTACAACCGTTCAACGTATGATTACAACAGGATAAGTGTGTCTTCATGCTGCCCTCAGTGACATACTTGGGATTTACAATCAACAAGGAGGGTGTATGAATGGGTCCGGCGGCCACAGAAGCTGTTTGCAAAGTCCCATATCCAACCAACAAGTCTGAATTACAGTCCTTTCTATTGGAAACATATCCCTAACATGTCTACACTATGCAACCCCCTAAGAAAGATCAAAAATTATATTGGAATACAGAAACTAAAAACACAGTTGATCGACTAAAGGAAATATTAATAACAAATGAAGTTCTGACCCATTACAACCCAAACAAGGAAGTGATTCTACCATTGATGCTTCACCAGTAGGACTGGGAGCAGTAATGTTCCAAATCGCAGAGAGGGGTGAGCAACCCGTGGCATATGCTTCGTGGCCATTAACTACAAATGAACGCAATTACGCACAACTGGAAAAAGAAGAAATTATTAAATGGACAGCAGAACCAGCAGCCATTAACCAAGAACAACTGCAACAACATTAAAGCTCAGACGATTGGTAAAGAAACCTGAACGGAGGCAATGTTAAGCAAATTCTTAAACTTCACCCTTAATAGATGGCCTGAATCTGAAGTCATACCAGAAGACTTGAAAACTTACTTCACACTCCGCCATGAACTATCAGTTGAAGAAGGATGTTTACTATGGGGTACCCGTACAATTATCCTGGCCAAATGGCAAGCCACCATATTATCAGAGCTGTACCTCAACCATCCAGGAATGGTATGAATGAAAGCGTTGGCCTGAATGCTTGTTTGGTGTCCATCAACGGACAGAGACATTGAAACAACAGTGAGAGAATGAAAAATATGTCAGACAATGCAGCCAAAAATGCCGCAGGCCGAGGTCAAACCATGGAAATGGTCTTCCAGACCCTGGCATTGGATTCATGTAGTCTTTGTGGGGCCATTCATGGGAGAGACTTTCCTTATAATGGTGGACGCACATTCCAAATGGTCAGTAGGGTTGCATATGAAAAACACCAAAGCTGATTCTACAGTTGAACGTCTACGGGCCATGTTTGTCACATACGGATTACCTCACGAACTGGTCACAGACAATGGACCCCTCAGTATGTCACTGAGGGCAGCATGAAGACACACTTATCCTGTTGTAATCATATGTTGAACGGTTGTACTCTTCGGCTTGTGATGATGATATCATCCAGATAACATTCCACTGCTATTCCGTGTAGTCATTTGTTCATTGTAGCTTGAAAAATCGTAGATTTACCCTCCAGTATGGCAAGAAATCAACATGGTTAACTTGATGTAATAATATGAAATAGCTAATAAAAATATAAATCAACTTATCAATTCACAATGAACCTTTTAAAAGTTTTATGTGCGACAATATATCAGACATATTTTGTCCACACCCTATCACCCAAGTACTAATGGAGAGACAGAACGTTTTGTACAAACTTTCAAGAAGGCGATGAAAACCAAGAAACTTCTAAATGCCTCCTGGACTCACAGGATTGCAGATTTCCTATTGGGGTACAGAAACACCACAAAATGCCCCCCAGCAGAATTGATGTTTGGGCCCAACCTGCGGACAAGGTTGTCCACAGTTCACCTGGATCTGGGCCTCCGTTTAGAAAAATCTACATTTCCACAAACTATACCTAGAGCACTGGAGGTGAGCGAGAGAGTACTGGCACAAGATGATCCTACCTGCTGAGTCCCTGCTCAAATTCTGTTCTAGTGGGAGACAGACTGTGGAAATGACACATTGACCAATTGCGACCATTCTCTGACATTAAAGTCCACGAACTACCTCACAACCTGGAGGAGGTAGAACTAGACCTACTGTGGCAGGCCAAGGCAATCCAACTTCTTGGGCTGAGTGAAAGAGGGGTGGAGATGGGTAGCCCAGTAACTGCGACAAGCAGTCCAGCCCATAGAACTCCAGAGGCCTGCAAAGGCTGGCAGTCGCCATCAACCCGACCATCTATGGGTCCCACCCAGAACAGCCCCGAGCAAACCACACTGAGGTAGTCCAAGAGAGAAATAAGACCACCTGAGCGCTTTATGTCCTATAATTATTATTAAGTTCCTTTCCATATTATAATTGCTCAGTATATGTACCCTAATTCTCAATAGTAGTCATGGGCCCGATGTAGTAGTGGTAGTTAGGGGGGGCCCATTTAACATATATTGCACAAGGGGGAAAAGTGTTGGATATAAGCCCTCCTTGCTGTACAGCATGACACCCACTTCATGATGTCACCCCTCCATATATTAATCTGTGTCTGTCAGTTGCCATGTTAGTCTGATGGTATTAAAGAATGAGAAAAGCACTGCATCTCCGAATCCTAATTGTATAAGTGCATACACGTAATACAAGTATACCCTGCTTTATGAATACTCGCTTTATACAAGTTTGCTTTTATGAAAGGATTTTTACTTTTACGAAAGCAATGAGCTGTTATAGAGGCTGTGCGTGCACCCTGAACAGCTTCTTCCCTGGGAAATACGAAGAGATGTCAATAGATAGATGGCACTCTGTCATCCAGTGCAGTAATCCCCAGCCCCCCATGATGGACTGAGTGTACTGAGCGTAGAAGAAAGAGTTGTGTATTCCTTGTATGTCCAGGGTGGCGGTGGTGCTGAGCAGTGAGTGAGGGCTCTGACCAGAGCGCATTAGAAGGTTCAAAAAGTAAATTTCTACTTTATAGGCTGTGTATTTATCATATCATTCCTGATTTTAGTAAATATTAGTGTTATTTTAGGTTTTATGTGTTATTTAGTGGGTTTTATTTGGGTCTGGGAATGCTCAAAAAAATTTCCCATAGAAATCAATGGTAATTGCTTCTTCGCGTTATGCCATTTCAGCTTACAAAAAGGTTCCGTAGGAATGCTCTAGATTTTTTAAAGCAGGGTATACCTGTATGCATGGCTGAATAAGATTTGTCCAACAATGCTTCACAATATTAGTCTATATTAATAGATTTCCAAAAAGAAACATAAGACTAAAATCCTGGAATTTTATCAATTATTTTGATTCTGATCCACCTCTGGTAAACTGGGTGGTAAATCAATGGTTTCACACTTAGGAAAACAGTGTCACTAAGGGTCATGACTTTACAAGACATTCTAGATGTGGATGTTTTTCTGCTGTTCAATTTTACAACATTTCAAGGAACTCCCAATTTTGGTTATATATCTTAATGGATTCCTTCTGTTTTTGATTAAATTCCAACTTTAACCCTGAAGTAGCAGTTGAACATAAGATTCTTATTATCCTTGAAGAATAGCATCATGAAGAAAACTTAATTTCTTATTTCATCCAGTACAAAGGGCATGAATGCTTTTGATAAACACCAGCAACACAGCGTCAACGTGAACTGAATGAATTAACAATATTGTGTTGTTTCATTACCCAAATGATTTTTTCATTATTTATTAATTTTCCCATAGCGTTCATAGAATTAAACATTTGGAATCCATCCAGCTGTCTTTGAATAGTATTCTAAGGCAATAATTATGATATATGTTAATCAAATAATTTAAAGAAAATAATATATTTATACTTTGTTGCCTAAACTGACATCATTAATAAGCCCGCCAGAGTTCTGTGCTGAATTGTAATATTGTGAAAATGTTATTTATATAATTTTCCTGTAAAATACACCATTGATTTTAGAGCCAAAATTTTTACTTCAATATTTGATCATTGTAAATACAAATAACTTTCTTACTACAGGCATCTAAACAGATTACAATCTATATTAATGGCTTAACATTAGTAAAAGGCTGAAAATACACAAAATAGTTCTTTATTTGAATCATAGTTTAAAAATCTCAGTATATAGAAATCACAACTTTAATAATTTCAGTATTTATTTTGAACTAACAAATCAAGGTGCATAACACAAGACAGCAAAAAGAACATAGAACTGAAAAAAGCCAATCTTTAAGTCGTAATATGTCTCTCACATAAAAACTTCTTTCATGAAACCTTATCTAAAAGCAAATATGGGATAAGGTTATTTTTTCTCAAACCAATAAAATCAGGAGACTGTTGCGAGAAGCAGTGTCACGCAGTTTGATGTCCCCAGCAGGGTACTTGGGGTCATATGTGCTGTCGTAAATTCAGTACGGGGCTCTGACATTGTGCTAAGTGTGGCCTAGGTCTGGGGGGGTTTTCTTTGATGCAAGTGAAGTTTAATAACTGGAAAAGCATTTGCTTTTATTTGCCTGTACTTTCTGCAACAATAATATCAGCTCATTTAGGTCGTTTCAACATAAAAAATGCACTAGTGAAGCAATCTGTTACAAATTAGCACTGCTCTCATTCCACTTTATTAGCAGGTAATTGAAAAGAGTTGGGAAAGTGTAATTTATCAGATTATGTGTGTTTATCTTCCTTGTGGGTAAAGCAGATTCTGGCAACTTCTTCATTTTACCCTGGGGGGAATTAAACTTCTTTAAGCCAAGTTCAGAAAAAAGTAAGCAAATTATAATTCGATGATACAGTTAAAAATGTTCAAATAAAAAAAATACTTACCACAAAGATTAAAAGTTTTCCATAGAAGATTTTTATCTCTTTCTTACCTTTCTTTAGAGATAGTTTTGCTCTCATATTTCCAAGTATTCTTAAAATCCGTACAGAACTCAAACCACAACATGAATATGTAGCTTGGAGTAATCTCTTTCTCCCCAGATTTTGGCTTCACCCCAAAGAACCTTATTATATCTTCAAAGCTAAGAGGAAAAGAAAAAAAAAACTGTCAACACGCAAACCTGCTGGTGGCTGTAGTTTCCCTGAGGGCTTGTTTCAAAGTCAGTAGCCAATGCTCTGCAATTATTGTGACTTCCCTGGGCTTCAACATTCATGGCAGCAACACTTGTCATGTATAATGTAACCTTCAAACACCTACAGTCTTCCCAGAGGGGAATATTTATAACTGCTATATAACCACGTCCACATGCATACATAAATATTCAAGGACTGAGTGTCTTTATAGGAAAATAATGGGATATCAATACCCTCATTTAAATATATATATCACCAGTCCAAATCCCACAAATTAAAGTAAAACTGGGAAAAGAATGAAATGAACTTCACATAAGTACAAATGTGAAGGACTCCAGGCACATAACATCAATGAGTACAGACACATAAAATTTGAACTGCACACTTTCCTTTCACTCATGCACTACAAATGGTTTTGTATCTGTTTAAACTCATGTTCTTTCTGACAACTAAGGTGCCATTCAGTTGAAATGTAATGAAATCTAATATTGTGCTACCGATCTCAACAACATATCTACATAAAAGTCAGACATATATTTAATATAATGACATGAAATAATGCATCAACTTGTTTCTTGGTCTGATATTATTTAGAATTTTGGCTCATTTCCTACAAATAAAGTCCTCAGTTCAGTTGATCCAAAATAGCCAGTTTGCACATTTCTCTGTTAATTGTGCTTTTGTTTTGCACACTTCTGTCCTTATTTGTCTTTCTTGAAGTTTTCTATGGCTACTTGGTACCACAAGCTTTCTTTTTAAACAACCATCATTTCATTCCTGTAAATGTGGCAAGCATTCACTTAAGTAACCTTTCCCACACTGGTTTAACTAATGTATACGGAATTTTGATATACCAGCACTTTGAAGATAATTATGGACCTTCTTGGCCTTCTGTCTCTGAGAAATATTTTAATTCTGAAGTTAATATTTTGCAGAGAGGAGTATAACTTATAGAATCCTACAGATCATTCACCTTTGCCTAACCATCAAAGTTTAGGATCAAGAAGATAGGATAAACATTTTAAGCAGCTTAATTTTCACTAGCTGTGATGAGTCTTGGTCCCTTGAGCTCACATTAGGTTTTAACTGAACAATGATTATTTTACAGCTCCTCAAGAGAATAGCACATCAAACATTTACACATAGATCTACATCATTTTAATGGAGACCATCAGGATTGGTTTATACAGCAATAAAAATACAAAAAAAATATGGATAGGAACCTTTAATTCGCAGTAAAAAGTGTTTCAAAGTGTTCTCCATAGTAAAAATGTCTATGTAAATACTAGGGTGCAATAATTTGATCATGAATTAGTTACTTATGTTCTCAACTTATTGTTTTTACATAATTATCGTGATCATCTTGCTTTATTAGTTTAAGTAACACTATATGAAAGAACACCTTGTTTTATCACGAATCATTTTTAACATTGGAAAGTGCTCCAGGTAGCTGTGATGAATGGACTGTTACTTCATTCTCAGCAAAGAAACGCAAGAGAATGCTCCACACTTTAAGGAATTATCTTCATTTGGATCAACCTCTAACTTTTCTTTTCATGCATAACATCATGTTATGTTTAAAATACTATTCTTCAATTTGCCATCATTATAAACCACTGTCTCATACTGAGTTTAAATAATTATATCAGGTTGTCTGCACATGCTTGGCTAACTAACTTCATTCAAACGCCATCAAAACTACATTCTAAAGTAGCCCCATTCCCTCTCTAATTGTTTTTAATGCCCAACATCAGACCCCAGTTCAAGAAGACTTCTGTTTTCAAATTTTCATTCTTCTTTGTTTTAAAATCCTCTGTGGGCTCACTCCTCCATGTCTCTGTAATTTATTTAACAAACATGGTATCAGTGCTTCTTAAATTTTGGCACCACTACTATTCATTCGGCTGCAAAGGCTTGTAAGTCTCTCTCCAAATCTCTCCACCTCACTTGCTTCCTTTAAGATGCTGCTTAAAACATAATTTGTTTATCAAATTGATATGTAGAAATCCCATTATTGGTCTTATTCCTGTGGGGTGTCTGGAATGTTTTGCTATATTGAGGAATATCTAATTGGACATTTAAAAAAAAATTAACATGTATGAGCACAATGAATTACAGTCCAATCCATGCCCTTAGAGTCAAAACATCTTAAAAGTCCAACCTTGAAAGTGTCCATGGGTATATAACTGATTAATGAAATCAAAGATCAATCCTGATACATTCCTTATAATCTCAACATCCAAAATTATGGTCTATCTTCACCCCAACATCTAAACTGCCAATTCATCCATTCATCCTCCCACTACCACTATTACCTTTTCATGCCTGTTGTGGCCATATTATAGGGAACTCTGGTCTTTTGACCATCCTTAACATATGCTTCAAAGGAGGAACTCAAGGTAATTTTTCTGGGCCAAAACTGGGCAACATCTGGTCAATCCTATTTGAGAACTTGGGCACTGGGCATTTTGAGAGTATACCAAAATTTCCAGGGCATTACAACATATAGCTTCAGTAGAAAATAGCAATGTTGATAGTTTGGGCCTTTGCTGGGTATAACTGTCAAGTCAAGTTTATTGCCATCTAATTGTACAATTACAACCCAATGAAACAGCGTTCTCCAGCACCCGCTGCAAAACAGGCAGACACACAACCATAAATAACATAAATGCAGGACAAGTAATTCATCACTACAAATAAATAAACGTAAATTGTTTCATGAATATGAGTATTTTGGATGGTAAGTGAGAGCAGTTCCTTAGGTCGTTCAGCATTCTCACTGCCCATGGGAAAAAGCTCTTCCTCAGTCCGGTGGTGCTGGCTCTGATACTCCTGCATCTTTTCCCCGATGGGAACAGATGAAAGATGCTGTATGGAAGAGGTCTTCAATGATTTTGCACGGCTCTTCAGAAAATTATTTTAGTAGATCACATCGATTTAGGAGGGGCAGGGTGGAGAAGGGAGACTCCAGTGATCGTCTCTGCCACCCTTATAGTCCTATGGATTGACTTTCGATCCATTTCTCTGCAGCAACAATACCATGATGTGATGCAACCATCCAGGATGCTCTTGATACAGCTCCTATAGAAGGTTGACATAATGGTGGCTGGTAACCTTGCCCCCTTTGGTTTTCTCAGGAAGTGCAGTCACTGTTGTGCCTGCTGACAAGTAAGGAGATGTTGAGAGTCCGCGATGGGTCATTAGTTAAGTGAATTCCAAGGGACTTGTGCTCTCTACTCTCTCCACTAGAGTTATTGATGCACAGTGGAGGGTGGTCATTCCTGGTCCTCCTAAAGTCCACAATCATCTCCTTTGACTTGTCCACATTGTGACTCAGGTTGTTACTCTCGAATTATTTTACGAGTTTTTCCATCTCTTCTCTATAGTGCAACTCATCGTTGTTGTTGATGAGGACAACTGCTGTTGTCATCTGCAAACTTGATGACTTTGTTGGATCTGGTTCTGGTGATGCAGTCGTGGAACAGTAGCGTGAACAGGAGTTGGCTGAGCACACAGGCCTGAAGTATGTCAGTACTCAGCGTGATGGTGCTTGATATTCTGCTGTGGTCTTTCGGTTAGGAATCCCAGGATCCAATTACAGAGAGGGGTGTTGAGTCCCTGGAAGGACAGCTTCTCCATCAGCCTCTAGGGAATGATCTTATTAAACATCGAATTGAAGTTAATAAA
Organism: Narcine bancroftii; assembly: GCF_036971445.1. Lineage (NCBI taxonomy): Eukaryota > Metazoa > Chordata > Chondrichthyes > Torpediniformes > Narcinidae > Narcine > Narcine bancroftii. Next base: position 49,207,999 of record NC_091470.1, on the reverse strand, counting down.
CAGCAGCCTGGTGTATGAGGTGTCTTTTTCCAGGTGGGTCAGGTCAGAGTGAAGGGACAAGCGATAGCATTATATATGGAACAGTTTCTTCTATAGGCAGATTGAAATGGGTCTAGCATCTCTGGGGTGTGTGCTTTGATGTGCTCCATCACCAGACATTCAAAGCATTTCATAATGGCAGAGGTAAGTTCCACAGGGCAGTAGTCATTGAAACCTGTTATTGTCACCCTCTTGGGTATCAGGATGATGGTGGCTGTCTTGAACCCTGTGGGAATGATGGACTGCTGCAGTGAGGTGTTGAAGATGTCTGAAAAGATCTCCATCAATTGGACTGCGCAGTCCTTCAGTACCCAACCAGGTATATTGTCTGCTCCCTCCTCCTTCTGTTGGCTCACCTTAGATAGGGTTCTCCTCAGCTCAGCCCATCATCAGGGGGACACGGAGCTTTCTTTGGCATCATCTTCTCATCGAACAGTGCATAGAAGATGTTCAGTCTGTCCGGAAGAGAGGTGTCATTGTCCTTAACTCAGACGCTTGACTTGTGATGTGCTATCGTCTTGATCCCTCACCACATGGACCGTGTGTTGCCAGTGTAACACAGCTGTCTGTGTGCTTCCTTGCGAACCCCCACTTTGCCTTCCAGATTGCATGGGAGAGTTCAGCCCTGACTGATCTTAGTGCCATCCTACACCCTGTCAGTATAAGATAAAAAAAAAACCTCGTCAAGTTGAGACCTGGGATTGCTTCTGCTATTCTCTTCTAATTGTGCTCCTGTGACAAGCCAGAAGACTCTTACCTTTGTCACAATCTGGCTCTACTAACTAGAAACTGTTGCACTTTGTCTCAGAATTTACCTAATAATACTAGCATATTGCCAATTGTTAATGAGGTATTGAGCAAGGGATTGATAATAATTAGTTGTGATGTGACACAGCTTTGCTCATTCACAATCCCTCTCTGAAATCTACTATTCCACATCTGCATATCCTGACTCCATTTTATTGCTACTTCTTACAACCAAGATGGAATTAGCATGGATTATTTAAGAGAGGGAGCAGATTCAATTGAAGATGAATACCCAACAAACCTCAATTCAATGTCTTTCCTTAATCAAAGTTCAAGGTTTAGATTTCTTGTCAGAGTACATATATTTCATCACATGCAACTCTGAGATTCTTTTTCCTATGGGCCAGGCAGAATTTCTACTTAACAGTAGTGCAAAAAAACTGTATTCAAGAAAAAAATAAATACACAAAAGAGAGAAATGCAAAAAGGAAGTAAATGCAAACAAACTGACTGGGCAATATAAAAAAGACAAATATTAAATAATAAATAATGTACTAAGTAGGAGTCTTTAAATGAGTCTCTGATTGAGTTTGTCATTGAGGAGTCTGATGGTCGAGGGGTAGCAGCTGTTCCTGCACCTGGTGGTATGAGTCTTGTACCTCTTTCCTGATGTCAGCAGCAAGAATGGTGCATTTCCTGGATGGTGTGAATCCTTGATGATTGCTGCTACTTTCCGAAGGCAACACTCCATGTAGGTTTTCTTGATGGTGGGGAGAGTTTTGCCTGTGATGTCCTGGGTTGTGTCCACTACCTTTTACAGGGCTTTCTATTCAGAGGTATTGGTTTCCCCATACTGGGCCATGATGCAGCACACTTTCCACTACACATCTATAGTTTTTGATGTCATACCATATCTCTGCAAACTCTTGAAGTAGTAGAGACTCTGACATGGTCTCTTCACAATGACATTTGTGTTCTGGGTCCAGAAAAGGTCCTCTGAGACAGTGACTCTCTATATATCACTTTAGATAGTAATCACTAGCACATTGCCAATGGCAAAGATCAGAAAAATTAAATAGAACAGGATTGCTTTCTAGATTTTAATAATTTTTTTTCAATATTGCATGCAGAACTCTTTGCTTTTTAGAAACCGTCTGATCATAGAGTGAATGGGTTCACAGATACTGTGTAAATTCTAACCTGATTTAAGAGCATATTTGCCAGCATAAATGTTTGTGGAACATCAGGAAGCTCCTGCTCCACTGTTAGGCTCCAGTGGTACAGCTCAGCAGGGATATCACTGTTACAATATGACCAGCAAATTCTGGACCCCTGCATTTGTGTTGGAGTCTGAAGTTTGCTGAATCACAGAGGGATAAATATGGGCAAAAGCAAGACTATAGTGAGGGTTTTAGTTGACTTGTATATGAGTTAGCATTCTTTTTAGTCTTATAAAAATATTTATTTAACGTTATCTTGTTATATACTTTGTATATTTTCCTACTTTTTTTTAAAGTTGACTACTACCTGATCTAAACTTGTGACTTCTGCAATAATTATTCAAAAATCCAGGACGAACTTAATTTTAATTTTATGACGATAAAAGGAATCAAAGTTTGCCATGTAACTCCAATATTACTTTGGCACAAAAATGAGTGAATTCACCACAAGATGCAATTTATCTTGACAAATAATTTGGAAAGAGGTAGAAGGCGGCACAGTTAATGTAGCAGTTAGTGTGATGCTATTATAGTACCAGTGACCTGAGTTTGAATTTGGCGCTGTCTGTAAGGTGCTTCTACATTTTCCTCGTGTCTGCGCGAGTCTCCCACCATTCAAAACATACTGGGGTTGTAGGTCAATTGGGTGTAATTGGACAGCACAAGCTTGTGGTTTGAAAGGGCCTGTTACTTTGCTGTATGTCTAAATTTATCAATTAATTTAATAAAATCTCTACAGTGAATTTACAGTTCTTTACAAAGCATTATCGAGTGAAAGATGAAGGGCAAGAGGTGTTGAGTTGTTTGTTTTATTTCCCTTGGTGGAACTATTAGATAAACAGTAGTGAAATTATTAGCAGCATTTTGGAGTGAAGGACCAAACCATAACTCTAAGACAATGAACTGGTCAAATTTTGGAATATGTATTTTGTAAACATCTTGGCCTATGATCTGGATTTTGCTTGCAAATGGAAGCAATTCCAAGACATTTGTGCATTCGTCGCCAAACACTGTAGTCCTGAACACATTAGGCGGTAGCAGGCACCATAAATGTCCAGATGTTCCACCATTGGACCTCCCATGCAGTCTAGCAGCAGTGTGGTCTTCCTAGCATTCATGTCAGGGACTTAGCTCTTAAATCATGTGCGATGTCTGGTGCCGGATCGACATCCATTGGTTTCAGTGGGGATTACATGGCAAATGAGAAAACAAAGAAGGCAAGTTGTACATTGCTCTAAATGTCAAGAGACATACTAAGCTCCTTACAGCTTTGACAACTGGTATCGTCGAGAGAAAGTGTTTTCCATCTGTAAGTGCCTTCAGTTTCATTTCAGGGCCAGATCTTCTTTTCTGTGGAGGCTGTGTTGTTGCTCTAATCATAATTCTGGTTGCCAGGAATCTATGAGCCTACAGTTTGGACCCACTGAATCTGGTCAAGGTAAATATGGATGTGCAATGATTGTGAGTACCCAGAAGACAACAATAATGGTAAAAAGGAGAATGAAGGGTTATCAGTAATACAACGACCATCAGATGATATGCCATCCCAGTCAGCAGTCTGCTCTTCACCTTATCCTACACAACTTTGAGCTAGTCCTTGCACTATATGTTCTCTTTCACAAAGACTGCCTACTTATATCTTTGCAATCTGACTGGTCTTCATCTATACTTCAATCTATTTGCTACTGAACACCACATCCATTGTTTTAATAGTCTCAAGCATCTACTTTTCAATTTACACTCTATATCTTTTCTATGCTGCTGCTCATACCTACCAGCCACCTACCCCTTAAACTGAAATATGCAAAGCTATGTGGCCTCTAACCTTTAGCAAGAATCACTCTTTCATTACCCTGAGTTTATTTGCTTCCACCACAAGATGCAATTTATCTTGACAAATAATTTGGAAAGAGGTAGAAGGCGGCACAGTTAATGTAGCAGTTAGTGTGATGCTATTATAGTACCAGTGACCTGAGTTTGAATTTGGCGCTGTCTGTAAGGTGCTTCTACATTTTCCTCGTGTCTGCACGAGTCTCCCACCATTCAAAACATACTGGGGTTGTAGGTCAATTGGGTGTAATTGGACAGCACAAGCTTGTGGTTTGAAAGGGCCTGTTACTTTGCTGTATGTCTAAATTTATCAATTAATTTAATAAAAACTCTACAGTGAATTTACAGTTCTTTACAAAGCATTATCGAGTGAAAGATGTAAGAAATATCCTCCTGTTCAAATGTACAAGAGGCTTTAATGATGAAGGTACAGTAATTTTTAACCATCTTTCCCATCCCAAAGAGATCGGTGCTGCATTCTTAACTTTTTATTTATTCAGTTTTTCAGCAGGTGGGCATTATTGGCAAGGTCATCATTTAATGCCAATCCTGTGGGCTCCATGGTCAAGGAAGAAGTGCAACAGAACAGACCTGTACTGAACATCAAAAATTGTGGGAGATGAGTTTGGCATCAGAATGTTCATTCATCAAGCTACCATCATCAGTTGTATTTGCTGAAAATGATTTGCCAAAAAGAGCTGAAATAATATTTGTCCTGGGATGCTCTGGTTAAACATACAAGCTATTATTTCTGCTCACTTCTCTTTCATAATTAGGAAAATTCCAACATTTTATGTCACTGCAGATTTTATTTTAAAACAATTGCATCCAGCTGTAAATTAAATGAGAATCTATCATATTTTCAAATTATATGAGGATCTGGTGGAAAGAGTTTATTTGTATTCCATATTTTAACCTTGAATCTCCCATAATACTCCCTTTTCAATGGCAGAGAAGGAAAAGAATACTGATGCAGATTAATTTCAGGACACAAGGCTTTTGGATTAATTTTAATTAATGCATTTTTCATAGCAATCCATTACAGGAAATAAGAACTTGTGAATTAATGTCATCATATGCAAGGGGCATGACTGTATGATAGTAATAAAATATAAATCTCAGTACATCAAAATCATCTTTAATTATGGTCATTAAATCAAATATAGTCATTAAATCAAATAACACCATTCAGTTACATTTAAACTTAGGCTTGGTGGTGAGCTACCAGACTGAAGCAAGCCTGGAGGGAGATGAATGCTAAAAGTTCTGTTGCCTTATTGGGAGTGGGGGAGTAGTCCTGAGTTACATCATCCACAGGCCTCCATAAATATCCCAAAAACATGCAACTCTGCTCTGCCACTATTGCATGAAACCTCAGAATTGGCAGATGTCCTGAACACAGACCATTTCCTCCAGTCAAAATATTGAGATGACTGATGACAGTAGTTATAAAAGCTTTGTTGCCTCATGATCATTTACCTCCACAACTGAATAAGATTGCTCAAAATGTTAGCATCCTTCCTATCTGAGTTATTAATCAGACATTTCTCCCAGTATAAGGTGTGCCTCCTTCCACTTTTGCAACTCTCATCCATTCATTTGTGATTTCTAGTTTTGGCCAATATCTCCTACCCTCCACCTTCTGTAAACTTCAGTGCAAGCAAAACCTTTCCTTTTGCATCTTGTTCTGAAGTCTCTCAAAGCCTCAAATTTAAAGTCCCCAAGTTTGTGTCTAAATTTCCAGTCAAGGACCCAATCATCATATTTTATTTCTCTAATTTTGGCCTCCCATTTATCTGTTTTATTGACTAACTAGCTGCTGTTGCTTCTACTGTCTAAGCTCCAAGTTATGGAATTCTTCCATAAAAAAAGTCCATCTCCTGTCATCCTTACCACCTTTCCTAATTTTTCTGACTTTTATTTTGTAGAGCTCGTCGAAAGAACAAAGACTTGTTGATCCAAACCAAGGCTTTTATTAGCAAAAGACAGGAGCTCTTCATAGGTGGCCGACCAGTCTGGAATGATCCGACCTGGTTAGGGACACAACCCTTTAAGGCCCAGACAGTAGGCGTGGCTAAGCTCTCAGCCAATCGCTGTAAGCACAGTCATTACACTCTAGATACTGTAACTATATACATTGGTGATAGGTCTGTACTATCACATCTTTTTTGTCTGATTGGGTCTTGAAGAAGCTCAGAAGGATGCTTTTTTAATGCTGGAGGTGCTAAATAAAAGTAACCACTGCTGACATCTAAGTTACATGTTTTCTTGGAAACACTTGTAATGCATTTTACAAATATGTGCTATCCAGGGGATCTTATCTCGATAACGGATACCAACCCAAAATGTTGACTGATTATCTCCACCCATGGATGCTGCCTAACCTGTAGTCACCTGTTTGTTTTGTTTTGGAGAGATCTATGATCTTTGGGATAGAAAATCCTAGGTCGTGATCTGTGAATTCCTAATTTGCTGATGGGTGAAGGTCTTTGCTTGTAATTTGCAATCATTAAACTGATTTTTTCATCTCCATTTGCAATATGCAGATTCGGCATGTGAATAGATGTGAGTAACCAAAGCCATGAATCAGCAAATATTTACACTTTAGGAAAAAATATTTACCTCACTGCACCTCAGCTTCAGTTTTGCCCTCATTTCTTCCCTTATGTTTGAGCCTTTTTTTCTGCTCACTCTGTTTGAGTTGCCATATAACCATTATATATATACTTTTTTCCAATTCTGTTTGCTCTTTATACATATTTACTCTCTGTTCATGCTTGTTCCTGAAATCTTATTTAAAGCCCTATTGAGCTATAACCCCAGAAATCATTATCCACTGGACTTCCTAATGGAAAGATCAGTCTGTCTGGGTCAGTAGCAGAACATTAAGCACCATCATACTGAGCACTGGTGCATCTCAGGCTGTGTGCTCAGCCTGCTCCTGTTCACATTACTGATCCATGAGTGCTTTACCAGATCCAGCTCCAACAGTGTCATCAAGTTTGCAGATGACTCAACAGTAGTTGGCCTCATCAGCAACATCGATGAATCCCACTACAGAGAAGAGGTGGAAAATCTCGTGGAATGGTATGAGAATAGCACACTGAATCTCAACATGAAAGAGATGACCGTGGACTTCAAAGAGGATCCAGAATGACCAGCTTCCACTACACTTCAATAAATGTAGTGGAGTGAACCAAGTTCCTTAACTAGTGAACTATCGTAGACACACAACTTCTCCTCACTTGTCAGGAAGGCTCAACAGCAGCTGCACTTCCTGTGAATTCTCTAACCAGGGAAGTGGTTGAGGCTGCCTCATTAAACATATTTAAAATTCGGTTAGATAAATTTTTACCTGATAGAGGAATTAGGGGATATGGGGAGAAGGCAGGTAGGTGGAGTTAGGTCATAAATTAGATCAGCCATGATCGTATTGAATGGCGGAGCAGGCTCGATGGGCCTTTTTTGGCCTACTCCTGTTCCTACTTCCTTTGTTTCTATATAAGTGGGCAAGGCTACCAGCCATCATTACGTCAACCTTCTATAGGTGCTCTACCAAGAGCATCCTGGCTGGCCGCATCACAGTGTGGTACAATAACTTCAAAGAAATTGTTCAGAGGCCAATCTTCAGAACCATAAGAGTGACAGATAGGATCACTGGAGTCTCCATTTCCCCCTCCCCCCCCCCCCCCATCGACATGATTAGGATCACTGGAGTCTCCATTTCCCGCTCCCCCCTCCCATCGACATGATTAGGATCACTGGAGTCTCCATTTCCCCCTTCCCCCCCATCAACATGATTAGGATCACTGGAGTCTCCATTTCCCCCTTTCCCCCCATCGACATGATTACGATCACTGGAGTCTCCATTTCCCCCTTCCCCCCCAATGACATGATTAGGATCACTGGAGTCTCCATTTCCCCCTTCCCCCCATCGACATGATCTACCGGGATCATTGTCTAAAGAGGGTGTGTAAAATCACTGAGGACACTTTCCCCCCTGCACACAGTATCTTTCAGCTGCTCTTGTCGGGCCAGCACCACCAGCTTCTTCCCAGAGACAGTGAGAATACTGAACAATCAATGAAACTGCTCACACTAACCATCTGAAACTCTCATATTTCCAAATAAATATTTATTTATTTGTGTGAACAGATAAAATACTTGTCCTCCATATGTATTGTATGCGTGTTATGTTTGACTATGTGTCTGTATGTTTTGTACCGAGGACTGGAAAACAGTTTCATCAGATTGTACTTGTACAATCAGATGACAATAAACTTGACTTGACAACTTTGGTGATAGTGGCTCCCCTCTAGAAGTGGACCATCACATGATAGTGAGATAAAGACATGGCACCCTTTCCAGGTGAAGCATTAATTAGACTGTATATCTATTGCAGTACACTAATTAGCATACTGCATTTGATGTTCACAATCCTACACTTTAAATACAAAGAAATTACAGATTATTTGAGTTGTTGGAATCAGTGTTGTGTAGAAGATGGAAGGTGCTGTACCTTGAGCATATTTCAACTTTATTAGAACAGTGAAGGAGACCAAAAAAAAGCTATGAGTGGGAATAAGATGGAACATTAAAGTAAAAGATCACTGGATGCTCAGTGTTACACATTCTACAAAATGCACGACTGTATATTTCGGCATATGTGGACCGAAGCTTAAGATTCCCCCCCCACCCCACCCCACTTTTTCAGCCTCATTTTAAGGGTTTTATGGTATATCCAGCATTCAAGTTGACCCCCATTTTCTGGCTGCCTGAGGTGCCCCAAAGCTCACGATGCCTGACTGGCATATATGTCAATTCCCATAGATCACGCGGATTGATCGGCTGGGCGTTGGCTGGAGGTGATTGCTATCATGGAGAGTCCATCAACACATCAGCATGTGACGAAAATATGAAGTGACCTTGAAGTTGAAAGTGAACGAAATGGCTAAGAAAACCGACAACTGAGCTGCTGCAAGAAAATTTAATGGGCAAGAGAAGTTGGTAAGAGATTGGAGGAAGAAAGAGGAGATTTTATGAAAAATACCAAAAAGGCAATGTTCTTTGAGAAAAGGAATAACTCGTTGGCCAGAGTTGGAAAATAACGTTGCAGAATGGGTACATGAAAAGAGGCAAGATTGCTACATAGTCACCCGAAATAAAATAAGAACATTTGCACTGCTGTGGGCCAAGTCGCATCCAATCCTCAGTGATGATTTTGAGGCTACTTTAGGGCTGGTGCAATCGTTTCATGAACAAGAAAAATCTGGTATTTCACCAAAAAACACACAGAAACTACCAAAAGACCTTGATCATAAAGTTGTAAGTTTTCACCAGTTTATACGAACTGGCAAATATCGAAAACGTGGATGAAACCCCCATGAATTTTGACATGATAGGCAATAGAACAGTGAAATGGAAATGTGTTAAAACTGTGCAAACCAGAAATACAGATCCCTAAAGGACCAGGTTTACCATGGCCAACATGACAAAGTGAAACTTCAAATGCAAAACTGAAAATGAAATTCCCTGCAGGCATTTTTGTACATTTTCATGAATAAGGATGGATGGATGAAAATGGTGTAAAGCCATGTGTGGAGCAGGTGACTAGGCAGTTTATGCAAAGAATGAAGTTTGCTGGTCTGGGATATATTTCATAGCCATTTAACTGAGAACATTAAAATAGATTAGCACTATATAATATTTACACAGCAGTTATCCCAGGTGGTTTGATGTTTATATTGCAACCTCTTTATGTTTGCTTGAACAAGCCATGTGCACAAGGAATGGAATACAGGGATGTTAAGTGCAAAAAATTTGTTTATAAAAGGTGGGGAAATGTGTGCTGCATCACTTCGTGCTCAAGTCATGGGACAAAGTTAAAGTAGAGACTGTGATAAAATCATTTAAAAAGTGTGGTATCTCTTGTGCAATTGATGGTATGGAAGATGATTTATTGTGGGACACTGATGATGAAGTTGAAACCCCCTCATCAGATACAGACTGGGACCCATCTGATGACAGTTTTAACAGTGAGAGTATGGATGTGTTTGCCCCATCTTTGCTTTAGATGATGATGATAGGGAGAGTGATTTTGAAGGGTTCTCAATGTGCTGTTGCTTTCAGACAATGAGAGCAATTTTGATGTTTTCAATTGTTGTTGTTTTCAATAAAAATCTCATTGAAAATTTGTCGCAGTCAGGGTTTTTTTTTGTTTTTCAAGGGTCTTCTTATACGCCGAATTGGTTTTTCAGGGATTGACTTATACACTGGATCAGTGCAAATTGGATTTTGAGCTGAATTTAAGGTCTCAAAAGTACATCCAGTGTATAAGTCGACCCCATTATTTGAGAGATTTTTTTGGGTTTCACGACTTGACTTATATGCCCAAATATAGAGTAATTTGCATTGTTTCCTCAAAGAAAAGGAGACCACGGTGCGAGCACCAAAGAAAGGATGTTAATTTGGAAGAAATAAAAGTAAAATGGTGCTTCACCTCGAAAGGATTCCATATCTCTTATCAAAATCCCTTCCTGGCTGCAAGAGTAGAAGCAATTATTTTAGGTTTGTTTAAAAAAACAAGAAAAAAATTTGAAAAGATCATCACGATCACAGGAATTTTACAATCAATCAAAGTCTCACAAACAAATGCAGGTTCATGAGCGCAACTTTGCAACAGTACTTAAGCAGGAATGATTTGGAATTCTACCCTTTCCAAATGGGAATAATAACTAGTCCTCTCCTCATCATTAACAATTATTCATCCTGAGACCCTTGTTATTTTGGGAAAAATTATTGGAGGGGATGTGGAGGCAGGATCCAAGAAATTTATATCATGAAAGGAAGTGATGGAATGAATACAACATGTTTCTGTCTGTTGATTAAAACAAAACTGCATCAAAAGATTACAAGCTTTACAAACAACACAAAGAAACATAAGTTTAGTAGGTGGATTATATGGCTGTAATTAAGTGGAGGTGGACATTTAAGATGACTTGTGTCAAGAGGGAATTGAATAATAAATGTGAATGTAAATTTAATTGGAAGGGCAAGTGAATAAGTTGCAAGCTCTTTATGATCTTTTTTAAAATATTCATATATTCTGAAGACATGAAGGTAATCATCTGTAAGTCATGGAAAGGAAGTGTAATTTGGTTTTGTGACATTGTTGCTTCATTTTCAATGGAGAAAGTGAAAGATGACAAAAAGGTTGTTCAGTACATAAAATGGGTGGAGAAGCTCATCAGGTCAGGCAACCTCATGGAAAGCAATAGCCAGACAATATTTTGGGCCTGAGCCCTTCTTCAGGTGTGCCTAAAATCAGGCAGACAAAGTGTGGGGGTAGGTGGTGGTGAAGGGGGAGTTGCATAGGGCAGCATGTGCTAGGTGGATATGGGTGTGTGGGGGAAAGAGCTGGAAGGTGATCCATTTCTTTGAAGTTACAGCACAAACAATGTGGGTTCGAATCTGACATGGCTTGGAAGGAGTTTGCACATTTTCCTCCTAACCTTTGTAGGTTTTCTCTGGGTGCTCTGGTTTCCTCCCACCCTCAAAAACATACAGAATTGTCAGGTTAATACAGAGTAATTGGGCAGCACAGATTTCATGGGCCACAAGGGCCTTCTAATGTGCTGTATCATGAAAATTTTTAAAAAAGATCTGAAGAGTCAAAAGTAATTGAGAGGCAGTGGCTCTAGATCCAACACCAGAGGCCCAGTTGCTACTTATGCAATGCTCCACTTGGTTGGACAATCTGGAGCTCCTCTATCTTGCAATGCTGCAGAGTGTTTGTGTGCCCACAGAAATAATGCTTGGTGAGAGGAGGTTTCAGTTGGTGGTGTTTGAGCATGAGAACTGAGCTGGATTAAGTTTAATCTGAAACACCATAAAAGATCTGCATTTTCTCTACCTTTTGTTAATCTTTTATCCTCTAAATTCTGCAATTCCTTTAACATTATGCCATATAATAATGGATTTGGAGTGATTACCAAATGAAGAGAACTGCTGACCTTTCAGTAACTTGCATTGAATTTCAATGCCAATTTACAATCTGATTGTAACCTAACTTGTGAAGCGTACTTTTATACAGTGACACTACTGTGAGGTTTGTGTGTTCCACCATCTCTCCTGTTGCTTGTATTCTGTATGAAAATCTTTCTGTGACAGAGGCAGAACTGGAAGAAATATGCTTATTGAAAAAATGTAGGCTGGAATAAATACCTTAATTTTATTTCCAATACAATGTATATCAAAATTCTGACATGCTGCAGAAAATTGTTGTTGAACTATTTGCACACTGAAGATTGATCTAAACTGAGATATTGTCCAAAAAGGGAGGCCAACAGTTTATGTTCACAATACAGTTTAACAAAGCAACCACTCCCAAGTGCTTCATAAAGTAAAAATTGGTGTTAGAGGAAAAGCAGACGAGGTATATCTAATAAAGCAAGCTTTTTTTGAGGATGGGAGTAACTTAGATCATGTAATTAGTAAATTACATAACAGGTAACAAAAAATAAAAATGGTATAAAGGATAGTTTCAAAAACAGAGAGCTGTGTGGAAGGTAAAATGGTTCATGGAAGGAGCTGGCCATGGTGATTGATGGTTTTGGCTTTGTGGCGAAACACAGCAGGGAGGGAAATGATTAGTCCAAAATTAGGTGTGTCTGTTAACTACAACATAGAAACTAAGTTGCAATGTATTGCAGTAGATAATAGAAGTTATAAACTATCAATTTTTTTTTTGTAGTTTCTTAATCTTTCAGATGTAGTTGATGCAGATAAGGTCAGCATTTATTGCCCATCTGTCACTATTCTCGAGAAGGTGGCAGTGAGCTACCTATTTGAAATTTTGAAGTTCTTCTGGTGAAATTAGACCCACAATACTGTTGGGTAGGTGGTCCAAGGATGTAAACATAGGGACAATAGCAGAATAGCAATACATTTCCAAGTCAGGATGATGTGCACCTTGGAGTGGAACATGCTGGTCTTTCCACATATCCACTATCCTTGTTTTCCTTTGTGGCCGAGATGGCAGATTTGGGGATTGCTCTAGGAGTAGCCTGAACAAGAAACTGCAGTTCATTTCGTAGATTTGGAATTTAAATGTAAGACAGGAAACCAGGAAAGCCAGTGGGAACCATGTTAATGGACTTACTATGGAAATAACATGCACTTTGACTGCTCACATTTTTGTGGAATGGATTTTATTAGGAAAGTGAGGAAAATATTGGACAAATTTACAACATTAAGAACATAGCTGAAGGTTTTAGGGATGGTGTGAGAGAAGAATGGAGATGAGTGATGTTTGGGTATTAAAATCTAAAAGCAATCAATTACTTTGCAGATTGAGCTTTTGCTTACATCACTGCAGGAATTCTGGCATTGATGGCATTGACCTGATGGAAATTTTCAATCAAAAACACCTTTTTGTATAAGTTGCTGACTGGAAAACAGCACTTTGCCTTCTGGATATTTGCCACATGTGAATAATAGTGGTAGCCTGACTAACTTATGTTCTAAATTAACAGAAACATTAAGATGTCTTTGTGATATTGAAAATAAGAAAGGATGGAATTTATGTACACCTTTTATGACCTCAGTATACTGCAAAGCATTTTTACATCCAATTAAGTACTTCTGAAGTGCACCATTTGTAATACAAGGAACTGTGGTAGTCCATTTGCTTATAGTGTGAAATAAGGATTGAGCAAAACAAGAGAGAACACCCTTGTACTTTCTCTTCTTATAGTACCGCAGTATCCTTTATATCCTGAAAGCGAAGACATTTTATAATCTCATTCAAAATCTCAATAAGATTTACCTCAAAACACAAAGTTACAGTTCTAAACTTCTAAATTAATATCATTGATTTTTGATGATCTACTCCTCAAATACTCATTTTGGGAGTATTTTCTAGATCCTGGTCTCAAAATCAAAGGTAAATTTATCACTTTAATAGTCTATGGGTTAAAAAATGACAGAACACCTTTTTTTTCCATTTTCTTTTGGCATCTATTATGATGAATGATTCTGATAAATAAGAAGAATTTTTGTCTTAATTTATCCATCATTAAGAAATAAAATACGTATAAATAAGAAGTGTCAAAATACCACACTAGTTGAAGAGCCAAGACATTAAAAGTAAACAAAAGGTTTTTTAATTGATAATGAAGAAAACCATGTTTGTGATATGATCATGGTGACTACATTTGATGTATTTTAATTAAAATGGGAATGAATTCTTCTGGTTGTTTTGTGGATTAACATCGTAAATCCTTTCATGTTTATGATATCATATAGCGGCCATAACAATTCATGAACATAAACCTTTATTGACTGCAATTTCTCCACATTAGTTCACTTGCCAATGCAATATTTTAACTTCAGGTTTCTTAGAAATAATTTAATTTGGCCTATTTTATTACTCCTTGAATTTTGCTTCTTGATATAGGTTCTTAGCAACTCCTTTTATTAAATGGTTCACAGTTTGGAATGTGCTTTTAATATTTTAGCTACTTCAATTCTTCCTTAGAAGAGAACAACACAAAAAAGATCTTTGATCTTTTGGAAACACAGCAATGAAAAAAATTGAGCTATGCCGTTTCAAGATGTGACCTAACATTTTTCATGTATGACATGAAAGCTACAAAAATGCCTTTAAACTAATAACACTCAAATTCTCACAATGGAAATTTATGTTCTCAATAACCCCAAGTTCATTTGGCTGTATAACTAAAGTACACCTGCATGTCATATAGAGGTGAACATCATAAATGCAGAAATGTAGTGACCCATAAAATTCTGATGTATTTAGAAGTTACTGAAAAATAACAAATTGCAAATGCAAGTTAGGATAAAAAGATCATTTAGATCTGGATATTCATTCTGAAATTATGTGCATGTGGCAAAAAGGATCAAAGGATGCTTGAACAACTTGGAGGCTGTATTCAAATTGGTGATAAATGAATACAGTAGCTGTTCACTCTGACACACTGATATATCACATGCTTTGATATCATGTGCATTGTTTATGGCTTATTAATAGCAATACCCTATAAATCATCCTCTCTATAACATCTTCTTCACTCCCATAAAGACTATATAACCTCACTGACAACTTTATTATAAGGGTGTAATGTAGTAAAATACAATTCAATTGATGTCACATGAATACTCTGGAACTTAAGGCATAATGAAATGTCCAAAGTATATAGCATAAAGCAAGCTGTTTGTTATTACTTTTAAGCACTTAATTCATGTAACTACTAATAGCAACATTAAATAATATCTCTTGAGAGTACCTTGCATGGTGTAAGTGACAAAGAATACACTGCAGATTTCATTACTGAACTACTGTCAACATTTTAGTGAACAGTTCCAAATCAGCATTATTTTCAGGTAAAGAGCAGTTTATCTGCTTATATGTAAGTTACATTACTTATGATATTGGAGAGGAACATATTTTCCAGTTAATAATTAAAATAATAAGCACATAAGATTTTGAAGACGTAGTTGACCATTTTGTCCCTCATCGTCACACACCAGTGATTAGGCTGATCCTTTGCTCCAAGACCATTACTGTTGATTTATTTTCAAATATGTAAAACATATATTAATATCTGTCTTGAATATGAACATCTGCAGACCTCTTGGGTGGTGGATTCGAATTATTCACCACCCATTGACTGAAAACATTTCTTCTCATATCTGTCCTTACTTTGAGACTGTTATCTCTGATTCTATGCACATTCCCAGGGGAAACATTAATGCCAGATTGACCCTGTTACATCCCTTAAGAATTTTGTATGTATCAATGAGATCATCTCTCAATCTTCTAAACTCGAGGGGCCTAGTCTGCTTCATCTCTCCTTGTACATCAAAGCCATCAACCAAAGAATAAATCTGGAGAATCTTCACTGCACTCCCTCTACAACAAGAATATCATTCCTTATGTAGCAAGATGAGATCTGTGCACATTGTTCCAGATGTGGTCTCACCAGGGGTTTATATAATTGGAGCGGGCTGTCTCTACTTTTGAACACAAATCCTCTTGCAATAAAGCCCATCATTCCAGTCACCTTCCTAGCTACTTGTTGAGTAGGCATGCTAATTTTCAATGATTCATGCACAAGGACACTTGTTTCCTTCTGAACAGCATTACTTATTAATTTATCACTCTCTAAAATACTCTTGTTTTCCACATAATATTCCATTCTTGACCATACAAAGCTTACCCATATACACTTAAATCTTCTCAGTATTATCCTTGCTGCCATTCCCACCCAGGTTTGTATCAACAGCAAATGATCATATGTTACATATGATTTCCTCATGGAAATCATTAATATTGTGCATAGTTGTCAACAGCTCAAGACCTACCTCATCAGTCAAAGCCTCCTAACTTGAATATTACTCTATATTCCTACTTTCTATATTTTTGTTTCTTAATCAATCCTCAATCCATGCCAGAATATTTGCTCTAATGTTGTTTAATAATTTTCTGTACATAACTTTATTGAATCTTCTGAAAGTCCAAATATGCCAATACAATTCATCATTCTTGTCTATTCTGGAAATCGCAACCTCAAAAATCTCTAACAGCTCAGTCAATTGTGATTTTGTGTTCAAGTTCAGATTCAGATTTATTTTCAGAGTACATACATGACATCACATACAACCCTGAGATTCTCTTTTCCTGCAGATGTGGCAGAATTACCACTGATTGGTAGTTAAAAAAACTACACAGCGTGAACATGTAAACAAAGACCTATAAACAGATAATGAATGTAAAACTGACTGTGCAATACAGAGAGAACAAAAAGAAAATCAATAAAGTGCACAAGTAAGATTTCTGATTGAGTTTGTCATTGAGGAGTCTGATGGTAGAGGGGTAGCAGCTGTTCCTGAACTGTGGTGCAAGTCTTGTGGCACCTATACCTCTTTCCTGATGGCAGCAGTGAAAACAGAGTGTGTGCTTTGATGTGGGTCTTTGATGATTGCTGCTGTTCTCCGATGGCAGCATTCCCTGTTGATGCATTCAATAGAGGGGAGGGTTTTTCCTGTGATGTCCTGGTCTGTGTCCATTATCTTTTGGATAGCTTTACACTCAGGGGTATTGTGTATCACAAATATATGTAGAATCTAGTCAAACCTCTTTATTCTCCAAGTGAACTGCTACACATCCTTAAAAGTAGATTTAATTACTTTCCTGACTGCTGATTTTAGCTGAACCAGTCAATATTTCCCTTTCTTCTCTTATGCTCCTCTCTTCGATAGTGGGATTAAATTTAATTAATTGTATTCTGTAAAAGTTGTTCTAGAATCTATGGAAATTTGAATAACAATTAGTGCATCTATTATCTCTGTAGTTAATTCTTCAAAAAAAAACTTTCTCAGGGGGGATTAAAACCCCTCTTTTTAATTCAATTAAATATACTATTGAAGTCATTTTTTTAGTTTTATTTTACAAAGCCCTGTTCAGCAGCAGTTTATAAGAATTTTGGTGCATATGTACATTGTACAATATGTATATCACAATGAACTCATTAACATTATCATTAACATTTTAATTCCATAATTTTCTCCAAAGCTGGATTTTTCTTTCTTTTTATTTTTATTGCATTTTACATATAAATCCTACATACATAGTCTTTAATAAATATATTTTGTTCTTTAATTACTCCAGACATGTAGCTCTCTGCTATTGCTAAGAGCTTTACTGTAACTCCTTTTTAAAGTCAGATGCTAAATATTTGTTTAATGTGTCTTCTGTTTCCATATTTCCTCATAGGTCAGTCTGCAAAGGCCCTAAATTAACTTTTATTAGTTTCGCATCTATAGTGGCCTATTGTAACCTGCTTTTATTGTCTCACTACCTTACTAATGGATTTGCTTTCTTTTTAGTCTTCTGTTACTAAATCCTAAAATGTTCCTAATCCTCAGGTTTTCTGCTTTGTTTTTGGTATTTTTAAAAATGTTTTCTTGGATTTAATACTCTTTTGATCTTCTCTTGAGAGCCAAACTTCCATCAATTGAAAATTTTGTCCCGTCCTCTATTACCAAATCATGTTTCAGGCTATTGTTCTTTGAGCAAAGTATTCATTTAACTTCTGCCTCCCTGATCTATCACTATGTCCAAATCTTGACTAAAGATTCTCAACTCTGATTCAAAGACCCTTTAATAGAAGGACTTATGGCAGTTGTGGTTGGCATGAATTCCATTAGTTTCCCATATACTGCATCCTTGCTCTTAGTAAATTGCAATGGCTGATTAACTCAAAGATCTTTAATAGATTGGGAGTTTTTTAAGAAGAAGAAATTTCCTGTTCAGCGCAAGTCCCTGAGGACAAATTTCTGCCCCAATAAGTTTTACCATCTAGAGGAATACATTTGAAATAACAAAACAAAACATTGGGAAATTAAAATAATAACTATAATTCTCTACTTTAGGTATAGCACTGAACATCAGCTCAATCACAGCAGGTAATTTTAGTTACTTATAAGTAAACGCATCCTAAAGGTGATTTGGGAAATGCATTTGGCAGTTTATTATCAAACGGTCTCTCAATGAATACATAACTCATGAGAGGGTTATAACATGACTACTTGTATAATGTCCTTTTCATTCAATGTAACAATTTATAGGTCACAGAACTTGTTGATGTCCTGCTATGAATGTCAGTGACTTGGGGGTTCTGGATTTTCTTTGTGGTAGCAAGATAGGATTTCTAGTGCCACCCAAAAATTAAGGGAATCTTAACTCATTTTCTTTGGAGGGGAATACTGTGGAGGATGGGTTTAGGCGGAATTCCCACCATAATGTCTTTACTGATGGTGGGATTGGAAAATGTGGTGGTCTTCCTGTGTGACCATCATCAGATTAGATGAAAGGCGAGGAACCCAAAAAGGATAGTGAGAAAAGAGAACCATTCACTGAGATGGCCTCAATGAATAGTGAAGGCTACAGAATTTGTGATGAGAGATGATTTCAAAGGGAGAAAGAAAACAGGGAATCTATTTTGCTCTACCTGCAAAAGAGAACAGCAATTTCCGAACATATCGATGTAAACAGCATATGGCCAAGAATTGACTCATCCTTTACAACTGTATTAGTAGCAAAAGAGTAACCAGTGAAATAATAGGGGCTCTTAAAAAGCCCCAGGGCCTGATCAAATTATAATAGAAAATACTATGGGAAGCTAGGACAGCACCAGTGGCAGGGATAATGAAAAATTGTTAAGCATGGGAGAGGTGCCAAAAGACCAGAGAGCGGCAAATGTTTGAGCCTTTATTAAAAAAAAAGCTGTAAGACAAGGCAGAAAACTACAGGCTAGTGAGCTTAACATTAGGTATGGGTAAGTTACTGAAATGGATTCTGAGAGACAGGATTTACTTGCATTTGGAAAGGCAAGGACTGATTAGTAATTGACACCATGGCTTTATGCTGGGAACCCATGTCTCATGAATATGAGTTTGTTGAAGAGATGAATAAGATGATTGATGAAGGTAGGGCAGTAGATGTTTTCCACATGGACTTTAGCAAAGTGTTTGACAAAGTCCCATATGGCAGTCCGGTCTGGTAGTCGGATTGCATGTGATCCAGGATGAGTTGGCTTGTTAATTATAGAAAATGTTTGATAGTAGGAGTCAAATTGTGATGGTGGAGTTGTCACTCTGATTGGAGGACTATGAACAGTGGTGTGGTGCAGGGATCAGTGTTTGGTCTACAGTTATTTATCCTTTATACTAACAATTTAGATGTCAATGTAGTAAGTTACGTACATGGTAGTAAGTTTGCAGATGACCCCTAAATTGGTGGTATAGTGGATACTGAAGGTCATGCAAGATTACATCTTAATCCAGATGAACTGGAAAAGTGGGCCAAGGAATGGGTAGACGTAGTGCAGTGAGCAGTTCTGGTCAATTGTTAAGATGTTAAAGGGGCAGAAAAGATTAATGAAAACATTGCCAGAACTAGTAAGGTTGAATAAGAGGAAGAGGCTGGATTGGCTGGAACTTTTAGCCCTGGAATGTAGGAAGCTAAATGGGCATAAGTGGAATCATTAAATGAAATAGGCATTGCCTTTTTCGCAGGGTAGGGAATCTAAAACCAGAAGGTTTTAGAGAGGGGAAAAGTTTTAAAAGTGACCTGAAAGGTACCATTCTCATGTGCTGCTAAAAGAAGCGGTAGAAGAAGCAACGACAATTGTAACCTTCAAAAGACATTTCAGGAGTTGCATGGAAAGGAAAAGTTCAGAGGGATACAAGCAAAACACAGGCAAATGGGACCAACTTTGTTGGCATGGAGAAATTGGGACAAAGTTCTGATTTCTATGACTCTATGACAACACTGGCTTAATTTCCAGGTTTTGAGATGAGTCATTCTTTACTTCAGGTTCATCGCAATTACTGCTCACAGAGGAAATTAAACAGAAAAATGGAAGGAAGATAAAGCCCGAAAATATCTCTTGAACCTGTAAAAAAAGGCTAGGTCCCAGCTGGTTTTGTGTTCAGTTTTAGGCACTGCTCTGCAGGAAGGATATCAAGATTATTGTGAGGGTGCAGGAAAGATTTATTGGTATAGAACCAGGGATAAGAGACTTCAGTTAAGTGGAGGGAATCCAGAAACTGTCTATGTCAGTGGATCAATGGTTATGAGGAAATTCAATAAAGCTGTTGAAAATTATGAGTGGAATGATAGAATAGATGAAGGGAAACGGCTTCCAGTGACAGAACGATTCACAGATAATGATTATCAAAAGAGCCATGATGGACATGAGGAAATATTTTTCTCTGAACTCTAAAAATTTAATCTGGAATGCATTTCTGGAAATGGTGGTGGAAAAAAAAAATCAGCTGTAATATTCAAAAGACTAAGAGAAAAAAACAGTAATGGGATAAATTGGACAGCTGAATAAGGATAAGACAGGCAAGATGGGCTGAATGGCCTCGTTATTTGTTGATGATGCCTTCCAACCTTGATCCTGTTACAGCTTGGTAGTTCAATGAAAAGTCACTCATAAGCCCTTGACAGGTAGGGTTAACAACCCCTTTCATCGTTACATGGATATGGATCATTTTGTGTCCCTGAACAATGTCACCCCTCTGAGGGACAAATGGTTTAGGAATCATAGTCAACTGCACGTCCTATAGAATATGAATGCGTCAATGTTGGGTGATCCACTGGTGTCACATATCTGCCAAAATGTTCTATTTGGTGAAGAAAGTTGAAAAACTAAATAGAGGTATCCCAACATTTACTCTCCTTTGGGTATTTCTAAGTGGCTCTCAGAAAAAAGAGAACGTGAGAGATGATAGGAATAGTCTTAATAGGTCTCTTTTGACTGAGAGATGGTTCCTGATATATGGGAAATGATCCAGGTTTTCTAGCAACTCTCTATGGTTGTACAGCATGAAACAGGTTGGTAGATTGTTGTTTTGTAAATGATGAGTGTATCCTCTTATTTGAATTATTTGAAATTCAGCCTCTGAAAGTGTATAAACTTAAGTGTTGTCTGCATTCTGTAGCTTGAGTACTGAAATTGGGTGAGCAGAGGTACACAGGTTGAACAGATTCCCAGAGGAAAGCTCTGAGCTGAGGGAGAGCACTGTGTCAGAAAAGACTGAAAATGTGTTGAGGCTGATGGCGACTAGCATCAAATCACACAAAGCAGAGTGCAGGTAAAATGCTAGTTTTAATAGACTAATTCAGTCTTGAGGTTTTGCCTCTGTGCAAGCCTAGGCCAGAATAAGGGGGGATGGGTCTCCATTGGTTTATATATGCAAGGTCACCAGATGGCTCACCTGGTGACCTCGTGTTGTAATAACATACCACCACAGAGGCAATGACACAGCCTGTCTTGACACCAATCTACACTCCATGATAAGGATGATGATGAATTTTAGCATCACCTTCAGCGTTCTAGCAGGATGTTTGAAGATCAAAAAGTCAAACCCTCACACAAAACTCAGACTTCTTGCAACAGGAATCCCAAGGCACTGAAGTGAGATCACTAAAGTTGTCTCTAAAGAATGATGCAAACACACTAACAAAATAAGTGAACCAGCATCAGTGTCCTCTCCCAGAAAAATAGCCCCAGCACTAATTACATTCTGTCACCACTCTTGAACAGACAATATTTCGCGTGCATGCCTGACAGCAGACTCTTGAAATAAACAGTCCCTTCTAAGCTCCATCACAAGAAATTACCAGGTGGATAGGGGAAAAGGTTTAATAATGCTCTCAAGACTTGACGAAAAAAGCAACATCTTCACTGACTCCTGTGAATCTCTGGCCCAAGAGGGCTCCAAATGGCTGTGTTTGTTCATTTATTGTTATTCATGATATTTATTATGTTGTTGCATTATTCAGTTTTTGGTGTGGTTTACTATATCTTCTGAAAAACTGAATGATAATAATTAATGCTATTGGTTGGCATGGATGAGTTGGCCAAGTGGCTTGCTTCCATGCTGTACAATTCTATGATTCTTTGATAAGTACAAATTGTGTCTATTTTTTGCATGTTAGCTGATAAACAAAATGTACTTCTGTCTTCAATTTGATGTCAAAGCTATTCACTACATATCAAAATGAGATAGATTACTTTCAATCACTGTCATGGATGGAATTTATCTATCAGTTGTACATGGAACATTAGTGAAGCTACTTTTATTTCTTGGTTGCCTAGGTAGGACTGATAGGTTATAGCCAAGATATTTTATTCCATCTGATAAAGCCTTTGGGATAGATTGGCAGAAGCTTAAATAATATTTATACCCTTTATGAATTAACGTAACACATAAAGGTTTGATAAAGCAAGTTACCCACCCTAACATCCTATCTGATCCATTTTCCAGGAAGGCTCGAACAAGTCAAGCTAACAATTAAATGCTGGCATTTATAAAACATTTTAAAGATTAAGGAAGGTCACAATGAATAGGTGACATTTTAAAGATAAGGAAGATGGCAATGAATAGGTGACCAAGATTTAAATCCAAAAGGTAAAATCTGCAACTCAATATTTTGCCATAAGAGTTTGCATGGGGTGATTGCAGTAAAAAACACAGAAATCTTGGAGGAATTCAGCAGGTCTCGCAGCATCTATAGGAGGCAAAGGTATATTACTGATGTTTTGGACCTGAGCCTTTCTTCAAGGTGTGAGGAAAAAGCAGACAGGCTTCTGAATTAAATTAAGGTGTTAATTGAAAAAATAGAGGAGGCCAGGAGAGAGGAAAGGTGAGAATTGATGGGGGCAGGGGTGAATTTGGCTCTGTGATTACAAAATTGAGTAAAGGAGACAGAGCAAAAAGGGAAGAGAGAGAGAGAGACAGAGAGAGAGAGGAAAGGAGACATAGGGGAAGATGGGGTGGGGAATTAAAAGAAAGCAGATAAGTTAATGATAATGTCATCCATTTGGGGGGACACAGACTGAAAATGAGGTGTTGTTTCTCCAATTTGTATGTGGTCTCAGTCTGGCAGTGTATGAGACCATTGACAGACCTGTTGGCAAGGGAATGGGGTGGAGATTGTAATGGGTGGCCACTAGGAGATCCCCATTATTGCGATGGATTGAGCAGGGGTGCGCAACAAAGTGATCTTCTAATCTGCGTCCAGTCTCTCTGATGTAGAGGAGACCACAACAGGAGCACTGGATATAGTAGATGATTCCTGCAGAGGTAGGTGCTATTGGTGGGAAGGGAGGAGTGGATGATGGAGTCACTGGGCAAGCAGTCTATGTGGAAGGCAGAGAGGGGAGGATAGGGGAAGATGTGTCTGGTGGTGGGATCATGTAGTAGGTGCCTGAAATGGCAGAGGATGATAGGTAGGATGTGGAAGCTGGTGGGGTGGTACAAGGAAACCCTGTTCTTGTTGAGCATGGGGATGGAGGGGACCAGATAATGGAGAATATATGGTTGAGGACTGAGTTGATGGTGGTAGAAGGGAATTCATGTTGTTTGAAGAAGGAGGTCACCTCTGATGATCTGGCATGGAAGATCTCATCCTAGAAGCAGTTGTAAGGAGATGGAAAAATTGAGAGAAAGGAATGGAATCCATACAAGGGACAGTGTGTGAAAAGGTGTCACTGAGGAAACTCTGGGAGTTGGTGGGTTTGTTGAAGATTCTGATTCTAAATGGTTGAATTTCAGATCATCTGAAATCTTTTTGTTTTGTTCACCCTACATAATTTAATAAATGTCAAGATGAAAGCAGTGGAACAATGTGATATTGAGAGGAAGAAAAATAAATCAATAAATAATAAATGCAGGATGTACCTCTCTTATCCATTGCTCTGTGGTCTGGCAACTCCCATGGTCCAGCACATTTGAATCTGCTGTGGTTATTACAAAATCCTTACAGACAGCATGGGACTCGAACCCTGGTCCTGATTGCTGGCGCTGTAAAGGCATTATGCTAACCATCCTGCCCCATAGTATTATTTCCTGTTTTAAGCTTTGTTCTACCTTTGATATATTTACATAGGGGAGTTCCCTTAGGGGTCAATTTCTGTTTTCCAGCATTTTCTGTGGCCCGGCAATGGCCAGGTCCCAACATCACTGGATTAAAAAGGTACAACCTGTATTAACGTTTGTCTGGTAGTGCAAAAATATGTGGTGTCAGTAGTGCAGATAGATTTTTGGTGGTGTTTTTGTAATATTATGGTTAGGCTAATATGAGGTTCAAAAGCCTGATAGGTGTGGGGACAAAAAGGGGCCATCCTTGAACCTAGAGGTTTTGGATTCTGCCTGAAGTTAGCAGAGAGACAAGAGGATGGACAGTTTTATGAGGTATAATGTTGCTGGCTTCTTGAAGAAGTGCCTCAGGTAGATGTCTTCAATGGATTGGAGGTCTGTGCTCGTGATGGACTTGGTTACGTAGCATTACTGATTAAGCTAATGCCAATGGAGAATGCTTGGAGACCAGTGACAATTAGGCCAGATTAATAATAGAGAGAGGCAAGTAAAAATCCAAAGTGGGACATTTAAATTGTAGGAGGGTCAACTTCAGTGTAATGTGATGTACCTGGTAAAGATAAAACAATAACTGAACCATTTAAAAGACAAATGTTTCACGTAAAGGCACGATAGATTCTCATAAGAGGAAAAAAATAGTATGGGCGACAGAGCCAGATCTTTTTGGTGACAAAGTAGATAGAAAAGAAGATGGAAGGAAAAAGATGGTATCTGATGTACGTCAGATGAATAATTTCATTGAAAACCAAGCTGCATGTAATAACCTGAGAGAGGTATAAAGGCAATCCAAAAGTTTTCCATTATTACAAATATTAAGAGCAACCAAAGTAAAACAGACCAGGAAATCTTTGGGAAGTCTGGTCATAAAATTCATCCGCCAACATTTCCAGTGACATAATACCTAAAATCCTGCAAAGTGGCAAAGATCCAAGGTTGAATGGAATCGAATTTAATTGTGTATTATTGTCATGTACTGAGATACAGTGAAATACTTTGTTTTTTGTGTTATCCAGGCACGTCAACCCATACCTGGTACAATAGGTAGTGCAAAATAAAAACAAAAGTCCAAATATTGTGCTATAGAGAAAAGTACAGTTAAAACAGTGCAAAGATCACAATGAGGTAGATTTGAGATATCAAGGGATCATCTTTTACATATTAATGTCTGGACATGAATTCTTTCAAGTGACTTTGCAAACTTCTGAAGAGTGAAAACTGAAGGGTCCTGCCAAACTTTACAGAGTACTTGCATGATCTTCAGTTCGTATTTCAGATTTGGAGCATTTGCTCTTTTATTGCTTTCCAACAACATATTGGATCTACTGGAAGCATCAATGTCAAAAAGTTCCTTCCTTTTTCTCAAGTTTCTTAGATTCATTGCAGCAACATATAGGTATATATGTTTGTGCATGCATGTGAATCTCACCTAACTTTACCCAAGGCTCACGTTGGGGCTGCATGCCCTAATCTTGAGAACACTTCAAGGTTATTTTTATTCCACATTAGATATGAAACAAAAAAAGGACATTAATAATGATAAATTTTCATCAGTTTCTCCTGAGTTACACTTATCAAACTTGAAAAGTGCATTTACAGTTGAAAAGATCCAGAAAATAAACTATTTTGTCCACATGAAATGTCCATTAAATTTAAAGGCTCTGATATATTATTTTTTCATATTTGTATAAATGGCAACAACCAATGCAGAACATATCAAATAATTAGCAAAGAATGCAAATTGAGTACCTTTTTTGTGATTCTTCAAGATGTTCTTCTTCCATCTTGTGTTCATTTTTTGCTGAAAGTTTAAAAAAAAATGTTAACTTACATTTAAGCTGATAAATAAGCAACACATTCTTTTGTCAAAAACAGACACACATCATAGTAACTGAGCAAGCAGTGAGAAGCTGGATGGACTTGTGCTTCTAAGACTGAGGCAATCTAGAGCAGGCTTCTCAAGGCATGGGAAAAATACCACCACTCCTGTCTGCAAAATCCAGAAAATTCACTGCAAGTACAAGTTCTCTCCCAGACCAATATCTCCAGGACAGAGATCATACTTACATTTCAGTTGGTCAAATTGGCAGGACACACAATTTTTATGCTTACCATCAAACTCTTGAAATAGACACACTATTTCCACAGCTTAGTCATGCAAGTAAATTACCAAGTAGGCAGTGGAAAAAAGTTAAAAAATGCCATCAATGACTCTGGGGCACCTCTGGTTCCTGGCTACTCAAAGTGAAGAAGAAGCATATGGGATGGTACAGACAACCTCGAGATTATTCATTTGAAGCACTTAGACTCTCTGGATATGTGGGAGAAGGATTGGATTTTCTCACAAGCCACTCACCATCTCATCCATTTAGCCATCAATTGCCCTAGGAAGATGCTGCCTCATTGATCATCTCAGAAGCCATAAAAACAGATCCTGAGTGACTGCCTAAGGATGAAGCATTGTGCAGTTTTTTTCCTGGTTGTGGAATTGGCATTGCATAATAATCACTTCATGAAATTCTACTCACTAAATATTTCTTCCAGAAATTTAGCATGAAGATATAAAATAAATAGTTAAACAAAAGAGGTTGCTCAATCAATAACATTTAACATTTGCTTCAATAATAGGCTGGCAATTGTTTTGGAATAATATTGGGGATCCTGGAGCTTGTGCTGATTTCAGGTAATGTATAGTTGTACAGCTGTCTGATTTTCCTTTTGTAATTAGACTAATTGCCTTTCAGAAGCTGTACATTCACATCCACTGGCAACTTTTCTGACATTCAGCTAAATGACACATTCGCCCCATGAGTTATGGTTCTTTTCCCCTGTGCTTGCTTACTGCCCAGCCTTTCTCCATGACCACTGTTGGCAGGACTTGAAGTTTGGTTGATCCATCAACTAATAGCAATACAGGTTGAGTACTCCCTCATCTGAAGTTACAAAATCCAAAACTTTTCGAGCACCGACATGATGCCACAAATGGGCACCAGTTTGTTACCAACCATTGTCATCGCCAGACCTACCATGCAGCAGAATTTCTAGTGTTTGGTGCTGCATTTATCTTCTTTTGTAAGCAGAGATCATTTTTTTTTGTTTTTGTTAAGTACAAAACATTATTCACGTTATTAAGCACATATTCCAAAATCCAAAAAAATCCAAAATCTGAAACACTTCTGGTCTCATGCATTTTGGATAAGGGGCACTTGACTGGTATCAGTAAAATGGTGGAAGTGAGCAATGATATTGTGGGTGCCAATTGAGTCATTTGGGGAGAGAGAGGAGACGCTTCCATCCCAATATTTAATCTCCATATTAACTTTTGAAGTTGTCTGCGCCATGCCATTTGATGATACAAATTGAAAAAAAAATTATCCCTCTAAAATTCTTTCAAGGTATTTTGTTTTAATTTAATTTAATTTAATTTAAAATTTAATTTTAATTTAGACATACAGCACAGTAACAGGCACTTTCAGCCGATGAGACCAGACTGCCCAATTACACCCAAATAATCTACACCTGGTACATTTTGAATGGTGGTAGGCAACTAGAGCCCCCAGGAAAAACCCATGCAGATATGGGGAAGAATGTACAAACTCCTTACAAACAGCTTAGGATTCGAACCCCTGTACGATCACTGGCACTGACCATGCAGCCCTCATCGCATGACAGTGTTTTTATTCTGTATTCATATATGGTACCAGAGAACTCAAATGGTGGCACTGCTAGCGCTGCAGTAATGGTAGCGGTGCTGCTGGTGTGAACCCTTGGGAAGCAGAGACACAGTGCTCCC
The DNA here is from genome assembly GCF_036971445.1 of Narcine bancroftii. Taxonomy (NCBI): domain Eukaryota; kingdom Metazoa; phylum Chordata; class Chondrichthyes; order Torpediniformes; family Narcinidae; genus Narcine; species Narcine bancroftii. Next base: position 49,179,898 of record NC_091470.1, on the reverse strand, counting down.
TTATGGGGTCCAATTGCCAAATCTGACTGCCATTGGGTCTTTACAGGCTTTAAATGGTCCTTTAAAGGAGCCAATGATGGTTTATTGCAAAATCCTGCGATTATAGGGTCTGGGCCCAAGATGGCGGAAACAAATGGCGATGCAGTTGGATCTGCTGTAACGGCAGCATTACCACTGGTGTGGACTCACGGGGAGTGGAGACATAGTGTTCACCCACGGTGTCCAACCACTGTCTGATTGTTGTCAACTATATACAGGCTTTAAATGGCCTATTAAAGGACTTGATCGTGGTTTATTCTGGAGTCTGGGCCCAAGATGGTGCCACCTATGTACGCCAGTGTCCATGAGAGGTTGCAAACTCCGGGAAAGTAGAGGACTGGCACAGGGCACCAGCAAACAGGGAGACCACCCCCATATGAGAAGGAGAAGTAAAGGAGAAGACCCTTGGGATGTGACCATGATAGTGGACCAGTGAAGGGCTCTGAGGCTGAAGAATGCATAGGCAGTGGGCTGTTGGTGAATTGAGGTGAGGAACTATGGGCTATGGGCTACTGATGACTGCGGTTAAGGGACTCACACCAGGCTGTGAACTACAGGAGATTGGCTCAAGATGTCTGAAGGGGTACCAGGTATTGGAAGCAGGATGCAAGAAGGTGCCAAGGGTATTGGAGTCTTTCTAATCATATCAGAGATTTGTATCAGGAGCTCCAGTTGCTGATGGTTTGGACTGAAAGTTATGTGGCTGTGGATGCTGTGGGTGTACAGGGGCAATTTAATGTATCTGTTTGGCTGCAGTAAGTAAGAATTTTGGTGCATATATTCATATATTCATGGGGGGGGGGGGGGGTTAGTGGGATGGGATTTACCAATGGATTAGACTTTTTAAAGATTTGTATTGTAAATTTTATTTGGTGATTAAAAACTATAAATAAAATATTCAAAAAAAAAGAAACAATATCTTTTATATCAGAATATACATTGAGTTTACAACAGTAGTTTTAAGTATTGATATAAAAAGTTTTAAAGGAAAGGTTATGTTTTAATAACATCGTGTCAGATCTGCAGAGTAATAAATAAATGAAATAAATATCCATGATATTGAAAAATCACTGATGAATCATGAATGGCTCTAAGTACACATTTAAATTTCTACTGTCATCCTTAATTCAGTAGAAGATGAATTTGTTGGAAAGACAATCTGTGAAACTAAGTTCCATGTCAAATGCAATCTTCCACACTTCAAGATGACTGGCGCCAAATTTAAGTACCCAGACCTTTATTAGAATACAAGGTAACTCAAAGAGTTGTGCTTTTCCATTACATGCCCTAAAAAACATTTTTTTATGATCAACAATTTCAGAGAGCAAAATATGAGCTATTCAAGTTTCATTAATATAATGCAATACATGACTCAGTAACTAATTATTGCCACCAGAATATAAAATATTTCAAAGTTACAATTTTAAATTATTTTTGAAATACGACAGATATTAAGTTTTGGGGTATGGGCTTGGAGTGGTAGAGGGAAAAATGAGCAGAATTGTTTATTGATACATTTTATTCTCACGTATTGACCTATAAATGCCAGTACAATTTCTCAGGACTTATGAGCTACCTCTTTAAAGAAATTTTACAAGTACATATTTTTTAAACACTTCCCATTTCAAAATGGATGCCAGTACTTGAAAGCAGAAGTTCTTGTACAAATTATAATAAAGTTTAAAATTTACCAAATAATGATGGTTTGGATATTTATTATTTGGAACAAAAACAATGAAGATGTTTGAATGTAAATGCTAAAAGGATAAACATGGCTAAGATTTTTCCTAATGATTTAAATAGAACTAGGAGATATAGCCTCAAGATTCAGTGGGTAAAAGGGGAGTCACGTGATGGAGTAGTGGCCGGACGGTGAACTCCAGCCCTCTCCAGAAAAGTCGGAAAAAACAAAGGAAAACACAAAGGCACAGAAATAAAAGTTAAAGAAAAGTGAGTATAAAGGTGCAAAGAAGATGGCGACGAAAAAAGAAAAGTCGAAATCAATGGTAAGAAGAGAGGAAGAGAAGACAACGGAAGATGAAGGAAAAGGCCTTACCTGCTCGAAGAGGCCCGCGGTGGAGAGAGAAACCCGCTCCCTCAGGTCGGTAGAATCCGGACTACAAAAATGGCTCGCTGAGCCGAGTAAAAGTGCGCATGAAAAAAAACACACCGACGGGAGGGGTGACCAGCTGGGGAGTCGATCTCCACAGCCGGCAACGACAGCTGCAGAGCACCTGCAGCAAGAGGAGAGCACAGAAGACAATGGAAACAAGAAAGAAGAGAAGAGAAGGGCAACAAAGAAGCAGCAGGTGGCCAACCCAGAGGAAGAAGAGGAAGAAGAAGAGGAAGAGGAAGAGTACAGTGAGATAGAAGAAGAAGGGAAAGGCAAGATAAAGGATTTACTTTCTCTTATTAAAGGATACATGGAGTCATTTAAAGAATGGCAAGCACAGGAATTTGATGATTTAAGAAGAAGAATAAACAATACAGAAGAGAAAATGAATAAAATAGATATGACCTTATCAGAAATGGGAAAAAGAATGGACAAGGTGCAGGAACGAGAAGCAGCAGTAGAAATGGAGGTGGAGGACTTAAAAAAGAAATTAGAGGAATCTAATAAAAAAGTTAAAGAGACACAAGAACTGTTAGCTCAGAAAATAGATATAATAGAAAATTATAACAGAAGAAATAACATAAAGATAGTGGGCCTTAAGGAAGATGAAGAAGGCAAGAATATGAGAGAGTTTATAAAAGACTGGATCCCTAGGATCCTAGGATGTCCAGAACTACAGCAAGAAATGGAAATAGAAAGGGCACATAGAGCATTGACCTTTAAACCACAACCACAACAAAAACCAAGATCTATTTTAGTAAAATTCCTAAGATATACTACAAGAGAAAAGGTACTGGAGAAGACAATGGAAAAAGTAAGAGGGTGCAACAAGCCACTGGAGTACAAAGGACAAAAAATCTTCATTTATCCAGATATAAGTTTTGAACTCCTAAAGAAGAGAAAGGAGTTCAATACAGCAAAGGCGATTTTATGGAAGAAAGGGTATAAATTTATACTAAAGCATCCAGCGGTATTGAAAATATTTATTCCAGGACCACAAAACAGACTATTCTCGGATCCAGAGGAAGCAAGGAAATTTGCAGAACAACTACAAAACAAGCAGAGAGATGAAGACATGTAATAAGAGTAAAAATGACCACGATCTATATGTATGTGTGTAAAGGGGTATATGTGTGTATATATATATATATATATATATAGTGTGCATACATGAATGTATCCGTATTTAGAGGAAAATATATAGAGTATAGACAAGAATTAATAAGGGAGGGAAATGGAATAGAGGGAATAAGGAGGGAATTAAAAGAGTGACCTTTGTTACATATGAAAAGTGAAATCTTTTCTGGGGGGGCTGGGTGGGGGGGAGTTGCGGTTACTGCAAAATCAGCTGACGCTTGCGAGTGAATTCGCAGACCCAAATGGAGAGGGGAGATGTTGTTGTCTGACAAGGGATAAAGGACAACACAGGAGGGGAAGGGGAGATTGGGGCTAAAGAAGTTTTAAATAGGAGAATAAGGAAAATGTTTGATGTTTTAGAAATGTTGTCTTATAAAGGGTTTAAAATAAGAAAACAGAAATGGAAAAGGAGGAAAGGTAATGATGGAAAAACGGAAAGGGAAGATAAACAAAGTATAAAATGGCTACGTTGAACTATATGACTTTGAATATTAATGGAATACATAACCAAATTAAAAGGAAGAAACTGCTAAATTTACTGAAAAAAGAAAAAAATTGATATAGCATTTGTGCAAGAAACACACTTAACTGAATTGGAGCACAAGAAATTAAAGAGAGATTGGGTAGGACATGTAACAGCAGCATCGTATAATTCAAAAGCAAGAGGAGTGGCTATATTAATTAGTAAAAATGTGCCATTTAAAATAGAAGAGGAAATAATAGATCCACCAGGGAGATATGTAATGACAAAATGTCAGATATATTCGGAATTTTGGAATCTACTCAATGTATATTCACCTAACGAAGAAGATCAAAAGTTTATGCAAGATATCTTTTTGAAGGTAGCAAATACGCAAGGGAACATATTAATAGGAGGGGATTTCAACCTGAATTTGGATTTAAATATGGATAAAACTGGGAAAAAAATTAACAGAAAGAACAAAGTAACCAAATTTATAATTAAATCAATGGAAGAAATGCAACTTTTGGATATATGGAGGAAACAACACCCAAAAGAAAAGGAATATTCATATTACTCGGCTAGACATAAAACATACTCAAGAATAGACCTATTTTTGTTATCAGCTAGTATGCAAGATAGAGTAAGAAAAACAGAATATAAAGCTAGAATACTATCGGACCATTCACCCTTAATATTGACAGTAAAGCTAGAGGACATCCCTCCAAGAATGTATAGATGGAGATTAAACCCCATGTTACTTAAAAGGCAGGATTTTAGAGAATTTATTGAAAAACAAATAAAAATGTATTTTGAAATAAATATGGAATCAGTGGAAGATAAGTTTATACTATGGGATGCAATGAAAGCATTCATTAGAGGGCAAATAATAAGTTATGTAACCAAGATGAAGAAGGACTATAATCAGGAAACAGAGCAGTTGGAAAGGGAAATAGTAAATATAGAAAAAGAATTAGCAATGAATGAAGATACAACTAAAAGAAGAGAAAAAAATAAAATATGAAACACTACAAACGTATAAGGTAGAGAAGAATATAATGAAGACAAAACAGAAATATTATGAACTGGGTGAAAAAACGCACAAAATCCTAGCATGGCAGCTTAAGACAGAACAAGCTAAGAAAATGGTATTGGCATCAATGAAAAAAGACAAACAAATTACATATAATCCAAAAGAAATTAAGGAAAATTTTAGAGAATTCTATGAACAATTATACCGAACTGAAAACGAAGGGAAAGAAGGGAAAATAGATGAATTTCTGACTAAAATTGAACTACCAAAACTACAAATAGAGGAACAAAATAAATTAACAGAACCATTTGGAATAGTAGAAATACAAGAGATAATAAAAAAAATTACCAAATAATAAGACACCAGGAGAGGATGGATTCCCAATAGAATTCTACAAAACATTTAAAGACTTATTAATTCCGCCCCTCCTGGATGTAATCAACCAGATTGATGAAACACAAAGCTTACCAGATTCATGTAAAACAGCAATAATTACAGTAATACTAAAACAAGGGAAAGATCCACTCTTACCAGCGTCATATAGACCAATATCTTTACTAAACACAGATTATAAGATAATAGCTAAACTATTAGCAAACAGATTAGCAGAGCATGTACTGAAAATGGTAAATTTAGACCAAACTGGATTTATCAAAAAAAGACGCACAACAGACAATATTTGTAAATTTATTAACTTAATTCATGCAGTAGAAGGAAATAAAGCACCTGCAGTAGCAGTTGCTTTAGACGCAGAGAAGGCCTTTGACAGAGTAGAATGGAATTATTTGTTCAAAGTATTGCAAAAATTCAGTTTACCGGAGAAGTATATTAATTGGATTAAAGCATTATATAAGGGACCGTTAGCGAAAGTGACAGTAAATGGACATGTATCAAAGCAATTTAACTTAAGCAGGTCAACGCGGCAGGGATGCCCACTATCACCTTTATTGTTTGCGTTAGCTATAGAACCACTAGCAGAATTGATAAGAATAGATAATAATATAAAAGGAATAAAAATAAAAGACAAGGAATATAAAATCAGTCTATTTGCGGATGATGTTATAGTGTACTTAACAGAACCAGAACTATCAATAAAAGAATTATATAAGAAATTGAAGGAATATGGAGAAGTGTCGGGTTACAAGATAAATGTAATAAAAGTGAAGCAATGCCTATGAATAATGCGGACTTCTCAAAATTTAAGAAGGAATCTCCATTTAGATGGCAAATGCAGGCAATAAGATACCTAGGTGTACAAATAAACAAAAATCTCGGCCAACTATATAAACTCAATTGTTATCCACTAATGAAAAAATTACAGGACGATTTAGAGCATTGGAAAGATTTACCACTAACACTAATAGGAAGGATAAACTGTATTAAAATGAACATTTTTCCAAGGATATTATACTTATTTCAGGCATTGCCAATACAACTGACAGAAAAATTCTTCAAAGAGTTAAAGAAAATAATAAGGAAATTTTTATGGAAAGGGGGGAAACCGAGGATAGCACTAGATAAATTAACAGAATGGTATAAACAAGGAGGCTTACAACTGCCAAACTTTAAAAATTATTATAGAGCCGCACAATTAAGATACCTATCAGATTTTTATCAAACAAGGGAAAAGACAGATTGGACGAGATTAGAATTAGATAAAATAGGGGAAAAGATACCTGAACACATATTATATAAATGGGATGAAAAATTGGTACAACATAGAAGTTCTCCAGTATTACATCATCTCCTCAATATTTGGAAGAAGATTCATGTAGAAAGAAATAAAACAAATTATCAATTACCAAAACTAATATTGACGCAAAATAAGTTACTCCCTTTTACAATAGATAACCTTTCCTTTAGAGAATGGGAAAAAAAAGGGATTAAAAGAATAGAAAATTGTTTTTCAGGAAATAGATTATTATCCTTTGAACAAATGAGAGATAAGTACAGTATAACTGGAGATACAGCGCTGGCATATTACCAATTGAGATCCTACTTGAAGGATAAATTAGGAAGCAGTTTGAGTTTGCCAGAGGGAAGTAACCTTGAATATGTGATTACAGATACAATGTTAATCAAAAGATTTATAACAAATATGTATATTAAACTGCAAGAAAAGGAGAATGAGGAAACAAATGGTAAAACTAAACAAAAACGGGAACAAGATTTAAATTTAAAGATAAAAAAGGAAACATGGGAGAAATTATGTTCTGGAATGATGAGAAATACAATAAATACGAGGCTACGTATGATACAATATAACTGGTTACACAGACTATACATTACACCTCAAAAGTTAAATAAATGGGACCCAACAGTATCTGATAGATGTTTTCGATGTAAAAAAGAAATGGGAACAACAATTCATGCAATCTGGACATGTGAGAAAGTAGAAAAATTTTGGGAAGATCTCAATCAGATATTAAATAAAATAACAGAAAACAATATACCAAAGAATCCAGAGATCTTTCTCCTAAGTAACATAAAGAACAAAGAATTTGGAATTGATTTGGAGGATGCACAAAAAAGATTTGTTAAGATAGCTCTAGCCGTAGCAAAAAAATGTATTATGTCAATCTGGAAATTGGAAGATAATCTGAAAATACAACAATGGTATATAGAAATGAATAAATGTATTCCATTAGAAAAAAATTACATATAGTTTAAGAAATAATATTGAAATATTTGAACAAATATGGGAGCCTTACATTAAATACAATAGCGAAAACCTACCGGGGACAATCATTACCTAAGTTGATGGAAGGAGAAGGAAAGAAAAGAATGGACTCAGTAGAATTTCTGGTGTATTTTTGTTGAATGACATCATTGTCTGACTGGTTTAATGTAACCTAGATTGTATACCTTAAATGGATGGGGGGGGGGGTGGGGGGGAGTGGGTTGGGAGGAGGGAGGGGGGGGGGGAGAAAATGTCACTATATATGTGTGAAAAGGAAAAAGTGTGTATCATGGCTAATATGATTTATGGTGTGAAAAATAAAAAATAAAAAAAAAGATTCAGTGGGTAAATGGAAGAATTAAGGAGTAACTACTTCTACCAGACAACAGTGGATCTATGGAATTCTCTGCCTAAAGAAGCAGTAGAGGCCACTGCACTGAATGTATTTAAGGCATGGATAGATAGATTTCAGAAAAATAGGTGAATTAACGATTATGGGAATGGGCAGGTAAGAGAAGATGAGTTCATGGCCAGATTAGCCATGACCTTATTGAATGGCAGAGTAGGCTCACAAGATGGATGACTTTACTCCTGCTCCTATTCCTTATGTTTTTAAATATTATAATTTCTCTAATCCTGAGTTTTGTGTAGTAGTTATGTTCAATAATATGGAATTAAAAATAATTTTTAATTGAACATTATTTTTATAGTAATGTTAGATCCAGCATTGTGTAATGCAAAATGAAAATAAAGACAATTGAGCTGGGAAGATATTATTTGTCTTTTACCGATGATTCAAGGTGTTCACACACTTATCTAACCTTAAGCAACTATTAGTTACAATAGCTGCTTAGTGTCTGAATGCTTCTGGGGTCTGGACCAATTAAATTCTTGCCACAAAGTAAATTCTCAAGAGTCGCTGAACATTTCAGATGCTGAGTTCCTGATGAGCAAACATCTACTTCTACAATGTTACGCTGGTGATGTTAACATCACCGCTGTTAATTTCAGTTTTTGTACCTTTTGAAAATGAAAACTCTGGAGCTTGAGAAAGAACAACCACTAATATTCTACATACAATATCAAGAAAAATAGCGTGTTAAATTACTAGAAGTGTGTAAAGTACAGGAAAAGCTAAGGAAGATCTTAGCATAAATTCTAATCTCTTCAGTGATTCCAAAGAATAAAAAAGAAATAAACCAGTTAAAATCTAGTGGGTTAAAAAAAATGTCTAAAAACAAGAATACTGTTTCATTTAAACAATATTTCCAAATAAAAAATTTAAATTTATTAAATACATTTTTGTGATCTTAATTTTGAATGAAACTATTTGAATAATTTTTGATTTGCTACAACTTTTCATTGCCAGCATAAAAAAAAGGAATTCTGTCTACAATTGGGATTTTTATTTATTTGTATTTTATATATGAAATTAATGGAAGATTTTTATGTCTCAAACCCCAGTTTTTAACTTTGAAAGACATACAAATAAAAATGACAAATATGTTACAATACTTCTGTACTTTGATGCAACAACATTTCTCTTTACTTTTTTTAAAATAAAGGGTTTACACCCATACGAATTTAATAGAGAGGTATCTAATGAGAAACATGTTTGATCCATAAGGTGACTGCAACTAATTTCTATGATTTGTATTATTTAACATTGCATGTAAGTAAGTTTACAACTGATGGCCATTCTGCTCCTTTCTATTTTGTGACAATGCCTCTCCTGTTTCATTTTTGGGTACACTTAGAATGTGTAACATACTTGCATCTGAGTCAGACATTGTGTTCAAGCCCAAAGGGTGGAGCACAAAATGCAATGCTGAAACACCACAGCATAAGGCAGTGTTTCACTGAAAGAGCTGTATTTTAGACTAGGGTGCAGTTTAATCTCTCAGGTTAACATAGATTTGCGCAGAATAACGTCATATGTCTACATATGTCTAATTTGTAATTACTAGATTTTCTATACTGTTCTCCCAAATAAAAAATAATGTTCATAATTAGTGGCAAAATGCTTTGTGTGGTGGATGATACCCAATCTCTACAAACTGGCCGGTTATATCTCTTGGTATTAGGAGGGAGAAATTGGTATTTTGTAAAGTTGAGAATGTTGATGAAATGTTGTGGTTATCAGTCATCCTGATTAATTGATAGGTCTTTAAGCATTTTCTGATTCACAACCAAGAGTGAACCTGGCTAAAATGAGTAATCACTGCATCCAGAACACATTTTGACATGTTGTTAGATGACTGATCTGCTGAGCAGCTTGTCAATAAGAACATCCTGTACTAAATGCATCAATTGCACAACAGCATTTTACTTATTCTATCATCACCTTAGTTACATATCGTGGGTAAATGGTGAGTTTGAGACTATATCAAAGTGAAATACAGAACACCTGGAAATGCTGAAAAGGGATGAGGAACAGCTGGTCAACTGGTCTCAGCTGAAGAGGCTTTACAATTAGAAATAATTTCAATTGCAGAATAAAGCAGAGAGTCATATTTTAAACTCTTACAGTCAGTGAAATAAGTTATGAAATGCAGAGCACTATACAGAAGCCTTAGAAATTTAGACATCAGTAAGTACTGCTTTTGGAATAACATATTAACTATTCAATCAGATGAAAGTGAGCTCTGGGCCTTTACAATTTAAATTAGATTATTCAGTCAGTTTTCATATAGCCCAGAAGTCCGACAGAAATGGATTTGCAGTTAGATTAGCACCTTTACCCCTCTGTTTTGGAACTACAATCTTTAATTCAGCAGAACAGTTGGAGAAGCAATGGATAGCAAGTATAGTTGATCCGAGTTTTGGCTACAGACATTTTTGGCAGACACTTTTATTTACTTCTGTTTTGTCTTAAGAAATTTTGCGAAAGAGGAAAAAGTACCAGTTGGAAGTGGCTGCCTACAAGTATGAGCAGAAGGTTTTAGTTAAATGTGTTGCCATGGTGAAACTCAAAAAAACTACTTTTTATAAAAAAAAAGCAAGATATAAATGGTTCTCTTTGAGATCTTTGAAAATTAGTAATCTAGTGCATGCAAAGGAAAGACTTTGAAGGAAGCAATGTGGTTTTCTTGAAGGTTCTCAATGCTGAAAAAATTGCTTTGCCATAAATGACCAATCTTTCTTAGGGTGGGGGGGAGTATTTAAAGTAGTGAGTTGACTTTGAAGCTTTCCTTGGCAGCTCTTGTACTATCCAATCTGAAAACTATGGCTTCTTGAAGATGTGTCTAGTTTGAATTATAACTGTTAGTATTTGTAACTACTTTCCTGTTTTAAGCCAACATAATGTTCCTTAGGTGTCCAAGTCTAATGCCTGACTTTCATTAGCTTAACCTGTATCTTTATCTCTGACTCCAAAACATTCACAAATCCATAATATTAAGGGAGCATTTTGTGTAGTTTTAGATTGAATTATTAATTAAAGATTTTTGCAGACATTTAACTATTCAAGTGCCAGTAACCAATGTCACCAACCCAATAATTATTAACTTTGGCCAAAATTGGCCAGATCACTTGCTAAATTTCTGAAATCAATAATCATCCTTTTTGTTTTGGTAAATATATGCATTGTTTTTATGAAGTTTGATTAAATAGGTCAGGTATTTCATCATTTAATATCCTTTTCTTAAACCATACATGGTTCACACTTGGGATTAGTTGGGAGCAACATGAAAAGGAATTAGTCTTAATTTTGCAATTTAAGGATTACTCCAGACTTTGAAAATAATTGAGTTCAGTTGTTCTTGAACATCCCAGCCAGTTTGAGAAGTTAGGGGAATATTTGACTTGTGGGACAAGACATAGGTGTTTCATGATGTCAACCTTCATTTAATGCATGGAAGGCATTTCTGTGAAATCTAGAGACAAATCAATTTGTCTATATTCATTGTTGTGGCCTATTTTTGGGATTTAGGGCCCTAGAAAGAACCCTGGAGAACACAAGTTCACCACAACAGGAAGCAGATCTAATTGAATAAGTATGACACTTTCTTACACTGCTCGTCAATGTTTGAGAAAGATGAGCCTTGGTCTATAAATATGATGGAAATTTTTTGCTTCTGCATTTTCATGTGTAGCCAACTGCTCCTTTCAACCCTCCCTGAATACTGCAGCAATAACACAGTCACTGTTCTTGAGAATGTGTTCTGGAAATCTCATTCACAAGGAAAGCAAATTATTAAGATGTCAACAATAAATAAAGAATTCAACAAGCTCAAATACACAGAATAAACTGATTCAGTTTTTGGATGATCGAGGCAATAAACTTCAGGTGCTAGAAATACAAAATACAAACAAATGGGGTTAGAATGTGGTTCAAACTTCAGGTTCCTGACCTGAAATCTGGACATTGTTTCTCTCATCCAGATGATGCTTGACATGTTGAATATTTCCAGCATACTTCTATTTATGTTCCAATTGTCTATTTCACCTAACTGTTTACCTCAATAAGCCTGATGGTGGGTAGGACATCCTTATAGAGTAATGGTGGGAACTTAATTCTGGTGGGTAACATTGAGGGTTCTTGACAAAACAAATTTCTGAATGGCACTGGTGAGAATGTGAGAGCATTTTAATGCTTTTCAACCTGGCCAGTGGTTAAAAATCATCCTCTTTGCCTCTATGGTAGTCATTTCTATTTGCCCAGTGGAAAAACAGTGGAATTGTAGTGGCCCATGCACAGAGACACTGACCAGTCCGCAAGATGGCTGACGAACGTGGTGACCATGATGACCTGGGGGTGATCTCTGTGTGTCAAGAAGATGGGCAACTCTGGCAGGAACGCTGGCTAATCCTAGGCCGGCGCTCTGATGATGCAGGGCCCTGACGTCAATGCCCGGGCCCATTTAAGTGCGATGGTGGAACAATAAATCAATCTCTTTTTCCAAGGCTTTGGTGTGTGTGTCGTTCTTTTCCACACTCATGCACGTATGCTACAAGGTCTCATTTTTGTTTTCCTTTTGAGAATTAGTCCCAGAAAGTAAAGGTAAGGGTTCCATTATTGTCACATAATACTACATTTAGAATGTAACATACATGAAATTCTTTAACTTTGTTAACAGTAGGGAAGACAGAGGGTCGCCACTTTGTCTAGTGCCCTTCATAGAAATGAAGACCCAGCGAGGAATGAACTTGCATCCCTGGTTTACAAGACCAGTGCTCTAACCACTGAGGTATTAGAGCCTGTTAATGGGATCTGGTGGAGCTTCAATTTATTGAGTCACTGTTTCAACATTTAGAACACAAGAATGCTCCAGTTCTTGCACTTTAAACATTTGTCTTTCTAATGTGGAAGAGAGCTGAGCAGATTCAGGAATGCATTAAGCTGTGTCCTGGACTTGACAGATCTTGATTCCAGTTAGGCAAGAGCCACGTATTACAAACAACATCCTGCCAAGTTGGAACCCAGACCATAGTTAGAGCAGAATTGGAGTGTTCCTGGACAAAAAAAATAAAATTCATAAAAAAATAAATAACTTTTCCTTTAGAATATTGTCATCAAAACCTATCCGGAACAGATTAATGGGAGTAAAGCCTAAGAATTGCAAAACAGGCTGCCATATAATCTTGAATTGCATACTTTTGCATAATATCTGCAATGAGTTCTAATACAGTCAGAGTACATATGACATCACATACAACCCTGAGATTCTTTTTCCTGTGTGTAATTAGAATTTCTAATTACTGTGACTGTAAAATGTACAAGGTGTATTCAAAGAAAGTAATGTCAAAAAGAAATGTAAACACTGTGCAAATAAAGAAATATCAATCAGCAAAGTAAGTGCCTGAGTGATTCCGATGGTTGAGGGGTAGCAACTATTCCTGAACCTGGAGGTGTGAGTCCTGAGGCATCTGTACCTCCTTTCAGATGATAGCAGAAAGAAGAAAGCATGTCCCAGATGGTGTGGATCTTGATGATTGTTGCTGCTCTCCAATGGGGATGTTCTCAATGGTGGGATGTTTACACTATCTTTTGCAGGACCATCCACTCCGAGGGATTGGTGCCCCCAAACCTTGCTGTGATGTAGCCAGCCATTTTCTATGACACATCTGTAGAAGTTTACCAAGGTTTCTGATAACCTACCAAACCTCTGCAAACTCCTGAGGAAAAGGTGCTGACATGCTTTCTTCACAATGGCATTAAGTATTACGGGTCCAGGAAAGGTCTTCAGATATAGAGAACCCCCTCCCCACAAGAATTTTAATTTGCTCACCCTCTCCACCTCTAATTTATTCCCCCCCCCCCCCCACCAATGATCACTGGACCGTAAACCTCTTGTTTTCCTTTTTTAAAGTCTACAATTACCTCGGTGATGATGAGAGAGTGGCTGTTGTCAGTACACCATTCAGCCAAGGTTTCAATCTCCCTCCTGTATGTTTATTCAGCATCCTTTTTTATACAGCCCACTAATGTCGTGTCATCAGAACATTTGTATAAACCATCCAGTCAAAGGTGTACAACCCTGTGGTGGCTCTGGTGCTGATGGAGATTGTGGATTGTTTCTGTCAATTTGCACTGACTGGGGTCTGGAGATGAGGAAATTGAGGATTAAGTTGCAGGCCCAGGTGTTGGAGGTTGTTGATTAGTTTTAAGGGGATGAATGTGTTTGAATGCCAAACAGTCGTTGGCCGTGTTTCTACTGAGCGATGAAAATTCGGGGCAATGCGAGGTGATGCGAGGTAACACCTCAAATTTTCCTCAGTAGAAACACATCGGGTAGTGACCGATGCGCGGTGATGCGAGGTGCTCCATCGTCCACCTTTTGAGGTGGTTGATGCGCGGTGATGCGAGGGACGATTTTTCAGTAGAAACACAGTGAGTAATGAATTCGTGGTGTACCGGAGGTCTCGATTTTTCGCCCGCGCTTTTCAATTGATCATTGCATGCACACACTAGCACAGCGCATGATCTTATTACGTATATATACTGCACAAGCTACCTATTAGCTAGCTATACTGCGTTCATATCGCCTCCACTGTTCCTTTGTGTATCATTATATTGGAGTAATTTCCCTGGACAAATATCAAGCTTGTCTCTCGTTATAATAACTTTTTCGTTTCTTCGTTGGAATACGTCGGACAGTATCAACTGGACATTTGATCTTCAGCGATTCTTGATCACAAAATGGCAGGAAATGATGGTGAAGGGAATTTTGGATGGGAAAACAAAATGACCTGATATGTGACCTTAAAATATGCGACTTCCTGGTCACCTCGCATCGCCCCGCGTCACCTCGCATTGCCCCGCATCACCGCGTATTTATCACTCAGTAGAAACAGTTCAGGTAGTCGTAAAATACGCAGAGATGCGGGGGACAAAAATTCGCGGTGATGTGAGATGATGCGGGGTGATACGAGGTGTCCCAGTAGGAACACGCACGTTGAACAGCATTGTGATACCTGTATATTTGCTGTCCAGTTATTCTTGAGTTTTTGCTGCAGACCTGTTACTATGGTAGGCAAATTCGAACAGATTCATGTTGCCACTCAGGCAAGAAATGATATTCTTCAACACTAGCCTCCAAAAACACTTGATTACTATGGATGTGAGTGCTCATTTAAATGACTGCTCACGGTGAAGTGGAAAATGGGCAAGGACTTGCTGTCCTATTCTTCGGTCTTTTCCAATTCACCTGCACATTTGAAATAGAAATGGCTGAGTTCATATTGGTCATATTAGTAATCAAGTGTTTTTGGAGGCTAGTGTTGAAGAATATCATTTCTTGCCTGAGTGGCAACATGAATCTGTTCGAATTTGCCTACCATAGTAACAGGTCTGCAGCAAAAACTCAAGAATAACTGGACAGCAAATATACAGGTATCACAATGCTGTTCAACGTGCGTGTTCCTACTGGGACACCTCGTATCACCCCGCATCATCTCACATCTGGTGAACAGGCTGGGGTTGGTAATGAGTGAATCTTTTGCCTATTCTCATATGAAAGTGAATACGGTCTTTGAAAAGTTCCCGAGATACTTTCTCATGGGGAATATATCCTTACTGACATCTTTAGGTTCAACGTGAACTTGTATGAATTAATAACAAGGATAAAACTCCCAAGACCAGCAAAGAGAGACTTTTTTAGAAAAATATAACATTTTGGAGAGTTCATTTATCTTCTGCAAGAGCTTTGGAATGAAGAACCAAGTGCAATTTTTTTCCTCTGGAATTTCAGGACAGTTGATGACTGCTGTGCCCTTGCCATGCAGGCAGTCCACATTGGAGAGGCATCCAGTAATCTGAATTTGCTCTCTGACTGGATGTACATTGTTAAAGGTTCTCTTCTGACTCACACCAGTGAGAAGACCATTAGTTCTTCAGATATACTCGGGTCACAGCAAAATAAAAAGTTATCATGGACATGAAGCTTCAAGATAATGAAAGAAAAGAGATGATAATATGAATAGGAAAATGAAGAAATGTAAAAGATCAAATGATGGTAAGATATGCATACAACTTGTTAATCCAATTTGAAGAATATAAGAATTTACAAAGACCATCCTGAGTTTAAGAGGCTGTTATACAAAAAAAGTAATCCTAAACAAATCTTTATGCTTTTTAGTAATCTTAATCCCTAAATATATAAAATGGTCTCTAGCTATTTTAAAAGGTAAACTATCATAAATAGGAACCCATCCATTAAAAGGGAATAATTCACTTTTATTTAAGTTCAGTTTATATCCCGAAAAATTACTAAATTGGGCTAATAAAGATAAAACTGCAGGAATAGAATTTTCAGGATTGGAAATATATAACAATAAATCATCTGCATATAGTGATACTTTATGAATATCCCTGCAACGAATAATACCAGTAATATTGGGTGCTTCTCTGATAGCAATTGCCAAAGGTTCTAAAGCTAAGTTAAATAATAAAGGGCTAAGGGGGCACCCTTGCCTGGTGCCCCAAAATAATCGAAAATATGGCGATCTTTGGGTATTAGTAAAAACCGAGGCAACTGGGGAATTATAAAGAAGTTTAATCCAAGATATAAATATCGGACTAAAATTAAATTTTTCAAGAACTGTAAATAAATAAGGCCATTCTACTCTATCGAAGGCCTTCTCAGCATCTAGTGAAATAACACATTCTGAAGACTTATGTGAAGGAGTGTAAATAATATTCATCAATCTTCTAATATTAAAGGAGGAATAATGATTTTTAATGAATCCAGTCTGGTCTTCAGAGGTAATATATGGTAATATCTTCTCTAGCCTTGTTGCTAGAATTTTAGAGAAGATCTTAGAATCAACATTCAACAAAGAAATAGGTCTATAAGAAGAACATTCGGTCGGGTCTTTATTTTTTTTCAAGATTAGAGAAATCGTAGCTCTGTAAAATGATTGTGGTAGTTTACCCAATGTGATAGATTCATCAAACATCTTAATCAGCCAGGGAGAGAGAGTAGAAGAAAAAGCTTTATAAAATTCCACAGAATATCCATCGGGACCTGGTGCTTTCCCCGAGTTCAGTGAGAAAATAGTATTATTGATCTCCGAATCTGTAATGGGTTTACTTAATTCTAAGTTATCTTGAGGTAATACTTTTGGGAGTTTCAAATGTTCTAAAAAATTAAACATATTACTAAGGTCTTGAGGGGATTCTGTACTATATAAGGATGTATAAAAATTTTGGAAAGATTGATTTATCTCTTCCTGGTTAACAGTCAGTTCTCCATTCTGTTTGCGAATCTCCACAATTTGGCGTCTAGCTGAAATATTCTTCAGATGATTAGCCAACAGTTTACCCGATTTCTCACTATGCACATAAAAATCAGATTTAGATATAATTAGCTGGTTTTCAATCGAAGATGTAAGTAACAAGTTATATCTGCAGTTCAATTCTTTGTTTGTAAAGTTCTTCAGTAGGATCAGTCACATATTTCTTATCAATGTCTTTAATCTTCTCAACCAATAGATGAATCTTGTTTTTGATGCATTTCTTCAAAGCTACTGAGTAAGAAATAATTTGACCACGAATATAAGCCTTGAATGTATCCCACAATATTCCATAAGAAATTTCCGTAGTGTAATTTGTTGAAAAGAAAAAGTTAATTTGTTCTTTCATAAATTTAACAAAGTCTAAATCTTGCAATAATGTAACATCAAAACGCCAGTGCTTAATAGTAGAAACAGAGTCTTTGAATTTAAGAGAGAGTTGTAATGGAGAGTGATCCGAAATGGCTATAATGTCATACTTACAAGCAGTTACAAGTGGAATAAAACGTGAATCAATAAAAAAAGTGATCAATTCTCGAGTATGAATGGTATACATGAGAAAAAAAGGAAAACTCTTTATCTGTCGGGTGAAGAAATCTCCAAATATCAACAGCTCCAGAGTTAGTAAGGAAAGAGTTAATATATGTAGCCGATTTATTCGGTAGGGGCTGTGAAGGTTTCGACCTATCTAGCAGGGGATTCAGACAACAGTTAGAATCCCCACCCATTATTAAATGATATTCATTTAGATTGGGTAAAATAGTAAACAAAGATCTAAAAAACTCAGGGTGATCTACATTCGGGGCATAAACATTAACCATGACAACCTTAATATTGAATAATAACCCAGTAACCAATAAGAATCTGCCGTTAGGGTCTACAGTGATGTCATGTTGAACAAATGTAATAGAGGGATCAATAAAAATAGATACACCTCGAGTCATAGAGTAAAAAAGTAAAAAATAAATAAATAAAATTGCTCTTCAGAATTGCCAAATAGAAAAAGGGGGAAAAAAGTTCATTCTTGTGCTCTTTAATAATGTCAGTGATTGATATTTCATTGGCCTTGGGCACAAACAGAAGCTGCAGCCCTAATCCGGAGTAGTAGGAAAAGAAATTGCTTTGTGGTGGAAAAATTATGGATGTATTGACATTTAATGTACTGTGAAATGTAACAGTTGCTTTACAAAACATCAGTGAATTATCTCAAATATTGTCTGATCACATGGGAAGTCATAACTTCGCACAAATAGATTAGAACAAATCTTGAAAATTCAGTTACCAGACAGCAGCTTTGATGGGATGTGTCATTTGGGACAATTCTTCACACTTTAGCACAAAGAAAGATAAAATCAATAATTTTCTTCAGAATGAACAATTCTCTTCCTGAGTTTTCCCTTCAGTTCCACATTAGTTCTTTGCCAATAAATTGGGTAATCTAAATGAGATTTTTAAAAAAAATTACGCATAGGTTCATGCAACTTCTTTTTGAAAATGAATGGCTTCCTAAGTCACATCAGCAAACAGCTAAGATTCCATAACATTTCTGTGGATCTGTGGTCAAGTAACAACCAGGAAAGTGACAAAATTGTAATTCCAGAATTTATGATTTGAATTCCAATAATTTAACAGTCCTGATAGGATCTGAACTTGGATTTCAGGATCATCTAATCCAATGAATAACTTTGTGTGAGTTAACACAGACTACTTCAACTACCTTGACTACAGTTTCTATATCTCCGCCACAATCCCAAGATGAGGTCTTTCAGTCCAGATCATCTGAAATGTCTGCCTTTGACCACAAATGAGGCATCCCTTCCACCACCCTGAACTCAGCCCTCACCTGCATTTCCTCCACTTCCTGCTCATCTGCCCTAGCCCACTTTGCCCCTAGTTGCAACAGATACAGAATTCCCCTTGTCCTTACCTACCACCCCACCAGCTTTCACATCCCATGCACTATCCTACAGAATTTCCAGCACTAACAACAGGATCCCACTATCAGACTTATCTTCCCCTCTCTGCTTTCCATAGGGACCACTCCCTCGTGCACTCATCCCTCCACACCAATTCCCCCCCCCCCCCCCCCCAGCACTTTCTGCTGTGGTTGCAGGAGGTGCCACACTTGCACCCACACCTCACCAAAATCCAGGGTCCTAAACAGGCCTTTCAAGTGAAGCAACACGTGTATCTGCAGGGTTGATTTATTGCATATGGTGCTCTCTTTGTGCCCTTCTCTACATTGGAAAGACTAGGCGCAGACTGAGAGATCACATCACTGAGCAACTTCATTCTGTCTGCACTGGTGACAGCCAATCATTTCAATTCTGCATCCCACTTCCATACTCGCATGTCTGTTCAAAGCCTCATGAAATATCCCACCAGGACCACCTGTACATTGGAAGAACAACACCTGATTTTTCTGTTAGGGGCTCTCTCCAGCAAGGTGGCATTAACATTGACTTCTCTGATTTCTGCTAACCTACTTTCCTTTCTCCCTCCCTTCCTTTCCCCTGACTTCTTTCCCTCAGCTCTCTATTCACCTAGCTAGCCCTCCTCCCGTTGCTTGATGCTGTGCCTCCTTTCCCATCTCCACCTATTACCTCCTGCCTTTGGGACCATGCACCTCCCCCCCTTTACCTTTTTGTTTGGATGCCTGCTGACATTTTTTCATACCTTGATGAGGGGCTCAAGCCAAAATGTCGGTGATGTATCTCTATCTTTGCCATATAACGTATACTCTTAGAGCTGCTGAGTTTCTCCAACATTGTGTTTTTACTACCCCACTCTTTATTAACTCATATGAAACTACTGATAAAAGCCTGAATAATATTGTTTTTACAGTTGTGTTTTTGTGTATAAAACTATTGAAGATAATAGCTCAATTTTTTTTCTAATATATCTAAATAAATTAAATAAAGGTGTAACATTGTTCATGATGATATCATGTTTGAAACATAGAAACATAGAAGATAGGAGCAGGAGTAGGTCATTCGACCCTTCGAGCCTGCTCCGCCATTCAACAAGATCATGGCTGATCTTAAAGTTCAGTACCCCGTCCCCGCCTTCTCTCTGTAACCTTTAATACCCTTATACTGAAGAAATAGATCTAATTCCCTCTTAAATATATTTAATGAACCTGCCTCTACTGCCCTCTGTGTCAATGAATTCCACAGATTCACCACCCTCTGGGTAAAGAAATTCCTCCTCATCTCGGTCCTAAATGGTTTGCCTATTATCCTTAAACCATGGCCCCGGGTTCTGGATTTTCCCATCATTGGAAACATCCCATCTGCATCCATTCTGTCCAGTCCTGCCAGAATTTTATATGTCTCTATGAGATCCCCTCTCAATCTTCTAAACTCCAGCGAGTACAATCCCAATTTGCGCAATCTTTCCTCATAAGTCATTCCTGCCATTCCAGGTATCAGCCTGGTGAATTGCCTCTGCACTCCCTCCATTGCAAGAACATCCTTAGATAAGGTGACCAAAACTGCACACAATACTCCAGGTGTGGTCTCACCAAGGCCCTGTACAGCTGCAGTAAGGTATCCTTGTTCCTATACTCAAACCCTCTTGATATGAAGGCCAACATACCATTTGCCTTTTAACCGCCTGCTGTACCTGCATGCTCGCCTTCAGAGACTGATGTACAAGTACCCCTAGGTCTCTCTGCACTTCCCCATCTCTTTATCTATTGCCATTCAAATAGTAATCTGCCCTCCGGTTTGTATTACCAAAGTGGATAACCTCACATTTATCCACATTGTAGTGCATTTGCCATGTATCTGCCCAGTCCCTCAATTTATCCAAATCACACTGGAGCTTCCTGACCCCCTCTTCCATGCACACAACCCCTCCTAGCTTAGTGTCATCTGCAAATTTGGAGATATTACATCCAATCCCCTCATCTAGATCATTAATGTAAATTGTGAACAGCTGGGGTCCCAGTGCAGATCCCTGTGGCACCCCATTGGTCACCGCCTGCCACTCAGAAAACGAGCCATTTATCCCAACTCTCTGTCTTCTACCTGCCAGCCAGTTCTCAATCCACATCAATACTTTGCCCCCAATCCCATGAGCCTTGATTTTGGAAGCCAGTCGTTTATGCGGGACCTTATCGAAGGCCTTTTGGAAGTCCAGGTACACCACATCCACTGGCTCTCCCCCATCTATTTTACCTGTCACCATCTCAAAGAATTCCAATAGATTTGTCAAGTACGATTTACCTTTTGTAAATCCATGTTGACTCCGTCCGATCCCTTCTCTGCTAGTCATATGCTCCGCTATTATATATTTAATATATTCCATCATTTTGCTCACTTCTGATGTAAGGCTCACCGGCCGATAATTCCCCGCTTTTTCTCTACCCCCCCTTTTTAAATAGTGGGGTAACATTAGCTACCCTCCAATCCATGGGTACTGATCCTGAGTCTATCGAGTTCTGGAAAATAATTCTTAAAGCATCTGCTATCTGAATGGCCACTTCCTTGAGTACCCTAGGATGTAGATTATCAGGCCCTTGGGATTTATCTGCCTTCAATCCCATCAATTTCCCCAAGACCATGTCCTTAGAGATACTGATTTCTTTCAGTTCCTCCCTTGCATTAGTCTCTATGTTTCCCAACATCCTTGGGAGGTTATTTGTATCCTCTCTTGTAAAAACAGAACTAAAGTAAGAATTTAATTGGTCTGCCATTTCCTTATTCCCATTATACATTCCCCTGATTCCGACTGCAGAGGACCTACTCTGGATTTCACCAATCTTTTCCTCTTGACATATTTATAAAAGCTTTTGCAGTCATTTTTATATTTGCCGCAAGCTTACTTTCGTAATTTATTTTTGCTCTCTTGATTAATCCCTTTGTCCTTCTTTGCTGCATCTTGAACTGCTCCCAGTCTTCGGTTGCGGTACTTTTTTTGGCCAATTGATATGCTCTCTCTTTGGACCCAATGCTGTCTCTAATTTCCCTTGTTATCCACGGTTGAGTCACCTTTTTTGGTTTATTTTTATGCCAAACCGGTATAAACGATTTTTGCAATTTCTCCATTAGATCTGTAAATGCTTTCCATTGTCTTGTGATGGTGTACCATCTATAGTCTAAGGAAGCTTGCATCTAAGGGCTTTCAAATTAAACTTTGCTTTATTCATCTGTCAGGGAAAATTATTTATTGATTACTAGAATGTCATGCTAATTCTAAAAATGACTGAATCAACATTTTCTGCAATATTACTCTATAACCTATCATTTTCTCGTTTCAAATTTTCAACAGAGTTCATTGTGATATTCAACACACTTTCATTCTTTTACATTGCACTATTTACAAAACTTGTCTTGTACTTTGTATTCTTCTTCCAAATGGATGAGCTGACAACTTGGTAAAATTGCACTAAATCAGGTGCAAGGGAATTGGAAATGGCCAAATAGAAATGCCCTTGTTATCTGGAATTCAAGCAACAGGCAAAAA
Organism: Narcine bancroftii; assembly: GCF_036971445.1. Lineage (NCBI taxonomy): Eukaryota > Metazoa > Chordata > Chondrichthyes > Torpediniformes > Narcinidae > Narcine > Narcine bancroftii. Next base: position 49,157,232 of record NC_091470.1, on the reverse strand, counting down.
AAATCAAGGAAAATAAAAAAAATATAAATAAATTTTAAAATTGTAAATGTTCTCTGAAGTAACAGAAGTGGTGAAGTTGGGAGCAAATATTCAGCCAGTGGAGTGCCTTGGTTGTGCTTTGCTTGTAGCAGCTCTTTGAATAAAGTTGGGTGAAGCAGTAATGATGTTGCCCAGGATGAAGAGCTCATTGATGCCACTCACTGTTGGGGGAAGACTTTCTTAAAGTGTCTCCTTATCCATGTTTAGTAAGTCTTTCTTAGTATATTACAAAGTATGTTAGTAAGGCTTTGTCTGTAAACTTGGGTGGGGGAGGTTAATTAAAGTTTAAATATTCATGCATGATGTTTGTTTAGTGTAAGTACAATATAGTATTTGTCTTTTAAACTGTTTATTCTTAATGCAGGTGTTATAGTTAAGCATGATAAAAGTGAGTCTCAAGCAACCAGAAAAATCACTTATCTGGCATTTACCAATTCCTGCAGGTGTTGGATACCAGGGGTTTTATGTACATTTAATTTTAGGAAAGTGAGCGATAAGTCTACAGATGCTTTAAAATCTTTCCTGATGATTGCTCCTGATGCAGGGTTTCAGCCTGAAACGTCAACCGTCTGGATTTGCACCTATCTGTGCTGATCCAGCACTTTGTGTGTTTTAATTTTAATTTGCACACCCTGGAGTGTGACCATCTTTGCTTGGAATTTCCATTCTGCATGGTATCTCACCACTTCAATTTTAATCTTATCACATATCATGGGAGTTTAGCATTTGGAAACAACATGGGTACAATTTTTAATTTGCAGTTTGAAAAGAAATGGAACAGTCAATTTTGCAATGTTTTCTTTTGCTTAATAGTGCAAACCAGAATAAATTTAATATGCTGTTGGGTTTGTTGTAAAGTACAAAAGGCAAGAGATCATTCTGAGCACTGCACTGCATTTTCACTTTATTTGTAGCAACAGCTAGAAGTCATAAAATTCCTGAGAATGTCAACATTTTGCAGTAATTATGTATTTGAATAATAAATGGAGAAAACCAGTAAAGCTTGTTCTAGTTAAACAAACATAAATTGCATTGAAATCCTTTTCAATATTAATTCTAGCGATGTATGCTTTTATATATCACCTGCTTATTTCACGTTCTTTCCATCTTGAATTTCCAAGATGCCAATCAATTAGCCTCTTGATTAACCTGACAGGTTTTTAAAAATCCCACATACATTTACAGATGGAATTCAGATGTCTGGAAAACAGGAATTTGATGGGGGTGTGGCTTTCATTATAAGATCATCAATGTGCATGAGGACTGGTCATGTGACCTCTCCGTGAACTAATGATTAATGAGAGGCATGAAGTTCATTGAGGCCACTCTGAAGTTCTCTTCGGAATTCGGTGGACTAATTCATCAATGCAACATTACACACGTTAGTCCATTTTGCCCTTGTGTGGGCATTCCCTTAGATGGTTCAACTTTGTAATTCAACATGCTTATCCAACATGCAGCAGTCATTCAGTTCAGAAAAGCTCCACTTACACCAAAGTGGGAGGGGAAAGGTTGAAGTTAACAAAATCCTGTCATTCTAACTAAGCTCGGAGGCAAATATTAATCATCTGTTATAGTCTATTTCTTTCTACTTTTTATGGGTGAAGCTTGTTCTGCTCTTTCACACACATGGACACATGTACGTGCGCACACACTTCTATAGGTCACAGAATGTCCAGTAACTGGTCCAGGTATTGGTGCTGAGGATAAGGCACTGCATTGTTTCTCCCTGCAGGTTACAATAAGGTACTTGTGATAGGCAAGTTTGAACTTTAATTAATACTGATAATTTTGAGCTAATAAAAATATTTGCCAGAAGAATGAAACAATACCACAGTTGGCATCACTTGTGTGTCACCAATCCATACCTCCTAGTTTAGCCAGAATTGTCAAATTCTTAAAAAAACCCCACCATATTTCTTGATCTTTTGGACATCTGAAGATGAATGGAAAATTATGTTTTAAAAACTAAATTTTCTTAAAAGAATCCTAGCATCATACTTAAAAGCATTTAATGACATCAAACAAATTAAACTTTTTTAAATTAATAAACATTACCAAAGTGATGGGAAATGAGCATATATTTATGTACTCAGGCTGGATTCATGAGAAGTCCAGTGTTAGGTAAGAGGGGCAACAAGTAGGAGGTCTATAACAAACTATCAAGAGCCACCTCTGAGTTCAGTTCAGAGGCTGCAGAGGAGTTGGAATGCAATCCTGAGGCTTGTGTGGGGTGTAGATGATACATAGGAATGAGAAAGAGAGGAAAACCTGGAAATGTGAATTGGGAGTAATGGATGCCTGGAGAAAATTAACATTCCCTCCCTTGAATATCTAATAAAGTGTTTTTTTTTAAAAAAGCCAGTCACAGGAAAGTTGAGACAGGAATGAAAGGACGAGAAGCAAATGCACTAATACATACTAATTCCAGAAAGCTTGAATTAGGGGCACACCAACTTGATGAAACCAGTGACACAAAGACTGCAGCTCTCAAACTCTCAATTACTGGGAGGAATGAAGCATCCAGAACATTCCCATGAAGGTCTGGAAAAAGGTATACTGATCTGAATTGGGATCTTTCCTGAAAATCAAGATAATGCAGTACTCTGATTTTTAAAAACACCAACTATGGTTTTTAGAATCAGTACAATGAAAGATGTTCTTTAATTTGATCAAATTAGCTGATCTTCCAGCGTGAAGAGCTCTCCACTACCAAATTCAGGATTTTGTATTGAAAGACACTTGGAAACTTGGTACTGCCATTGCAAAGGCTCTATGTGAAAGGGTCATTGCATTGAGCTTTTGGAACTCGTGTAAAAATAAATGTATGCAAAGGGAATCTGTCATAAATCTTGAGAGTAAATGGGATGATGTGGCTTGTAATAAAAACACTGATATTTGAAAGTGTTCCACTATAAATCTGCAGATTGTTTTAATAAAAGAGGCTCTGCTTTTGCCACAAAATGACAATACTTAACATTGCCCAAAAAGAAAGCCACCTAAAACAATCCAGCAACTTTTGCAATGTGTATTTTCCCCTCCAAGCTGTCAGCTGCCATTATAAGGAATTTGTGCCATCGAACAACAATAGCACTAAGCAGACTGAGCAGCCAATCACAGAACAGTTCCTAGACAGTAAATATATAGAAAGTTCTAAACTTTATACAATATTTAAAATGTCATGGGAAAGGTAAAATAAATTGTGGGCATATACATCACAATGAACGGTTTGCAATATAATGTTCTTTTAAAAGTACAACGGAAAATAATTTCACTTTCAGAACCTTGAAATAATTAGCAGGGGGAATAACGAGAGAGAGAGAGAGAGAGAGAGAGAGAGAGAGAGAGATTGATTCATTTTTAAACAGCCAGTTAGATTGCTAAGCAATAGTATTAGCAGAGTATGCTGGTCATACATATCTCATTCCATAAGGTGTAAGGTTTTCAATGTTTTTTTTTAGAAATAAATGTAGTTAAAAGTTCTGTCAGGTCACCAGAGATAGCTACAGCAGCACATTCTGAATAGTAAGTTTGGATTTCCACAGAATGCTACTTGCTTACACAAACAAAAAAAAGCAGTTCACAGTTAACATTAATATGTTTCTGCAATTCCAGAAACTTAGCAATTGTTCCATTTTGAAAACTCACTGCTATTTTCTGTATAAAATGTTGTACGAATTCCACATTGTGAATTTGCTAAATCACTGACTGAGATGGATTTCAGTTTATGTAGTAGGGATTTTCAAACCTACAGTTGTTTAAATATCATAATTAGACTTCCACACTGTCATTCTAGGGGTAAATTGGTCAAAGAAAGTTTTTAATCTAGGATTGCTGTCAATCATGAATAAAGCACTGGCAAAATTACAGAAGGGATACAAAGTCAAGTATATATCTGACATTTGATGGTTAAAAAGTTATTATCAGTCTGCGTAACAATAGTGTTTGTGAATTATATTCTAATTCTGAAATTCTGTCCTACTGACGTAATGGAACCAAATTTTGGAAGCATACACTAATATAGTATATATTTAATGCATCTAACTGAGAATTAATTTCTATCGAAGTTCTATTGCTTTCCACTGGCAATATACATGCAATTTTCTTTAAATATAAATTGGTACAATTTTTCCCTTGAAGACAGGGATTTTAAGTGATACAGACCCATCTAATGATTGGATTTCAACACTAACTTCAAATTATGCATTGAATTCACACCAAGATGCATACAACAATAAAAGTATAAGGGACTTAATGATTCCACCTATTGCCAGTTAAAATAATTTTTTTTTATGCTTTCTGGAATTAGCATATTATACAATGCGTTTAAAACTATATTATAAACAAAGCAACTCATTTGTGCACAAGGCAATAAATGACTCCTGAAGTCTGAATAAACACCAAGAGCTTCAGCTGAAGTATTTAATACACAACAAATTATATTGTTCAAATATAGTTATTCCTCAGTTTATCAATGACACTTTATACTTTGTCTTGGCAGTCTCCAACCAGATGGCATCCATATTGACATCTCTAATTTCCATTCACACCTTACCCAGTCTCTTTTTCCTTCCCCTCTGGCTCTGCTCCCCAGCCCTTTCCCTTCCCTCTCCTATCAGAGAGATGCCTTTCTTAGCCCACTGCCTTCTTCACCTATCATTTACTATTTTTCACTTCTACCCTTCTACCTGTATCCACTTTATACCTCTCACCTGTACTCCACCCCTTCCTCTCTCTTCCTACCACTCTCACCTTTTTATTCACCTTTCAGGCATATACCTGTTTATCCTTATTCCTGACAAAGGCCTTAGGCATGAATTGTTGGTGATCTATTACTTTTATAGCATGGTAACAGGCCAATTTGGCCTATGAGGCTGTGCCACCCAATTAACCCACAACCCCCAGTATATTTTGAACTGTGGGAGGAAACTGCAACCCCTGCCTAAAAAGCCATGCAGACATGAGGAGGATGCACAAACTCCTGGAGACAGGGTTCAAACCCTGGTCCCAATTGCTGGCCTTGTAACTGCAATCCACTAACGACTATGCATATCATTCTGCCCTTTTCTCCAGTACTTTTGTATATTGCATTATCAATGGACTGCATTGCTTATTAAAGTTTTATGAATAAAAGAATAAAATAATGTGAGCAGGAAGTGACTTTAGTGGAGTACTGTATATCGTAGTTTATTGTTGTACAAAGTGACATAGTATAATTGAAATTGTGACAGGATTTCTCTCAAGTATGGAAAGATTTTCATTATTTATTGATATTATTCACTGAATCAAAAATAGGAATTTTAAAAGGACAAATAATAAAGATGAGAAGAATAAACATGAATGCTGGGGAACAGAGGAGGAACCAAGTACAGGCATAATGAGTTGAATAGAGAAATGGCTTAGACTTTATCCTTAGCAAAATATAAAGTTGTATGTTGACCATGAAGAAAGCTACTGGGGTGGGGAGGGGAGGAGGGGTGGAGAGAGTCCAGAGCAGAGAAGGCTTCTCTGCAGAGGTTTTCCCTTTTCCAATATTGTCATTGTCAGGCATTAGAGAAGGTCCAGCAACAGACATGTCATGAAACAGACTATGAAACTAATCACATTGAAGAATTATCAAAGACCACAACAGACTGGGAAAACTGTAACCTTCTTCTTATATTTGAAATGTTTAAGAGTATAAATGATTTGAACAAATCCATAAGTTTCAAGCTAAAATATGAAATTAAAAAATGTAGTTTTTATTTTTTCTGAGGGAAATAAATCCTCTTATAAATGAGATTTTTTTTTAGGACCAAATAGTTTTCTAAGTAACAATAATGAGCTTGTATATTAATATATCAGCACTGACTAATGATGGGTTAATACACAAAAGGGCAAAAGAGAGACCAGGTCAGTTACAGAGCTGAATGATTTGTTCCAATTTTTATTTCTTCTGATTGTGCCCAACATCTCTCACCCTCAAATCAGTAAATTGTGAATCAAGACTGTGAGCTATGTTAGGTCATGGATATTAAAATGAGGCAGATATTCAGAGCTTCAAATTCTGGATTAATTTCTTTTTATTCCAGCTCAGAATTGCAAAGAAAAAGCCATTATCATTTGCCACCATCATAGACTCCATGGTCCTGATTCTAATTCTATTGCTCAGGCTGCTTATTCTCTCAGGTTCAGTCTAACCATTCATATTGTTGGTCACTTGATCCCATGCTAAGCTTTAACCACATAATTTATCCATCAGCAACATCCCATTTTGTCCATCACCACATCCCTGCTGAAATAGTTGCCTATCTTGTGCGCTAAATTTAAAATCCTTCTATCAAATCCTCATTGGCTTTACTCCATCCAATCCTTGTAAGCTTCTCTCAGCAAACACCTCTTCCTGAATGCTCTTCCCCTTCATGCACCTTCTAACTGCCCTGTTACTGTGATAGTCTTCAATATTACTGGGCTTGTTTCTATGGAGTTCTTTCCTAACATCCCTACATATTTACACATTTTCTCAAAATCTCTTAACCCTGTCTCCTAATTCATTTCTAATCTCCCATGTCCTTCTACAGTTTTCCAAGTTTCTCCGTGGATTGATTGAATCTCAATTGATGGGATATTGGGTCCTTATTCTGCCACTAGGGGATCTTGGGGCAGATTCTTGAAATTTCACATTTATCAGAACTAATACAAGCTATAAAGACAGCTAATGTTGGAGATGGAAATTAATTTTTCATTACTATTTCTAAGGATGATCTATTGGTACCATTAAGTCTTGGTGGTGGATAGTTTTTGGATGCAGTTTTTTTTCTAGCCAACTTCATTGAGCTGTTTCTTGTGCAGCTGATGATCCAGAATGCTCAATAACTTTCAGAGTAAGGATGTGGCTGCGATAGTTATTCATCATAAGAATTCCTCCCCCTGACTTTGTCAAAACAAACTTTGGCTAGATAGCTTTTTAAAAAAAAAACTGAACAATGAAATACTACATTTTGAGCTGCTTCATACCATATACTTTATGATAAATTAAAACCAATTGTGAAATTTCCACACTAGAGAAACACTTGTAAAGTGCAGCTGAAAACATAATTTATACAAGCTTCTTGATCTGGTACCTAGTGTAGATGCACCAGGTGATGCTGATTATCATGTGTTTAACTGTCTGCTTAAACCTAATAATTGTAAAATAAGTATTCTTTGGTACAAAAAAAAGTTTTCAACAATTCTGTTGTGGCCACTACAGAGACTTGGGTGTAATAAAGCAGGACGGACTCCGAGATATTCTATGGTTTAGACATTTCAAAAGGGATGTGGGGGGGGGGGGTGGATGAATGACATTGCTAATGAAGGATTGTATCACAGCTGCAAAAAGGGAAAAGGTCATAGAGGATGGGTGAAAGTCAGAAACAGAAAAGGGGTAATCACTCTATTGGGAGAATTGTATTGGTACCTGTTATATGTGGATTGTGGAGGAACATTCAGATTTCTGTCTGGAACATTGTGGAGGATCATGTGACCTCCCTGTCTGAAACTTGTTTGGAAGTCACATAGACTCTGGCCACCCATTAGAGCACACCTTGCTGTTAGCTCATTTGAATGACTGTCATCATTGCCCAGCTCAGAATAGTATAAAGATTGATGCACACCACATTTTTTCTCTCTGCCTCTTGGTCCAAGTCCCATATGTTGCACCATGCCAGGACATCGCTGGAGGAGTCATGGGTAAAATGTACACGACACTTAAGTTGAGCTGTAGCACTGTGCTTGCAGAGAGCCACATCCCTATTGGTACAGGGAATTGGGAATATGCTTAAAAGTCCCTAACTGTGAAGTGTGTACGCATGCGGGAGCATGTGGAAGATGGACGGCTATGGAATCCAACCTGGGTCCGATGTGAATGTCTATATAGTTGTTTAGTGGTCGAGTAATTAAGTATTGTTTGATATCTTTTGTTTGTCTCCCATGTGTTTAATAAAGTTACCTTTGATTGTAACACTTGTATCCAGACTCGTCTCTCTCTGTGAACCCACCAAACCTGGTACTTTCCAAAGACAACAGCCCCCCAAAGGCAACTGGGACACCAAGGAGCAGACAGGTTGCAGATTTTGGAAAGGTACAAAAATAATTGGGTTAGTGCCATAGGTGACTTCAATTTATTGACTGGCATCTCCTTACTGCAAAAATGTTAGTTGGAGCAGAATTGATTTGGTGTGTCCAAGATTCTTTTGTCATGTAATAATACAGAATATGTAATATTTCACAAAATTGCAGCCTTCCTTTCAAAGGGCAAAGAGTTGTCATTAGTGTCACCCAGCACCCCATGGAGTATGAGAGAAAGAGGAGTAAAAGAAAGACTCTTTAGAGTCACTGAGTGCCTGTGGATTTGCCTCTAGGGCTCCTGCAACCTCTGCAGCCACACAGATTTCTGTTTGATCCAAACCCCTGACATGATGCAACAGCCTTCAGCACTGATGCCCTTGAGGATCTCTTTTTGCCCTCATCACCCTCTCGAATCCCAGATCTAATGCATGGTTCCCATGGTCCACTGCTATGGTCACCATCCTGTAGGACTGACTCCTGCTTCCCCTTCTAAATGGAGGAGCTATCCCCTGTTCTGGTGCCGTGTGCTGCTCCCTGAGTCGGTAACCCCGATGGCTGCTGCTGTGAACAGGTGCAGCCATCTTGGGAACAGACCTGTGGTTGCAGGATATTAGTTTAACAACACTGTTGGCTCCTCTTACAGGTGGTTTAATGTCTGTATTGAGCCACTGGCATTAGGACTGGGCATTTGAACCCTTTAGAGCAGTGCTGTGTCTCTGCTCTCCAGGGTCCACACTAAAGGCAGCACTGCTGTTACAGTGGTGGTGCTATTTTCTTTTAGTATGTGGATAAGGCTGGCTAGAGGAGAGGCCATAATGGATCTGGGACTAGGTCTTGAGCCTGATTAAGTGACAGACCCCTCAGTGTGTGAGCATTTTGGAGATGGTGACCATAACTCCCTGACTTTTAGCAAAGCCCTGGGTAAGGACAAAAGCAGATGATATTGTAAAGTATTTCATTGGGTAGATTTCATTGCAATGGTAATAAGCAGGAATTTGGGAGGATTAATTGGGATGTTCTTGGAGCAATGCACAACAAAAATGTGGAGGCTAGTTAAGGGTCACTTACTGTACATGGGGTTCTGGATAGGTTTGTCCCAATAAAACAGTGCAAGGATGAATTGGGCAAAGAAAGGGAAAATGGTATTAAATCTGGAAAAATGATACACTGGAAGATTGAACTTGAATGCACATTACACAGTAAATGACAGAATTCTTAGCAGTGTGGAGAGATCTTGGGATCCAGATCCATAGATCCCTCAAGGTTGCAACACTAGTTGATAGTGTGCTTAAAAAGGTGTATAGTATGCTGGACCTTCAGTAATAGGGGATTGAGTTGAATTGCTGTGAGATGATGATGTAATTCTATAAAATACTGGTAAGACCACATTTAGAGCATTGAAGACAGTTCTGGGTGCCTCATTATAGAAAGGGTGTGGAAGCTTCGGAAAGGGTACAGAGAAGAGGTACCAGGATGCTTCTTGGATTGGAGAATGCCTTATAAAGAAAGGATGACCAAGTTAGGTCTTTCTACTTTGAGTGATAGAAGATGGGAGGCAACTTAATTGAAGTTTATTAGATATGAGAGGCATAGATAGGCCAGACAGCACCATTTTCACAGGGTGTAAATGGCTAATACCAGAAATATTTATTTAAGGTAAGTAAAGTTTAAGAGAGATGTTAGAGGTTTTTTTTACAGAGAGTGGTAAGAGCCTGGAATGCACTTGGAAGAGGTGGTGGTCGAGGCTGATAGAATAGAGACATTTAAATCACTCTTAGATAAGCACATCAATAATAAAAATTGACAGTTATGGGCTGTGAGGGAGGGAAGGGTTAGAATGATTGAGGACTAGGTTTATATACATGTAGATGAGCACATCATTGTGGACCAAATGCCCTATACTGTGCTGTACTGTTCTATATTTAAATATGGCTCAAAATATACTCTTTTATTCATGAGAGTAGTGTCAAACATGTCAGGAGCTAAACTGGGCATGAGGACCTTTTCTTAATATTTGAATGGAACAGAGCCAACTGAAGCTAAAGTTGGTGTCTGAGAAACATTTGCACTTTCAATAGGCAGTGACTAGGTTTCCAACTTATGAAACAAGTTTGCATGGATACATATTACAATTACTGCTAGCATGCAATGCCTCAAAATAATCCTGTAATTTAATGTGCAAAGATGATTTGACATGCCACTACTATTTCACAAACCTATATTCCAGCCAATGCAGTGTTAATCTCACACATTAATTAGAATGAAGCATTCCCTCCAAATCATGGATCCTGACAATTTTATAGGATAGTGGCTGGACTTCTCTGCCAACCAGAGAAATTGTATATGTTTTTGGAGAACTGTTATGCTTTTTTTTTGCCTTCTCAGCTATTCTACATGGGTGAAGTACACAAAGAACACGTCTTGCAGCCACAATGAATTTCTATTTCAAGCTTCATTTAAGTAATGTCAGGCTCTCAAGTAATTGGATCCCTTGTCCCTCACCTCTCTGCATAAGTGCAAATCCAACAACATTAAAGCTTAACATATTAGTCTATTTGTTTGTTACTTTTAAATATTTATTCTACCCTCCATTGGCATGCTACAGTGTGTACCATCAACAAAATCCTCCATAGTCACTCGTCAAAGTTATCTGGAGAGCACCTCCTAAATTTATCATCAAGACTGAAAAGGCCAGCAAGTGAGTCACTCACAATTGAGATTTGGAAATACCACACAATTTATTAATTGTACCTTCATGTGAAGGACTGTAATATTTTGAGGGAGTTCACTAGCACTTTCTCAAGGCCAATTAATAATGAGAAATAAATTATGGTCTTGCTAGTAAAGCTCACGGCCCAAAAATTAAAAAAAATAACTGATAGCCATAAGGAAACTCAGCAATATATAATGTTGTGCAGGGATGTCAACAGTAGTGAATAGCAATCTTTGAGACAGATATTAAATTAATTTAAGGAATTAATTAAATGTTGCCAGTTATGCACTTTTAAGTTTCAGAGGGAACAGTGACAGAGAAACAATGGTTGGGTGGTCCAGCCTTCACCTCTACAAGTTGTTGATATGAAGTGCCTCAGGTGAGAAGCAAGAGAACCTAAGGCCACGTCCACACTTTGCTTTTCACCCTGAGATTGCACTTGTTTTCAGGAAACTACTTTGAAGAGTCTTGCTGGCTTCATGACTATTTACCCGATGAGTAAGAGGAGGTCGAAGTATTATCCAGACTCGCATCTCTATTTCCAAGAACATAAACTCTAGTACAGGTACACGATCCTTTATTCGGACATCTAAAATCTGGCAAGTGGGGAGAGAGACGGCGGGTGGGAGACCGGGCAGCACGTCGGGTGGGTGGGCAGCGCGAGTCGGGTGGGCAGCGCGAGTCAGGCGGGCAGGAGACCAGCAGCGTAAGTTGGGCGGGCGGGGAGCAAACCGGCAGTGCGAGTCGGGCGGGCAGGAGACTGGCAGTGCGAGTCGGGCCGGTGAGGGGGAGAGACCGGCAGCGCGAGTCGGTCAGTTGGTCGGGTGGGGGAGGAGGTGTGGGGGAAAGAGAGACCAGCAGCGCGAGTCAGGTGGGTGGGAGACCAGCACCGGGTGGGGAGCAGACTGGCAATGCGAGTCGGGCGGGCAGGAGACCGGCAGTGCAAGTCGAGCTGGCGAGGGGGAGAGACCAGCGGCGTGAGTCAGGCCGGTGAGGGGGAGAGACCAGCACCGTGTCAGGTCGGCGGGGGGGGGGAGAGACCGGCAGCATGTCGGGCTGGCGAGGGGTGGGGGGTGGGGAGAGACCAGCAGCGTGTCAGGCTGGCGAGGGGTGGGGGGAGACTGGCAGTGCGAGTCGGCAGGGGGGGGAAGCGCGACTGGAAGGGGGTGTGAGTGGATATGGCAGCACAATTTGGGTGGATTTAAATCTGGCTTTCCGAAATCCGAAATTCAGAACACACTGTCTCCCAAGGGTCCCGGATAAAGGATTGTGTGCCCTATTCTAAAGCTGTTTTTTTTAAAAAAAAGCACAGTTCGTTTTCCACAGATTTTGGGTTCATCTGTTTCTCTGATAAACTATTGTATTCTAGGCATAGAAATGCACCAGCACGGGGAGATGTGGGGCTTCATTCATTCTTTAATACTAAACTAAGAATAAACAAACACACCCTTTTTTCAGCCCCCCAAAAACTGAATGCTTCATGAAAATAACATTTAGGCATCACCTATACTAATTACGTGGTACACATGAACTAATAGTGTGAATTAAAATTACACTACAACATAAGTATGACAGGTTAAGCAGCCAAGTCACTGTATATAGTCCCTCAGGTGTTATGGAGGACTTGGTTTTTTGATCTTCTTGGCTAAGTAGAATTGCAGTGAGACTTTGCGACTTCTCTAGACTCTTTCCCTTTTTGGGCAGTATCTCCTCCTCGATTGGTGGAAAGGACTCTGAACTTTGTCAAGCCCCATTCCAACGCAATGTCGGACTGCTCTGCTGAGGAATCAATATCAAGGAGGCAACATCTTAGGAAGAGGTTTCTGGAATGCCATCATTGGAATGAGCCTAGAATGGAAACTCTTCAGTGTTGTGAGCTGTGAGTGTGACTTGGGATCATCCATCACTCTTAACTTCTCGATGTGGTGTTTCCATATTTTAGTTCCCACCAGTATGGAATAAGAATAGGGATTCAGTTTTTTTTAAAAAGAATCACACCTCTGATCCACAGCTTCCTATTGTCCTAGTAGTCTCATACCAGTACTTGTTCTACTTCCAGATATCTGGTAGGTTTTCTTGGAGACATGGATTGTTCCATGGGAAGGCCGATGTTCAGGTGCAGAGTGGAAAGTCTTGTCCTTAAGTTCCGCCCAAACATCAATCCTGCTGGTGTTTGTTTGGTAGTAGAGTGTGACATGTTTCTATATGCTATTAGAAAATCTGCAAGTTTGTGATTCCATGATATGTTTAGGGATTTCTTAGTTTTCATGGCCTTTTTAAAAAAAAATTACACAAAAGGTTCCACTTCCCCATTTGGGCTTGGGTGGTAGGGTGCTAATAAGATGTGTTGTATATTGTTTTTGCATAAGAACACCTTAAAAGCATCCGATACAAACTGCAGCCCATTATCAGAGACTAGTTCTACAGGTAATCCATATATTGTGAACAACTTCATAGTCTCTCAATCATCTAGTTTGTTTTCATGTGAGACACTATTGGCCATTTAGAGTGTGCATCAACAACATTAAGGAAGTTTTCTCCCATAAAGAGACCAGCAAAATCTATGTGAATCTTGTGCCAGAGTCACGATGGCCATTTCCATGCGTTAGCTTCAGCTTGAGGTGCCTTCGGTTGCACCCCTTGACAACTACAACATCTTCTCACTATTTTCAATTTATTGTTCAATAATGATGTCCATACATGCCAAATCTTCCATTCAAACTATCCCTGGGTTATTATTGTGGAGCTCTGATAACATGGCAGCCTGCCATAATGATAGGAATGATTGTCTTGATCCCCCATAATAAACAACCTTCTTTAATTGATATTTCATTGTGTCATGTTCAAGGTTTCAGTTCAGGAGAAATAATTTTGGCCATGGGCCACCCATTTAATGTAAAATATAGTGTATTTGACAGTGTAGCTTCTTTCCATGCTTCTTTGCTGATGTTCTTTGCTGTAATTGGTAAGGAATGAGGTTGTTCTTGATTAATGGCTGTAGCTTCTGTCATCCATTTAATTATATTTTCTTTCTCCTCAGTTTCAAGTACAGATAAGTGAGATAGGGCATCAGCATGGCTGTTTTGTGTTACTGGTTTATGTTTCAAATCTAATATGCAGTGAGCTTCATGGCCCATCTCTGAATTCTTGTTGCAGCTACCTCTGGTTTCCTTTTTTTTTTACTTGGGGCCTAGAATTAAATGGTGGTTTGTTGTCTGTAATCAAGATAACTTCTTACCATATAAGTATTGGTGAAATCATTTGATACCAAATATTATGGCAAGCCCTTTTTTCAGTTGTGCATAATTACATTCACAAGCTGTCAAAGACTGGGAGGCATAAGCCACTGGTTGTTTCCCCCTTTCCTATCACCTGTGACAATACTGCACCTAAGCCCACAGTCAAAGCATCAACTGCAAGGGTCACTTTATTTTCTTGGTCGTAGTGGACAAGAGCATTATTATCGCTTGACGTTAGCAGTCCATTCAAATTATTAATCACGTTACTTGTCTCTTTATTCCAGCACCATTTCTGTTCTTTTCTTAACAATTGGTTTAGTGGGCTGCACAGTGTTGACATATTTGGAATGTGCTTTCAATAATAGTTAACCAAACCCAGGAATGATTGCAATTTGGCTCTATTCGATGTGTAGGGTGCTCTGCAGTTGGCCTTGGTACTAGCAGTATCCATTCAGACTCCTTTACTATTAACCCATTGCAAACCCAGAAAACGTTCATTGTCCACTGAGCACATATTTTCATGACATCAGCAAACATACTATAACCAACAGAAACTGAACAGCCAAGCATGAACAGTCGAACAGGACAAGCGGACTGTGTCATTGCAAACAAATGGAACAAGTTCTTCAAGTGAACCGGTGTGGACTTGAAGGGCTGATATGGCCTGTTTCCACACTGTAAACTGTTATATGGTTATAATTGTAAATCCTAAAAATGTTATGGAAGGTACCATAAATGCACAATTGTCCTGGCACAGACGGATGTTTGCTTGTTGCAATTGGGTTAGGACCTTTTCAGGTTTGATATCATCTCTACCTGTAATTATGAAGTCATTGAGGTGGGATCCTACATTTATGCCGTGCAGCAGTTTGTCATGGCCAAATGAAATACTGCCGGGGCCACTGATTCCATTTGGATTCGGGTAGAGGTGAATAACCCCAAATGAGTATTGACTGCCATATATTTCTTTGAGTCTCATCCAATTCAATATGCTGATATGCTTGTGATAAAGTCCAGTTTCATGAATTTTTCCCTCCATTCAGGGCCTGGAATAATTTCTCTGCTTTGGTTGAAGGATATCTAGGTATTTGTAGAGCCTGATTAATGGTGACTTTGTAATCACCACAAATTCAGATTTGTGTTACTGGTTTATGTTTCAATGGGAGTTGCCCAGTCATTGAATTTGAATTCTTTCCAGGATTCCATCATTTTCCAGCCTGTTAAATTCTGATTCAATCTTTCCTTTTATTGCAAACTGTATCATTCTGGGTTTATAGAACTTGGGATCAACACTAGAATTCAAGTGTAACTTCACCTGGATTTTCCCTAGGTCTTTTCTGAAAATAGTCTGATAACTTTTACACACTTGATCCAGTTTTGGCATGGCCTCGCCCTCCGTATATACTTTCATTATGGATCCAATTTCCATCCAATCTAGACAGATGTGAGGCAACCAGTTTCTTTCAAATAACGTTGGACCCTTGGTGTCAATGACTTAGAGGGATAATCTTTTTGGTGTCTGTCCCATATATTCAATGTTTACTTTGTATTTTCCCAACACTTTGACTTTCTCACTGTGACCGTTTTGAACACCATGTTCATCTCTTTCATGGTAAGATGAGGTAATAGTCATGTTTATAATTTTATTGGCATTAATGACACTGCCGTTCCTGTGTCAAACTCCATTTGAAGAGGTTTGATGTTGATTTTTCACATGGACGTAGATTTCCAATTTCTTATCCATGAATCCACATTACTTTCAGTGCCTTGTCTTCCTCCAAGTCATTAGGTTCACTGCTAGGGCTTTCATCCATCTCCTCCACAGTTTTTATTTTGGAGGACTTTTTTAGTATCCGAATCTTTGCCTTTTCTCCCTTGTTGACACTTTATTTATTTCTTGGTCATTTGGCTCTGATGTGTCCTTCCTTGTCACATAGATAATATCTAGCTTTTCTGAAATAACAATCATCAGGACTGCGGTTGCTTTCTCGTTGGTTAAATTTTCGCATGACAGGTAGTCCTCAACTTACGACCGTAATTGGAACTGAAGGATTTGACATAACTCAGATTGGTTATGTCGGATTCACATGACTTAAGGAGGTGTTAAGGGCATTTTTCAAAAATGTTCAACAAATTAACCTTTAATGAAGAATCTCAGCTTATATACAATATCTTTTAAAAAATTCAGTCGTATGTGCGGGTGCATAGGTCGTAAGTTGAGAACAACCTGTACCTGTGGTTCATCTTGTTTCATTTCCAAGATTTTATTGGCCACCTCTAAACCTAAGGCTGTGTCATACACAGACTTAATGGTTACATCTTTTGTACTTACAATTGCTGTTGGGTGCTATGGTCAGCAAAACCCATGACTAATCTATATTTTACTGCCTCGTTGAAGAATGCACCAAACTCACAGGTTTCTGACAGTCTACGTAATTCAGACAAATATTCGCTTGTGCATTTGCCTGTTTTCAGAAATAAAATTTGTGTCTTTCTACACTAACCAGTGGCTTAGGGCATAGATGTTCTCTGATTACAGCACACAACTGTGCATAAGTTTTTTTAAAACTTAGTCTTTCAGGTGCTAACAGAGATTTGATCTGTTTAAATGTCTTGTTTATCACTCGGCTTAGAAACAGTGCCTGTTTTTGCTCAAAACTGGTGTGTCCGTAACATTATGGTGAAGACAGTGATGATCAAATCTTTTGACATAGTCATACCAGTCATCTTCTGAGTTCTCGAGTTTTCCAAATTGTCTCTCTGCCATTTTGACTATTTTCCTGCCTCTTTTCATTTGTTCTATGTTTGAGCCTGTGGGGTTCACTGTTGTGGTAGCCTTGTGTTTCCTCTTTAAATCTTCTTTCTGATGCTCTGAGCATAGGAGAAGTCAGTTTTGATCCTCGTTGCTAATCTATAGTGTATTGTAGGCATAGAAATATACTAGCACATGGAAACATCACAGACACACAGACACACACGCAAAACAACCTCCCCCAAGCAGGCATATTCACAACATAAACAAGGTTACACTTCAATTACAATCATAACCTTAAGTTATACTTTTGTTAATGCATGCACTGAAAATAGTTGTTATGAGCGAGGTCAGTATTTATTGGATATACTAATTATCCTTAATTATGCTACAAGCCATCTGTTTAAGGTACTTTCACAATGTAGAAACATCCCATGGTTGGAAATTTTGGGATCGGAGACAGGTCTCAAGACCCTGGTGCTACCACATCAAGAACAAAATGGTTATTCCTGGTGGCTGAGACCATCCAGGAGTCAAATAATGAAGTCTATGTGGTACATCTAATGATGATCTAAGCAAGGGAAACCAAGCAATGCCCAATAATCTCTCTGGAAACATTTAATGGGAGGTAAAGCAAATTTATCATCTGGGAAAGATTTTTTTCTAAAGCTTTTGAATATTCTTGATATTCAGAAATATTAAAAATGAAATAGACAATGAAAATGGCTCAAATCATTAAAAACATCAAATAATTGAAGAAATATATGTTAACCCACCTTTTCTATTTCTTATTGTCGCCTCACAAACCTAATGTGTCTGGCACAAAATCCAAGAACAGATTACCCAGTGCAAATGATGGCAAACCTCTGCCAACTCCTGCTCAACTGTTGGATAGCAGTGAGGCGCAGCTGGGGAAAATGCTGGCAAAATCCAGGACTTCTGGATTCGTACGTAGTTCCTAAAAGTTGCAGGCATTTGTTTGGGTAAATGTGAGCAGTTCCATGTGGAGCAGGCAGGGGGAAAAAAAAGCTCACACAATCCAGGCAATAACTTATAACTATTACACAAACCAAGGAAGATATTTTAGCATTCAAAGTTCAAGTCAAAACCAAATGCCATGTAGACATATGATTTATATTTCACTATGCAAGTTGTATAAAAATGTACTTGCCATTTTGAATAAATGCTTCCATTTTGTCTTTGAAAGGCTGGAGATCTTGTTCTGATGATTGTTGGCACACAAAGACTGTCTCTTTCTCACATGCTGAAAATAAATAAATCAGCAAGGAAATCTTAGCTTCCAAAATACTTATTAAGGTTGTATGTACTCTAAATCCAACAAAAAGTACATTCAGAAGGAATCAAATAAATATTAAATCTGAAGCTAAATGAAGAAAAAAATTGGAGTCTTTGTTAAAACAGTGCCCTACACTAAATAACTTGCTATTTTAAACATGTTACTTGTATAAATAGTCCTACTTAAAATCAAATTAAAAGCATGCGATTATTTTGTGAAAGAAAGAAAATTCATCTGAGCTGTTAGAATTAATATTCATGTGTATCTTTTCACAGCATTTAATAGAGATGAATCTGGAGAACTGGCTATGGCAGTCACAACATGCATAGCTGACCAAAGATGAATTTCTTCCAGAATATTATTAAACACTGCATAAACTTCTACAATGTAATTTTGAATGTGTATACCTTGAAAAAAACCCAATGTTTTTGGTGAATTGTTCTTATCAATTATCCATATGTTCAACTTTTAATATTGTAAAACTTATTAACAATTTTGACATCTGTAACTAATTCAGATATCCAAGAGACACTAAAGTACATCAATAGTTTACTCCATCTATTTATTCTATGCCATCTCTTTAATTGAACAATCTGAAACTAATCTTGTATCTTTCTTTATTTCAAATATATATTCCATTGTGCCTAATGATACACTCTTACTACTCCAAAAAGAAAAGTTGTTTGTAAAACCTTTCTTCATTCTGGGTATGTATTGGGATTCTCTTGATTATTCAAGGGGGTGGGCATATGGAATGAGTTGATAGAGGAAGTGGTAGAAATGGGAACAATTGTAATGTTGAAAATGCATTTAGACCAGTGGTTCTCAACCTTTTTCTTTCCACTCCCATACCACTTTAAGTATTCCCTAAGCCATGTGATTAGTAAGGGATTGCTTAAGGTGGTATGTGGGTGGAAAGAAAAAGTTTGAAAATCACTGTTTTAATTGTATCTAATTGACTAGTTATGTGCACGGTTTCATAATGCCAAAGGAAATGGGCCAATGACAATTTTTCTCAAGCAAGATATTTCAGTAACAATTGGGCCCAGAGCAGTTGTTCTCAACAAAGGCTATTGGATTAACATGGAGAAGAACATTAGCAGAATGACATTTGAGATGTTGCTATGCCCAGGTAGGAATCAGGGACCAATGTAATCAAGTATCCATGGAAAATGAGAACACGCGAGGGAAAAGTGAGAGGAAAATCCAGGACGTGTCAAATCATGCTTGATTCATTCTCTTGTCAATGAGGGCAAGAAAGTTAGGAAAAGTATGAAATAGGAATAGTGTCAATAAAATGATGCAGTGTGGATTTTTAGAGAATCAAAAAGCAGATTTAAATTTTTTGGGTGTTTCCTGTTCAGGAATCAGTACAGAAATAAAGGGAAACTGCATTACATTTAAAAACATATGTTGGTTGTTTTATGGTTAAGATTTCTCTTTGTAATTTTGAGAACCCCATGTTAAAACACAAGCCTTTGATTGAATACAAGACTGGTTGCTGAACTGAGAGTGCCATAATTCTATTCGAATAAAAAGGATGTGGTTTCCTACAAGTTTCATTGTATTTAGAGAAGATTTAGGAAGCATCAATGGACCAAATTGTCTCGTTAAACTACAGTCATCCTAGTCTACATCCCTTGATGCTACTAATGATCAGTGGAAGAAATATATTAGTCCACTGGAGCCTGGGCATCAGAAAAGAGCATGAACAAATCACCTACCCTATAACATTGCCAATGCCAATTTCTGTTTCAGTTGACAAAAATTCATCCAAAGTTTTGTTCCTTGAAACTCAATTATTGTATACCAATGGTCCTGTTGGCTAACTTCACAACTTTCACGCTCCATAAATTTAAGGTAATTGAGAACTGATGCCTGCATCCCATCTCACACTGTCCCATCCATCACATCTTTGCTTATCAGGTTACATTGACTTAGGTTCTCATTCTTGTGCTAAAATTCTTCTAAAATATTACCTGACCTTGAATATCTTCCAGGAAATCTGTGATGCCCAAATCTGGTTCCAACAATTTTTCCTTAAACCTTTATCTCTCTGTTCTCTTTCTGGACTATCCCTTAAAAACATTACCCTGACCATTTTTGATTAACCATAGTGAAATTTCTACCTTTGGGTCAGTCAAGCTTTGTCTCAGTGGAGTCCTATAAAATGGCCTGGGTTTTTTTTTAATGTATGAAAATGTACTGATTAACTACAATTTCTCATTGTTACTGATGATCTACACACTTCTGCGTATAGTAATTAGATCAGGATGTAACCCTTTTAAGTCACCTCAGAAGCTTCTCCATCTATTTTGTCTGTATTGTCCACAAGCCATTATCTTCATGTTTAAACCAGAGATTAGACAGAGATGACAAACATGGAATGAGGCACTTGATTTCAATATACACCTCTGCTGAACGCATGCCCAAGTTTCAGTATGCATTTGTAACATTAACTTCATATTATTCATTGGCCTTTTACCTAATTTGTAAAAGCTTAGGACAAATGGTTTTC
Organism: Narcine bancroftii; assembly: GCF_036971445.1. Taxonomy (NCBI): domain Eukaryota; kingdom Metazoa; phylum Chordata; class Chondrichthyes; order Torpediniformes; family Narcinidae; genus Narcine; species Narcine bancroftii. Next base: position 49,136,586 of record NC_091470.1, on the reverse strand, counting down.
CAATGGTGGGAAATAATCGCTTGGGTAAAAGAGCCAAACAGATGGCAATGTATGGCAGTGGAGCAAATTACAGTCTGCAAACCACATAATCTGTGAGTTTTTTTTCAGTGTGCCCCAGACCACTGTGGTAGTGAAGGCTGGGTGTAAAGGATGTCCTACTGGTTGGCTCAACTCCCTTCAGTGTGGATGCCAACCTGGACTGTGAAGTAATACAAAGCATCTGTGTCTTTCACTTGTCAAACACTGTCAGTATCTGGCTGTGTGTGGTTAAGAAATGTTTCACGTAAGAGGCCACTGTAGCCATCTGGATTGTAAATCTACCCTCATTGAAAATAAGTTGTACACCACTACATTAGAAATTTGCTCCAAACTCCCTATAAGAACATAAAAATTGGAAAAAGGAACAGACAACTTCATCCTTCAAGCTTTCTCTGCCTTTCAACAAGATTGTGCCTAATCCAAACATAGTTTTCTTTTAATATTACCATATCTGTGGATTCTTCTTGTACCTATAAATCTCATTTTGAATAGTTGTAGTGACAGCCGCCTCAGTCTTCAATAGAATCACCATCTACTGAATGAATAAATGTCTTTTTTTTAATTCTTAAAGGCCTATCCCTTATTTTGTTATCTCTAGTTCTGGTGTCCATAGCCAGGGGAATCATCCTCCCTGAAACTATCTTGTCAAGCCCTTGAAAAATTGCATACATTTCAATGAAGTCACCTTTCTTTTCTCTTAACGCTAGTGAAGAGACCTACCCAATTCATTTTCACCTCATGTGACAGACTACTACCCTATTAAGCAATATAGTGATATGGTGTGTCACTGCATTTTCTGTCAGTACATAATTTCTGACACATACCTAAATTGTTTTCAATACTCCAGGTGTGGTCTCGCCAAAGCATCATATTATATGACATCATTACTCTTGTACTCAAATCCTCCAATAATAAAGATAATTTTGTGATTTTTCTTTCATATTATTTTCTGTCAGCATTCAATACCACATGGCAAGGAACATCAAAGTTTCATTTTAAAAGTATTCAGAATTTCTATTTTTTTTCTCCTTAGATAACCTCACATCTTTTCACATTAGACTCTATCTGCCATATGGTAGCCCATTCAGTTAACTTGTCGACATATGCCTGATGCCTCATTGGAATTTTAGCACAACTATCAAGCAAAGATGGAGAATTACAGTTAAATTAAATAATTGGGGTCTAAGCACTGAAACCATTGACCATAACCTGCCTATCTGAAAAGCACCAATTAATTCATATTCTTTATTTTAACTCTCAATCAACTTTTGTGTATCACCCTCAATTCCATGTCTCTAATTTTGTACATTTTGTGACTCTGAATGTTAGATGGATTCAGGCAAATAAGAAATAAACACAATGAAGGAAAAGTGTTACAATATGTTTTCCATTACTAGTGTTACACATCAATAGTTCTTCATATGCATTTACCTATTTAATACACAACCAGCCATTGAAAATAGATTCATTTTAATGCTGCAGCAGGGAGAGACTCTGCAGGTGGCAGAAATACCTGATAGAATTCCTTCTTAAATATATTCCTACTTTCCCTGAGTTAGCAAAGTTAATCTGAATAGAACATCACCTACTGCAAGTTCCTCTCACAGTTACATATCATCCTATTTGGTCACAAATTGCAAGATCTCCATCAGGATCCTATTTGATTTCTTACCTAATCATTTGAGGATTATAGAATCATCAGCACAGAGAAAGGCCCTTTGGCCCACTGTGTCTATGCTGTCCATTATACTCATCTACACAAGTCTCATTTACTCTAATGCAATTACTCGTCTGGGCACTTCTTAAATGTTGTGAGTACCTGCCTGCACCACCTCTTCAGGTAGTGTATTTTAGAGCCCATCCACCCTCTGTATGAACAAAATGCTCTGCAGATCTCTTCAAAGTCTCCTATTGCATTCCTTAAACCCATAGCCTTTTCCTTCAGACATCCTCATCAAGGAAAAATCTTCTTACCTTCTATCTTGACCTTCATAATTTGATATACATATAGCAGGTCATTTTTCTGCACCCTCTGCTTCTGAGAAAATAAACCGAACCTCTCTTTTCTCTTAAATGTAATGTTGTAGTCTGGGCAAATACACCTTTCCCAGCACAACCAGATTCTTCATTTGGCCTGGTGGCCAGAATTACACAGAATATTTCAGCTGTAGCCTAACTAATGTTTTAGAAAGTTGTAATATGACATCCTAGCTCTCGTATTTTATACCAAAGCCAATGAATGCAAATATCACACGCATTTTCTTTACTACCTGATCCACCTCTGCTATCACTTTTGTGGATCTATGGACTTGTACCATAAGGCCTTTCTGATATAAATGCAGCAAGCACCCTATTCCACTGAGATTGCCGTACATTTGTTTCCTTCTCAAAAGACATCATTTCCCAAGAGCACAGAGAGCACTTGCATTCCACAAAATGCTGTCTACTAAACACAAAACCTTGTAATTAGAAATTAATATATTCCAAAAATGAATAAAAAAAGGGAAAAGTTGCTGTGGGAATGCAAATACTGCAGTAGTTCAATGCTTCCTGTGATCTGGAAAATTCCTATCTATTGTATTTCTAAAGACTAAAGATCACATTAATTATCTATAAGAGGCTAATTCCAGAACATAATCATCAGTCCTGAAATAGGTGGATGGAAATTCTGCTCCATTACTTCTTCTGTGGATAATTCCTTTATGGAAATTCCAGAGTGCAAAGTGGAACTATGACAGACAGGAACACTATAGTAGTGGGTCCTTACAGATTTTACTGGAAACATGGTTTTCTTTAGCACCTTTAAAACTACCACAGTTAAATCTGAAACATTGTCTTCTAACACTATAACATTATTTTTTTCTGACACCCAATAAACCAAAGCCATAAAATGTTGAAATTATGCAGCCCCTGTCTTGTATTGCTATGGCAACAAATAGATTTCACATCATGTTTAGCTTCCAAAGTATTTATGATTTCCCTTGTGTACCTATCAGAGTGAAGATAGTGCCTACCTCCTATAGAGCTAGCTTGGAATATTAACGGCTGAGAATAATTAAACAGCCCATGGTGGACCACTGACATAATGTATCTTTAGCACATAGGCCCAGTATGATTACATACATTCAGTACTCCATTAAAAATATAGTAAAAATGCTCACATTTTCTTGCCTCACTCTTGTATTTTATTACATTCCAAATCTAAAACACCTTAAGCTTCAGACATAAGTCTTTAGTGGCTTTTTCCCTCCACATTAATTTTTACAGGTAAATTCAATGCCTACTAATTTGGATTGCAAAAATATATATTGCTATTCTTGTAGTTGTGTGTAAAAAAAAAGTATTCAAATGTAATTCAGTGAAGAATATGGAGTAACAGATATTTTTTAAATGGTTTCTGTTCAAGTTTCACCAATAAAAAGATAATCAATTAGAAATGAATATTCATGTACATTGTAATTTTGTCCCCAGTGCAGTGAATATTTAAAGTCACACACCATTGTGCCTAACCAGTCAGGCACATTTTGTCAACATTGATGCCCATATCCATCTTTTATTCCTGTAATGTTTTTAAAGATATTAACCAACTATTTTAAAATGTGATTAAATGTCTAGGTATTGATATGAATGAATCTGACAAAGCAGTGCATATAGATTTGGATAGTTCATTAAAAAAAAAGTCCTTCTTCATCTTTTAAATTGAGACTTTTTTTAATCCACAGATAATCCAATGGTATTTCTGGTGTTTGCTACTTCTAATCAGATACACTAATCTAATAATGAGGGAAGAGGCACAGAAATTCATTTATTTTTATGATGTGCAATCTGGGACTTGAGTATTGTGGTTGCAACTTCCTGTGGTGAAATGGATTGATCAGATGTATGATAGCCTCATACTGTAACAACCAATTCTGCTGGAAGAGTTTACTTCAATTGTGACTTGCAGGTTATCTGGTAGACTAGTGGGCACAACGCAGGTAACAACAGGCCAGTCTTATGACTGAATGAAAAGTAGTTAGGGGTCTGGAAAATGCAATATATTACGAGGATTCTGAAAAAGTCAGACAGATGCATGTGATGTTTCTTATTACAATAAAGAAACATGTTCTTTTTAAACAACAGCACTAAGACAGAACACACAGACCAGACCTCACGTGGAGGCATCCATCTTGAATCTATCCAAGATGCAACAGCATTCCCCAGATGCCACACACTCCGTCTCTGACTCCTGCTGGTTGTAGTGCACTATCACTACAATGCATACAATGAGGGAAAAAAGAGGAATCTTTTGTATGGGTCAGTGGTCTGCTCCGAGATTTAACAAAACTAATTCAGGGGAAATAGCAAAAGACACTAATCAAAAAAATTAAAAATTGCCCTTCAAACATTTGAGCAAATTTGTTATGGTTATTGATTTCCATAGAATATCTGTCCCTGGAGAATAACACAATATACTTTTAATTTTATATGCTTAATTTCAGTCATTAATGAAGTACCTGCATGTTTACTGCAATTTATCTTTGGCATGTATTGAATAAATTAGAAGAGAAAAAGTTTGTAACTTTGTGTCTTATTTAAAAATGTTCTTGGCAGTACTGTTAACATAGCTGAAAAGAGTGCTGGGCCAAAACTGAAGATTATTTCCAATATCACAGCCATACTTGAAATTAAGGGAAATTAAATCAGGACCTGTACACAGATCTAAAAACAGTTGCTCACCAGCTAAGTATTTTCATCATTCTTAATCAAGCAGGATCACGGCTGGGAAGAGACTCTTGTTTAATGTTCAATGACCTTAGCCATCAAAGAAACCGAGTGTGTCTTTGGAGGTGCTCTACTTGGTCAAAGCTAATCAATCTGTCCTGACTTCCTGGGTGAATCCTTTTTTTGTCATGGAGATTGGAAATGCTCATATTGAGCCAAGCTTGTATGGATTATTTTCATGGTAGAAGATGGCCGATTGAGAAAATGAAATGATGGGCTGAGCAAAGGGTTTTTTCCTTGACTGCTCACGCCAAAAAAAAGACAAGAAATTCAGTAGGTGCATCTCTTCTGAAGATAATGATATCCATAAAATGAAACAAAATACTACACATCTGCTTTGAGGTTAGCTCTTCTAAAAAATGACGGTCAGGTGTGCAGAAGCATTAGGTTATAAAGTACCATGTAACAGTCCATGAAGAGAAGGTGATAAGCAGAAACATTAAGAAAGTGAATAACATGGAATGGGGTTGTGGCTGGAAGGTCATTGTAGTTTTTGGATGATCTTCAAACTTAGCATGAAAGAAAAGTCAATTGTAAAATAAATAGAAATTCTCACAAAAATTACCCTCTTCAGTTTCATTCAAATGAAAAGGAATGTCCGTTTGTATTTGACTCTGTCAATTATATACATCCATGCGAATACTCCTGAAAAGCGTGCCACTTCCAATTTGTTTCAATGTTGGTAATACTACTGACTACAAATTATTTTTGTTTGCCCATTTGATCCACTTATAAAAGCACCAATCCAACAATCTGCTTTGGGGATCATTCTAGGATTCATGCATCATCCACAAAACTGTGTAAAGATTGGAAAACAGTAAAGCAAACTTATCTGGGAATTCCATCACTCACTAAAATTAAATGAACTTCATTTTGAATGAAAAGAGGTGACATTTCAAAATGACTTCAGGTTGAGACTAGCAACAGTTGAGTACTGGCTGAACTTCTGCCCTCTCCACTGCAATCCTGGAATCATCTTTGGTGAAAGGCTAAATATCAAACATCACTTCAAGCTTTTGATTGTACACCATCGTTTAATTGTTTCTCTTAGTTATTTTAACATGGCTACAATCAGAAAACTGTTTGAGCAGCTGTCGCCATCTGTAGACATAATACTTCCACTATCTTGTGCCAATTCAAAGGCTATAGCTTATCATCATTAAAATGATAATCATTCTCTTACTGTATAAACTTAGAATGGATCTTGTGTGCAAACAATAAACAAGGATGTACTAAAAGTGTTATTAATTAACATGGTACTCTACGCTCATGGGACTGACTGACAGAAATCCTGTTCCTTGCCAAATTGCAAGCAACAGTGAAGTGGTGATCTAATTTGAATCTCAAACTGAAAAACATGTTGCTGAGTAATTAAATACACATTCAGGCAGACATCAAAAGACTTCAAAGTACAATTTGATAAGGAGTTATCAATGATTTTAAGGAGCTTTATGATTGGAAATTCTATATAAAAACAAAAACAGGAATGAACACAGATCCTGAACTGTATTACAGCACAGATTTAGATATGAGCAAATCTTTAATCTGTATTAGTTGAAAACTGTGTTTACTATAAACAGATGATTCATTTCCTAATGTATCATTTACATCATGTAGTGGTGATTATAGTGATTCTTTGTTCTGTAAAACTTTATTTGGGAGATCCTTAACATTACAATATCAGATTTACTTGCATAAATCCAATTTTTCAGGCGCCAGTTCAGCTTTTATCAAAGTGAGAACAGTGAAATACTGGCAAGTCCAAATGCAAACAATATCAAAGAAGTCAACAAGAGCAATGTTTTGAAAATGAAATGAACAGTTTTAAAAAGATTTTTCAGAAATGCTAACAAGATTTTGGCACGTAACATGTTTTTAGCTTGCTTGGAGATAAATACCTGCTGCCAGAGACTAATTTAGAATCATTTGTGGCATCAATACGCCAAATATTAAAATTAAAAAAAAAAATGATGTCTAACACTTCTAATGGGTGCAATAGACTTATGGACAGGTGTTGGTGTACATTCATCTATTAAAAGCTAGCAGAGAACACAGAGGGTCGATTATGATGCCAAGCAATATACAAAACTGCTTTGAAAATAGTGCCATTTGCAATTGGCATGCTTTAGCCAACAGCCTATTTTAAGCTCCCACAGCTGAACATGCATTCAACGCATGGAGGATCCCCACCAGCAATACTTAAAGAGATCAAGAACTACTTAAGTATTAGCTGCTGGATTATTTCTTCTGGCAGCTGGTTTAATTCTTAGTATTTTTGGAGTTTTCCATTTTGTCTAGAGTTTCAATAGCCTGCAAGGTGTGGTCTGGTTGGTGCTTGATGGTTTAAGGACTTGTACTGAGACGTTCCTTCTACTCATGGGTGGCCTGATAGTTTTTGCTCTTGGAATTGAGCGTATTTCAGCATTATAGAGCAGAACAAACTGCTAGAACAGGAGGTAGACAGGAAGAAGGGCTCTTGGCAGAAGATTACACCATCTTTAGGAGAAAATTTCAATGATCATAATACATGGAAACAACAACAGCAATTTATATGGATATAATTTCCTTAAAGCAGTAAAATATTATGAGGTGATTAATAGAAGCCTTAACAATATTTTTTCAGTATTGTGTCCATATGAGTGTCAGATTTCAGATATCAGATTTATTGTTAGATACATGACATTCTTTTTCCTGTGGGTGAAGCAGAATAACCACTTATTGGTAATGCAAAAAAAAGCACAATGTACACATGTAAACAAATAAAGAACTGTAAATAAACTGTGCAATACAGAGAGGGGAAAAAAAACCATAAAGTAAGAGTCCTTAAATGAGTCCCTGATTTAAGTTTGTTGTTGAGGAGTCTGATTGTAGAGGGGTAGGAGCTGTTCCTGGAACTGGTGGTACGAGTCTTGTGGTACCTATACCTCTTTTCCAATGGAAGCAATGAGAACAGAGCAAGTACTGGGTAATTGCTGGTGCTCTCTGATGGCAGCATTGCCTATAGATGTGCTCAATGGTGGGGAGGATTTTGCCTCTGATGTCCTGGGCTACATCCGCTGCTTTTTGCAAGGCTTTTCACTCAGTGGTATTGGTTTTCACATACCAGACTGTGATGCAGATGGTCAGCACACTTTCCACCACACTTTGTATAAATTTGCCAGGATTTCCGATGTCATGATAAACCTCTGCAAACCCCTGAGAAAGTAGACATACTGATGTGCTTTCTTCACAATGCCATTAGTGTGTTGACTCCAGGAAAGATCCTCCAAGATAGTGACTCCCAAGAACTTAAATTTGCTCACTCTCTCCACTTCTGATCCCCCAATAATCACTGGATCATACACATCTGGTTTTCCCTTCCTGAAGTCAACAATCAGATCCTTGGGATAGGTGACATTGTGTGTGAGGTTGTTGTTAGTGCACCATTCAGCCAAGTTTTCAATCACCCCACTGTATGATGACTTGTTTCCCTTTCTATACAACCCATTACCATGGTATACTCAGTGAATTTGTAGATGATGGTGTTCTCTTACTGAGCCATACAGTCATAGGTGGATAAAGCAGGGCGGGGGGGGGGGGGGGGGGGGTGGGGAGAAGGAGGTGCTAAAACCCAGTGCTGTGGTGCTCTGGTACTGAAAAACACTGTCATTAAAAAGTGAAATTCTTCTATGTGAATAGTAAAAAAAGTTACATTTCTGGAACTAATGTTGCACTGTCTTGACTTAAAACCACTGCTTAACTCAAAATATTTAGGACATAGAAAAGTACAACTCAGTATAGGCTCTTTAGCACATGATATTGGACCAACCCATATAAACCTAGTCCCATCAGTCTAATTGTTCCCAACCTCGCAGCTAATACCTCCTGTTTCCCTTAGATCCATGTATCTATCTAAATTTTTAAAATACTATTGTACCAGCTTTCACTACTATCCTTGGAAATTCATTTTAAAAATCGTATCTCTCACGTCTGCCCTAAACACTCATTCACTCACTTTAAACAGATTTACCGTAAAGTTGTTCTGACCTGGAAATTTTGTAAATTAAAAGGAATCTCTAACTGCCATTATTATGAAATAGTTGAATTTGTATGGTGGAATCAAGCTCTCTGAAGCCCGAAACATTGGTTATATATCTTTGCTTCCTATGGACACTGCGTGACCTGCTGAATTTCTCCAGTACATTTGTGTATTCAGCTCTGAAAATTGAACTTCATTTTACATTCTGTACCCTCCCTGTGAAAGAAATACTTGTGTATGAACTGCAGAATGGGCATGTGGCACCACTGAAAACTCAAAGTTCTCTTAAAAAAATGCTGGGCATATGTTAAAAAAAATATGGTGCAGGTCCTGACCACCATCACGTCTTCATGGGCACTTAGCAATAGCATCACTGAGCCTATGTCTACAACTGATAGGCTCCAAAAAAATACGACTGCAAGAGTTGTTGCCTCACTAGCTTCTCGGCTATCTGAGTGTTTCAATCATGGAATAACTAATCTTCTGAGCCATGTCAGACGCTCGTGGTACTATCCAAATTGGCCTCTGCATAATCCTGTCTCAGTTGGGGAGTTCCTTTCAGAAACAGCTGACTATGAACTCAAATGAGTGAGCTGCCACAATAAGTAGGCTGTGATAGTACAGATTCTATCGCCAATGTGTACATATGTACAGATGGTAGTGTAGGCTGACTGTGATCAGCTGAGAGTGTAGCCACACCTACTGGCAGGTCTTAAAGGATTGCTCCTAGCCAAACCAGGTCATTCTGGACTGGTCGACCTACTTGTGATATGCTCCAGTCTTTTAGTTAATAAAAGCCTTGGTTTGGATCAACAAGTCTTTGGTTCTTTCGACGCGCATTATATGAGGAAATAGTTGCTGACAGGATGAACAATTTTTTTTTGGTCATTTAGATGATTGTTATAAAAGGAATTAAATTAGCAGTCCAGAATGTGGATATACTCCTTGAGCATCTCACTAAAAGAAATGTTTGTTTTTTTCCCCCTCTTTTACTGAATTGACACTGAAATAGCTCACCATCAAACCATAAACTAAATCTATGCACCCTGTAATAGGGGCAACACGGCAACACTAGTTAATTTTACTTAAATCATTCACATCTGAAGCCAGTGGGTCTGTCTGGATGGTTGAGCCTGATGCTTCTTGGGAGTCAGTCTCTAATCACATCTGGTTTAGTTTTAAACTTTCACTGATATTTTGCCAGCAGGCACAACCTTTTAATAGCCACAATAAATTAAAATGACTGTAAAATGTGAAAATAGTACATTAAACTAAACTTAAATCTGGCAAAATTTAAGGTTCTTTACTGAACATGACATGTATACAAATAGCTTACACATTGCCAATTAAAATGTTTGCATTTTTCAATCTAATTTGATAGTATTTTGGAAACCCACTATTATATTTCAAAACTATAGATTAATTTAAATCAAAACTTTTAATTGCATTTAGCCAAAAGGTAAAGCATCTTATCAATTCAACCCACTTATCTTTTTGAAATATAATTTACTGTGGCATACATGTAGGTCTGAAAGACACAGTAGCTGGACTTAATGTTGGAAACCTGCTGACAGAGGAGAGGAGATCAAACACGGATCATGTTTCTGCACAAACTACTAATGCGGAGGGCAAGGGCAAGGGTTCTATGAGAGCCAAGGGATGAGAGGAGACAAGAGCACTTCTGTGTCCTGAGGTTGAACAAACAACAACTGATACTTTCTCAGTACTTTGTTTTGTGGTCTACAGAAATGTGTTTTTTGAATGACACTACCTCTTGTTTTTGTATGCGCTACCTCATCAGTGAAGTACCTTGAAAGCATTCAGGAAAGTTTTGATGACAAGAACTAGTCTCAAATGAACAAACATTTATAATTCTCCCTTGGACTAAGTTTATTGTTTTCATCTATAACATAACAATCCAAAACAATGGTCCTAACAATATTTCAATACTTTGATTTTTGATATTACAGTTGTGTTAAATTTCCACCCCAATTGTAAAATCATAAAAATATAATGGAAATCAATCCCAAAGATCAGGATCCATGGAAAGTTATAATCATCTATACCTCTTTGAGAATGAAAGAGGTTTAAGGCCACCTTATTTAAAGTATGCAATCCTGGAAATGTTTCAATTTTTAATATCACACACACAAATGCCTAAAATACATTCAGTAAAACCTATAATACAATTTACTTTTCAATGAAGATAATTTTAAAATAATTTTTTCAAAAATTATTGTATTTGTGATTTACACCCACCTGTGGCTAAAATTGCAGACAAATTCAAACTATTTACAATGGCACAATTTGCAGAAATTAAATACTTTTCTTCACTGAAGGGATATAATCAATATTTTGATCAAAAATATGATTTGGTACAGGAATAAATGGGCCACAAATATTGAGAAAATCATGGATGTAATTTTATAGTTTTGATCTGATAACACACTAATAGGTGCAACTAGACAGGAAATTTAACATACATATAAATAAAATGTTTAAACAGAGCTGAATCAAAACCTTACTATTTCTAATATGTATAAGTTATTAACCTTTAATACCTGCAAGGTCTTTTTTCAACTTCCTGAGCTCCTTTGTGAGATCCGCAAATCTAACTTGTGAAGCTCGCAGTAATTCCTGGGGTTCTGGTAAAGGATATATACTTTTGTCTGTTCCTGCATCCTGTCACATGAGAAAAGAAGCGGTAATATTTAGTTCTGATACTAATGTAAATGTAGTAACATGCTCCTACTTTCTTGTCACCTGACAATCAATGGAAATGGTAACCTGATGGAAATGTTTTAGGTTTTCTTGATTAATCTTGAAGAAGCAAATCCTGTGCATTGCAAACATGTGTTTCAAATATGGAGGCTTTATTTTAATATTTATGTGCAGCTATTTTGGTTCTGCACATTTTTTCTGTGATATGGCTTCTGATGTAAATAAGACCCAATTGTTTCTAGTATTAGAAGGTTCATAGGTTTATACAATCAGTCCTTTGCAAAGGTCTCAGTTTCCACCCCTACGTCTGATATTAATTAATTTCAAGCGTGATTTACCCAGACAAAGAGGCTTAACTGCCTCATTACTTCACTATATCAAACAAATGCCCTTTGTTCAATCCACTATCCTCCTCCTTTTCTCTGCCACCTATATTTACTTGCTTTTCTCTCCTTTTTTGATTCTGATGACTTGAAATATTAACTGTTTCACTTTCTACAGATGCTGCCTGACCGGCTGAATTTTTCTGATGTTTTCTTGTTTTATTATTGGATTACGTGATCGTGACTCACGACTCTTAGCCATTACTTGCTCATTTATTTTTCTCCTGTGGCACTTAATTGGCTGTGTCAACTGATGTGAGTTTTTTCTCCCTGCCATCATCACAAGTGGAACATGCGAGTTTGCTACTATGTCTGGATGTCGGATTGCTGAGGTTCCGCAAGATAACCTGAATGCATTGTCAGATCAACAGCTAGACATGAAAATAATTATTTATCTGTAGATCCAAATATTAAAAAGTTAAATCTCTCGCGATGAGGGCATTTTGTTAGAGTATATGGATAGCATAGATTCAAAAGTTTTACAGCATGAATCAAGTCCTTTGGCCTAACTTGTCTACCTAAGGTAGCCCCACATTCCTCTAAATTTTTCCTATCCATGTATCTGTCAATATGTGCTTTGAACATTACAATTGTACCTCCTCTACCAATTTTCTGGTAGCTCGTTCCATACACCTAACTTTCTGGGTGTAAAAGGTGCCCCATAAGTCCCTTTTAAAACTTTATCCTCTCTCGTCTGGCTTTACGCTTCTTGGTATCTTGGAAAAGGATTATGATTATTTACCTTCTTGATGCCTTCATGATTTTGTATAAATTTCGCTTCTCAGCCTCCTGAGCTCCAGCGAGAAAAGTTTCCCCCTTACCCACCCTCTCCTTATGACTCAAGATCACAAGTCCCAATGACATTCTCATGAATCTTTCCTGCATCCTCCTATCATTTTGCCCACAGCTAGTTGATCAGAATATAATAAGTGTGGTATCTCTAATGTCTTGTACATCTGTAAAATTATGCCCCAACTCACATACATAATATCCTGCACAATTAAGATAAATATGCTAAAAATGCATTCTTTTCCACCCTGTCTATCTGTGTCACTACATTTGTGGAACCCAAGGTCTCTGTTCTACAATGCATCAGAGACGTTACAATTTACTGTTTAAGTTCTGTCCTAGTTTTAACTACCAAAGTGCCACATCTTGCATTTAAATTTTAAATTTAGGCAGGATTTTCCCCAGGACCTTGAGAGAAGTTAGTGAGGAAATCGCAGAGGCTCTAGGAGTGATTTTTCAAATGAAATTAGAGACGGGTATAGTGCCGGAGGATTGGCGTGTTGCACATGTGGTTCCTTTGTTTAAAAAGGGTTTGAGGAGCAAGCCTAGCAATTATCGGCCTTTAAGTTTTACGTCTGTGGTAGGTAAATTGATGGAAAGCATTCTTAGAGATAGTATATATAAGTATATGGAGGGACAGGGTCTGATCAGGGACACTCAACACAGATTTGTGCGTGGAAGGTTGTGTTTGACCAATCTTGTTGAAATTTTTGAAGTGACTAGGAATGTTGATGAGGGTAGAGCAGTAGATGTTGTCTATATGGACTTCAGTAAGGCCTTCGATAAGGTTCTGCATGGGAGGTTAGTTAGGAAGGGTATTAATTTGGAGATAGTCAAATGGATTCAACAGTGGCTAGAAGGAAGGTGCCAGAGAGCAGTAGTAAATAATTATTTGTCAGGATGGAGGCTGGTGACAAGCGGTGTACCTCAGGGTTTGGTATTGGGACTGTTGCTGCTTGTCATATATATTAATGATCTGGAGGATGGGGCAGTAAATTGGATTAGTAAATATGCAGATGATACTAAAGTAGGGGGAAATTGTGGATGATGAAGAGGGTTTTCAAAGATTGCAGAGGGATTTAAACTGCTTAGAGGAGTGGGCAGAAAGATGGCAGATGGAGTTTAATGCTGATAAGTGTGAGGTGCTTCATTTTAGAAAGAATAATCAAAGCAAGACATATGTGGTAAATGGGAGGGCATTGAAGAATGCAGTGGAGCAGAAAGATCTAGGAATAATGGTGCAGTGTTCCCTGAAGGTAGGAGCGCATGTGGATAGGGTGGTGAAGAAGGCCTTTAGTATGCTTGCCTATATAAATCAGTGCATAGAATATAGGAGTTGAGAAGTAATGATGAAACTGTACAAGGCATTGGTGAGGCCAAATTTAGAGTACTGTGTGCAGTTCTGGTCACCGATTTATAGGAAGGATATTAACAAGATAGAGAGAGTGCAGAGAAGATTTACAAAAATGTTGCCTGGGTTTCAGCATCTGGAAATCAAGGAGTGATTGAGCAAATTAGGTCTTTATTCCTTGGAACGTAGAAGGCTGAGATGGATAGATAGAGTTCATATGGAAAGGCTTTTCCCATTGAGAGTAGGAGAGAGGGATACAAGAGGTCATGGGTTGAGAGTTGACGGGCAAAGGTTTAGGAGTAACATGAGGGGGAACTTCTTTACTCAGAGAGTGATTACTGTGTGGAATGGGCTTCCAGAAAAGGTGGTGGAGGCAGGGTCAATTTTGTAATTTAAGAAAGAGTTGGATAAGTATATGGATGGGAGGGGGGATGAAGGGATATGGGCAGAGTGCTGGTAAGTGGGACTAGAGGAGGGTACTTGGCTCAGTGCGGACTAGAAGGGCCAAATTGGCCTGTTTCTGTGCTGTAATGGTTATGTAACAGTAACAGGGTCTTCTGACCCACAAGTCTGCACTGCCCAAATACACCAATTAACCTACAAACCCCATATGTTTTTGAAAGGTGGAAGGACACTAGAGCATCTAGATGAAATCCACATGTAGAATGTATGAACTCCTAACAGACAGTGCTGGATTCAAACTGGGGGCACTGGCGCCATAATAGCGTGGTGCTCTCTGCTACGCTAACTATCCCACCCCAACCTGTACAAGTTAAATTCCATCTGCCATTCCTTGGCCCACTTTCCCAGCTGATCTGGATCCTGTAGTAATCTCAGATAACCATCTTCACTGTCCATGACACCACCAATCTTGGCTTCATCCACAAACTTACTTGTCACCCAAGTTGTTCATAGATAATTAACAACAGTGGACCCAGCACCAATCCTTGTGGTGTACCACTAACCAAACTTACTTGAATAACAACTCTCTACTACCATCCTTTGACTCTTACTATGAAGCAAAGTCAAATGGCCATCTTGCCCTTGATTCCATGCACTCTGACTTTCTGGACTAGCCTACTATGGGGTAACTTGTCAAAGGCCTTGCTGGTCCATGTAGGCAAATATCCACCACCCTGTCCTTGTTCTCATCTTATGACATTAAAAAAATGTAGGGAAATTTGAGAGACATGATATCCTATGCACAAAGCCATGCTGATGATTCCTAATTAGATAATGCCTTTCCAAATGCAGATATATTGTTTCCCTCAGAATCCCTTTCAGTAACCTTTCCATGATTGATGTTGAGTTCAATGGCCTGCAGTTTCCTGGCTTTTCTTTATAGTTCTTCTTACTTGAAAGTACAACAACAGCAAATCTCCAGTCTTCTGTTTTGGCAAATATCTCGTTTCCTTCCCACAATATCCTATAATAAACTTGGTCTGACCCTGCAGATTTATCTACCTTTATGCATTTTAAGATCTTGAGTGCCTCCTCTTTTGCAGTATAAATGTGTTCCAAGGCCTCACTATTCATTTCCTTTAATTCTTTTGTTTCTGTGACCTTCTCAAAGTAAATATAGATGGAAAATATTCATTCAAGACCTCACCTATTTTCCAATCTCCCTAATTATACTTTTGCCCTTAATATATTTGGAGAATCTTTTTGGATTCTCCAGTACTTTATCTGCCAATCTGTCTCGTTCTCCTTTTGCACTCCTGATTGCTCTCCATATATTGCTTGTTAAAATTTTCTGGAGACATATAACAAACTTCTTATTGATCCCCATCCAACCCTTTGCACGATGAGGGAAGTTGAAATCTACAATCACAACCCCAATTTTACTTCCAGTTATCTGAGAACTCTCTACATATTTGCTCCTCTAATTCCTGATCATTAAGTGAGGGTGCAAGGGGTGGTGGGGGGGGGGGGGTGGGGGGGTGGGGGAAAGAAGATGCTGGGCAGTTCCATAATACAATCCCTCAAAGAGATCTTCCCTTTCTTATTTCTGAGCTTCATCCATATCACCCCAATGGATGATCCGCAAAGTATATTCCCTCTATGTACCACAGTCATGTTCTCCCTAATGAAAAATGAAACTCCCCTCCTATCTTACTTCCATGCAATCACACACACAGCATGTGTACATGTAATATTGTGTGGATTTGGCATGTGGACACTTGGGCAATTCTATATTTTACATACTTTTGCATCATCAAGAATAATGTTCAAGATTTAATGCAAGGATATATGACTAGTTGGAGTAACTGCTTCATTAGAAGCTGACAACATTTTTGAAATCAGTCTTCCAACAGCTCTTAATGAAAGAAAATGTCAAGATGATTAAAATAAAAACAGTAAACAATGGAAACACTCAGTTCACCTAGCATTTGGGGAAAGAGAAACAGAGCCCATTTGTCAGACAAAGCATCTTCAACCTGAAATGTTAACTCTATTTCTCTTTCTACAGAGGATGCCTTGACCTGCTCAGTTTTTCCAGCATTTCCTGCTTTTATTTCAGGTTCCCAGCAGTTGAAGTTCTTTTGATTTTCAAAGGGGATTCACTGCCTGGTCCACATGACTGCCCAACTGCCTCAAATTGATTAAGCTACCTGGTTAACAGACTAAGCTGCTATCCACCAAACTCGACTGGACCTCATTCTAGACATTCTGCAGTGTGGACCTATGGGAATTGAAACATGGAACAACCATCTAAAGCACCTCACCCTTCAAATCAACAGCCAATGAACAGGTAGTTGGCTAACATACCCATTAATTGCCTCCAGATGCATGCCCACATTTAGGTTTCCCTTTGTTTTATTATTTTTACTCTCTTTCTACAGGATGATAATAGGTTGATTTGGCATTTGAAATTGTCTAAAGGCTCAGATTTGATGCAGTTTCTTTTAATAGTCATAATCTTTCAAATTTGATTCACCTGTAAATGTGATGCTTTACTACCAGTTTACCTTTTAATTCCCTCTAAATCTACAACTAAATTAAAGCTAAAGAATGAAATGACCAAAAAAATCAGCTACACAAATCTATCAATTGTATCCATGAAAGACATGGAGGCATTCTGGAGGCCAACTGCATGAAGAGAGTAATGAATTTTTAAATAAAAAGTCAAATATATTTCTTCATAGCAAACATATCAAAACAGCTCAAACTTTTTCAAAACTTACATTATATATAATTGGATATTTATGAAAACATCTTTTTGGTAATTTAATTTTATAAAAAATGTATCAATAAAATATGGTAGAAAATAAATTACATTTCAAAAGATACTGATTTGAATAACTATTTAGTTTAACTTAAATTTGCAATTTTGTGTGTCAGAAATTCAAATAAATATCCATTATTACCTTGTCAAAATGGTGCAAATAATAGGAGGCCACAAAATCCACAAGGCTGATTTGATTATCCTACAACAGCAAAATAAAAATATTGTGAACTAACATGGTGAATATTCAAATGTGCATGATCTTACAATTTTCTGTTGCCTATTGGATAAAATACTCAGCATATTTCATTTGAGGCTTGAAAACCAGAGGAAATAATCCTTTTTTTAAAAGAAACTGACACCAGCATAAATATTTCCTTGAGATTTTAATTATATGACCTACTTTTTCATTTAACAAATTATAAACTGAAATAGAAACTGAGATCACGTCAAATGTTAGTGTTTATCTAAAATTGCTCTTCATATATTCAGCAGAGGAATTCTGAAAACCTTGAAGACAGTTTGCAGATCTCTGATATGGACCTTCTGAAAATTCTTTTATTGGGCTAGAGGTACCTGATACCTCCTCCCTCATTGCACTGTGAGGGATTATTCAGTTTCTTGCAGCAATGGGACTCAATGAAAATGATTAAAATGCTTGCCAAATCTCTAAGCATCCAGTTTAATTTAATTTAGAGATATAACATGGTAACAGGTCCTTCTGGCGCATGAGCCTGCACTGCCCAAATACATCCAATTAACCGACCAACCTGTACATCATCTTTGGAATGTGGGAGGAAACCTGAGCACCCGGGTAAAACCCACGCACATCAAGGGAAGTACATACAAACTCCTTACACACAGCGCCGGCTTTGATCCCAGGTCAATGCTGTAATAGCATTGCACTAACTGCAAGACTAATCGTGCCGAGTTCTTGACATACCTTCAGAGGCAGGGATGCATTTCACTACTACTACGATAGTCATTTTCTCTGATCTAGGTATCTCAGTAGGTGGTATAATACATTTTAAAGGCCCAAATTCACAGACCCATCTCTGGCCTCAGTGTTAGTTGTTAGGATTGACAAAGGAAGAAGACAGGCAGTGGTATTTTCTTTAGATGGGCATCTTGAAGCTGTGGGTGAAATGTCAGGTTATCAACCGCCCACGCTGGTTTTCTGATTAGCTTGATAGAAATCTGCCAATGTGGTGAAATATGTCCATAGCAACATCAATCAACAATGGAGATGGAATGGTTAACCATGTTTAAAATAAATTGCTTAACACCTTCACTTGAAAGCGAAATAATAGTAAAACATAGACAATGATCCTTATGAATTCTGCTTCCTCATTTAAATCATAGAGTGTGTTTGGAACCCAATTAGTGACATTTATTTTCAAGGCTTAGATTGGTGCAATTTAAAAGGAGAATCATCAGGAAGGCATTGGTAGATAATAAAAAAAATGAAAATTTAAATACAAAGGAGAAATAATAAAGACACTGAGAAACAGTGCACTAAATCTACTGATACAGTACTAATAAAAATATACAAAAAATATTGTGACGGCCAAAATCAGAACTTCTCTGAACTTGGGCAGCCCAACTTTTAGGATTACCACTCAGACAACAGGCTTAAATATTTCTACATTGTAGCTTCCTCTGACTCAATAAATTTCAAGTGACAATGAAGTGCACAACAACCTATTTACAAAGCGGTGACAGATGATCTTACCCATCACAAGCAACACGTAATTTGTCTACAATCTTTACATTTCACCAATGAAATTATACAGATCCCAGAGTGCATGAACATTTCCAGTCCTGAAACAGTTTACCAATAACTTGCTGTTCCACAAAAAAATTGATGAAATTATTCATGAAGAGAAATATATTTTCCTGCTTTAACTGCTACAAAAGCTAGTTTGTGTTTGAGAAATCTATTTGATTCCTCCATTTTAGCGAATGATGACAAACTTCTTACAATATTATTTTTGTTTTAAACCATATGCAGTTCACAAAACTGTAAATGCAATTAATTATAACTTGGCATTGGACTTTTATGTCTCTGTATGGAATGAACAAAACCTTTCAAAAAGCTAGTGCTGCCAATCTTTTAAAACATAAATAAACACCATACTTATAAAATTATTTATATTAAATGTAGTTTCAATATGATTAAAGCCATTTAAAGCCATCTGGCATTCTTCTTAAACTGAATCTTTTGGTAAAAAATCATAAAAAAACATATGAATCATTTCAAAAAGTTTTAAAATATCCCATTGCTCTCAGAATGGAATGATCTGTCAAAGCACTGATCTTTTCTTTTATTAATTCTGTGTTTTGCACTTTAGAAACATCTTTATACACTTGGTCCTCTAATTTTATTCAGAAAATTGCCCTGCAGGTATCTACATCAATCATGTTGTATCTGATATTCAATTTATACTGCTACTATATGCTAAAATCAACTTCTCAGACAAAGAATATGCTATTTACTAGTTCATGAAACCACTTTATATAAAGTGTACAAGGACTTCCAAAATCTTCTCCTCCGAGTTTATTTAATGTAATGTGAAAAATTTTCCACTTTTATTTTCACATTGCTATTAAAATTTCACTAGTTTGATTTAGCAAGTTTTGACATTTATTACCAATGCCAACTTTTATTTCTGAGAAAAAGGCTATGAAAATGAGATTATTGTCATTTCCAATGCATTAAAATTCCTACTTGCTATAGCTGAACAGCTACTTTGTATAAAAAAGAATCAACTGCAATGGTATTCACTCTTTATTTTGGGGGGGGGGGAAGGGTGGGGTTTTTTTTTATATATAGTTTTTTTTTAGTGGTCGTATAAATGGGGGGGTTAGATTGATTTAAGTTAGGTTATTAATGTTGTGTTGCAATAATTACTTCATTTTTATTTTTTCTTTAAATGTAATTTCTTTGTTTTATTCATGTAATAAAATCTTTAAATAAAGTTTCAACTGCAATGGTATACATTAAATTAAAAAGGATATTAAATACAAAAGGAAGATAATAAATATTTAAAGTTATCCTCGTGCTAGAAAAAGAGGCATTACATTAGTACAGAGATGCCTTTTGTCCTGTCAGAAAAGTTTATGATTAATGTAGTAATGCAAAGTTCAGCGGCCTGGTAGCCTTTGGAAAGAAACTGTTTTTGAACCTATAGGTAATGATCATCTGGCTTTTGTATCTTCTTCCTGAAAGTAACAGCGAAAAATAAGTTGTGACCGTAATTATGGGGATCCTTTATGATGTTGTCTGCCTTCAATGGGAGGACAGAGCCTACAGAGCACCAGTAGAAGTTTGATAAATACTGTATTCAACAACATGAGAAATCTCCTCAGACCTCTGAGGAGTAGAAATTGCTTTGATATCCTGGCTCTAGGAGTAATCCTCCATCAAGTCTACTCCCAGGAACTTGAAGGTTTTAACCCTCTGTCCCATCAATGCAGACTGGTGCATGATCCCTCAGCCTCACCTTCCTAAAATCAACCTTGGTCTTGGTGATGTTGAGAGCAAGATTGTTATTCTGGCACCACCCAACCAACCAGATTCTCCATCACCATCCTGTATTCTGACTCATCATTTCCAATTTTCTGGCCAACAATGGTGGCATTGTCAGTGAATTTATAGATGGTTTGGGAGGTGAACTAGGCTATGCAGACATGGCTTTTGCTGGTATGATGGTGTTGAATGGTGAGTGTAGCAAATGAACATGGTGGAGAGCAAGCAAGGTGGCATCTACTGTTAAGGTGAACTCATGTGGGTCTGCAATCTTACTGAGACAGGAGTTGATCAATTCTATAACCCACCTCTCAAATCACCTCATTACAGTAGATGTCAGTACCACTGACCAATAGTTATTGAGACACATCACTTTGCTCTCCTTGGGCACTGGTATAATAGATAACCTTTTGAAGCAGGTGCAACCTCTGTCCATTGTAGTGAGGGGTTGCAAATGACTGCAAAAATTCCAGCCAGTTGGTTCACATGGGTTTAAGGAGGGAGAAATGTACACTGTCTGGGCTGGACACTTCTGAGGATCCACCCTCTGAAGGTTCTGTTCATGTCAACCTCAGAAATTGGGAGCACTGAGCTCATCCAGAAGAGATGGATAGCAGTTAATGATATTGTCTTGTCTTGCCTTATAGGACATAATGACATGCAACTCCTGCCATAGCTGGAGCATCTCAGCATCTGCCTGAGACTCTAATATAGGCTGGAATTATCTTTTAATATTATTGCACTAAATGCTCGTGGACTAGTACATATCATTTGTTATAATCCCTGTGCTTTGACAAGGTGACAAGATAGTATAACAAGGATTGTAACAGCCAAAGCAAAATATAAAATAAAAGGGACTGAATAAAATGTTGAGGAGGCATCAACTTTTCAGAGATTCTATTCAAATGCACTCTGCTTCAGCAAGCATTTTATTATGTAACAGATTGTAGTCAGGGACAAATTCCCAATAGCTGAGTTAACCATTCTGGGCTTCAGGTGGCGAATATGGGCATTTAGAGAAGAGTTAGATTCAGGTCAAATGGAGAAGCTCAGAGTTCTGAAAAGCTCTGTTACAGTCATTAGAATACGTCCAAGAACACTGGCTGGGCATTGCTCCAAGGTTAATGGTGTGCAACAATATTTTGGAGAAACACTTGCACATTGTTTTGAAAACCATGAATTCTTCAATGTGCACACTGGAGGAGCCAAAGGAAAAATATTCCTCAGATCTTACTGCTGTCCCCAGAAGATTAATGACAGGATCAAATCAAGCCTGATCTAGTTATCCAATATTTGAGGAAAAGGGTTAGTTGAATGCCAAATTTTGGCCCTGAAGTCCAAAAGGAAAAGGCTTGTTTATAATTTCCAAAGGAGACTTGCTTTAGAGGAAATCATGGATTAAAAAATCAGACATAGAGCAAAATCTGTAAGAAGAATGGTGAACTGTAGCTACAATATGGAGGTGCGTGTCACCACAGTAAGAGACTTTTTCTAATCCCCATATCTGACCACACCTTGTGGATGTGCAAATTGTGAACATAGAGAGAAATGGAGACAAAAATGAGATTGTGTAACCCTAAAATTTGTATCAAATAGTTGGCACAGTGGGGAAAGAAGTATGCCTCAATTTCAGTCCATGATGCTAAAAGGAGTGTTGGATCAAAGAGGAAGCTATACTTTTAGTTGCATATGGCAATAAGGATCTTTCCGTAAATGTAAACTCTATCACCACAGAGATACTGCAGGTGAGGGAGAATATTCTTGATCATTAGAAGATTGACATTTGTGAGGACACACAGGATTCAGCTCATAGCATAGAAGGGTAGAGATCACATTAAAATTACCATTATGACTCAAACTTGAGTAAAGGTTTGTCATTACAAGCAAGGAATTACAGTATTTTTATTGAGTTAGTGACTAAGCACCCCCATCAAGATTTGGTAGGTGAGGTTAGACAAGTGTGTTGGGGGTGGGGGAGTGGGGGTGGTAGGGTGCTGAACGAGTCCCATAGACAACTAATTGGCTGCATTAAAAGGGAGGTATACTCAGAAAACTTGCTAACATCATTATGTATGAAAATAAATAAGTTAACGAATTACTTATAAACTGTGAAGTTTTTTAGGGATTAATTTTGATGATATGTAGCCAATTATACTACTATTTGACAAATGGTAGTGAACTGTTGCTGAAGATATGGTGCTCCACTTGTTGGGTATGAATGAATTTATCATGATATCGTTAGGAAATGTTAATAATGATATCATTAGAAATTCATATTACTTCATGTTTTACAGATATATTATTGAGTTTCCCGTGAACTATTCTCATTACAGAGTTTAAGAGAAAATTATTCATCATTGATAACAGATGTAATTTAAATACAACATACCCTGCTTTTGACATCCTTTAACTTTGGAAGAATTTCCAAGCCAAATCCATCTGCTTGGCCACGAGTCCTGTTCCCACCATTCATGTGATTTCCAAAGGCTAGGATGAGGCCGAGCACAGTCTTGATGCTTTCTTGGTCTTTCAAACTCTGCAAAAAAAAAAAGTCTTGATTAATGAATTAACTTTTTAAAAACAACTTTGAGGTAGCAGAATGTAAGGCATTTAACTAACAAAATTGCAATTTTCATTCCTGGTTACTTGACAAGCCAAATTGCAATCTATGGTTGTTGATATATTTTGGAGTAAGTTCAATTCATTCAACATAAAAGTAGATATTCTTCAGTATATTCATCATGGTAGCATTACATGAAGGAAATAAACATTTCTGTGGATGTTAGTTGGGATAAAGTCTACAGAACAAGACAAGGTATGAACTGAATAGAACCTCAATACATTTGCACTGAAACTAGACATGTAACTTGAATAGACCAATCAATGTCAAACTCTTCTCAATAGCAATATCAAAGAAAATATAGCTGGCATTCAGCCAAATATTTTTGGATTCAAGTTTAACTGTAATAAATAATGCATCAAACCTTGCTTAGGTGAAGAACACATGCTGCTTTGCGTCGGACTATGGAGATTCCTTCCAGAAAAGTAGATTGGAAAATGATGCAATTTGTACGTTCAACAAAGTTAGGAATTTGTGACAATTCATACAAGAACCTTTTGAAAAAGTAAAGTTAATAAGGATCAGTGATAAACATTTTAAAGTGTTTCATACAAAGAAATTAATTAATTTGAAATCACTACACGTAAAAGCAATCGCAAGAGTATTTTCTTGAGGATATTAACAAAGCATTTCTGGTTTGACTTCCAGTAGGTTCGTCATGTGTCTTAATAAGCTACAATGAATGATCCAGCAGGGTGATGGAGTGATAATTAAACTACAAGGTGACAGCCAGCACGCTAATTAATTCAAGCTGCTCTATTAGTCGAACAAGCAGCTAAAAGTCAAGTTAGCAATTATATTGGGGAATTTTATTTCCAATCCTTAGTTGTTATTGATTGATCACTGTAAGAGCACTAAAACTTCACATTGCAGTGCCCATTTTATGGATTTCAATGGTGAATCAATTGAAGAGGACAGATTAGAATGTTTATTCAAGTCTGTGAGTGTGGCTTTTTTCTTAGTTGTTCTTGAGGCTTTCTGAATTCAAGTGCACTTCTTTAAGTTACAGGATGAGGATTAGGAAATTTTATCACCCTTTGGTGACCATTGTTACTTTTGGGTCTTCAGCAGCCCAACTAAAGACCACCAATGGTTAATCCTAAGCAAACTTTTCGTATTGGAAGAAGCGATTCACTGAGTACATGGAAGTAATAAATTGTAAAGAGATATTATAGATTAAGCAACTGAACAAAATTGTGGCAAATGGATTTTATTGTCAGGTAATACTCAAATGGAATAAGTCATCTAAAGTTGATGCAACTTCTTCCTAAGGCAAGCTTCCCCACTTAGCTTTCACCTTCTGCTCACTGAATGCAGTTTTTCCATTCAATTTTGTCTAACCAGAAAAGCAGAAATGCACAGACTTGGAAGGGGAAAGATATTGTCAAACAAGAATGGAGAGAGATTTGGTCTGTTTTTCAAGTGTGAAAGTCAAAGAACAAAGTGATATAGGGGAGATCTTCCTACTTATTATTATAACATTTATAAATGATATCATGAATACAACTCTATTCCAAAATGAAACTAAGAAAACACTATAATCATTCATTTTCTTATTTATATGTATATTTCTCAATCCACATTTTTGCAGTTATTTTGTTAATCACCATAGAACTTCCCCGCTGTGTATATAAGGCAATAATTAATCCTCCAAATGCCTTGTTTTCCAGTTCACAACTGAGGAAAGCACTTGCTTTATTACATTTTCAGAGGATGAAAGGAAGATTCACGGGGTAATCAAGATCCAATTTACAAATTCGAACTCGAAGAAAACAAATATTTTGGTTCATGAAAACAAGGTTCAGTTAAGGCTAACCCTAATTGTAAATGTGTTACACTCTCACAGATTCAAATCTCCTTGCAAACACGCATGCTGATGGGGACACAAACATATTCAGTCATGAAGGGTAATACAGTTGGTGTAATTTTTTTTTTTGAAAATAAGTGGAATACTGATAGAAAATAAAGTTAGAGTTATATTCTTTTTGTCTCTGGTCCTCTCCCCTATGACTGCAACTTCTAACTGGAAGGTCAGTCCCTCCCGTTTACTGCTTTAGACAGCAGTACAAGAATAAATCCTCACGTTTCTGGTTTATCCAGGAGCTTTATATCTTCCTCTTTTGACTTTTCATAATATTTGGAAATTTTTACCAGCTCTTCTGCTTGTGCTCTCTGCAATAAAGGGACACAAATGAAGGTTAATTCAACCATGATATTATTTCTGCATACCACAAAAAAAAGAATTAAATATAACAATGCTTCATGTTTAATCCCCATCTGTAGTCAAGCAGCCCCTTTAAATTGGCGCATATTATAGAAGTCAAGTATATATTCAATTATATAACATTTTCTATTGCTTACCACAAATCACAATAGCCTTATTACTTTTCTAGTAATTTGATTGTTATAATTCCAGTGGTGTGATATCAGCAGAATCGTTTTATCTTCAAGGAGTAATGTATCCCTAATAACATTGTAAGCTTACTTGAGTATTTAAATAGTAAAGTCTAATAATCATTCAATTACACTTGTGCCATAGAATTGTGGAGCAGAGAAACATACTGACCAAGTTGTCACTTGAGTAATGCCACAATCCTTGTTTTATACCACAAATAATAATGTCTATAAAACAAGGATTGTGGCGTTACTTCTATGATACAAAAATCTCTGAACAGCCAGTCACAATGTTTCAGCATTTCAATTTATTATTGTTCATTTCATGCACCCACTCAACTTGCATCTCAACAAACAGTCAAAAGAAATGAATTGTTTCAGTGCGGTGCCAAAGAATTTGAAGGTAACTCAGGCTGTCCCTTTGTTTAAAAAAGGCTCCAAAAGTAAACCAGGAAATTACAGGCCTGTGAGCTTGATGTCAGTAGTGGGTAAATTATTGGAGGATGTTCTGAGAAATTGGATATACAAGTATTTGGACAGCTGAGGGCTGGCTGATTAAGGATGGTCAGCGTTGCTTTGTGCATGGTAGGTCAAGTTTAATGAATCTTACAGTTTTTTGAGGAAGTTACCAAGAAATAAGGCTACATGGATTTTAGAAAGGCCTTTGACAAGGTCCCATATTGGAGGTTAGTTCAGAGGTTCAGACCCTAGGCATCCATGGAGAGGTTGTAGATTGGATTCAAAATTGGCTGAATGGAAGAAGACAGAGTGTGATAGTGGATGGTTGCTTCTCAGACTGGAGGCCTGTGATTCGTGGTGTTCCTCAGGGATCTGTGCTGGGACCACTGTTGTTTGTTGTCTATATCAAAGAAAAGGAAAGGTAAAATATTTCATTGGATTTAAATATTTGATGATAAATAGTAGGAGTTTCAGCAAAATCTGGTAACATGGTATATTGGATCAGTAAGTTTGCCGATGACACTAAGTTTGGAGTTGTTGTGGGCAGTGAGGAAGGTTTTCAAAGCTTGCAGAGAGATCTGGACCAGCTGGGAAAAAATGGGCCAGAGAATGACAGATGGAATTTAATGTAGATAAGTGTGAGGTGTTGTATTTTGAAAGGACAAACTAAGGTAGGATATGCACAGTAAAAGGTAGGGCATGGAAGAGTGTGGAGGCACAAAGAAATATGGGAATACAGTTACATAATTCCCTGAAAGTGGAGTTACAGGTAGACAGGGTTGTAAAAAAAGCTTCTGGCATTTTGGCCTTCGTAAATCAACATATTGAGTATAGACATTAGAATATTATGGTGAGGTTGTATAAGACATTGGTGAAGCCAAATTGTGTGCAGTTCTGGTCACCTAACTACAGGAAGGATATTACTAAGATTGAAAGAATGCAGAGAAGATTTACTAGGATGTAGCCAGGTCTTCAGGAGTTGAGTTACAGGGAAAGATTAAACAGGTTAGGATTTATTCCTTGGAGCACAGAAGAATGAGGGGAGATTTGATAGAGATTTACCAAATTATGAGAAGTACAGACAGAGTAAATATGAGTAGGCTCTTTCCACTTAGATTAGGAAAAATAAATACAAGAGGACTTGGCTTTAGAGTGAAAGGGAAAGATCTAGGGGGAAAATTAGGTGGAATTTCTTCACTCAGAAAGTGGTGGGAGTGTGGATTGAGCTGCCATCTGACATGATAAATGCGGGCTCACTCTTAAATTTTAAGAATAATTTGGATAGATCCATAAATGGGTGAGATCTTGGAGGGTTATGGACTGGGTGCAGGTCAATGGGATGAATGGAATAATGTTTCGGCACAAACTAGAAGGGCCAAATGGCAATGTTTCCTGTGCTGTAGTGGACTATGTTTCTATAAATAGATTCTAATGCATCACCATTTCAAAATGACATGCTATCCCAAAAGATCGGAATGTTTTAACTGTAATGCGCTATTTGAGTATTACTAAAGCAGGAAAGGTAAAATATTTCATTGGATTTAAATATTTGATGATAAATAGTAGGAGTTTCAGCAAAATCTGGTTTATGGAAAATCTATCTATCAATGCTTCAGAGACCTCTGAAGAATGAAAAGCTTCACACAGAATGTTTGGACCATTTGTCTCAGAAACCCTTTTAATCTCCCTCAAATACAAATGTGCTTCATAAACTAGTTTAAAGTGGATTAAGAATATAAACTTTTTATCACTTTGCTGTGAGTTTCTGTTGCTCTCCCTCTCAATCATATTTTTAACAACTAAAATCTTATTTTCATGTTAAATGAGAGACATTTATCATTTCTAAATATCAGCAAAACAAAAGACAAAATTGCAATAACTCAATCAACTGGAAACTCAAAAAACCAGCAAAAAAAGAGAAAATAATTAAGAATAAAGTTTTAGATAAAAGTTTAAAATTGTATAAGTAAATGTTCTCCGAAGCCACACTCAACCTCTTGGGAACCTAAACAATGCACCAAAGATCTTGATTAGTATTACTTTTCCATCCCTCTAAAACACACTAGCAACCCATTCAGCTAAGGGACAATAATTGCTGTATTTAAAAAAAAAAATCCCTCATCAGATGAGACCAATCCTGGTACAATGCAAAATGTTGGAAAGCCAATCAAGTTTCCATAAACATACATAAAAATGCAAGGCCAACCTGATGAAAATACAACACATGCATTTATGCATTCTAATCAGTGGCATATTGCAAAATTAAGCAATCCAGAGCTAAAAGAACAGGGCAATATTTTGCAGTATGTTACACTCTATTGTGAATGACAATCGATAACAAGTTAATTGGAGAAAATGATACCAAGAATATCCCCATCGTTAATCATAGTGTAGGTCAACATATGATGGATAAAGGGAAAATTATTTGCAAACAACTTCAGTCAGATAGACTTTGTGGGTGCTCCATCGGGCCTTCTGCTGAAGTCTTTACATTCGGTGAAGTTAGTCTTCAACTAATTTAGTTCATTCAACTTGCAACAATTTAGAGGAAAAGCTAAAGGAGCCATCAATATCATGTCAATTATGTTGCAGCCTTGCTTACCAGTATTATATGCATTAAAACTCATGTGGGGGGGCTGGTAGTCACGATGGGGAGCTGGCTGATGGAGGACCTCAGTTTTCTTCAGGCTGACTTCCAGGCCAAACATTTTGGCAGTTTCCGCAAAACAGGACGTCAAGCACTGAAGAGCTGGCTCTGAATGGGCAACTAAAGCGGCATCGTCTGCAAAGAGTAGTTCACGGACAAGTTGCTCTTGTGTCTTGGTGTGAACTTGTAGGCGCCTCAGATTGAAGAGATTGCCATCCGTGCGGTACCGGATGTAAACAGCGTCTTCATTGTTGAGGTCTTTCATGGCTTGTTTCAGCATCATGCTGAAGAAAATTGAAAAGAGGGTTGGAGCGAGAACACAGCCTTGCTTCACGCCATTGTTAATAGAGAAGGGTTCAGAGAGCTCATTGCTGTATCTGACCCGACCTTGTTGGTTTTCGTGCAGTTGGATAACCATGTTGAGGAACTTTGGGGGGCATCCAAGGCGCTCTAGTATTTGCCAAAGCCCAGCCCACGTCCCAGCTTGCTTGGCCACAGCACCATGGGTGTAAAGGGTGGGGCCAGTACTACACACACTGCACTCCACCTAAAAGCTCCTTTGCGTAGGCCCGAGGACATGTCAGGAAATGGTTGATGAAGGGGTTCACTAACTACCATGCAGCATAGCTATAACTTCCATTTGAGCTCAGCAAGGATGGTGGAAAATGCTTTTAGATGTCTCAAAGGTCACTGGAGGTGCCTGGCCAAGTGACTTGATATTTTTACCACTTTTGTATCAGACGCTGTTGTTGCCTGTTGTGTTCTGAACAATATATATGAGATCAACAGGAACACTTCATGCCTGAGTGGAACACTGATCTACACAATCTCCCTTAGGAGCCTCAGCGAGTTGCTTATCAGGGGGCACAAGCACACAGTCACCAGGCGATCCTTGATGCAATTATGTCCCTTCTGTAAGCAATTAAACTAGTAAATGACTGCTTTTAGTAAATGTATATAGTGAAATTGTCAAAGAATAGTGGTGAACAGGTGACATGCAAATGAAAATAAATCTTTAAATTCAATTGCATTTAACTATTTACAACTGTGAAATAAAACCAAATATCAATAACCATTTGCAAAAGTCACATCACTCCAGAAGCTAGAGGAAGGAGGAGGATGAGGGTGATTGAAAAGATTCATATGCCTCATCTGAGTGCTGCATGAAGTCATTCTGCAGTGGTGCATGAGAGAAATACCCATTTCCAAGTATGGTACCGTTGAACAGGAGATTGTTGCAGTCCAGCTTGATGCTGTCAAGCAAAGGATGGCAATGGCATAATCATGTCCTTCCTAGGTAAGGCCTAGTTCTGCATTTCCTGTTGGAAATATTTGAACATTTGTTTAAACCCTGTCATCTCCTCTGACCGGGTACTTCTGTCCACCTCACTCGCTGCCATATCCATCTCCTGTGCCTCTCTCCTCATCTGCTCTTCAGAGCCCTCTGTACCTCCTGCTGAATACACTCCCTCTCCACCTCATCACAGTCCATTGAGTGCAATATCTCCCTCATTTCCTGGGTCATCATCTGTGCTTTGGTAGGTCTCTCTCTTCTTAGGCAGATGGTATCCTGGAAAGCAATGGAGCACAAGCTACATGAGCAAGACCGCTCTTTATGGGCAGACACACTTACAAAACACATGCCAAAATTTGTTGATCATGAGAAGAAATGTTTTTACCTGGTTGCTTGTGAAGTGCAGGTCCTGTATTGCTGGGCTCAGCTTCCATGCTGCTCAGGACCCCGGCATCAGGACTGGTGCTGAAGGAGGGAGATGAAGCTGGAACAATTTAGGGGATGATGGATCCTCCATGTTGTTCTGTAGTGCAACTGGGTGTGCTGAATGGCTTATGCCCCAGACGGCAGAGCACAGTTCAAAATACAGCCAGCCCAATCGCCCCCGCCATTTCTGCTGTTGTGTCATTTACCTGGTGACACTTCTTATGCAGGTATTTCAGTTAGCTAATGATCTGGAACTGCTCCCAAGCAAAGCCCCTGCCTCTCAATTTTTGAGCAACCCAATCTAATATTGGTCAATCCCTCACAGTGCCCATTTTGTGGTGGTTTATTTCATTCTCCACATGGATGGCGAGGAGCTCGTGGATCTCAGAATCCCTCCAGTTGGCAGACATCATGGTCATTGGATGCTGATAACTGACTAGGCTGTTGGATACTGAGAATAGACTGTTGGTTTCAAATTTTCAAATCTCGTGCTGAAACGTCATGCACTTAACGCATCATCAACACGTCATTTTATTTACCTGGAATGGTCTCGGAGCATAAAGGAGAGATGAAGCATAGAAAAAATATCCTTCAGCTCACTGAGTCCACACCAACCAACCACAACTCTTTTCACATTAATCTTTCCGATTTTATTCTCTTCACATTTCCAACAAGGTTCCTGATTCTACTGCTAATTTGCATGCTAAGGAAAATATAGAGTGCCTAATTCATCTAACTACCTACAGATTTTTGAGATGTGGGAGGAAACAAGAACACCTGAAAAACCCCCATAAGGTCACATACAAACTCCACGCATACAATATTGTTTGTTGATACCCTCAGTGATTTATCCAAATAGCACTAAATCTGCACATATAAGTATTGAATTATCAGCTAGATGGAGTGTTGTGGGTGGCATAGGCCAGTTGAGTATCTTGCAAACCTTTTTCTTTGGCTATAGAGGTCAAGTAATTAAGACAGCGATAGATAGGTATCTGAATAGTCAGCTTATCAAATGCTATGGGGAGAAGGCAGGTGAGTGGGAAAATGGATCAACTCGTGATGGAATGGCAGAACAGACATTACGGGCCAAATGGCCTACCTCTGCTCCTAAATCTTAAGGTATCCCGACCTTAAACTAGAAAATGCTAAATCAATTTTGAAGAATTCTTAGCAACGTGTATCACATATCTATAAGCCTCAGCATCTCCAACTCTGGTGGCTTGTGCCAACTTGTGAAATAGTTGGGATGGTGTGGAAGAATATTGAAATATTTATGAATGTTATGATACTGCAAATACTGCTAATTCAAGTAGCCAATCATTTATTCTGTAAGGCAACTTGCCTTATATAAGGGCTGGACAGTGATGATTGATGCAATTGTCAGGACCCAATGTGATTTCTAAGTTTAGTCAAGTGGTTTATTCTGTTTTATTCTCTGGATGGTGATTACTGAGGAAAGTTTTAAATCAACCAGATTTTCCCTTATACTTAGCAATGTAAAGTTGTGCATGTACCCTTTTAGCAATAAAGTGCGGAATTGGAAGGAACATTTTGGTTGATATAATCTTGCCTGTAACATTTTTATAGGCACTATTTTTTAGCCTAAATGTGGCCAAAGAAATGGAAGACTTGTATGGATCTCTGAATCACTATTTTATTAAGGTTTGTGAAGTCCTGAACAATTTAATGTTTTTTATCACGAGGTATTTGCTATATCATAGAATACATCGGACTGCAATGGTTCAACTAGCATTAGTTGTTCTTTTCCTGTAAGGAGGACAATGATTTCCTTCTATTGGTAACCATAACAACATTAGTCCCAACCTGATAGAA
Source organism: Narcine bancroftii (assembly GCF_036971445.1). Lineage (NCBI taxonomy): Eukaryota > Metazoa > Chordata > Chondrichthyes > Torpediniformes > Narcinidae > Narcine > Narcine bancroftii. The sequence continues at coordinate 49,104,090 of NC_091470.1, read as the reverse complement.
TCTTATCACAAGCATCAAAACCAGTGATTCGAATGTACCACACGCAGTTTTTAAGCAATGTTAACCCTGTCAAAAACTTGCATTCCATTGTTCATTTTTGCTTTAGATTGTGTATGAAACAGTAAATCCCCTGAATTCAGGCATCATTTCTATTTATTTCTCTCTGATGTCATCAATTATAAGAATATTTTATGTATGTCTTGCAAATCCTCTAAAATTCATTCTTTAATTGAATCAGTATGCAGGTAACTGTTGAGCTCAGTTAAATGAATAGATATTTTCAATGGATTGTTTAAGACTTCTTTTCACATCTTTCCTATAACAATGTCTGGTTCTCTCACATCTGGTCTTGACACTCTGCTGGCAGGATTGCGCTGTAGCAATCTCATCTCTCAGCTTCAGTGTGCTCACGTACTTCATACACATTGGCAGGAGTATGATCAGCTAGCAATTGCAGGAATTAAAATGACATTGAATGGAGAGCTAACAAATGGTTTTAAGTTGCAGAAGAAAGGAAGGTAAAAAAGCAGAAGTTACTTTGGTAACTTCCTAACAATAGTGGTTTTTGAACATTAGCAACAACTGGGCACAAGGTGTCTCTAGAGAAAATGCAATTTTGTCAGGATTCTGTCCAGTACCTTAGATTCCAGCTCAGTAAAAGGTAGCAAAGTTGGGGAATTGGTAAATATAAGCAATAGCACAGGTCCCAGTCTCCCAAACGAAAAGGATATTCTTTCTTTCCTGGGCAAGATTGGGTAATGTCAACAATGGATTCCTGAATACCAGGAAAGGGATACTGCTACATTGAAAACTGAACCTACCAGCATAAAATGGACTTTGGAAGGGGAGAAAGCCTTCCATGATCTAAAACAGGTTCTAATCACAGCACATGCTCTAGGCTTACTTAGCTATAGCAAGCCCTTAGAACTGTATGTGAACAAGTCATGGAGGGGCTTTGTTATCAAATACATAAGGGAGGAAATAGACCAGTAGCTTATTATTCTGCAGCATTATCAGCTGTTGTTATGGGAATGCCTGCCTGTTTGCGTGCTTTTACCACCACCGCTGTGATGGTGGAAAAGTCTATTCCCAATGTACTGGATTATCCATGTACTGTGATACTACCCCATGGCAAAATGATACTGGTGAAATCAGCTACCAGCAACATTTCACCACAGCTAGAAGAACAGGCTCCCAATCCAACTACAAATTGAAAAGATCTCCAGCGGTTAATTCATTACCATCTGTACAGCAGAATGAGGATGACATGATTGCCTGCTCGTGGTAGAAAGCACTGCTTCTCCCTGCCCAGATCTGAAAAGTGAACCTATCAATAACCCTGACTTAATTCTTTTTACAAATGGCTCTTCATACCGTCCAAGAGATGATCTGTTGCTAGCAGGATGCACTATAGTAATGCCACACAAAATAATGGAAGCTTATTCCATCAGCACGGGCTTTAGACTATGATGCAGTTACCCTTGCCTGAAATCTCGTGGAAGGAACAACTACCAATATTTATACTGACTCACGTTTCATGTTTGGGGTGACATATGACTTTGGACAATTGTGGAAAAATAGAGGATTTATTACCTTATTGGGAAAAGCAATTAAAGCATGTCTCCCTAGTACTGAAGCTAAAGAGTTGCCACGTACATTAAAAGTGAGGCTCACAGCATTTCAAGGGATATCAGTTCACAGTTATAGTAGCTAAACAGGTGGCAGTTCAGCAGCAACCTGTGCAATAGGGTTAAATCAAGAGAGAAGGAATTCTCTGCATGAATATTGCAGGACACCAAAAATCTGACCTTACTGCAGGAAAAATATACCTGGATCAAATCTGGATGCTACTAGGATACTGAGGCCTCTGCCCACAAAATCCATTTTTGACCCTGGCTCACTGGGTGAAAGGCCAAGCTCACATGGTAAAGGAGGGATGCTGCATGCCATCACGCAATAATGGTATGGCCTAAGGATAACAGTAACTATTGAAAAGGCAGCATGTACTTGTTTAGTCTGCCAACAAAACAACAGAGGGAAGGCACCTGCTAAGTTTTGACTACCTAACCCAAACTTTTAAAAAATATACAAATTGACTCTGTCCACATGCCTGTTGAAAAGGAATGTAAATATATACTATAATAGTAGACATGTTTTTTCAGAAGGGTGTAGGCCTATTCAACCAGGAGGGATGATGTTAGAACTGTGGTGAACATATTGATGAAATTCACATAGGGCTAAATAGTGATAGGGGAACCTATTTTACAAATAAATTAGTGCAGGGGCTGAAGGTTTTGGGGATCCAGTGGAAATTGTACATCCTCAAACAGCCCCATTCCTCAGGTATGGGGGAAAGAGTAAACAGGGAAATAAAGCTTCCTTGGGAAAGATTTGTCCTCCAAACAGCCTAAAATGGCCAGAAGCACTGCCCTGAGTAATGAAATCACAAGAATAGGAAAATAAGACTTTCCCCATAGGATATTTTGATGGGGCACCTCTGACAAAAGGCACCATGATCTCAGAAAAGGTCGCACTAATATGGAATGATGAGAAGACACTAAAATATGCACAAGCATTGTGTCAGGAGGCAGGGAAATTGTATGGGAGGATCCAGCTAGCCCAAATACCTTTAACATGCACTCATTTAAACTGGGACATAAAATAAATGTGAAATGAATGAATAAAGATTCTTTCTCTCCCAGGTGGAAAGGCCCCTACCTAGTACTGCTAACAGTCTGTACAGCTGTTAAAGTGCTGGAGAAACCTTACTGGATACATGCCACCAGATACAAACTACACCACAATGAAGAAGAAATGAATGCTGAAAAAATGCTATTTTCTCCAAGAGAGAGGAACAGTGCTGAGATCTAGGCAGAATGCCACAAATAGGTTGAAAAACCCAAACTAAGGCTCATGTCATATGTATTTAATAACTGATTAATAACAAAAATATATAATTGATAGAAAACTAACGTGAATAAAGTACTAGCACTTACAGTATTGGGGATAGGATTGATTAGATATCTAACAGCCCCCAGGGTAAATAGGAGGGAATGAGGAAGCAGAAAAGAAGCTTTGAGCATGTGAACGAAGGTCAACTTGCCCACACACAAGGTGGAAATTTACTAATTATACAAACCACTGGGCAAATCTAACCATGTATGGCAGTTCACCAGTCAGTCAAGAGTCCAATATACCTTAATCCCTTGCTGGTGGAAAGAGAACATTTGTCATGTCCTCTTGTAGGACTATAGGCCATTATTATTCCAGGCTGCATGTTTGCTTGCTGGACTTATCTGGAGTCTATAAAATGTCTGGTCTTGAGCAGCTCTAAGTTCTGGGAAAACACCACTTTCAAGTTGGAAGCACCGTGCTCCCCCTATTGTCTCCAAGCTGTACAGAATCACACTGGACTGTGTACTAGCCAAAGTAGGAGGGGGTCTGTTCACTATTCAGGAAAGAATGCTACACCTATATACCTGAAGTTTCAGAAATATTAAAACATGAAACCCAGCTACGAATCGAGAAGCATATACTGCACTGTCAACATCCAGCGGAAGGCTGGGATTTCTTTAGCTGTGTTACATCAGTGATAAGAGATGGAATATTTTCTTGGCTGCAGCCTCTTTTATGGGCTCTGCTTTACAGCGGTAGTTTATTGTATTATACAACTATACTTTTGTTGGGCCTGCCCCTCCAGGGTCAGAGACAGGGAAGATGGTGATGTGAGACTGTATAAAATTGTGATATGTAGGAGACAGGGAAGGAGAGGATAGAGATGATGATAGAATGCTTAAAAATGCTCTTTAAATAGTAGGATATATGCACCCATTTCAGGAAGAAAGCAATACAAATCTTTATGTGTTGATCAGAAAGATCAACAAGGAGGGATTTGTGGTAGAAAGGGTTAACATTATTCAATGCAGGATGGGACTCTTGACTTTTACAAGTTAGCTGAATTTAAAACTACGTATGTGTGCTGACAGCAACCTTTAGTAATAAGCAGGGTGCCAAGAGTTCCATGATGCCCTTTTTTTTTTAAATTTTTTATTTTTCACACTATAAACCACATTGATCAAGATACATACATTTTCCCTCTTGAACATATCTCTCTTTGGCTTGGCTTCGCGGACGAAGATTTATGGAGGGGGTAAAAAGTCCACGTCAGCTGCAGGCTCGTTTGTGGCTGACCAGTCCGATGCGGGACAGGCAGACACGATTGCAGCGGTTGCAAGGGAAAATTGGTTGGTTGGGGTTGGGTGTTGGGTTTTTCCTCCTTTGCCTTTTGTCAGTGAGGTGGGCTCTGCGGTCTTCTTCAAAGGAGGCTGCTGCCCGCCAAACTGTGAGGCGCCAAGATGCACGGTTTGAGGCGTTATCAGCCCACTGGCGGTGGTCAATGTGGCAGGCACCAAGAGATTTCTTTAGGCAGTCCTTGTACCTTTTCTTTGGTGCACCTCTGTCACGGTGGCCAGTGGAGAGCTCGCCATATAATACGATCTTGGGAAGGCGATGGTCCTCCATTCTGGAGACGTGACCCATCCAGCGCAGCTGGATCTTCAGCAGCGTGGACTCGATGCTGCCGACCTCTGCCATCTCGAGTACCTCGACGTTAGGGGTGTGAGCGCTCCAATGGATGTTGAGGATGGAGCGGAGACAACGCTGGTGGAAGCGTTCTAGGAGACATACAGTGTCGTTTTCTCCCCCCCTCCCTCCTCCCCTCCCTCCCTCCCTACCTCCCCTCCCTCCCTCCCTACCTCCCCTCCCATTCATTTAAAGTTCAGAAAATAGGATATATTAAACCCGTCAAACAATGTTGTCTCTCAATAAAAACAAACAAGAAATTCCACTGAGTCAGTTCTTTTCATTCTCTTCTCCTTCTGTCATTTTAGGTGGTAGATGTCCCCGGTAGGTTTTCTCTATTATGTTTCATGTATGGCTCCCATATTTGTTCAAATATTGTAATATTATTTCTTAAATTATATGTTATTTCTAGGCTGACATAATACATTTTTTTGCTACAGCTAGGGCTATCCTAACAAATCTTTTTTGTGCACCATCCAAATCAAGTCCAAATTCTTTGTTTTTTATGAGGAAGTGTCTATTGTAACTTTGAAAGACTGTTTAGCATGTTAAAGGGAATGAAACACAAATGCTGTGACTGTAATAGAATCAAACCAAAATGCTGGAGGAACTCAGCCGGTCTTTCAGCATCCATAGCTGACAAAAATATATTGCTCATGTTTAGGGCCTGAGCGCTTCTTATTCCTTATTTTAGGCCTGAGCCCTCCTTATTCTTTGAAGAAGGGCTCAAGCCCGAATGTTGGCTTTCTGGAGTATCTTTGTCTCCTATGGGCGCTGAAAGACTGGCTGAGTTCCTCCAGCATTTCAGTGCATTTTTAAGCATGTTAAACTGATTTATCCTTGGTCCTGATAAGATTGATTGAATTAATCTTGTTTAAACAATATTAAGTAAGTTAAAAGACATTGAGTTAATCCACTGAAAAATTCATCAGACACCTTCTAATGAAAGATTCATCAAACACTTCCTGTTGAAAGATTAGCCAGACACTTAATGAGGAATGTAAAATAAATAAGGCAGATTGTTTGTTTTCTACTGTATAAATATGAACTTGTAACTGCTGAAATTTATAATTCTAATGGTGATTTAAGCTTCTCCAGGTTCTTCATGATATCATGTGAATAAACTCTTGGAGCCAATCTTGAAGTCTCTGCCTTTGAGTTAATTTCTGCAACAAGTATTAACATAACTTCTCCAGTTTCTGTTTGGCCACCCTCTGTCTCTCTCTTTCCCTCTGACTATGTCTCCCTTCCTTCAGCTTCCCTCCTCCTCCTCTCTCTCTTTCTCTCCCCCTCCCCCATATCTTTTTCTCCAGCTCTAATTTCAGAGAGCTACCCCCTCCCTCGATCAATTCTCAGCTTTTCTCCCCTGCCCTCCTATCCATGTCCACTAAATGCCTCTTGACTTTTGGCCTGGGCTCCTCCCCCTGCCACTTCTTCCCTCCTCCTCCCTGCTTTTTATTCAGGCGCCTGACTGCTTTTTGTTCAGATCTTGATGCATGTTTTAAAAATTTTAAATTTAGAGATACAGCACAGTGACAGGCCCTTTTGGGCCATGAGCCCACGCCGCCCAGTTACACCCAATTGACCTACAATCCCTGATACATCTGAACGGTGGGAGGAAATCAGAGTGCCAGAGGAAACCCATACAGACACAGGAAGAATGTACAATCTCCTTACAGACAGTGCTGGGATCAAACCTAGGTTGCTGGCACAGTACTGTAAGGTATCGGTTGAAGTTATCATGGTCGTGTACTTACCTGCCTCGGGAGCGGTGCCGGTCGCCGCTGATGATGTACCTGAGGCGATTTGCAGGAGTAAAAGCGCGCATGCGAGTATTAGTTCAGAAGGATGCATACGTTGTGATGGATTTCAGATGCAGGAGGAAGAGATTGAGTGTCGAGATCACCCGTGTGGCGGAGAGCCAATGAAAAGGTCAGAGGGGTTTGGCTGGATGGTGTTTTGTGGGATGAAGAACAAAGAGAGTCAATTCCATTTTGTGTTGAAAAAAAGAGTGAGAATATTCTTTAAAGTGTGTGTACACTGGGTAAATTTCTATAGCTACAAAGCAGGGTCAGCGTCAGAACAAGTCTAATTGGGGAGACATTAGGGTAACCGCACTAGACATAATCTGACATTCAAAAGCTCATTCAGTGGGGGAGGGGGATGGTGAAGGTGCTTACCCACCTACCATGAACCTACTCCAAGCGCTACCACCATCACACTTCCCTCTCCTTCCGATGTAACAGACAAATGTGCTGCTTATAACGTGTGGAGACCAGTGATACTAGTGCTGCAGTCACAATACTTCATTTGGGGAAGAAAATGTCTGCAAATGCCCCCCCCACCCCCCCGGTGCTGACTCTGTGTAATTTCTGCAGTTAGAAATACATAAGCAATAAGTGAATAACCCATTCACATCTTGAGCCAGCTCTGACATTACAGCTGAACCAATATCCCAAGTCCTTTTCACAACCAATCCTATAGTTTCTTGTCAAAAATCTGTGGATCTCAGTTTCAAATGTAACGAGCTAAAAAGATTACAAAGATTTACAACCTGAGCAAATAACTTTCTTGTCATTGATGCTAAATGGTTGATTCCTTCCACCTCGAGACAATGGGCCAAAACAGACCACTATTCAGGACCACTTTCCACAGTATGCATCCATGCAACTATTACCAGTGAGCGGCAGTGAGGTCCCAGTGTTCCTGACAGCCTTTGACAAGAGGCAAAACTAAGGGATGAAATTTGTTCCCCATCAAAACCTGTGAAATTATTTTTCACTTCTTAAATCTTTGATTTTCAGGTATATAAAGTTAATTAAATAAATTAAAATTAAACTAAAGTCAAATGCATTTTCAAAGAACTCCCAAAGCCAGTTAAATATATGGGATTTAGATCCCTTACTGGTCTGACCTAGCTTACAATCAGAAAGGCAGAGTCACCAGCATAATGTTGAGGAATTCCAACAAGGTAGGATTCTTGCTAGTGGAAACAATGAATGATGAATACAGCAGAATCTGTTCACTTACAAAGTCCCTAGGTGACAGCAGTCAGTCCGAGTCTCTGAATTTTGTGAACTCTGGTCATTCCAAAGCAATAGCCACGACCAGCATAATTCAACCCTTTGTCCTCCAAGCTGGCCGTTATCAATCTACCAAGATCGAAACTCAAATATTCTAAAATTATTTTTGATTTTTTGTCTATTTTTGTAACCTCATTCAAATTACACATCTTATGTCAATCAGATAACATCATTGTCCATTGTAAGAAAATAACCTCTCACCACCTCCTCTGTCAGTCCTTTTCAGATGCTTGGTTCAATGATATGAGCTGTCATTATCCTGAACACCAGTGAAAATAGACAAATCTTAATCTTTCCTCAATGAAATGCCTACATCTGACATCTAAAGAATCTATGTTGCAGTGTTTCCAAGATAAATATATCCTGTCTTCAAAATGGAGTCCAAAATTGCACACAGTACTTGATGATGTGAGGTCTCATAAATGCACTGTTTTTATTAAATAATTAGAAATGCCCTGTTGAGAAATATTAATGATTTGAAATAGATCAGTCACAGGAGTAACCTGCCAATGAAATTACAATAAAAAAGGAAGATAGAAAAAAGAAAACACTCAGTAGTTAAGACAGTCTATGTAAAATGAGAAAAGTAGAGTAAATATTTCTGAAATGTTCATTGCTTCTCCCTGGACTTGTTGTTTCTTGCATTTTCTGTTTTTATATCAGATTGCCAGCATCTGCAGTTTATTGGATTTTCATACAATACTTTCTGTTGGGTAAGATATAAAAGTAAACTGCTATCGTAAGGAAAATTTCAACATTTCTTTCTTCTGATATAATAGATTGGATTTTCTTGATTGGATAACATGAAATAATGCTTTATCTTCTTTCCATAACCCAGTCTATGTCTCCAGGCTGGAGTCCACCTGTTTGATGTAGAAGCACGCCTGTGAAGGTTCAAAGTCTGAAACCCAAAAGGAAATGGTATTTTCTGAAGAGGTTGGGAGGGGAAAGTGCTGGAAGACCTCAGTCCACATTTGTAGCATTTACTCCTATCACAAAACTTGATTTCAAGTGATGCAGTAGGATGAAGGTCCATCCAAAGTGCTCCTCACAGTCTTGACTCATTTTAATAGGGAATTTTATGGGGAAGGCATATTTTCAGCTAGATGCTTTTTGAATGATTTGTATAATTGGTGGTCATCCCAAAGTCATAAAATTGGCTAAAATTTAAAAAAACTGTTAAAGATAATTATAACTAAATGAATCAAATCTTCTATGTGCTCAGCAAGGGAAATAAACTCAAATTCAAGTTGAAATACAAGGATGAAGGGTGCTGGATTGAACCTATGTGTTCACAGTTTAATAATATAAAAGCTGGATTTCTTTAAAATAATGAACAATTTTACAATGCAGAACTGCACTTTTAATGCATAGGGCAAATACCCATTTCTGATGACACATTTTATTATTAACGTTCTTTACAGATGCTCTCTGATCTGCTCAGTGTATCCTGCATTTTGTTTTATTATGGCTGATGTTTTCTTAGTTCAGTCCAGTGTCTCTGTGGCCAGTGTCTCTGTGGCCAGTTGCCATGACTTGGTCACCAAAAATGTGAGAAGGATCGGTTCAATAGCAATTTAGATTCAATGCTACTTATATTCAATATATAAAATTACTACAAAAATGCTTATTTTACAGTCCAATAAATTAAATACCGTACAGGTATTTTTTAGCAAATTGGTTTCACACTGAAGAAAAAGAAACACTATTATGCCAAAAGAGGGTTGCCATGAGAACGTGCCCATGTATACATTCAAGTATTCATATATAACCAAAACCTTTGATTTCATCCAAAAGCAATCAATAAATAGTACAATTTGAATTTGCAAACTATTGCTTTTGAATAAGTTAGAACTAATGTTTGATCCATTAGCTTATCTTTTTCACAATTTGATGACTAATAAAGTCCCAGGAATTTGTCCCACTTGAGTGCTAACTCCTCGTGACAATGAGAACTGAGACCAGAGAGAGGAACATATACATCGGAGTTTTTAGAAATGCCTGGAAAGGCTGAAGATTCAGCAGCAGCCTGGTGTGTGTCAGTTGCAGACTTTTCCAAAAGCAAGTTAATTACAAGATATTAGAATAGATGATTCATTGCAGATTTTGTGTCACTTCTAAAGGATATTTTCCAGTAGAAGGACAGGCAAAATCAGCCAAAGGAGAAAGTATAGGACAGGAAGGAGACAGAAATCCCCAAATTTTAATCCAAGATTTGGATGAAAGGAGAAGATAGCTTAGAAAAAGTTGCTCACACAGACATTGCATGGAAAAGCTCTGTGCTGCCTTTTTCACTCCTATTATTGCATGCCATTGCCAGAAAAAGTTTAATGATCTGACATGGCAGGAATAAGCAGCAAACTGGCCAATGGCCATCTTTTTTGTTTGCATCATAGACACCAATTTATTTTCCTTCCCTAATGTGAGTAAGATACATATTACCCTTTGCACTGCATCCTGATTACAGGATTTAAAAATTCTGTAGTCTTCTCTTTACAATTCCTTGCAAACAGAGCTGTAAAACCTGGGGTGGTCTGCAATGGATAGCAGAAACCTAATTGGTACAGCAGAAGCTTGTGGACAATTATAAGTTATTTCAAAGTTGAGACAGGACGCTTGGAGAACAGATGTCAGAAAGGTGAAGAGCTGTATGGAACTAGCCACAGAAAAATAGTGGAACTATGCAGGCCAAGATTAGTGATACCATTCCCAAACACAGGAACTGAGCAATTGATCGCCATCTGGGTCATAGATGTTCTTAATGTATCTGAGTTACTTGTGTCTCTAGATCAGCCATTCTCAACATTGGCTCTTCAGACACCAAGCATATTTAAGTAAAAACCTCATTTTCTTTTTACTTCATGTAACATAAATTTTTTTGTGTGAACCTCCTTTGAAGAAGACCGCAGAGCCCACCTCACTGACAAAAGGCAAAGGAGGAAAAACCCAACACCCAACCCCAACCCACCAATTTTCCCTTGCAACCGCTGCAACCGTGTCTGCCTGTCCCGCATCGGACTTGTCAGCCACCAACGAGCCTGCAGCTGACGTGGACATTTACCCCTCCATAAATCTTCGTCCGCGAAGCCAAGCCAAAGAAGAAGAAAAAGGAGAGAAGTACAGAAGAAACCAAAGCTTGAATGCTTCACAGGGAAGGGGGCCCATAAACTTTGAGCAGAGTCCTCAGGAGCCATAGCCAAAAAAAATGGCTGCTCTGGACCCATACTATGTGCTTGACTTAAAAAGGACAAGTAAACCACTCAGTTCTATCCTTTCCTGTTTCTTTCAGAGTACAAATAAAACTAGACACACTGCCAGGCAGCAAATCTAGACCCGTTGCTCCCAAAACAATCTCCTCACAAACAGACTAGTACTTACAACAGATCACATAGAGCACAAACCCTTCAGCCCTCGATGTTGTGTCGACCCATATATTCCTTAAAAAAGTACTAAACCCTTCCTACCCTGAAACCCTCTATTTTCCTTCCATCCATGTGCCTGTCTAAGTCTCTTAAATGCCCCTGTTTCACCCTCCATCACCATCCCTGGCACCCACAATTCGATGCGTAAAAACCTTACCCCTGATGTCCCCCTAAACTTTCCTCCTTTCACTTCATACATATATCCTTTGGTGTTTGCTATTCCTGCTCTGGGAAACAGGTGCTGGCTGTCCACCTCATCTATGCCTCTCATAATCTTGTGGACTTCTCGTAAGTCTTCTCTCATCCTTCTAAGCTCCAAATGGAAAAGTCCCAACTCTGCTAACCTTGCCTCATAAAATTTATTTTACAATCCAGGCAACATCCTGGTAAATCTCCTCTGCACTCTCTCCATAGCTTCCACATCCTTCGACATACTCCAAGTGTGGTATCACCAGATATTTGTAGAGTTGCAACAAGACCTCTCGACTCTTGAACTCAATCCCCCTATTAATGAAGCCCAATATCCCATAGGGATTCTTAACTACCCTATCAACCTGAGTGGCGACCTTGAGGGATGTATGGATTTGTACCCCATGGTCCCTCTGTTCATCCACACTCCTAAGTAACTGACCATTAACCCTGTACTCAGCTTTCTGGTTTGTCCTTCCAAAATGCTTCACTTCACACTTATCTCTCCATCTGCCACTTTTCCACCCAACTGCATCCTGTCTATATCCTTCGTAACCTACGACAACCTTCTTCACCATCCACAACTCCTCCAACTTTTGAATCATCTGCAAACTTACTGACCCATCCTTCTGCCTCTTCATCCAGGTCATTTATAAAGATCACAAAGAGCAGGGATCCCAGGACAGATCCTTGCAGAACTCTACTAGTCACTGACCTCCAGGTCAATTACTTTACGTCCACTACTGCTCTCTGCTTTCTACATGCTAGACAATTTTATTCACACATCCAAGGTTCCATTGGTCCTATGCCTCATGACTTTCTGAACAAGTTTCTTATGGTGGACCTTGTCAAATACCTTGCCATGTAGACCACATCTACTGCCCTACCCTCATCAATTTCCATTATTACGTCCTCAAAAAAAATTAATTAGGCTCATGAGGCACAACCTTCCCTTCGCAAAGCAATGTTGACTATCCCTGACCAACTGCTCATAGATCCTATCCTTCAAATCCTCTCCAATAGTTAGCACAACAGAGACATAAGATTTACCGGTCTATAATTCCCAGGATTCTCTCTATTTCATTTTTTAAACAAGTGGAGCACATTTGTCATTCTCCAATCTTCCAGTACCTGCACTGTGGCCAAGGAGGATTCAAAGATCATAGCCACTGTCCCACTATCTTTTCCCTCACTTCCAACAGCAACCTAGGATATATCACGTGTGACCCCAGGGACTTATCAATCTTAAAACCAACACTTCCTCATCCTTAATCTTAACATTGTCCAGCACACAAGCCTGTTATATTCTGACATCACCCTGATCCAGGTCCTCTTCTCTTGTCATCTCTTAGATCCCAAATTTCATCTGATAATGTAAGGTTTAAATCCAGTTCTCATGAATTTTTAATTTTAGTTAGAGGGGCATGTCTCAAACACACTAGTTTATCATAAAGAATAGATATTAAATCTGTGTGAAAATGTTGTAGCCTAAATATCACATCAACAATATTTGCCTCAGGTGCCAGAAGAAAATCTGATTTAAGAAAATGTCTAATTTGAAAATATCTGAAAAAATTAGTATTTGGTAAGTTGAACTTTTGAGAAAGCTGTTCAAATAATGCAAAACTATTATTAATGAAAGGATCTTTGAAACATTCAATACCTAATCTAAACCAATCATGAAAATTAGAATCCTGTAAAGAAGGTTGAAAAAGATGATTAGATAAATTAGGGCTTGAAAGAGAAAAACTATAAAGTCCAAAATGTTTTCTAAACGGCACCAAATCTCTACACTAGTGGTTCTTGACTTTTTTCTTTCCACTCACATACCACTTTAAGTAATCCCTATGCTATCGGTGCTCTGTGATTAGTAAGAGATTGTTTAAGGTGGTATGAGAGTGGGAAGGGAAGGTTGACAACCACTGCTCGAGATCCAATTGTTACTGAAATATTTAGCTTGAGAAAAATTGTCATTGGCCCATACCTTTGGAGTTATGAAACCATGCACATAACAAGTCAATTAGATACAATTAAAACAGTGGTTTTCAAACTTTTTCTTTCCACCCATATACCACCTTAAGCAATCCCTTACTAATCACAGAGCACCTACGGCATAGGGAATATTTAAAGTGGTATGTGAGTGGAAAGGAAAAGATTGAGAATCACTGTTTTAATTGTATCTAATTGACTTGTTATGTGCACGGTTTCATAACTCCAAAGGTAATGGGCCAATGACAATTTTTCTCAAGCAAAATATTTCAGTAACAATTGGATCTAGAGCATGCCTGACAATAGGATTATCAATTGATTTATTTAAAGGGAAAGGAAGTAAAGATCCAAGATGTGCTGGAAATGTTTTTTAGCAGAATTAAACTCCATTGTTATCCATGCTGGACTGTCCATTCAATTATGAAACTGCAATCTGAACATAAAGTTATGTATGTTGACTGCCCAGTAGTAAAATCTAAAATTAGGTAGATCCATGCCTCAATACCTTTTAGGTTTTTGAAGATGAACTTTGTTTAGAAAAGGGCACTTACACTTCCAAATATAGGATGATATAATCGAATCAAGTGAATCAAAAAACGATTTAGGAATAAAAATTGGTATAGTCTGAAAAAGTTATAAAAGTTTATAAAATATTCATTTTAATAGAATTAATACAAATGACCAGAGTTAGAGAGAGGGGTGACCATTAAAGCAGTTTCATGTTAAAAAGTTCTTTCATTTGTTTTAATAATGTAAGAAAATTTTATTAAAAAATTTGTTTATGATTTTTTTTGTAACTGTAATACCAAGATTTAATTTGGTTTTCCATAATCTTCAAGGGGAAATTGGTATACACTTATGCAGGTGTGTTCAGAGGGGAAAATTCACATTTATGCAGATTTAATCTATATCCTAAAAACTTACTAAATTGGGAATGATAACGTGAATGGTAAATAGGTGGCAGGGTTAGACAATAGGAGCTGGAGTAGGCCCTTTGGCCTGTCGAGCCAGCACCACCATTTTACAGATCATGGCTGATCACTACTATCAGTACCCCTTTCCAGCCTTATCCCCATAACCCTTAACTCCTTTGTCCACTAGAGTCTTATCTAACTCTCTTTTGAACATAATCAGCGAATCTGCCTCTACCACCCTCTGTGGCAGAGCATTCCACAGATTCACACTTCTCTGGGTAAAAAAATGTTTTCTCATCTCCGTCCTAAAGGGCCTACCCTGTATTCTTAAACTATGCCCTCTAGTCCTCGTCTCCCCCATTATTGGGAACAAGTAATCCGACTTCACCCTGTCTATCCCCCTGATAATTTTGTATACCTCAATCATGTCCCCCCTCATCCTTCTAAACTCCATCGGATACAAGTCCAGTTTTTCTAGCCTTTCAGCATATGTCAACCCTGCCATTCCTGGAACTAACCTTGTAAATCTGCGCTGCACACCCTCTATAGCTAGTATGTCCTTCCTCAAAATTGGAGACCTAAACTGGATGCAATACTCCAGGTGGGGTCTCACCAGGGCCCTGTATAACTGCAGAAGGGCGTCTCTGTTCCTATACTCCAATCCCCTCTTTATGAAAGCCAACATGCCATTTGCCTTCTTCACAGCTTTCTGAACCTGCATGTTAGCCTTCAGTGACCGGTGAACTAGTACACCCAGATCCATTTGCACCTCCCCACTCCCTAGCTTGTCTCCATTTAAATAATACTCAGCTTTCCTATTATTGCCCCCAAAATGGATAACCTCACATTTGCTCACATTGAACGTCATCTTCCATTCAGCAGCCCACTCCCCCAACCTGTCCAAGTCCCTCTGCATTTTCCTGACATCCTCCTCACACCCCACACCGTCACCCAGTTTAGTGTCATCTGCAAATTTGCTCATGTTATTAGTAATCCCCTCATCCAAATCATTTACATAAATTACAAACAACTGAGGACCCAATACCGATCCCTGTGGCACTCCACTCGTCACATCCTGCCATCCTGAAAAAGACCCGCTTACTCCAACCCTTTGTTTCCTATTTCTTAACCAATTTCCTATCCATGTCAGCACCTTACCTCCAATACCATGCTCCCTGATCTTGCCCACTAGTCTCCCGTGCGGTACCTTATCAAAGGCTTTTTGGAAATCCAAATACACCACATCCACTGGCTCTCCCAAGTCCACCCTCTTTGTTACATCCTCGAAAAATTCCAGAAGGTTAGTCAAGCATGACTTACCCTTAAGGAATCCATGCTGACTAGCCCTTATACTATTATTTCTGCCTAAGTGTTCTGCTATTACTTCTTTTATGATAGATTCCAATATCTTCCCCACCACTGACGTCAGGCTGACCCTCCCTTCTTAAAAATCGGCACCACATCAGCCACTCTCCAATCCTCAGGGACCTCCCCCGAATCTATGGAACTTTGGAAAATGTCGACCAGTGCCTCCACAATTTCCATAGCAACTTCTTTAAGCACCTTGGGATGCAGCCCATCAGGCCCTGGGGATTTATCAGCCCTCAGTCCCAACAATTTACTCACAACCTCTTGCTTCTGGATCCGGATATCCATTAGATCCCCTACTTCCCCAGGAAAGTTCCCCAAGTCTCTTGATACCGCATGACCACTACCCCCTAACTGACCATAACCTATATCCTCCTTGGTGAAGACAGTTGCAAAGTATTTGTTAAATTCCTCAGCCATCTCCTTGTTTCCGGTAATAATTCCACCCTTTTCCATTCTTAATGGACCAATTTTGGACCGAACCAATTTCTTCCTCTTCACATATTTAAAAAAGCTTTTGCTATCCTCCATTATATTATTTGCTAATTTCCTCTCGTACTTCATTTTCCCCTCTCTTATGACTTTCTTAGTTACCCTCTGATGCTCTTCGAAGGTTTCCCAATCCTCTAACTTCCCACTCCGCTTCGCTATCTTATACTTACTCCCTTTGGATTTGATATTGCACTTGATTTCATTAGTTAGCCACAGCTGCCATTTGCATCTCCTAGAACCTTTCCTCCACTTTGGAATAAATTTGTCCTGAATCCTGTGAAAAATGTCCAAAAATACCTGCCATTTGATAAGTAAAGCAAACTTTATGTTCATTTCCATTTCTACAAATCCCTGAAATGTCACCACACTTTCAAAATGCAATTACTAATTGCTCAAAGACCAAATCATACAATAATGGACTTAGAGGACACCCTTGACAGGTTCCCTGTTGAAGATTGAAAGGTTGTGATTGTTGAAAATTAGTGTGAAATTGAAGCCATTTGGGAGGAATACAATAATTTAATCTATGAAATAAAACCTGATCCCATATTGAATTTTTCTAAAATCATGAATAAATATTTCCATTTAACTCACTCGAATGCTTTCTCTGCATCAAAGGAAAGAACACATTTGTGAACTAGACTTGAAGGTAAATACAAAATATCTAGTAAGGGACGTTTATATGAGAATAATGTTTTTTTTAAATAAAACCGGTATGGTCTTCAGAGATGATAGATGGTAAAATATTCTCCAATCTATGGTCCAAAATTTTAGCCAGAATGTTTACATTTAATAAGGAAATTGGCCTGTAAGAAGAGCACTCTGTAAGGTATAACTCAGAATTTTTAGTTTGAGCATGTCGTTGTTCAATTTATTTCCTTTGATCACCTAGTTCTAATCTTTCTATATTGGTATTCCTTTTTAAATTCACAGTATAAGAAATAATTGATCCCTCAGTTAAGCTTTCATAGCATCCCAAACAATCAGACTGGAAGTTTCTGCCGAATTGTTTGTATCAAAGAAAAAGGTTATCCGCTTTTTCATAACTTTCACAAATTCATTATCTGATAATAAACTGCCAATGTCTTTTAATTTGTGGAAAGCCATGAAAAGTCATAGTTAACCTAACAGGGACATGATTTGATATTACTCTAGTTTGAGAACTACAGGACTGAATCAGAGGGATCTATTGGTTATCAATAAGAACATAATCAATTCACAAATAGGTTCTACGAATGTGTAAGAAAAAGGAATACACTCTACATCAGAAATACCATAATCTGATTTAAAAAATAATGAATTAATGAGGCAGATTTACTCATTATGGTGGGTTTAAGAGAAGAAAGATCCAAAGCAGAGTCTAATCAACAATTAAAATCCACACCAAATACTAGAGAGTATAAACTCAGATCCAGTAAAGAAAAAAAATGTTCAAAAAATCCCACATCATCTGTATTAGGGGCATAGATATTAGCAAAAACTACCATTTTATTATTATCTGAGATGACTTTGTGTTTGCAAAAGCAATATTTTGATCAATAAGAATAGAACACCCCCCTGGCTATAGCCTGGAAGGAGGAATGAAAATGTTTTCCTCTTCACTTTATCATGAGCCAGGAATTATCACAACTATGAATATGTGTTTTTTGTAAATATTAGCTTTAAGATGTTTTAAATGTGAAAATACTTCCTTGTGCTTCACTAGATGATTCATACCTTTTACATTCCAAGTAAAAGTTAATAGAATTATTAGAATTATCCATAATTTTCCCTTATTAATGTAGACTAATTAGAACAGCTAATATCTAGCCACCAGCTGTCAATCTTGATGTGAAAATAAGAAACTGGTGATATCTTGAAAATATCCATTCTAGAATCAAAGTTTAGACACATTCCTAAATCCATAATAAACTTGAAGTAAAATAAGAGCCCCAAACCTCCCCCACACACCTTCCAGAACCTAGACAGCTGCTCAAGATTTCACAACTCACTTTCCCAAACAAACCATTTCGGACCCAATACTCTTCCAGCTGGAGTTTGTTGACAAAACTCCTTTGCTGCAAAATTAAGTGTACACTATCCTACCAAACAAAAATTTATATTTTGACTACATCAAACAGCAGTTACTTTACAAATTTCTCATGCACTTATCCCTGTAAATAATTAAATACATTTAATTAAATGAAAAATACCAAAGAAATTTTAAGCAAATATTTCTGAAAAAAATGAATATATATTCCATAACTCATTAAAAGGAGAAAGAGAAAAAAATTACTTGCACAAATACAACTGTAGTAAGTTTATTATCCCTGAAAAGACAAATAAAAGAAAAGTTCCCCAAATAAAAATACACAACAAATATTACCATCAAATGTTATGTAAAAAATGTAGAAAACCTTATAGTGAATAACAGTCAATCATCTTCAATCTTCAAACAGAAGTTCCCGCAGGACACAATGTAGCTGTAAATTCTTCTAGGAAGCTCTGAGCCTTGTCAACAGAATGCAGCAGGTTCATCTGTCCATTAGAAACCGTAAGACGAAGCCGTGCAGAATATAACAGGGAAGGCTTTAAACCACATTTATATAGTTCTGACATAACTTCTTTGTATTCGTTCTGCTGCTTCATGAGTTCAGGACAGTAATCTTCTACAATTCTTATATGTTGACTGTGATATTCAAGTGTCTCTCTTCGATGGGCTTCACAAATCAAAGACTATTATTTGATAAAGAAGTAGCCGAAGAATAACTGAGCGAGGTCTCTGCCCAGGAGCAGGCTTAGCTAATAAAGAGCTATGTGCTCTATCAATCACTGGAGGAGATGAAAGAAACTCCTTACTAAAGACCTCGTAAAGCAACTCCAAAAATAATTTAGTATGTTTCCCACTTTCTGTGGATTCAGGCAAGCCCAGGATTCATAAATTATGTCATCTACTCCTTCTTTCCAGAACAAAAACTTTCTTCATTAGTTTCAAATTACTGTCACTTATTCCGGAGCATGTACTTTCCACTTCATCAACCTGTTGAATTAAATTGCTCAGTTCCACCTCAACTGCTGTTAAACGTTCACTGTGTTATTTAGTTATTATTTTACTTGGTCAAGTTTATTGTTAATCTGACCCAAGACTTCTTTAAGATCATCAGTTATCATTTGTCTGTGCTGATTGAGTATCTCCATGATAGACTCCATGGTCAAATTTGTAAACACTTCTTTCTTCCCAAATTTGCTTTTTGTAGCCATTTCAATACAAGTATATATAGAAGAAAGACAGACGAGCAATATAGAGCACTTTAGTTGTAAAATAAAAAGCTGGGTAGATGGAAGAAATGTAAAGTAATTGGAGCATTAGATTGCTGCTGTTACCCCATGAGCAGCCAACAGGAAGTCCCTGCCAAACTAGTTTAAACCCTCCCCAACAGCTCTAGCAAACCTGCCCATCGAGATATTGGTCCCCCTCCAGTATAGGAGCAGCCCATCCTTTTTGTACAGGTCAGACCTTCCCCAGAAGAGATCCCAATGATCCACAAATCTGAACCCCTCCCCCTTGCACCAACTCTTCAGCTATACATTAATCTGTGAGAAAACATCAAACTTAAGGAGGTTAGTCTCTGTAAATGTGAAGCAACTGATGTGTAATTCTGAGCTATGCAATCTTTATTTACAATTTAAAGCACTGGAAGAACACAGGTAATATTCTGCAATTCTTTTACCCCATGAGTGACTGAGGACAATTGGGTACCTGGTTCTTCATAGAAATGTAAATGGATTCTGAAAGACCCTTTCTTGAGGCTTTCAGGTGCTTTGAGCTGTCTCTAATGTACACAAGTCATCAGATTTCCATTCTGCTGATCAGTGAACAGACACAAGATAAAACAGAATGTTTTCATCTGGAATCAACTAGCACAAGGCATCAGTTTATGAAGCACATTCCGAGCCAATATTATCCCTTCCAAGTGTCACACAGATGGGTCATTGAAGAGAAGGCAAAACTAATCAGAATCGGAATTTATTGTCATGAACATGTCACAATATTTGTTGCTTTGCGGGAGCATTACAATGCAAATACTGCCATAAATTACATTTAAAAATTATTTAATTAATGCAAAAATGAGGTAGTGTCTGTAGTTCATTGTTCATTCAGAAATCTGATGGCAGAGGGGAAGAAGCTATCCTTGTGCAGCTGGATATTCATCTTCAGGCTCCTGTACCTCCTTCCCAATGATAGCAGTGTGAAGAGGGCATAGATTGGGTGGTGAGGATCCTTGAGGATAGAGCCTGCTTTCTTAAAACACCATCTCCTGTAGAAGTTTTTGAGAGTCTTTAGTGACATATCAAATCTTCTCAAACTTCTCCTGATTTCCCCCTCCTGAAGTCCACAATCAGCTGCTTGTGTTTTCACGATGAGTGCAAGCTTGTTGTTGCGGCACCAGTCAATTAGCTGATCTATCTTCCTCCTATATGATTCTTTATTGCCGTCTGTTTCTGCCGATGACTGCAATGCCATCAGCAAATTTGTAGATGGTATTTGAATTTTGCCTAGCCCCACAGTCATGGGTGTATAGCTTGTAGAGCAGTGGGATAAGTATCAATCCTTGAAGTGCACCTGCATTAATCATCATTGAGAAGAAGACGTTGTTTCCGATTCATACTGACTGTGGTCTTCCAATGAGGTTATGATAATAGGGGATTTTAATTTTCCACATATTGACTGAAACTCCCATACTGTAAAAGGGCTGGATGGCCTGGAGTTTGTCGAATGTGCTCAGGAAAGTTATCTAAATCAATAAATAGAGGTACCAACTTGAGAGAATGCAATACTGGATCTCCTATTAGGAAATGAGACAAAACAGGTGACAGACGTATGTGTAGAGGAATATTTTGGGTCCAGTGATCATAATGCCATTAGTTTCATTAATTATGGAGAAGGATAGCTCTGAACTTCAGGTTGAGATTCTAAATTGGAGAAAGGCTAAATATGAGGAAATGAGGAAGGATCTAGAATGCATGGATTGAGTTAAGTTGTTTCCAGGCAAGGATGTGTAAGGTAAGTGGAGGGCCTTCAAAGGTGAAATTTTGAGAGTAGAGTTTGTATGTTCCTGTCTAGTTAAAGACAAGGTTAGAAGGCATAAGTTTTCGAGGGATATTGAGGATCTGGTTTGGAAGAAGAGAGGTGTAGGTATAGATATAGGCAACATAGAGCAAATGAGGTACTTAATAAGAATCAAAAATGGAACAAAAATCTCAAGAAAGAAATCAGGAAGGATAAAAGAAGACCTGAGGTTGCTTTGTGAAGGAAAATCCTAAGGGTTTCTACAGGTATATTAAGAGCAAAAGGATAGTAAAGGGAAAAATTGGTCTCCTTGAAGATCAGAGTGGTCGGCTTTGCATAGAGCCAAAAGAGATGGGGGAGATCTTAAATTATTTTTTTTATCATTAGTATTCATTCAGGCATAGAGTAATGGGAAGTAAAGAAAACAAGCAGTAAGGTCATGGAACCTATACAGATTAAAGAGGAATAAGTGTTTTGTGCCTTAAAGCAAGTAAGGGTGTATAAATCCCCAGGGCCTGACAAGATATTCCCTCAGACCTTGAGGGAGGCTAATGTAGAAATAGCAGGAGCTCTGACAGAAGTATTTAAAATGTCCTCAGCCATGGGTTTGGTGCCGGAAGGTTGGCGGGAAGCTCACATTGTTCTGTTGTCTAAAAAAGGTGCCAAACTAG
Organism: Narcine bancroftii; assembly: GCF_036971445.1. Classification (NCBI taxonomy): domain Eukaryota; kingdom Metazoa; phylum Chordata; class Chondrichthyes; order Torpediniformes; family Narcinidae; genus Narcine; species Narcine bancroftii. The sequence continues at coordinate 49,082,331 of NC_091470.1, read as the reverse complement.
GTATTCAAGGTGAAGTAGTGAATTGGATTTGACAATGGTTGGTCAGGAGAAGCCAAAGAGTAGTGGTGGATGATTGCTTCTCAGACTGGAGGCCTGTGATTAATGGTGTGCCTCAGGGATTGATACTGGGACCATTGTTGTTTGTCATCCATATCAATAATCTGGATGATAATGTGGTAAATTGGATCAGAAAGTTTGCAGATGACTCTAAGATTGGAGGCATTGTGAACAGCGAAGAATGGTTTGAAAGCTTGCAGAGGGACCAGCTGGAAAAATAGGCTGAAAACTGGCGGATGGAATTTAATGCAGACAAATGTGAGGTATTGAATTTTAGAAGGACAAACCAAGAAAGGACATACATGGTAAATGGTAGAGCACTGAGGAGTGCAATAAAACAGAGATGCAGATACATAATTATGCAGATACATAATTCCCTGAAAGTGACATCATGGGTAGATAGGTTTGAAAAGAGAGCTTTTGGCATATTGACCTTCATAAAACAGAGTATTGAGTTTTGGAGCTGGGATGTTATAGTAAAGTTGTATAAGACATTGGTGAGCACTTTCGGTGACACCATGAAAGCTGCAGCTGTGTAGTCGACTTGCTCTTTAAATCAGCCATATATAAAATAAAAACCAGGCATATGCTCTAATTCAAGCATTAATGTTTAATTGACTGTGATAAGCTGATGTTGGGTTAATGAGCACGGAGGAAATGGGGGAGTGACAGGTGGAGAAGGCACCCCAGCATCCCCCACATGACAGCGGTGAGTCTAATAAGGAAGAATCATCAACTCTCTTCAAGATCCGCAAACTGAGAAATGAACACAAAGTGGCCTCAGAAGATGTTAAACAGAGGCTGGCAAGAATGAAGGATAATATGAAAAATTTAACTGCTCAAATTGAAAAGCTGGAGGAGATACTGAAAGAAATGATGGACAGAGTAACCTAAACAGAAGACAGAGGAATGCAATATTGAGGGCGATGTTGCAGCAGGCTTGGAAACAGCTCCAGATAACATATGAGAGGGGCATACTGTATTTTGACCAAGACTACTGTAATGGAGAATTTAGACCAGCTTATGCAAGAATGTAATCAGAAGACATAATCTAAATTTCACCATGGGGCCCAGAGATGCAGTTGTCTTTTGTTGGTCGCAGACTGTCAGGAGACCTTGAAGATAAGTAAACCATTTATTCAGGGTGATGGGCTATGAGTAAACAATTTTTGGGTAATATAAGCCATGGTCCTGCTGCTGAAGTTTCAGACTCTCTGAGGGGTGGAAACGTCTCTCAGCAAGAAGAAGAACTTCTAGAGTCCAACCAACGTCCCAGTCGGGGGAGGTGGAGAAGCTGCTACCGGCACCCCGACAACCTACTACAAGTGCGGTCGTTGCCTCGCTTCGGCAGTTGGGACCAGTCCAGGCATTGATAAGTATAATTGGGAAGGGCTTGCATATTGTAGTTTGAAATCAGCTTTAGATTTAGTAATAAAGATTTGTATAAACTGAAGTGCCCTCGGCATGTGTCTCTGTTTTCTTTCGGTAGCTCAAACATTGTGACCAATCTAAAACAAACAAAGTGAGAGGTACAAGTTTACCAGAACAAATTGGCATAGTTGGCAGGATTGGTCTCAAGATGTTTCGTCAAAAGAAAGAGGTGAGCCCTGAGCAGTTCTTGATTCCGGGATGGACTTCCAAAGACGATGGGTTTGACATGTTGGCCAATACCCTGTCTTTGTTGGGACCACCCTTTAGTTGGGATGAGAGGTTAGATCCACCAAGAGCACCTCTGGGAGAGCGGGTAGCCACTCTCCTTCGAGAAAGTAAATTTCCTGATAAAAAGGGGACGCTGACGGACGTTTTTTGGCTGCTGGCCACAGCCTTACGCCATGCCGTTCAGCATGAAGCTGAATTAGTTCAGCGAGAAGTAGAATCCCAGCACAAGAGAGAGCAACTAGAGGAGGAGATAGAAGCCATGCAACAACGCTATTCCAAGATGAGCAAGATTGTTCGCACCAGTCAGGACCGAGCCAAAGAATGGGAGGATAAGCATGTCCAAATGATCTTCCGTAATATTAAACTCCGGCAGCAGCCCTATGCAGATAAGGAAAAGCAAGGGGTAGAACCCGATCTACATCGTATTCGTGCCATGATAAGGAATGGCGACGATCCTGATGTAATTGATGATTGGGATGGGAATATCTGGTATGATGACAATGGTAATAATGCAGATACCCCTTGGCATGTGCCTGACATACTCCCTTCTCCACCCGCTGTTCATGCCCGCCCCGTAAGTCAGTGGACTTTCCAAACAGATGGAGACGGAAAGGGGTATGATGTAATGGTAGAGATTGAAGGGATAGATGCCCTGGTCTCCCAAGAGGACCGGGGGAAAGGTACTCGAACCCTTGCTTATGCTCTATGGCCCCCCCTCTACGGGATGGCCTGGGCCTCCTCCTGTCCACTGGGTGGAGGACCCTGTGGGCCAAAGTGGGAACAGGGGTCGGGAGCAGTCAATGATACGTGACTTCTCTATAAAAGAGCTGGCCACCATTGGAGATCGATTTAGGCAAAGGACAGGAGAAACTCTGGCGGCCTGGCTCCTGCGTGTCTGGGAACAAGGAGGGGGTAATGTATATTTGACTCCTGAGGAATTGTTGGGATTAGAAACATTGACTACTGATATCTGGGTCACTGCTGAGCTACGTGGTAGAAGGAGAGAGGTGGATTACTTACTTGCCACTCCAGGTGATGCCCTGTTATGAGTATACCCATCACCGGTAGATTGGGATTTACATTTGCAGAACAATTGGGGCATCCCAGAGGAGGGTATAGCAGTAATTCGTCAACAGGCCCTGGCCTCTACCTTGTATGCAGGGCGTTTGAGGCTGTGGGTACATGGGAGGAGCCCTGATGATGGCCGGAATGCATACCCGATTGATTCGTTCCACCCAACCCACTGGTTCTGTCCGTAACTAGTCCGCTAATTGGGCACTCTCTGTCTGAGGCGGGGCACGCCTAATCTGGCCTTTTTCTAACCTTGTTAAAGTTAGGCGTACCTAAAAGTGATATTGATGGGAAACCTACCGCGGTCCTTTATAAGAGGAAGGCAGGGGAACATCAACCCCAGCTGTTGAGTCCTCCTGGCCCAACTGTGCCTTCTGCTCCCACTGCTGCTCCTATCGAGCCAGCTTCTCTTGCTCAAGTTACCCGTGATGAGATACAACAATTGGTTAAAAAGGCTCTTATGGATAATAGTAGCATGTGGTCCTGGAAACCCCCGAACCCTACTAAGGCATGAGGGTGCAGGCAAGATTCCCATATCTACTCCATTGAGATATGGCGGATACACGGGGACCCGCGGCCCTACATACCGTTAACAATCCATTGGGGTGGGGGTAATGACCGCCAGTATTTGACCTTGATCGATACCGGTGCGGAGCACTCGGTGATTCCTGGTAACCCCGACCTCTGGACTGGACCGACATTTTGAATAGAGGGGATGGGAGGAACGATCACCCTGGTGAAGGAAATAAAAGTCCGCGCCACGGTGGGTGATAGCCCTTCCCCTATATGGTTACATGCCCTGGTGGCTGCCACTGACGAGTGTATCCTGGGTATCAATATGTTGGCCGGCACGGCCCTTAATACTAGCCAAGGGGGATTTGTGTTTGGAATTCGGACTATTACAAAAAGACTAGTGGTGGGTCGGGCTAAGTGGGATCCTGTGATGGTGCCTCCCCCCCGAAACCAGTATGCATTCCACAATATCGCCTCCCTGGAGGGCAGGAAGAGAATGCTGCCACCACCGATACTTTGCAAGTAGAAGGGGTAGTGAGGCCCACAACGTCGCCCTTTTTGGCCCTGTTTGGCTCAAAATCTCTATTTGTGAATCCTAACGGTCCAGAAGTTGCCTGGAGAATGACAGTTGATTATCGTTTTTTGAACAAACATGCCCCACCACTTGCTTCGGCAGTTCCGGACATCGTTACCCTTATTGAAAACATTGCTACTGGGAACTCGGGAACATGGTATGCTGTCATTGATCTCACTAACGCCTTCTTCAGTATTCTTATAGCTGAGGTCTCACAGGATCAGTTTGCCTTTACCTGGAAGGGGCGCCAGTATACCTTCACCCACCTCCCTCAGGGCTATGTACACTCTCCCACTATTTGCCACAGCCTAATTGCCCGTGATTTGGAGGCAGTGCCAGTATCGCCTTCTTTCTCGATTCACCATTATATTGATGATGTGATGATCCAAGGGGCCACGGAAGAGATGGTATCTGTATTTTGACCAAGACTACTCTTCAGAAATTCAGAGAAAACGCAAGAAAGTACAACAGGTGATTAAACAAAGTTGGCTATGCCATGTTTAACAATATATACTGAGGCTGGTTTTGTATTTTATTTCTGTATTTTACTTATAAGTAATATCTAAGAGAGGGGCTGTAGAGGGTTATACTTGATATTTACTTTATAACTGTTAGGATTTCCAAATAGAGATTTTGAGTAACTTCATTTAGTTGCAACCACACAAAAAAGTGGGCTCACCCAGGAGAGATCTAGTCGCACACCAATTTTTTCTGGGTGTCCAGTTTGGTGAGTAAGTTAGGAAGTACCCTTTTTTCTCTCTTTTCTTTTCTTCTCTTGCATTAGTTTGTTTTGCAAATGTTTTCTCATACATGGAGCAGTATTAAAGCCACCTAATCATATAAATTTTGTACGAGGTACTGCAGTCATATACAGGCCAACCAAAACAAGAAACATAAATGACACAAAGAGTTAATTTTAGAATACAAAATTTTGGAAAATGACTAATTTAAAGATAGTAAGCTATAAATCACTCAATAAAGAGGAGAAAAATTCTCAGCCAACTTAAAAACCTTGGATGTGGAGTGGCAATGATACAGGAAACCCATTTGGTGGATATTGAGCATAAAAAGCTCAGGAGAGAGTGGCTGGGCCAGGTATTTAGTGCCTTCTACAGGAAAAGGAGGGAGGTGGCTATCTTATTCAATAGGAGTGTTGTCTTTGCAGAAAAAAGTGATCCAAGACCCACTGGGGAGATATGTCATGGTCATTAGTACAACAAGTGGGAAAGATATATTAATACTGAATATTTATGCTCCAATGAAAAATGATTCTTCTTTGGAGACATTGCGGATATAATTGGAAATAACACGGAAGGTATGATAATTATTAGTGGAGACTTTAATGCTGTTCTGGATGGGAGGCTGAATAGATCAAAAGATCTAAAGTATTGAATAATATGCTAGAAGAGTTGGGGTGAGTATGGAGACACAGAAACCTAAAGGGATTGAGTTTCTTCTCAAATGTACATGAGAGTTATTCCTAAACAATATATGTATAAAGTAGTAGATTGTAAAATAGACTCAATAACAATCAGTGACCACACACACCTGTAATCCTCACCCTGGATTTAGAAATAAAAAAGTGTTTTAAATGTTGGAGAACAAACATCTCTCTATTGACTGACCCTTCACTGACTCAGGAAATTAAACAGTGTATAGAGGAATATTTTGATATCAATGATAATGGTGAAGTTACATCATCCATCTTGTGGGATGCCACTAAAGCAATAATAAGGGGTAAAATGATTGAAATATCAAGTTGAATAAACAAGAACAGGTTGAAAATGCAATCAGACTTGAAAAATAAAATAAAGGTACTAGAGTCAGTATATAAAAAATAACAATAAAAATTAAGAACTCCTAAATGAATAAAGACAAAAAAAAAAGACATGAATTAGAGGAGCTCTTGATGTTCAAAGCTGAAGGGGCTCTGAGATTTTCAAATCAAAGATATTATGAGAAGGGAAAAAGTTGCTTCTTGGCATTTCAGTTGCATAAAGAGCATGCCGAGTGGTCTCCAGCCTTTCACCCATTCTCAAGGAAGTTAGTTTCACAACCAAAAGAAATAGCAGAAACATTTGCATCTTTTTATGAAGAACTCTCTGACTCACCTGAAATCATAGACAAAGAGGGGAAGGTAAGAACATTATTTTCAAATCTACCCTCCCTTTCCCAAGAAGAATCAGTAAAAATGACAGCAGGCAGAGAAGAACAGGAAATAAAGGAAGTTATTAATAAACGAAAGAATAATAAGTCCACAGGGACCGATGGGATTCCTGGAGAATTCTAAAAGTGTTATAGGGAGGAGCTCTCCCTGATAATGGCTAAGGTCTATAATTATGTCCTATCAGAAGGAAATCCTTCTAAATTGTAGGCAGAGGCTATAATCTCCTTTATTCATAGGATGGGAAAGACCCCATTAAGTGTGAAGGTTATAGATTAATATGTCTTTTATGTAATGATCAAAAGATACAGTCCTATGCTAACAAAGAGAATTCAAAAGGTGATATCACAGTTGTTACCCTCTGATCAAACAGGATTTATATCTAGTTGACGGAGCAAATAACATCAGGCATGTTCTTAACATATCATGTGCAAAAAAGAAACATCAGACATCTATAATACCTAGTTTGGATGCACAAGCAGCTTTTGATAGAGTAGACTGGGTCTATCTCAACCATACATTAAATAAGATGGGTTTCACTCAAATTTATAAATTGGGTGAAAGTATTATATTCAAACCCAAGGTGAATGGATGTTGCTTTCGGAGTTAAGCACGGATACAGTTTGAATCCCCTGCTTTTCTATATATGCTTAGAGCCACTTGCTGAAATTATTAGGCAAGAGGGTTATATAAAGGGTATAAAAGATGATAGAGGGGTGGAATGTAGATATCCCTCTTTGCAGATGTTGTCATGCTGTATATGACTGATCCTATTTCTTCAGTCCTTCACATGATATGTTTTAAAAGAATATGAAATAATATCTGGTTATAAAATTAATGACTCAAAATCGGAAGCAATAATGCTGTTGGGTATTTGGCCACCACAATTAGATAACCAGGTCAGGTTTCATTGGTCTTGAGAGGGCTTCAGATACCTGGGTATTATTATCACTCCCTCCATTTTAAAACTGTATGAAGCCAATTATGGAAAGTCATTGAAAGAGATAAAGGCAGATATGTTCAGATTGGAAATTCTCCCCTTATCATTAATTGGTAGAATTGAAACTGTCCAAATGAATGTTTTGCCCAGACTGCTTTTTTTATTCTAATCTTTGCCGGTAGGAGTTCCTATGATAGCATTTAAAGCTCTTGACAAATTGATATCAAGATTCATATGGTAAAATAAAAAAATCTAGAGTTAGACTTAAGACTTTGTTATTGACAAAACAAAAATGGGGCCTTAATTTGCCCAACATTAAATATTACTACTGGGCAGCACAGCTGAGAACCCTGATAACATGGATAACAAATGATATGGAAACAGGTTGGGTGAGTACAGAACAAAATTCATGCCCCATTATTTCTCTGGAAGGGCTTCCTTTCCTAATGCAAGCAAGTTGGAAGAAATTAAAAATAGATAATGAATGGATTAAATTCACAAGGAAAACTTGGTTGGCTATTAGAAAACAACTCAACCTTTTGAACTGTATATCCAGATTATTAAAAATAGTAGATATCCCCAGAATTCCAACCTGGAAAAATAGATAACAGTTTTAGAAAATGGGCAGATAAAGACTAACTATTGTGGATCAGCTCTTTTATGGGAAACTTTGAAATCAAATGAACATCAGAAAGAATTTGGTTTGTGAGGGATGGATTTTTTCAAGTGCGGCACTACTTAGAGCAGATAATGTAAAAAAAATTTACATTAGAAAAGATTTTCTTGCTGACTATGGAGGGAATGATAATAAAGAACCTGATGGCTCACTTATACAGATGGCTTCAAGATAATGTAACAGGAAACACAATGAAAATAAAACAGAAATGGGAATTAAAAATGAATATTTGCATTATAGATGAAATGTGGGAAATGACACGTCTTGATGGTCACAAGTTAACAAGTAGCCCAACCTAGAGGGAGTTTGAATGGAAAATTAAAATGAGAGTACTTTAGACTCTTCAGGTGTTGGCGAGATACAGTAACACCTCAGAATTATGTTGGAAAGAATACAGGAATATTGGCAATCATACCTATTTTTTTTGGAATGTCCCAAACTATATCAATTTTGGAGAGATATTCAGGTGGAAATTAAGCAAATCATAGGGGCAGACCTACCTTTGGAGACAGCATATTTTATATTGGGAGGGACTCCAGAGGATATAGATACCAAAAACCAGACATGTTTACTTGGGGCTTTGCTGTTGATCGCAAAGAAGATGGTTACAGTATTATGGAGAAAGGTAAAACCAACTGTCCAGCATGAAAGCTAAACTCCAACTAAGGACTGATATTTTCAACATCAAATGGTCACTGCTAATACTATTGATTGATTAAGGATATAACCTCTCTGTAATTTCAGTGGTGGGGAGGAGCTCGACTGGGGCACTCTATATGTAATTGGGTAATGTATACAAATGAGATTGTGATTGTATTCAAGTGCATATATAGTGATGACACAGTGATAAATTCAGTGAGATACTCTCACCCTCTCCTACTTAAACTCAAAAGTATCACAATGGGCATATGAAGAAGTGTATGATTAAATTTATAGGTGACTGCATATTGGTTAGAATAAAATTAATTGGGTGCCAAAATCTGTGATGCTTCTATGAACAGAATTTGAATAAGATAGATTAATGAGCTGTTTATATCTGTTATATGATCTATGTACTTTGTATGCTTCCATGACATGACTGCATATGGAAAGTTAAGTAAAAAAAAAAGAGATTGGTGAGGACAAATTTGAAGTACTGTGCTCAGGTTTTGTCACCAAACTACAGGAAATATATCAATAAGATAGAAAAAGTGCAGAGAACATTTACTAGGATGTTGCCCGGACTTCAGGAACTGAGTTACAGGGAAAGGTTAAACAGGTTAGGCCTTTATACCCTGGAGTATAGAAGAATGAGGGGAGATTTGATAGAGGTATTTGAAATTATGGAGGGGATAGACAGAGTAAATATAGATAGCCTTTCTCCACTGAGGGTAGGTGAGATACAAGGACATGGATTAAAAGTGAAAGGGGAAAAGTCTAGGGGAAATGTGAGGGGGAACTTCTTCACACAGAGAATGGTTAGAGTGTGGGACGAGCTGCCAGATGAGGTGGTGATTGCAGGTTCAATGCTAACATTTAAGAAAAAATTGGACAGGTACATAGATGGGGGAGGTATGGAGGGCTATGGACTGGGTGCAGGTCAGTGGGACTAGCAAAAAAATGGTTTGGCACAGACCAGAAGGACAGAAGAGGCCTGTTTTTGTGTTGTAGTGTTCTCTGGTTCTAAGTCAAAAATCCAGTTCCAGTGAGGGATGCAGAACAGTGGAACTTGTTAGTACTGAGGGAATAATGGTGTTGAAAACTGAATGTAGTCGATACATGAGTTGCTGTAGTCCAGGTGATCAAGAGCTAAGTGGAGAGCCAGTTGTGGAGTGATTATGATGGCAGGTGAATTGCAGTGGGCCCAGATCTTTACAGGTGCAAGTTAATCCTGGAAGACTTCTTTAAGAGCAAGACCAGCATGGATATTTGTGTTCAGTACAACATTGTTCAAATTGCTGAAGTGCATCAGAATAAAAGATTAATATGCTCAGTTGAACACCTAAGAAAGACAGAATGATTTATAACTGCTTTATAAGTGGTTGCAATAAAAGTTTTGAGTTCATGCACTCACGAACAATATGAAAACTAAGGCCAAACAGGGGCAGATGGGTACTATTTGAGATTCTGTAAAGCATGAAGGTCTGAAAAGAAAATGTCAGGAAATTAAGTAAAAAGGGCAATACAATCCAAAATAAGAATATTTCCTTGCTTTGTTGATTTTCAATATTTCTTGCAGCTATCACTGAAGAATTTTCCAGGTCAGTATCCATTCAACATGCATCCCATTATCAAAGTGGCTGTGGACATTTAGAATCTGCAAATATTCCCTTTCACTTCTTTTACTTATCCATTGAGTTATTAGAGTGTAAATCTTGCATTCATAACAGTATTAGAGCTCTCAATGGAGAGCAGAAAAAACTATTTTCTTGTGTGTGGCTTGAGCAATATTTATAATCTATGATCAAGTTTGGGATGGGAGATGACAGCTTTCTTTGCAGCCTACTCTGTTAAAAGTAATGACAGTTAAGAAACCCCACGATTAGTCTAATCAAATTGGTGCCTGAATATCAAAATACCTTCTGGTCAATAGAGCAACCACTGAATAAAGCTATTACATGTGTAAATTAATCCCATCAGAAATATTGACACACCTCATTTTACTGAACTTATGAAATTTCCATTTTATTACCAATAGAATGAGGATGAAAATTCAAGCTTAAAGCAAAATGAAGAGATTTTATTTCACTAATATTCTGAGGTTTACTTATTACATATATTTTACAGGAAATGAAATCTCTGTTCATGTCTTTATTGATGGAACTGTAATTGTGAATTATACTGTATTCAAAATCAAAACTGCAAAATGGCAAATGGATTCAATTACTTTCTGCATTATATTTTCAAAGAATAAAATGCATTTATTATTTTTATGGCATCAGTACTTACGTTGTCGTACAAAGCCTGAAGGGTCTCCAAATCCACTACTGAGTTGTCCAAATTTAAAATAGCTGAAATGACATGTTAAATAGCACATTAAATCAATCATATTTATTAGCAATGCTCAACATATTGTCACATTGCACAAGTACTGCCTATTTACTGGAATCATATGCAAATTTCTTATCAACATGATAATTAATATTTCACTGTTTCACAGGACATGGTTCATAGAATGCAACAACATATTAAAAAATTGTTACTGATATACCTTTACAGTAATAGTAATTCAAGTGCAGTTAAAATGATGTATTTCTATTAACTGTATTTGTAAAATATATTAAGCTAATCCCACATGACATAAATAATGGAAACTAACCTTAAAATATATCTCAAGCACTGAAATTTTGTTTTCCAAGATAAATTAATAAGTTGCTTCCACAAAATGTTGATCAATTAATTACACTACAGACTGATAGTTTTCCAAAAGATCACAAATCCTTATTAGAGATCTAAACACATATTGTCTGCTCAGCTTTTCCAGTTTATTGAAACTTTGAGATAAACAGAAAGGAAGCAGACACATGCTGCGAAGAGCTGGCAATTTTATTGGATTCTTGTAACTAGAAAAACTGTTACACAGGCAAGTCTGGTGTTTGAAATGTATTTTGAGGTAAATTAAGGCAACATTTTCCTGTGGCACTATGGTGTCCGCTCACAAAAGCAAGAATTTATATTCAGAAAGATCATTAGTGTAGCATTGTGCCCATTTGGTTATAATAACCGTCAATGACGACAAAAAACAGATCAGCATCGTGCACTTAACCAACTAGCAGGCACACACATTAAAACACTTTCTAACTAAATTCATGTACTGTGACACATAAAACGAATGAAGTATTTGGAATCCACATGTTCTTGGTTTGGTTGTATTAATTTACCAATTGTGTGAGCTTATGCTATCCTGAACTTGAAGACAAACTTAATTATTTTCGAACGACATTTAGCCTCATACATCCATAAAAGCTTGTATGTCACTCTGCTGTATTCAAGAAAGATTCTCACAAAAACTCTTTTAAAGATATTTCCCACAGGTAGTGACAGAAAAACAGAACTGCTTTTTTAGTTTATTTTTATTAATTCTAGATTTAGCAAGAAAAATCTGTCTTTCTCCCCCAATTTCAGGTTATTCTACATTGATTAAAGACCTTGGAAAAAAACTCCACAAAACTCTCAGCTCAGACTTTCTGGGACCAGGCAAATGAGGCTTACTTTAGTCTACTTGGAAACTCTTCTGCAGGATTATGCTTCTTGTGGAAAAAGAGAAAAGCAAAATTACATTTTATTTGTAAAGTTCAGCAGAGACTGTCATTGAGGCAGTTTGCCAGAGGAATATGAGCAATGATAAAATCCCTTGAGGCTTAACTTTGTGACCTGTCTGTTGTGCCAGTCTTTAACAGACATGTCAACTATCCACAGAGCATACTCCCTGGAGGATGCCTCTGGTCTGACTGACTTTCTGTCATACCACAATAACTGTGTGATTTATGATGCAGAGAATTGTGATAGGATTGACATGCAGTTGAGAGACTAGCAGAGCCCTTATGCCCCAAAAATTCATGAGCAAAATTGTTCTGGCACCAGTTCTGGCCTAGGTTCATCAGACTAAACCCCTTGATCTTTGAGACAGATTCAAAAGAACACATGTTACAAGTTATTCAGAACAAAGAAAAATTTAAAACCTCTAGATTTGCTAAGCTTAAGGTCAGCAAATCTGATCTAACACGATGGTTCGAGGCCCAAAATATAAACTAGTACAAAGGGATTTTTAACTTGAATATGTTATTTAGATTATACCCAGTGAACAATTGCTGCATTATCTACGGCTCCAAACATAATGAACATATATTATGTTTGTAAGGGCACAGTACAGTGCACTCTCACCTACAGTTGACAACATAGGCTAAATGAATACAGAAATCAAACAGCATGTTTCAATAGTCGATACTGAATATAAAATAAGAATAAAAGTGTTTGCATATCTTAGTGTGTTATATTACACAGTCAAAATAAGGTCTTTTACAAATTCATACTAAATTAGGCATAGGGCTTTATTTTTTATCTTCTTATACATCAGATTTCTCTGTCATCATTATCTGATCTTTTGAATAGCTCGGCAGAAAGGAGACATGAATTTGATATCTACTGGCACATTGAGAGATATCAGAGTTAATAAAAGTTAATGGAAGTTTTAGGGCAGAGGGATTATGAAAGACAGTAGCAGGCCTAATGTTTTTTGTGATCAGTATCAGAGATTTGAATTTAAGGACTCTGTTTAAGACATCTGCTAATGACAACATGGTGTGGGATCTGGGGTGGGGGTGGTATAAGTCAAGGAAATATACTGGAAATTGTAGGATACCTGGAGGATCTTGAGTAGATCCATGAAGCAATAGAAATACAGATACAGGGATGAAGAGATGGATAAGGTACTTTCCTTGAATAATGAAGGCATATAATATGGAGTATAAAAGTGCTCAAAAAGGAAAGAAGACGACAGCTGGAGTGATGGAAACAGTTCTGCTCATTATCACACAGGAAATTGTGACAATAGCAGACAGGAAGCAAGTGATAACTTAAAAGATACTTTAATGGTGGCAAACATTTTAGCTATGTGGGAAAAATGGCTGGGCAATGGTTTTTAAAAAAATCTTTGGAACAATAGAAACTGAGGGAGCTTTAAACTAGTTACAGATCAAAAGCTGGAAAATGGGATGAATGCAAATGGCCTTTCCTTAATGGGCAGGTGCAGAATAACCTCCTTTTCGTGTCTATATTTTCATCACATGTTAGAGCATATCCTCTGATTTGCTTTGAAATTTGAGAACATGAACTACGGGTGATTTCATGTTCATTAGTGTAATCTTTAGGAATGAACAAGATACAAGGAACTTGTATCTTGGAAATCTTGGATTATATTTTAATTTCTCAGCAAATAATTTTAACAGAATACATATTTATGAATATAATACAATGCAAATTAGTAGTTTATAAAAGTTTAACTTCATTAAATTGTATTGAAGTTGTATTAAATTGGCTGAAGAATTGTTAAAAATCACAAAATAACTGTTGGATTAGGCAAATTATGCATCAAATTCCAAAGAAGCAATGCAACATTTTCAGCAGTTGAACAGATCCCCCAAAATACTGCTATTGTGCATCATGTTTATCTTAAATTCAAAAAGTGAAAACAACAGGGGATCAAGCAGGCAGGAATTAGATTTTAGAGTTCTCTAATTTAAGAATCTCTAAAAATAAATGTTACTGCATACATGACACTCTGAGATCATGGATGATGACAACCATGAGAGTTCGATACATAGAAACCCACTTAGGATGGCACAGAAACTGGACACTATAGTTAGATAACCCTTTGTGATAGCAAGGACTAAAATATCATAAATAGATCACCTACTAGCCTTGAATGACACAAAGCAACAGTTAGATTTTGCTGCATTAACTAGATATGAGGAGAATTCATGGAACAGACAGGAACATCAGATCCCATTAAACTAACACTTAGACAGTGAAAAAATATTTGTGAGGTGCTTTGTTGCCAGGCCTCAAAATTTACCCTTTTATTTGTGATAGCTAAATAGAACTGAAAGTTAAACATTTCTATTTCAGTATTTGGGCACAGCAGCATTAAGGTAACTGTAAAATTGTGGGTAACACGCTCATAATTATTTGTTTTTCTGCATGTAACTTGGGTTGCGCAAACTTTGCAGAGTGTTTGAGACTCAGAATATCAATTTAGAAATTAGATTAACAAAGTTGGGTACATGGCTACACATTTATAAAGCAAACAATTTAATCTGATCAGTCTATCAAACATTGCCTTCTTTATTCCTACAAAATATATTTTCACAAAAATATTGATGAATGTTTAAAAATGGAATGAATATTGTGGAAGATGGACAAAATAGCAAACTGATGCAATGTGCAAGCAACATTTTCTGAAGGCAGATGTATTTGTATTAAACCTGGATATTTTTAATAAATCTAAACTATTGTAATTCAGTACAATTTAGAAATTAAAATGAACAGATCTAAGGCCATCAGTTAAAACTCTCCAAAATGGGAATTAAGGGCTTATGTAATTTTTCGTAATGGAAAGTGCAAGACTGTCTCTGGACTTGAGCAGGAAGCATTGGAAATACATATTCTGCTACACTGAACAAACATTTTAAAAACTATTTAAACATACCTTGCTGAATATCTTTCATTTCTAGATGCAGACTTGATATAAGAATTCCTACTGCTTGAGAGCGTTTGCCATCCAGTAACTTTACAATCTGTAATTAAAATAGAATTTCGTAAACAAATTGCACTTAGCGCAAAAGAACGTGAAAGTTTAGATGACTACAGGTGCTAAGACAATACTTGTTGCATATTATAAATTATGACAAGTGCATTAGGAGTGAGCTACTGCATGATAATGGTGTCTTGCACTGGCCAGAACAGATCAGTTAAGTGTGATATTCATTCCTCAAAGGACATAAATAAATAGCAACCCAACAGTTTTCATGGTTGTTCATTGATGCTTCCTATGAATAACCACATTTATAGAATTTCACCTCTTAGAAGCATACAATTGAAATTGAGACATTAGTTAGTGGTCTGATGTTTGACAGTATATCCAATATAATGTTCAATAAACATACAATGGAGATGGTTGAACCAAGAAAGATAATTTTAAGAATGACAACAGCTTAGGTGCTGCATATTCATCCAATGTTGTCACAGTGAGGAATAATAAAATGTTGATTTAGACATAAATTAATATTTTAAAACACAGATGAATCATTTTCATTCTGAAAATATGCTGAAAGTTGGATTGGTTTGTAATTAAATGGTGAAAACACATTAAAGAATTAATAATCACTTTTTGTATTCTTGAATCAGAATTAAATCTCTTCAAAAAGACACTAACAATCTATGCTCTGTAATTACATTTACAGGTACAAATTTAAATAATGACTCACAGTAACTATTCAAATAGTTAACACATTTTTCTGGTATTCATGTACATCAGATAAGGAGTGAATATATTTTTATAGACTAAACTTATTTTAGACCTGTAATCATAGACAAATCTACAATAGATTTATTTCCATAATATCTCCTAGTTCAATCACTTAGGTAATTGTATAATGCCAAACTAGAAAAGAAACGATTAATATGGCTAGACAATTTTTAAAAAATGGTGTCACATTTTTTTAAATTCTTCCATCAGAGGTGAAAGAGTGTATAAAGGATTCACCAGACTGCAGTGTAAAAGAAAAGAAAATGGTGACTGGTGTGAACATGCAGCGAACAAGGAGTGGAGACACTGCCATACAAACTACTAATAGATCCATATGTGGTGAAACAATTATTGTATATATTTGCATGTATGTAAATGTCATGACCTTTCCTGGTTGACCCTGCTCTCACTGGCCAGGTCGTGACTCCTCCACTTTCTTCCTGAAGTGCCAGTTGATGAAGTAGACAAAGACGATGTGGTCAAACAATAATCATGACTTTTATAAGCAGAAACTCATGGTACAATAATGAAAGACAATAGATGCATATGCAGTTATATCCAAGGGGAGTGTCCTTAACAGTAGAGATAATGCACAGCCAATGTTAGAACGGCAAGGCTAGCCAGAGGGGAGACAGGCAGCTTGGAAGACATTCACCACAGTCTCCCCCCAGCAGAAGAAGGGTAAAAATCAAAAGGACACCTGCTAGGAAAGAATGAAGCAAGTGATACATGGATACCAAGTTTGGCCTTGAAATGAAATACTCTAACAGCCAAAATATGCCAGTATCTAGCAAGCAATTGAAATATAATAAGATGCTTTATGAATATGTCAGCCTATCAGGCTGTTTACAAATTCTGGTGCTTCGTCTCAAAACAGGTGGCTCCTTTGCAACCATGGGAACTGGTACAGTTCCTGGGTCTGTAGTGTGGGAAGGACTGGCTTCTGGACCTGCTCCAGAGTCACCAGCATGAGGCAGTGGAGCCTCAGCATGGCCATCTGAAAGCTTACTAGGGGTCACAGGCTGGGGGGGGGGGGTGAGTCCAACCTCTCAGGCTCACTCTGAGTAGGGGTGTGAGGAAGGGGCGAACCAGGCAAAGCCAGATCTCTTAGGGGTATAGTGTCAGTATTCCTGTCTGGGAATTTAACATGAGTGTAGTTGATAGCTGAACTGGTTGGACTAGGGGATCTGTTTTACGCGCCCGAGCATGGCTCTTCAGCAGCACGGATCCAAGCTCAGATAAACAGGCTGGCGAGTCCATCACAGTTCCTGATTTCCTAGGAAAGGCAAACATACGTTCATCAGGTGTTTGATTTGTTGCAGTACACAATAAAGACCGAATAAATGTAGTGCCTCAGGCAGCACCTCCTGCCACCGGGTAATAGGATAACCATGTGTTTTTAAAGCAAGATTAACAGTCTTCCAGATTGTAGCATTAGCCCTTTCAACCTGCCCATTGCCCTGCAGGTTGTAGCTCATGGTATGGCTGGTGGCAATCCCCTTATGTAGTAGGGCTTGCCACAGTTCAGCCCTCATGAATGCTGAGCCTCATGAATGTAAATGGGAAAACCAAAAATGCTGAAAATTTTGTCAAGTGACTTAACGACAGACACTGACGAGCCGTCAAGGCAGGGTATCGCAAAGGGAAACCTGGAATATTCATCAATTACAGTAAGGAAATATATATTTTTGTTGTTGGAAGGTAACGGCCCTTTAAAATCTAAGCTAATCCTCTCAAAAGGTCGGGTTGCCTTGATGAGAGTGGCTTCTGGAGCTTTGAAGTATTGCAGTTTGCATTCTGCGCAAAAAGAACAGCTTTTAGTCAGTTTCCTGACTTCTTCCAGAGAGTAAGGAAGGTTGTTAGCCCTTATGTAGTGGCAGAATTGACCCGTCTGCCCCGAGGGCCAGAGTAATTTTCAACCACTGCCTTGCTTGTTTCGATTACTACATGGCTTGAAACAATGTGGTCGATGAAGCGATATGAACTCTGAACACTCTTTTAGCCCCTCCAGCTGAGCACCAGCAGCTGATCCTGACAATGCATCAGAGGGATCATTCAACCTGCCTGGTCTGTACTAGATCTCATAATTATAAATTGAGAGTTCTATTTGCCAGCATGTCATTTTATCATTCTTGTCTACTTCATCAACTGGCACTTCAATTTTATTAGCAGAAATGGATGCAGCACTCAAGCTAGAGCGGCTGATAATCGACCAGTCTGCCCCGAGGGCCAGAGAAATTTTCAACCATTGGATTGCTTGTTTTGAATACTACATGGCTCGAAACAACGTGGTCGATGAGGCGATACAGTGGGGCCACCTGAACACTCTGCTAATAAAATTGAAGTGCCAGTTGATGAAGTAGACAAAGACGATGTGGTCAAACAATAATCATGGCTTTTATTAGCAGAAACTCATGGACAATAATGAAAGACAATATATGCATATACAGTTATATCTATAACAGTAAAGATAATGCACAGCCAATGTTAGTACAGCAAGGCTCACCAGAGGGGAAACAGGCAGCTTGGCAGACATTCACCACACTTCCCCATAAAGGTTGTCATGCCACAAGCCTGCCCCAAGTTTGAGTCTGGATCAGTGTGAGCGACCAACACAGGGATGCTGTCCATCTCTTGTAAATAAAAGCCTTCAGTCTTGGCAACTTCAGTCTTTGTGTAATTGATAATGCATCACCATACGGGCTTTAAATGGCTTGTTAAAGAAGCCCATGGTGGTTTATTTTAAAATCCTGTGACTGCGGGGTATGGGCCTAAGAATCAGTGCTTATGTTTGGCAGCAACCTCCAGGGGTTGCTGACTCCAGGGAATCAGAGGACTGGTGCAGGGCACCAGAAAATTGGGAGACCACCCCTGTTTGAGAGACAGAAACAGAGGAGTTGACCCTACAGAATGGTGACTTCAGCGGCACACCAGTGAGGGGGTCTGCAGCTGAAGAACTCACAAGTGCCAGGCTGTTGGTGATTTGAGGCAAGGAACCTATGCAGACTCTGGGCTGATGAATGCAGTCAAAGGTCTCACACCAGGTTGTGGAATGCTGGAGACAGGCTGAAAGGGGAACCAGGTATCAGAACCAGGATGTGAGAGTGTTCTGAAGGCACTCAAGTTCCTAATCGAGTTAGAGGTTCAGATCTGAAGTTCAGGACGCTGATGGTTTGGAGTCAGGAGTCTATGTGGTTGCAGAGACTGCGCGAGCACTGGAGGCAAATCCATGGACATGGTGACACTGGGGTAATACTCTTTTGCTTCTATTTCTCTGACTGTAAGGGGGGGGGGGGCTGACGTCAAATCTTTGTCAATCTTATGGCAGACTGAAGCCAATTTTGTGTAATATTGGACCTGTTTTATTACATAACAACAAAGAAATCTTGAATTAAGGACAACATTCTGGATGGTAAAGTTTGAGGTGCACAAGTCCTCATGTTGAGACAAAAAAAGGGTCAAGTTGTCAGTCAGTTATTGGAGTTAGGTGCATGTGTTGTAGGAGTACAACATTAAGTAATGCAGTAGAAACAAAATATTCAGATAGTGAGATGGAAAGGTTGGACAAAGCTGCTGATACGGACATGCAGGAATTTACGTATTATGTTATAACTCAAGGTGAAGCAACAGTTTTTACCATAGATCTACAAGGTAGCCACTCAAAATATTAGCCAGCTCGGTGATGTGAATTCCAGTTTTGTAACCTTGGCTTCTGTCAGATGCTTGACAGTAATATCTATCGAGTTCCACAGCTGTAATATGATCAAGCTGGCTGAACAGCAAGTATCAGTGATGACTTTTACAAACAGCAAACCAAGAGGAAAGTGGCAGGATTTTTAGTGGCTCTTTTAAATAATTTACAGAATGTTCCTAAAATTGAACATTCATTTACAGGAACAGTAAAAATGAACAGGACAAATAATTTAGTTAATTTAAAATCCTTTATATTTTGAAATATTAGAAAGAAAATTTCAATCTACCTGCTCAAAATGATATATCTGTAGGGCCTACAAGCTTGTAAAGTAGCAACTGCAGGTTAAGACTGATATAACACCTCATATATGAAAGTATAACATTTCAAGTTATTTTACAATAAGAGTAGCTCGTTTGATTTTTTTTGTCAATTCAATTTATTTTAGTTTTGGACTAATGAGATCCAAGGCTAAACAGCACATTCTGTAGAAGAGAGTTGACTGCAGCTTTGGGAGTTTCACACTAGACAGTGCAGAAATCCTGAAGGTATGGTTAATTTCATGTCTCAGCAACAATAAATAATTTAATTGCTGTTACTTTTGGAAAATTCAGGCTTTTTTTGTCTGGGAACAGAAGTCAATGCAATCCATGAGTACAAAAGTTGTTGGAAGTGGCAGAGAAAACCTGCAGTAGGTCTTGTTTGGGCTATTCTATTGTTGTGGTTGAATTATAAATTGAAAGTGAGACATTGAAACTGAATTGCAGAAGAAATAGGAGATTACAAAATTAGAGAATAAAGTTTGCAGTAAATGACATGGGCTAGCTCATAAAAAAAAGGTTTTATGAGGACATCAGGAATTGGTAAAGGATGGTGTCCCATTGTTCAGTGGTCAGAAATAGGATAGGAATGGATTATAGGAGGGTGGGATAGCTCATGTTTGGCAAGCTGAGAAATGGACTACTGATTTCAAATTGGTCTCCCTGGCAATGCTGTGATCAATGCTGTGATCTCTCAGAATTCATTGAGTGCATCTTGACTGGGTAAAGCCATTTACTTGTATGTGTTTATAAGCTGCAGAGAGAGATGCAAGTAAGCCAGAACAGTCTAATATCGTATGTTGTTAAGAAAGTAGCTGGCACAATCACTACAAATGAAGATTCAGCATATTTTCATCTTAGACAGCATTTTTTCTGTTTGATGAAGATTTGGAATAAATTATTTGAAGTAAATCTAATCAGTACAAATTCAACTTTGATCCCTGGTAGAATTAAAGCAGATGTTACAAAAGGAATAATTTCTGAACAAATTAATGGATTTCAAAATCATCTCCTTAAAATGAAATAATGTTTATTAGAATTAAATCCATATTTGAAAGACAGCAGATATTAGAAATCGTAACCAAATCTTTGTGTAACTGGGAATTACAACTCCTTCTGGTCAATACTTCATAAGAATATGCATCTTGATGCAAACTTTATCTGGTACTTATACTAATAAGTTCACTCTTGTTTCACAGCAATCACAAATTCAAACAGTCATCTCTCAAAACTACGCATATGCCTGCTGAACTTCAATACTTGGAGGTGGAGTACGTTCCAACAGGGATAATTGCAGTCTTTGACTGTATCTAATTTGTACAGCTTTCAATGACCTTCCAATTGACCTTATTCTGGGGCAAATATATAAGATGCCATAATCTCTATAGGTAGAATTGGCTTGAGGCCAGGAATTTAGAGTTATAATTTATTTTTCTAAAAGTGTTATAATAATTTCAACAAAAGTTGGTTATTTTGTGGGAAAGTTAAAATGCCAATAAAATAACTAGAAAGTGTTAGACAATCATTTTATTTAAAGTCAGCTTGTGAACTCTGATAGAATTACATTTGGGAAATCAACAAATTTAAAAACCAGTTTGCAAACAGTTTTTTGTTGTAAATATAAGCATTCTAGGTATTAAACCCTCAGAAACATATATCAGTAAAGCTTAAAATTATTCCACATATTGTCATATGAATCTATATTACTGTCAGATTTAAAACTCAACTATCAAAATGTTATAGAAAAAAAATAAATTGAAACAATTAGTTAATGCACCTTGAAACCATGATCTAAAAATGAAACTTTGCAGACTTAGACATTCAGCTTAGTTAATTGACTGTTTTAAGTGATTCCTCAAATTAAAATGCATAGTAATTTTAAAAAAAATATTTCCATGGACCCCATAAATCTGGAAACATAAAACTTAAGAACAAATGTCAAAAGTTACACTTCTTATGTAGCTTTCTATTGTATTTCACTTCCTGTTATGACCAAGGTGCTCGTGAAATGCATTAACTTCTGGTTATTAATACTCTAAAGTATGCATTATTAGGATTTGTTCTTTGATTCAAAAAGAAAATGCAGTGACATGTACAGCTTTTCTATTTTATATTACAAAACTAACCTTTAAAGATTACCTCTCAAAAGAGCACCACTTACATTAGACCTTAAATAAAAACAGATGTTATTAATTACTTAAGGCTGTTTTAAAGAAAAAGAAAAGCTATATTATTACCTTCAATGTCTTTGATATGATAATCATTCAGGTAAAGAACATGATTGAACAAATGTAATTTTCATTTCTCAGTGACACTTGATAATTCGATATTTGCATTAATACATAAATAATTTACATGTCCAGTTTTACTTTTCCATGTGGAACCTTAAGAAGAGGCAAGAAAAATAATTCCATAATTCAAATTCATACCACTTACTGGAAATTCCTACAAGGATTCCAAAGCATCTAGTCTAAATGTTGCTAGTTAATTCAAAAACCACATCTATACATATTTTTATCATTGTAATAATAAGCCAAAATTTGTGGGTAAATGCTAGTTGTGTGGCAGACTGCTGACAAGGACTCAGGTAAATGCCTGCGAGATTGGCGCATGCTTATCTGAACATGGAAAATCCTGATCTCACCAACAGTTTCCTGTCAGCGATTTCATCAGTACTTTCATTCACATGGGAATCTCAAGGTGGAGCAGTAATCCTTTAAGATTCCTCTACAGCCTACATTTGAGAACTTGATCATGGATATGTGCCAAGTCTAACCTGGCACAGAATTGATCAGGCTACTTATTTCATAGGGAGATTTTATAGCTGCAAGGAAAAAAAAGGTCAAGTTAAATTTTTTAAAATGTGGAACTTCTGATTTTTAGTGATTAAATTAGTGTAATACATTTTAAAACATTTAAATTGATTGCATTTTTAATTATTGTTTAATCTTCATGAATGTTAAAGGGCATTCAGAAGCATTCCAAAAGCTTGACAGCTTTGATAAATGGTAAAGTTGAGGGCATGGCTTTGTAATGGTTTTGCTTCCAGACAAAAGGTATCCGCATCAATTGTTGAGTGAGTGTTGTCTAGGCCCACTGAATTGTCCAATAATATTACATAATGCCCCAATAACCAGTTTGGTTTGAGATGTGATCACTTAGGAAATTTGGCCTTGCAGAAAAAAAGACATAAATGAGGGAGAAGGAGAAATTCAAATGGGTAATGAATCCCATTCAGCAAAAACGGAGGCCACTGATCTTGCTTCTCTTTTGTATATGCTTTTATCATATTTCCCTTAAGTAAGCACAATTCAGAAAAGAGTTTGGAAAATTGAATTTAGACAATATTGTCTTAAAATCAGAGAAAAACTAAATAATAGCATACTATACTTCAGACATTTTTTTTCAGGATTAGTTGTTAAATATTTAATGCATTCATATATTTCTTTTGTATCCTGCCATTGCAAAAGCATTAAAATAAACCTAGTTCACAAGTAGTAGGCACGAGTGGATTTAATAGAAACTCTAACATGCTCAATCACTAATTTTGGAAAGAGTATATTCAGATTGTAATAACTATGATGTGGTAAAGATATCACTGCAGAATATGCACCACAATGTCACTGTCAGGAGAGGAAGATGGGAGTGTGTTGCCTTCTCACTTCAACTTTATTACCTGAATCAGAGGTAAT